>NC_062286.1:105676105-106318426 GCF_902655055.1 Lutra lutra
TGTACTTTTCATAACAATGGTACAAGTGCAAGAGGTTAAACCCAACTATGAGCATATGGTAAGCCTCTTCTCACATCAGAACTACTAACATCCCACTGGACAAAGCAATCCACATGAATAAATCTGAAGTCAGGGGGTATGCATATTAGTTGGGGTTCTCCAGAGCTAAGAGGATATTTACTTACTTATTATAAGGAATTGGTTCACATGATTATAAAGGCTGATGATTCTCAAATTCTGCAGTCAGCAAGCTGGAGACCCACAGGAGCTGATGGTATAGTTCTACTCCAGAAGCCAGGAGGCTTAATACCCAGAAAAAGCTGATGTTCCAGTTTGTGTTGGAGCACAAGAAAGAACTGATATCCCAGCTCGATTCAGTCAGGTTGAAGGAGTTCCCTCTTCTTTCCAGAAGGGTTGGCTTTTATGTTTTATTCAGGCTTTTAACAGATAGGATGAAATCCATCCATATCTGGGAAGGCAATCTACTTAGTTGACTGATTTAAATGGTAATCTCATCCAAAATACCCTCACAGACACACCAGAATAATATGTGATCAAATATCTGGGCACACTGTGGTCCAGTCAAGTTGACAGACAAAATGACTCATCACAGTGAGGAAGTACACTCTGCAGTGAGGGTCCATGGGGGTATAACATTAAGATCAATAGTCGAATCTGTGGCAGTGGGTTTAAAATAAAGTGAAATCAAATGCACCGTAAGAGTTTGAACCTGTTTAACTGGAAAACTGTCCATCTTCTGTGTCACTATTTGGCTAGAGCATGTGTAGTTACAAATCATGCAGCTGAGTCCTGCTGTAGCTGGAGAATAAATGGGTCCAAACACATCTCCTGCCAATGTGAAAAGGTGTATAAGCTTTAGGAAGTGTCTTCAGACCTTCTCATTCTTCATTTCACTGCCTCCCTTTGAAGACTGTCATTGTCTCATCCTCTAGCTTTACACTTTGCTTATAAGCTATGAGCCTATTGACAAATTATCAACTTCATTGAGAGACCCTTCTCAGCAAGACCAGAACACATCACACATGTACCAAGCACTAACACATATACTTCAATGCACACATGAACTACACAGACAAAATCACATGCACATGTGTCTTCATTGACATGTAAAATGGGAATAATGATTCTATCTACTTCATATTAAAACAGGTAAAATAGGGCAAGCTCTTAGGGCATTATTGGGCTCTGAGTAAGTGCTCCACATACATTATCTGTTTTATTACTAACTCACTTAGTCCTCACAACACCTCTATTATGTAGACATGTTTTGTAATCTCCATATTATTTTTTAAAAGATTTTATTTATTTATTTGACAGAGAGAGAGATCACAAGTAGGCAGAGAGGCAGGCAGAGAGAGAGAGGAGGAAGCAGGCTCCCCGCTGAGCAGAGAGCCCAATGCGATGCGCGGCTCGATCCCAGGACCCTGAGATCATGACCTGAGCTGAAAGCAGAGGCTCAACCCACTGAGACACCCAGGCACCCCTATAATTTCCATATTATAGATGAAGAACCCAAAACAAAGCAAGTAACTTTTCCAGGATTATACAATTAGTGAGAGAAGTCTAAATCCATCTGACCACCACTTCCACACACAAATTCTTCTCAACGAATAATTGCTTTTATCATCCAATAAAATGAATTCCAGACCATTCTCTGTGTTTTTATATTCATATTCACAAAGATATAATATTGTTGTGTATACGTGTGCAGGTTCTTTTTTTTTTAAATGCTATCATGTTATATCCATATTTTGTTTTGCTACTTGTTTTATTCAACTTAACACTATATTTGAAAATCTTCTAGTGTCACCGGTATAAATCCAGCTTATATAAAGTGGCAAATAATCCAAGAACCTAAATAAACCGTATTACCTAGCCCTTTCACTATTGAGAAACATGAAATTCTTTTCCAATTCTCTGCTATTACAAGCAATGCTATACTAGCCACCCTAGTACAATCTTCTTGGTGTACCTGCATGAATGTTACTCCAGGCAAGTTACTGAGAAATATACTTGCTGGGCCGTAGAATGTGTGCGATTACAATTTTAGTACATATCAGCAGGCTGCTCCCCAGTGGACCTTTATCAGTTCACACTCCCTCAGCCAGGAGAGGGGTTTGTTTCTCTGGCATCAGGAATGCAGCAAATGTCAGGGTTAAAATGTCAAGGTCTGGTTGGGGACAGTAAAGGCCCCCAGAACCACGGGAGACTCAACACAAGCATCTGATCCTCTAAGGTTTTCATTGGGTCTCCTGGATTCATTTTAGTTTCCAATTCCCAAGCATTTCCGGGGGAAAAATAACACAAAAGAGATTCTTTCCTTTTCAAAGGGGCAGAACATTTTCTCCCTATTTTTCTGTGCTCAAGAGGCTCCCAAAATCTCACTTCCTTTTTTGGGAAATAGACCAGGATTTTTTGCTTAGAGCAGAGAGAACAGTATTTTTCTCCCACTGCCTAGCTAGCCTGGTATGCCCAGCTGGCTCTATTATTATAAAACCCTTCCTAGGAGCCACACCCTGTCCTCTCAGCTAAATTTAGAGGTACAACGCCACACAACTACTTTTACTAAGGAAGTCTTGGTAACTCAAGAAAGTAAAAAGCGATAGGAATAGAGTCTTCTCCAATGGCCAAAAAAGCAAACAACTTATCATGAGGCATTTCCCTTATGACAACTGATAGCAGTCTTTGTAGCTATCTACAAAGTAGATAGTCAGCAGACAATTAGAAAAATGCTGTTCTTCTGAAAATTTAGGAAGTTCAGTCTTTGGAAACTGGACAGCAAAGCTTGTTCTAACCTAGTAACCAAAGCCACATAATTAATTAGTTCTTGCAGGATTCAGGCAGAAAACGGCGTTGCTGTGTTATAGTAATAATCCCGGTTGTCCCTGAGTTATCAGCAAACTGCAGCTCCTCTCTCAGGGGAATAAACCCTGTAATTTAACAAATCACTGTATTTTGGGTTTTGACATTGCACATGCTTTTCAATTTCCATCTGTTCCTTTGGTTCATTAGTATTTTATTGTTGCTACAGTCAGAAACATTTTAATAGTTTTCTCCCTCTAAAATAACACACCATCAACCATCTTCTGTCATCCCTTTGGACACCTAAAAATGGCATGTCCATTCCAATTTTAAATTGCTTTTAGGAAGTATTATTTTGGGCATTTTCCCAAAAGTCCAAGATGGTTGCCTTTGGCTATGAACTAGAATAATTGTTTTGTGTGTGAAAACAAATATTCAAAGTCTACTTCAAACACAGATTGTTAGAATAAAATAATGTCTTTTTATATTCTTGAACTATATCTTTATTTTAATAGAACAAGGTTAAAAAAGTCAGTTTGTGCCCCCACAAGTGCATAAACACACAATTTTCATGTACACACCTGATGCTTTCCCACCAAAATATACATAGACACACACAAACTTCAAATATGAATCCCCATCTGCACTCCATGTACACACACCCACAGTCTTCCCAGAACACATAACACATGTACCAAGCACTAACACATATACTTCAATGCACACATGAACTACACAGACAAAATCACATGCACATTACATATATATGTATAACCTCAGATACACACACACATTCCACTTTCCCTCAAACACATACATGAATACACACGTTCCATATATATACATGCATACACACATACATTTACATACACACACGATCCACATATACACAAACCACAAACACACACACATATGACCACCCTGTGCTGTGAGGATGAATGAAAATATTAACCCACCAAAAAGAACAATGGAAAAAATTATAAATAAACACAAGTAGAAGTATACACTAGGAATACATACTGAGAGGTATTTTGGAAAGAAATTTAAGACTATTTATTTATTTAAGAAATTTTAATAACTTCCAGAAAGTCAGATTTTGAGAGCCAAATGATGGTTTTCCTTTGTTGGTCATGTCCTGTCTGTGTACACTCAGACCAATTCTTCTTCAATTAATATGAAAGGTCAAGGCCAGAGTTTCAAGAATAAAATCAGAGTATCACACACTCACACACACACATACATACATACACACACATTTGTAATATCCATGGTGGTGGAGGACAGTATTGATTCCAGAATGTATTGTGGATATACCATGTGTTAAGAAAAGAAAGAGATCTCTCTGAGCATCATTGGGGAAGTAACTTTTCCAGGATTATACAATTAGTGAGAGAAGTCTAAATCCATTGCTCGAAAATGCCCTTGAGTACGTATAGCCTTATCATTCTCAGACTCCCCTTTGTTCTGTGGTATTTCTGGACTGTGCTTGACCTCCAGCTTCTTGGATACTGAGTACTTGGATGGACTACCACTGCCTGGAATGCTGCTCATGGGGAGACCAAGAGCCCTCACTCCTAAGGAGTGGCCAGTAGGGCCCTCTGGAGTATGGAGATCATTCAGTGCCTGTGAAAGCTCAAAGAAGTATCAGTGACCCTCAAAGAAGGGTCACTCTAAGAGAGACCCTTCTCAGCAAGACCAGGCACCCCCTTGGGATCCACAGTCGTACTCTCACATCCTGTTATGTAACTGTATTTTCTCCAGTGCTACTTTAAAAAAAGTCCTAAGTGCACTGCAAACTACTGTCAGAACTGCAAGTGTGAATGAAGGTCAAATGCAGAGAAGCCATGAATTTAGTGACATCATACTTCCTGAGTTTAAGGGCTGTCACAAGTTGGCTGATGGGAAATCAATTCATGGAAATTACTGTACTGAGAACCCTACTAGACTAACTTTCCATTTCACCTTTGTCTCCATTTCCTCCTTTCCCTCTTCCATCCCTATTCACCTTCCTGCCCTCCCTTCCTCCCTCCCTTCTTTCCTTCCTTCCTTCCTTCTTCTTTTTTTCTTTACTATTCTCCTTTTCTCCCTCTGCAGTCTGTAACGAAAGCTATGGCATTGTGTTCCAGGAGGAAGAGTATACAGCAAGCCTCTACTTAAATATAATCCACATCAGCAAATGTCCAGTTGTTTAAAGCAGGGTTGTGCTCCAAAATTTGTTATAAAATTTATTTGATCAACTAACAAGCATTGAGTATTGACTTTTATGTATCTTTCCCAATTCTTCTCCAACAAAAAACCAACTTTAATAACTAGTCCATTACTCTCTGGTGGCCAGCTGAAGTTATTTAGATATGGGTATTTAAGCGATAGAATCCTTATCTTTTTCATCTGAAGGGTCACTCGAAATTCATCTCACATCTACTGTTTCAATTCTCCCACAACTGTTCCCAAACTGAGCTCCTTAATGGAGGTCCTTCCCCTCTTCAGACCTCTATTACATTGCTTTCCTCTAATAAGTAAAAGTCTAAATTCTTCACCAAGTTTGCACTCAAAGATGCTCTTTGCAGTCTGGCTCTAATCATCCATTGATTCACTTCCTAAATTTGTAAAATTTGGTCCCAAGTTTCCAAATCTTAGCTCTTGCTTTCCTTTGGGCTCCATGCATCAGAAGCTCATTCATTCTTAAACTCCACAAGGCCTTTCTACGCATCTGAGGCAGAACTAATTGTTCTTTCTTCTGGAATCCCTAGCATGTGACTTGTGCTTCCTCTCAGCCCTGGACCACAGTTAGGAGTCTGCTGTCCTCTCTTTTGAGGACTGGTACTGTCACCTTGGTATAACCCAAAGGTTATAGTAAGTAGAACCTTAGTATAGGTTCTTGGTATAACCCAAATGTTCTAGTAAGAAGAAACTTACTAAAGGATAATAGAAATACGAACTTGAAAACCTCAAAGCTATGTGGTTATCTGCTGTTGTTACCTGCCTGGCACCCATTCCCTCTCCTTCAAGTAAAAGCATCTGAATTTTTCCTTAATAAATTTTTTTTCTTTTTTTTATTAGCTTTTTTTTTTCAGCATAACAGTATTCCTCATTTTTGCACCACACCCAGTGCTCCATGCAATCTGTGCCCTCTCTAATACCCACCACCTGGTTCCCCCAACCTTCCATCCCCACCCCTTCAAAACCCTCAGATTGTTTTTCAGAGTCCATAGTCTCTCATGGTTCACCTCCCCTTCCAATTTCCCCCAACTCCCTTCTCCTAACTCCCCTTGTCCTCCATGTTATTTGTTATGCTCCACAAATAAGTGAAACCATATGACAATTGACTCTCTCTGCTTGACTTATTTCACTCAGCATAATCTCTTCCAATCCCGTCCATGTTGCTACAAAAGTTGGGGATTCATCTTTTCTGATGGAGGCATAATACTCCATAGTGTATATGGACCACATCTTCCTTATCCATTCGTCCGTTGAAGGGCATCTTGGTTCTTTCCACAGTTTGGCGACCGTGGCCATTGCTGCTATAAACATTGGGGTACAGATGGCCCATTCCTTAAGAAATTTTATCTTCCTAAATCAAAGGCCATGGCAGCTGACCTCACTCCATTGGCTGAGGGGTGTGCATGTGACCTGAACTAGCCAATCAGATTCAAAGGGATTCCTCGAGAGAGAGAGACACAGCCCGAAGGGTTTGCTAAAGGGAATCCCAGTCGTTTTATTTATCTATTTTTGTTTAAATAATTGGGAAAGAAGTTTGTTCCTTTGTTACTGAATGAAACTATCAGGGCGCAAACCTGGACTACTATGGCCACACTTACTATTACCTCTTAAGAGAGTTTGCTTTCAAATGATGCTCATGTAGAAGAAAGAACCAGGAGAGAGGGAGGGTTGGGTTCTCAATGGCAGATTTTGATTCTGACCTGAAGATTTGTGTCCATGGATGTTTGATGGCACAACCCAATATGCTGCTATTTTTGTTTTAATCAGTTGAATTTTTCTTTTGTTTCTATTCTTTTTCATTCACTCATTAGTTTTTCCTGACCTCTATATTAAAAAGATTCCCGTGAGAGCTATTATGTGGAATAATAGAAATAAGCAGGTGCCTGTCCCCCAAGGTCAAAAGAACAAATACAAAAAGTGTGTTTTCTGCAACTTTTAATGCCATGTTTCTAAAGATATTTTCCTGAATCCCAATGATCCTAGGTGACCTAGAACACTGCATCTTAGTCTTAACTATACACATGAATCTTCTGGAGCTCTTGTAAAAATGCAGATTCTGACCCAGCATCTCTGGGGGTGGACCTGAGGTCTTGCATCTCTAATAAACTCCTACGGACTGTCATTTTGCTGGTCAATGGACCACATTTTAGGTAGCAAGGACCTAGAGTCAAGTATCATTTGTAGTGCCTAGACCCCCCTGCCCAATAGAAATTACCTTTTAGCATGCCACTTAAAGTGGTAATCGTGGAATATGCCCCTGTTTTTCAGATAACTTCCTTACCTTTAAACTGATTTTCTCAAGAAAAAGAAGTGGAGTTAAAAAGCAGGATTATTAATGGTGGGGGAGGGCAGGGGACAGGGGATGAATGAGCTATGTCTGAAGCCAGAGCAAAGGCAGGTGGAGTAACTCACTCAGAATGGCACAGATATGCAATGAACATCTTGAAATCCTCTCTTCCCCCATTCTTGAATCACGAATTTGTTTTATTGGAAGCATTTAATTCAACATAGCCCATCTCTGCCTGGACTCGGCAAAATTTATGTCCCATGTTTTCTTCTGGGGCCCACCCTGCTGCCCAACAGAATGATGATCCCACCTGGACTGTGATCTCATTTATTTTCTTCCCTCTGTGCCAGATTCCTGTGTCCTGGTGCCTGGAACTGGAGCAGCACCATTGCTCACCCGTATCCAAAGTTGGCTGCTTACTGACAATGTGGTACAGCTCAGGACAAGCTTTGCCTGTTATCCTGCCTGATGATGCGGTGACTTGCTTTTGCTGTAACTGAAACATATGCCTTGTGAGTTTTGTTACATTTGGGGATTATTAATAACCACACAAAAGTATTTAAGCAGGCATGAGCATATCGTCTTCTGGTAAACATGTCACTTTCAAATCCAGACTCTGCCCCCACATATTCATAAACTTATCTTGTTGGAATCACTTTCCGGGTTGGGACTGAGCAGACCTCCCAATTTCTAACACATCCTCTTTGAATCTCTCTGGTATTCTTTCTCCTCATCAAGAATTACTCAAGCAGAGGTGGCATTACTTGGTCCCAAAAGCGTCTGTTATCAGCAGAGGTAAATGTGAGATGCTTAATCCTTCTTGAACCCCTTCTCTGGGTCTTGAGTAAGGGTGGATGATAAGGATGTAAGCTCGCTATTTTTGTTTTAAGAGGCAAACTCAACTTCAGGCTTCAGAAACATTGGATTCAGTGTCCCATAATTTGAGAAAGACACCGTTTGGTTACTTTGTCATTTCTGGAAAATAACGTGTTGACAAGGGTGTCAGAACTAAAAGCAAGGACAGGAAAGAATACTTAGAAAAAAATCTGTGAGACCAAGTTTGTTTTTCTATTATCAGTGTTGGGAAAGAGAGCGCTTGCACCTAGTCTCTGGAATAAAATGTGATATTCAAAATAATACTTGGCATAGATGGGCCCTATATTAGTCACCGTGAAAACTGAATGAGCAGCTCTATGGAATGAACAAAGCTGGCTTTGCATCAACACCGACTTCTTCCTGTCTCTCAACAGGCTTCTGGAGGCTTCTCCTGCTAGCTGATGGATATATGCCTCAGGGGGATGCAAACTGATTCTTTTCCTAGATTAAAGAAAAATCCAACCAGTAACTTAAATATTACGTAAAATGACTATACATGTTGTATTGTGTACACAAACGTAAGTTAAATTTGATTAATTGATGCTCCCTTCAATGACATACATCTAAAAATGGGAGAGAAGTAAGGCTTAGCCGTGCCAGAGAATGGGGGAGACAAAATGGCCTTTCTTCCAAATTATTTTGGCTTCGTTTCAGAACCAGTGTCCTTAATTCAGCCCCTTAGGAGTGGAAAATCACTCTTTATGTGTTTGTTATGAACTTTCTTTTACAGTACATAAATAGAGGTGTTATTGGCAGAGGGTCCCTACGGATACCAAATAGATGGTGGGAAGAATGGAAAACCAAGGTTTTGTTTCTTCAGGGTTTTGAGATTACCCCAAGGGGATTTTGCTGCTGCCAGGCGAATAGCTCTATAGACGTTATTAGAGGAGGGGAAGGTACATTTGTGAGAGATGTCAAAGTGATAACCAAGCAAAGGGGAACAGAGTGTGTCACTCATTGTGGCAAGGATGTTCTCAGTAGTACATATACCGTTACTGTTATGAGAAGGCGTCAAGATTTTACTAAGAGGTCCCTATTTATCAATAAATTAAAAGGGAAATCATTTGTGCACACCTTCCATGAGAACATGGCGATTAGCTTGGTGTGGGTACCACTACCGAGAAAAATAAGGGGCCCGTTGTGGTGGGAGTGGGGCCCCCAAGGGGTGCGTATATCATCCAGGTCATTTACTCATGGTCTCTCCCACCGGGCCTGGCTGGCCTGGCTGCCCCATCACTGGAAGGCATCATTTGGGGTCCTGAAACTGAGGTGGGCAGTCCTGGCAACTACTCCCAGCTCAGCTCTGTGTCCACTCCCAGCTTGGCAAGCAAATCTGCCTCTCTGAATTTCTGAGCTCAGGTTCCTCAAAGGTGACATGAGAGACAGGACCATTCCTGAGACTTTTTATTCTGTGACACTATGATTCTCTCTTCTCCCTTATCTAGACTCTCTGGACATCCTGTCTACTATGAAAATATAGCCAGATTCTGTCCACTCTTCCCATGGCTAGCACCTGGTCCAGCTTCCTCACTCATTTCTCACTTGAATTATCTCAGCAGCCTCTGAACCGACCCATCTGCCTTCTCTTCTGCCCCCAACAGTCTGTTCTCCACCCAGCAGACTGTATCGTCATATTGAAATCCTACAGTACTCTCCCCCCAGTAACCCCCCCCATCTTCTCCCTGGCCTTATAAAGTCCCCAGAGCCTGAGGGCTGAGCTGAGTTCATCTCTCTTATCCCATCTCCTATTATCTCCCACTTGATTATTTCCACACAAACACATAGAAATAGCCAGCCTCCTCCCCACTGTCCCTCACCCCTCTCTAAGCATCAGCCCTTCCCCTTGCTGGGGTGTTCTTCTCACTCCCTCCCAATGCCACCATACCCCAGATACGAGTGTACCTCTGTCACCTCCTGCCTCTGTCACCTCCTTCAATCCCTACTCAAATGCTATCTCCTTGATCAGGCCTTCCCTGACCATTACATTTCCAAGTGCGTCAGTCCCACAGCACTTTCTAATCTTATTCTGCCTTTTACTTCCCATAGCTCCCAACTTGTAGCATATAATGCAATTCACATGTCAATTATATATTTTCTTTCTCTTTTACTAGAATGAAGTCTCCATGTGGGTGAGGGCCTTAGCCTATCCATATGTTTTTTACTGTTGTATTCCCAGTGCCTGAAAGAGTTCTTGGTTCAGAGAGGGGCTCCATAAAAACTTGTTGAATGGATTAATGAATCCTTGAAACTCTTTTTACTTTCTCGTCCTGCTTTTGGATGGGCGTGATGCTAATAAAGGATAGCAGTCAAAGTCCTGGAAGAGAAAATGCCTCCATATTGGAAGTTGGGCAGCACAGAGAAGATTGCTTAACTCTCCTTGGGTGGAGGAGAGCTTTATTGTTTGGTATTTGCATATTTGCACCTTGAAGTTTGTCATGCATGCTCAGTCATGTCAGTGTTCTTCCCCATGCCCTGCTGCCACTCCTGTTTCAGCGCCTCTGTCTCTGCCTGAAAGTTTTCTCCGTCTAAAAAAAGCATGTATGGGACCCAAGTCCAGCATGGGGTCACAGTACCAGGGAGCTAATTCCCCAGGGGTGTCCTCAAGTGATAAGCAAAGGGAGTTGATGGCTACATATGTCCCTTGTGTGGAACCATTCTCAGCCATGTCTCCCTGTGTCCCAGAGGTCTGCAGTGGGTTCAAGCCCCCATTGCCCAAGGGCTAAACTGTTCATACGTATATGCTTTACTGACTCCCATACCTTTCCTGACTGACTTCCCCACTCCTCTCTTCTCTCAAGGATCTCCTTCTGATCACTTCCTGAACAAACTGCATTCATATCACACAGACTGCTTCCAGGGGAACCCAGATGCTCAGAAACACATATCAAAGACCCTCCTCATCCCTCATGCGTAGTCAAGGCCTCTGTGCATCAAGATCCCATTTCCCATGCAAGTGTAGCATTGGCTAAGGGTGTGGACCGGCTCATCCCTAAAGCTCCTTCCCACTGCATGACCCAAGATTTCAGCTTGTCAGGGGCAGCTAATATGAAAGGAATGGTTAAGACCCCCAGAATCTGGAGCCAGATTGCCCAGGTTCAAGTCCTGACTCTGACCTGCCCGCTGTGTGATCTTGGGCACGGTGCTTTACCTTTGTCTTCCAAGTTTCCTCCTCCATAAGATGAGTGTTCTAGTAGTTCTGTCCTCTCAGGGTCCCAGAAGAATTGAATACATTCATATTTGCAAAGCCCTCTGACCAGTATTTGGCCCAGAGAAGGCACTACATGATGTTAAATATGAACTCTCCCTATTTGCTAACAAAGAAACTAGGGCTAAAGGAGATTAAATTCACTGACCAAAGTCATACAACCGAGATACTCTGGAACTGGAAAACAACTCTTTGGGACCCAAGTACGGTGTGATTTTGTTACATTTCACTAAATTAGGAAAAAAAAACAAAAACAAAAACAAACCCCAATTCAAGTACCCACGTTTTCTTGAGACATATTCTTATAATGATAATTAGAAGTTCGTGGTTTTTTTTTGGTATAATTACTATCAGCTAATTAGTGGAAAAGCATAAGCAAGTAAATATGTGCTACGAGTTAATTTGAAACAATATTAGCTTTATATATTTGGATTGCTCCATACACTTCATAAAAGAACGTCTAGTGAGTAAATACTTCACTTGGATAATAAATCAATCTCTTTCTCTCTCCCCAGTACTATAATCATCCAATATATGAAAAAGTTTTTGTGAGAAGGAAAGCAATGGACTCAGCTAATTCTCCATGGAGCACTGCAGGAAAGGATTTAGGTTAAGTTTTGCTGGAAGGAATTCCATTCACATGTAGGGCAGAGATTTTCTGATTAATGTGGAGAGTCAGGAGTCAGAGCTGAAGTTGGCTCTCTGTGAGATTTGAGCGACATTTGGAAAACCTCTTGGTCCAAGAACGTCTTCCCTACTGGCTTGTGTTGGTGCCTAATGTCCTACTATTAGATATTTATTCCATTGGTGAGTTTAGCTCAAACAATTCATTGAATATTGTTCATGAAACAGTGACTGGGTTATATGCTAGGTAAGAGTTGGCTGTTTCTAAGACCCCCACAAAATGCAGATGTCTCCAAGCAGGTGACATATTATACTATTGTCAACAATTAACACTTTGATGGGAATTAGCTTGACAGATCCTTTTCCAACTATGACAGCTGTCTGAGAACAACACTCCCAAGGTAATAAGACATACATTCTAGTTATGGGTAGGAAGATGGTGGAGAGAGGGGTCAGACTAGAGGCCATGTCTGTAAAGAAGAATATTAAATAGTTGTTGGCCATGAAGCATGGACCAAGCACTTTGCCTGCTCCTCTCTAACCATCATGAGGGGAGTTGGTCAGTAACTGCGATGGGTTCCCGTGGCAAGTTTGAAGGCACAGTGGGGCAGGGGAAAGAGAGGAGCATTGAGAAGACCCACTCTACCTCACTCTGTGGTGTTCTAGGGCCTCTGGTTGATCCATAATGAGGGCAAATTGATACTTAATCACCCTTGGCTCCATTCTGAGAGAGGAAAATAACACAGACTATAGCGAGGCAGAAATTCTGTTGTGGCCACATAGAATTCTTAACCAATATGAATGGAAATTATTTACAGAAATGAAGAAGTTGCAATGAATGTTCATGGTTGCCAAATTTCTTTCTAACATAAAACACAAAAACTGGTAGTTTTATAAATATATACCTGGTTGAGGAGGACATATAGTCGAGTGAAGGTTTACAACCCTTACTATACAGCGACCTGCTTAGAAGAACAAATTGGCATTGAAGTTAAATGCTAACAAATTTGGCAGAAATAAGAAAATTTCTGCCTTCTTACCACATGCACCTTTATACTTCTTTCTTCCCCATTTTGTCAGGGAACTTCTTCCTGGTTCGTTCATTAGGTATTTGTTGAACATTTGGTATGTGCCACATAGCCTCCCAAACTCTTCAGCATGGCATGCCTTTAGCATCTGTTCCAGATGCTCTTAGAGCGTCTGTTTTTCTTTTGTTCAAGAAAGTAAACAGTTTCCCTTCTGATTAAAAAAACGTTGACCAAATACTTAGATCACTCATCTCTGAAAGCAGGAAACATAAACACCAATACAAAGAATATTTAAGTCCTCTCAACTGAGGTCAAACTAGTATCTCCAGGTAAATTTTTAAATCTCCTCCTTGTTAATTACACTAACGTTATTGTTACAAAGTCCACTCATTTTGTTTTTTCTTTAGCAAGGCTCATCTTGTTCAGAGTCAGAGCTGCCACTTAGTAGCAATATATCTTTAGCCAAATTCTGTGACCTTTTAGATCTGTTTCTTCCTCTGCAAAATGAGGATGGTAACACATGCCACGCTAGATTGCTCTGAGAAATACACAAATTAAGTCAAATGATGTATAGACGGTGACTGGCACAGTTCTGGACACAGGATCCATGCTCAGCAAGCCGTGATTATAATCTTGCTGCAAATTTCAGAGGTTTCTCAGAGCTTTGCATTCTTGCTGGCTCCTTCCACCAGGCCCTGGGGCGAGTCTGATGCCTCAGCTAACCAGTTCTCTGACATCATCTCTTGCTGCTGTGCCTGAAGTCTGAGGGCAACTATTTTGCTCGAAGTTCCCTCTGAGTCCCTCTCTTCAGTTTTGGGTTTCAAATTAGAAGACAAAAACTGAAGAAAGCTCTCTTTGCCATTTTACCATGGCAACCAGCTGTTTCTAGAGAAGCCTTATTCCCTTTCCCTGTATCAGTAAAAAAATCTGTAATTTACAACCTTTTTCCTCCTCCTTGCCCCCAGCTGGGTTAGTTTTAGCCATTTGGCTGAATCTTCTCTACTTCTACAAGGAATAAATAGCTTTTAGACCATAACCCTGCTTATATTTTAATGTTTCCCTGATCTCTGACTCCCCGTCCATAAAAGAAAATTAAGAAAAAAAATACATAAAGGCTTTGCAGCTGACCTGTCTGTTCAAAGAAGCCCATTGTAAATTTCCTCTCACAGTGGCTGTTCTTCCCAGTCTCAATTCAGACACCACACAGATCCTGGACCTGCACAGTGCTATCCTGTGTGCTGTCACACGGAACGCCATGCTTAGAAGGACCCCATTCTTGATTTAATGTTCTGCTGTCAAGAATCTTGAGATTCTTCACAATTTTAGAATAAGTGTCCTGCGTTTTCATTTTGCACCAAATGCTATAGCCAGTCTTGCTCCCAGGGCTCTTCATGCCTTGGGCACCATCTTTGGTTCCCGCCCCGCCACCTGCTACCTCTCTGAGCGCCTCCTAGCACCGCTGTGACTGTGACGCTGGGCGCCCTGCCAAGGCAATGCCGGGATCAGACTCAAATACACTTTTATTAGAAATTCCAGTTGGAAGAAAACAGGAGGGACCCCAGTGGTTACTCTGTGCCTTTCATGTTTACACTGTTTTCATCTCTCTTAAACCTTGTAAAATGAAAATGGGGCTAAGCAATAAATTCCACAAGCATGTTTTTTTCACCCCAGCCTTCTAGTTGTGGTTGATTTTGCAAGACAGTGCCGCTTTTGGTAGACTTAACTTACTAAAGAGAAACATGTGAGATGGACACCTGTGTTTAATAAATGAATAGAAATTCTTGCCCCTCAGAGCTGCAAATGCCTCTGGTTTTAAGTATGACATTTGTTATAAAACAAGCACAATGTTTCATCTGCCAGATGCATGATAAAAGTGCATTATTTCCGTCTCACTGGGTAGTGCTCCCTGATTAGAAGCCTGATGTGTAATAATTCAGGTTATCCTGAGCTAGATGCCTTCTGAGATCCTTTATCAAGAATACTCACCAATTTCAAAAGAAGGGAAATGTGACAACTGGCTGAGTTACTGAATTGGAAATAAAGACATTGAATTTAAAAACCCTAGGAATCAGAAGCTTGCAGTGAGGTGAACATCTGCTAATAAACATCATGGTCATTTGACTCATCAGCAAAACCTCAGAGACTAGCATCTATGCGGACAGGCAGAGGGTAAGTCTCATGTATTACAGGAGATAGTAAAGGTTGAGGATGTGGTAGGGGAGCCTTGGGATCGGAGGGAGCAGCAAGCAGCCACATCCCTCCAAATAGGATCCATCTTTTCTTTTAAATTATCTGTTGGTGATAAAGGGATAATCAGGGTAATGCTACTATGATTCCACATTGAACCCTTGGTGAGCTCTGTTACCTGGCTCTCCACAAACCATACTTGTCCCTGCCTTATCATTTCCTAAATATTGGGAATCATATCATTTCCAGTCGAGTGTTGGCATTGATTGCGTTTTATTACATTTTTAATCCTCTGATTACTAGAAAACCAGATGTGGGTAGCATGGATGGTTCTCTTTAAACCCACTTGCACCAGAGATTCTATATAAAGATATAAATACATATATACATACATACATACATATGTATTTATATATATTTATTTATATTTTTTAAAGACTTTATTAAGTTATTTGAGAGAGAGAAAGAGAGCAGTGGGAGAAGGAGAAGCAGACTCCCCACTGGGCAGGGAGCCCGATGTGGGACTTGATTCCAGGACTCTGGGATCATGACCTGAGCTGAAGGCAGATGTTTAACCAACTGAGCCACCCAGGTGCCCACGGAGATTTTTAAAATAACACGAATTTGATCAGATGTCTTAGCTGTTAACCTTATCGTTCCTTGAATCAGTCCAGAATCCTCCCCCTGCCAGCAGCATCCTGTGAGTTCAGGTCCCTGCCTCCTTTCCCTCATTTTTGCCCTTCATTATTCTCCTGGTTTGTGAGGTCCCAGTGAAGAGAAAAAGTATTATCTCTTCCCCTGCTAAAATTCCCATCTCCATTCATGGTGCTGTGAGGACAGGTGCTCCGTTTACTGTGTTCACTCCTTATCTACATGAACTGTCATGGGGCCTGGCAATAGTAGGTGCTCATTAAAACAGTATTTTTAAATGAATCAATAGCTGAGCACAACAAAGAACCTTCCCCACTACTAGTGTGAACTAGTGTTCAATCGTTATCCAGAAAATAGTAGGAAAATATATTAGCTTCAAGGAGGAAAATGTGGGTCCATGTGAAGAATTCAGAGTTAAACATATTCATCTTTTAAAAATCTCTATTTCTCCAGCTAACTAGCTAGCTTTATGAAAGTCATTTTAATAAAAATTTTGACTGATGAAATAGTTTTGTTTCTGAAAATTTCTTTACAAAAGCAATACATGAAAACATTTGTTTTGAAACATGTTCAGATGTGCCTCAAATCTCTTTTGTCTCCTCTTCTGCGGAGGTAACTACTGTTACCAAGTTTCCCGGGCACCTTTATAGACATTTATTCTGTTTGTGCAGTGTTCCCGCATAGCGGTCCACAGAAACTGCTCCAGTCCTAGCCTGCTGCAGAGTTGCCACAGAGCAGGGGTGGGTGGCACTGGTGACAGCATGTTTAGGGTGGGCATGTTTAGGGTGGGCGCTGAAGTGTCTGTTCTTTGGGGCCAAGACGGTGGTTAAAACCAATGTCAAGATGCACACCCAGCTGTCCTGTGGCTGCAGCAAAGTGCTGAGCACCAGAAACCTGGTCACTCTCGATTTAATAAGGAAACTGTCAAGAGCTTGCTCGGTGCAGCTGCCCGTTGTCTCAGAGTCAGATAGCTGGAACCGAGGATGGCCACATCTTGCAAAAGGTACGTAGCAGTTTCTAGAATTGACACAAGATTAGAGAACTACTAGATTGAATTGATGAATGATTTGTGTCTATAATTTATACCAAAAAGCACTTTTACAATTTTATTTAGATTTATAATTTAGTCAAGTTAGAGAATAAAAATAAATGTTTTTCTTTTATGTTTTATGTTTTACAAATTGACTTATATTGTAATTTATAATCACTGCTTTGGTTGTTAAATATTTTAAATATTACCTTTTTTTCTAATTAATTATTTTATTTATATTATTTATATAATGCTACAATAGATCTGCCACCCATTACTATGCAATTTTAGTGAGTTCCCTATCCTTTATACCTTGGTTTAAGGAAAGGGGTAGATAATAGAACCTATCTTTTTGGATTATTATATTAAATAAGTCACTACATATAAAGGACTAAGTACTTTTGAGAATATGTTTGGAGCTGATTAAATTTAGTTATTATCATTTTCATTAAGCCTTGTACATACTTCCCTATATTATTATCTGCAAGTATGTGTCTTGGTAGTTAGAGGAAATGTTCTCTAGAGCCACAATGATATTTCCCCACAAACTTAATATTAAATAGGCCTTTTCAGAAATAACTCTAATTGTAACGAACTCGAGTAGAGATATGCAGGCATTATAACAATACCTAGAGCCCCAAGATCTGGCTGAAGCTTGATTAAATACAGTGATATACTAAAAAAAAAAAAAAAAAGACTTTCTCTGCCAGAAGGGAGCTGGTACATCTTGGAAGCACTGGAAAAGGAGAGTGCAATGCAACAAAATGCACCAAGCACAAAATCCCATCTTGGGTGTTGGAAGCAGTGTGCTCGCTTTCTGGAAATTGCTCCATCTGGCTGGTTGGAGGAGGGTTGGAAAGTACCTGGTACCTACCTACCCACTCAAGACCCTCCTGGAGGAGATGCCCCCACATAGGGCCAACACATGCAGGTGAAATCCTACTGTGGAGACAGATGCGTAGGGCTCCTGGAGCCTAATTGCCAATCCACCTTTGAATCTGTTGTTGGATCTTGGACTTTAGCACAAACTCCTCCTACAGATTGTAATTCACCTACCACTGAATCTTGCCTGGAAGGAAAGGCATTGCCATGGGGATGGGCATGTCCATTTTCTTGGGGCAAATTCCACTCTATCCCCCCAACAGATACTTACTGAGGGTCCCATCTATGAATTGCACTATTCTACCTGCTGGGAATAAAAGAGTGATTAAAACAAACATAAATCCATGGTCTCCTAGCCTGGGCATCAGGAAATGGATCATCTATTTGCCTCTCTGTTCTGGAGGAAGGGAGTGGCAGAACTTGGAATTTAGAGCAGAGTGGTGGACGACTTTAAAGGAAGAGTCTTGGGGAACTGTCAGAGAAACTGCAAGGAGAGGGAATCATGTGTGCAAGCCCCGGTGACAGGGTAGGGGGGGTCCTAAGGGCTGAAGCCCAGTGGTCAGGGCGGAATGTAGAGAAGAGGAAGGCGGATCACGTCAGGCAAGAATTCCTTTCAAAGGCATGGGTTTTATATGAGGATTTTGAAAAGAGGAAGGACATGCGTTAAGCATTTAACAGGATTCAGGATCTGCCTGTCTGTACAGAAGCAAGAGGACAGGCGCAGGCAGGAAAACCAGAGAGGAACCTATTGCAAAGCAAAACTGATATATGGGATAGGCAGGAAAAGGTAGGCCAAAATTGTTTTCATTTCTTGATTTTGTATGTTAGTATCTTAGGAGCTTCATCATTAGAAATCAACATCCAGATTATAATTAATTAGGGACACTCACCAGAACAGCAGGTGTGACTTCGTAAGCTAAGCACAAGATGTAACTTTTATTCTTTTACATAACTAAATGCAATTTCTAGTTAGAGATCCATTAATCCCAGTTAAATTTAATCCCAGGGTAAATTTAATCATGTAGCACTCTTTAAGGCAGTTCTGGGTTTTCTCATTCAATATAGGGATTTCTCACGCTTCTTCTCATGGTGAATATTATCGGCTGCCCGTTCTTACCCCCATGCTTGCATTAAAACAGGAACCCTTGGTTGTCGTTGCTGTCCCACACTAGTATCATGGAAATATCTGGGCTTCTAGCTGGACTTTGGACCCTAGTGTCCTGTATTCTTGGGCCCCCCACCTATCTGAGGTTTCTTATATCTGCTCCCATCCCATCTTGGTCTTACCCCTGAGTGGATTCTCTAGATTTTCCTAAAAGGTTATATCATTGGCTGTGGAATTTTTTGCCTAGGTTGGTGGAGGAAGGAAAAAAAGCTTATGTTTGCTTTTTTTTTTTTTTTAATGTCTTTGCCGTCGGCTTCAAAAATCTGTGTGTGTGTTTGTGATACCTGTAAATAGAGTTCCAAGGAGCGATTAAAAAAAAAAAATCAACTAGGGACGCCTGGGTGGCTCAGTGGGTTAAAGCTTCTGCCTTCAGCTCAGGTCATGATCCCAGGGTCCTGGGATCGAGCTCCGCATCAGGCTCTCTGCTCAGCAGAAAGCCTGCCTCCCTCTCTCTCTCTGCCTGCCTCTCTGCCTACTTGTGATCTCTGTCAAATAAATAAATAAAATCTTAAAAAAAAAAAGAATCAACCATTGGTAAATGCTACATCTGGAGTAAATCTCAAATCATACAGTATGTTAATATGCTATTTGGCTGCATTTGTATGACACTCTAGACAGTACAAGCTAATCTATAGGACTGAGAGCAGATTAATGTTTGTATAAGAAAGAAGCAAAAAGGAGAAATTTTAAAAGGTCATGAAGGACTTTTGTGGATAAAGAATATGTTCATTATTATGATTGTGGTGATAGTTTCATGAATGTCTACATATGTCAAAACATATCAAATTGCATACTTTAAACATATTCAGTATACATGTCAATTACAACTAAATAAAGCTGATAAAAATTGAATAGGGACAAGATCTTAGGGCAGCTGTGTGATTATAAATAGTACCACAGACAGCTGGAGACATGTCACTTGATGTCTACATCTCATTGCTCTAGTCTATCAGTAATGAACTCCATGGGGGAAAAAGCCCCCCCCCCCTTTTTTTTTTCAATTTTACATAGACCTTCAATGATTGTGAGATGGGGAGATAAAATGTATTGCTTTAGCACTTGCAGACTGACCAGTGTGGGCCATGGGGACAGAGGTGGGAAGGTGTTTGAACTTGCTGTTAGCCGTCCCTACCCCAGCTCGTGTATCCCTCATTTTTGCAGAGGCTGTGCTTATGGCCTCAGAAGTAGTGTCCTATCATGTCCCGGCTGTGCTCAAACACTCATCCATCATCCTCCTCCAGATGCCCAGCTTCTCAGCTGCCAGGGACAGGGTCTGCTGGACGCAGACTTGTGTGGTAACACATCGTCTGACATGTTGCTGATGGTGGGACTGCTGATGGTGGGCAGATCCAACTCCGACATGTATGTCAAGGAGCATCTCCAGGCTGAAGGATTCCCAGCCTCTACTATAGCTGAAGAGATAGGTGTGTAAGGACTTACCCGGCAACTTCCTGACTGGCATTTGAGAACTGTCACCCTTCACTGTTCATCTTCTTATTGAGGAAGACACTGTTGGGTCTTCTAGTTGCCCATTGTAATGGCCTTGGAGGCCATAACCATGTTCCCTTGTTGACTCAGCAGTTGAGTTCAGCAGAGCCTTCCATCATCCCACCCATAGCTGTGTTTTAATTGTCTATGATGTGCATTGATTGGCACCACTGTTGAAGATAGCCATATAGGGAACCCCCAGGAGCATAGCAGACACCTGCTGGACACATTCCAGCAGCTCTAGGTTGATGTGCAGGTGAAGAGTCCTCCCTGGCACTACTCCACCTTTCCCTCTGAGATCTGCTTTGAAAGTAAAGGCTTTCTTAACTTGTATTAACTTGTTATCTCTTTCTGCATTTTGCAATAGTAACTATGAAAGAGAAGTGATCCAAATGTCAGATATGGGGGGAAGGGCTGTGGGAGAAAGAGATGGGGGGGGTTCAATTCAGTTTATTCCCTCTAATATTATTTCATCATTGTTAAGGACCAGTCTCTAGACCTTCTTTGGTAAATATATCAAGTCTTACTGCTGTTGGAGGCCTTTGGTACTAGACCCTAGAGGACTACCTAAGCACAGCAGATACTTCCCCTGGGATGGGAGCTCTCCTAAATATTGTGAATAGGACAGATTGTGTTTACAGCATCGTGGGGGTGTTGCTAAGATTACAAAGTTCCAAAGCTGAAGTTGGCTTCCTTTCTAAATGCTGTTTTGACATTGCTCTATATATAAGATACAGGCAATGGGGCAATAAAGACAATCTTTATTGCATTATTTGTGCAAAATATCTGGTGCAGACTCTTGCTTGGGAACCCTGGGGAGCGCTCTGGGTTATAAAAGAGGAAAGAAGAATTGTTTTAAACATAAGCATCATCCTGATTCTATTTCGCCAGAACTTTGGGGCTTGAGTGACCTCAGTGTAATTCCTGCCCTAAATGTTCATTCAAGTATTTTATTAAATAGAGCTTCTAACTACCCAGAAGACATTTTCCTGAACCATACCCATGGCTGACAGCAGTAAGTGTGAGGGGTAGAAAGCAGGACAAGGATAAAACTCCCCCAAATCTACTAGCTGAAACTCTAGTTTGGGGAGAATTCTAGCAATTTTCATTTCCTTTTGTAAAATCTATAATTAAAGCATAATACACATACTGAAAATTACATTTACTGTAAGTGTACAGTTCAATACATTTTCATAAATAAAGCAGCACCTAAATTTAAAAAAGAGCATTTTTGCCCTTCTAGAACTACTCACACACTTACACACACACACACACACACACACACACACACACACACATACACCAGTTCTAGTCAGCTCTTCCAATTAACTAACCACTGTCCTGACTGAATACTATAGATTAGTTTTGCCTGTTTGGGAACATTACAAAGATAGAATTATATAGTATACTTATTTTTCTGGCCTCTTGCTCAATACGATGTTTAAGAGGTTAATCTGTGTTGCATATGACAATAGTTCATTCATTCTCATTGCTTCTCATTTCTATTATGTGAACATATCACAATTATTTTTAATCCATTCTAGCACTCTAGCATTCTAATTATTTGTGTTTTTTTCAGGTTTTAGCAATTACCAAGAAAGTTTCTATGAAAATTTTTATATATGGCTTTTGGTGACCATAGCCCACCAAATCCTTTACTGGTAACTTGTATATTTGCTGTCCTTTTCTGATTGATTTATAGGATTTGTTATATATCCTGAACAGTAGACTTAATTGGACCTATATATTGCCAATAACTTCTCCCATTTTGTGGGTTGACAATATTCTTTTGAAAACCAAAATATTTCTAATCCCCTCTGATGCTTACAGACTATGTGATTTGGGGGACATTCACCCATTTTCTCTAAATCAGTTTTCTCATCAGTAAAAGGAGACTTGGATTTCTTAATTTTCTACTTTCTCTTGTGCCTGTATTACATTGCTTGTACCTTTCTCCGGAGGTTTAAATGAGGTTCTAGAGAAAAATTTGGGGGTTCCCATCAGCGGGATCAAAGTGAAGAAGTAGGGAGCAAAAGAATTGCACTAAATCACAGGGGCATTTCCAGCCTTGTATTTCCTCCTCTTGTAAGTTTCTAGCCTCTTAGGATGTAATTTTGAGAGTTCACACTACAGAGAGAATTTAGAGTAAAGAAAATTTACTTCCCATGCAGGATGGTAATGGCCATTTCTCAGTTCAGCTGCACCAGGGTCCTATTGTCTTTAAGCATTCTACCCTGTGGCTTTTGACATTTCCTGTTCGGCATGAAGAAGCAGGCTGTTGCCATCTTTCCCCCCAAATAAGAATCTACAATAGTACTGATGCTTAATAGATCATTTTTAAAAAGGCAATGAAGATCCTGAGCAAAAAACCAAAATTTGTGAGGTGATGGTGATAGAGTATTTGTGTGAAATAATTTTGCTTCCTTAATTTTGTTGCCCTCATGTTGATCTCCTGAGAGAGTTGTGTATTAGTCCTGGTTCCTCAAGAAGAAGCCCAAGGCATCAGTGTGGGTTGATAAAATCATACATAGCTAGTGAGCACTTGAAGTGTGGCTTGTTACAAATTAAGATGTGCTGTAAGTTTAACACACATACTGGATTTCGAAAGCTTGGTACAATTGATTAAATGTTGATTACAAGTTGAAATGGCAATATTTTTTGGATATATTGGCTTAAATAAAATATGTTTTTAAAGATTTTATTTATTTTAGAAAGGGATAGAGAGCGAGAGCTGAGAGAGGGAGGGGCACAGGGAAAGAGAGAGAAAGAATCTCAAGCAGACTCCAGGCTGAGCACGCAGCCTGATTCTTGACCCTGAGATCATGGCCTGAGCCGAAACAAAGAGTCAAACACTTAACCAACTGAGCTGTCCAAGTGCCCTGAAAAATTTCAAATTATATGTGGAGCTCATGTTGTATTTCTACTGGACGGCATTCTTAAAGGTTATGGCTGATAAATACCATATCCACTGATAATGAGTTCATCATTGTCCCACTTATAGTGCCAGGTTCTGCTTGTTCCATTTTGTAAAGCACCAGAAGAAGCAGAGGAAAGGGAGAGAAGCACAGCTGTGGCTTCATGACCCCATCTCCCACAAATAGGTTCCAAGTTATCCACCCTCTCTTCAAGGACATGTACAGGAATCAAGAGAAGTACACCCTCATTATTCCTTCTCCTCCTTGTCCTGCGACCCCTCATAAAAGTTTCTTTTCTATTTCCCACTTTGACTAGGAAATCCTCTAATCCTTTAACCCATTTTATTTCTAGTTCAAGTGGCCCCACAGATGCTTACCTTGTCTTTTGGAGAGGAAAACCTGTTTATTAAGATATCCACTAGGCACTTAGGTCTTCAAATGCTTGTACCTATTTGTTATGGCTAGGGAGAAGGGAATCTTTGCTCTCAAAATGCCCATGAAAGAAGAGGGGAGGGAGAAAATCAGAAAATACTCCAAGCTATAATTTAAGAAAAAACGTGACCCAAAAACAAACACATAGCTTGATGGAACAGAATGGAGAACACGGAAATGGACCCTTGACACTATGGTCAACTAATCTTTGACAAAGCAGGAAAGAATATCCAGTGGAAATAAGACAGTCTCTTCAACAAATGGTGTTGGGAAAATTGGACATCTGCTTGCAGAAGCATGAAACGACCGCTTTTTTACACCAAACACAAAAATAAACTCAAAATGGATGAAAGACCTAAATGTGAAACAGGAATCCATCAAAATCCTAGAGAAGAACCCAGGCAGCAACCTCTGTGACCTTTGCTGCAGCAACTTCTTGCTAGACATGTCTCTAAAGGCAAGGGAAACAAAAGCAAAAATGAACCATTGAGACTTCATCAAGATAAAAAGTTTGTGCACATCAAAGGAAATAGTCAACAAAACTAAAAGGCAACCCACAGAATGGGAGAAGATAATTGCAAATGACATATCAGATAAAGGGCTCATATCTAAGATCTACAATGAACTTATCAAATTCAACACCCCAAAAACAAAACATCCAGTCAAGAAGTGGGCAGAAGATAAGAATCGACATTTCTCCAAAGAAGACATACAATTGGCCAACAGACACGTGAAAAAATGCTCCACATCACTCGGCATAATGTAAATACAGATCAAAACCATAATGAGATACCACTTCACTCAGGTCAGAATGGCCAAATTAACAACTCAGGAAACAGTAGATGTTGGCGAGGTTGTGGAGATAGGGGACTGCTCTTATACTGTTGGTGGGAATGCAAACCAGTACAGCCATTCTGGAAAATAGTATGAAGGTTCTTCAAAAAGTTAAAAATATAGTAGCTACCTTATGACACTACAATTGCAATACTAGGTATTTATACAAAGGATATATACATATATCCTTTGTGTAAAGGATATATATATGTATGTGTATATATATGTGTATACACACACACACACACACACACACACACACACATATATATATACAATGGAATATTACTCTGTCATCAAAAAGAATGAAATCTTGTCATTTGCAACAGTGTGGACAGAACTAGAGGGTATTATGCTAAGCAAAATACGTCAGTCAGAGAAAGACAAATACGATATGATTTCACTCATATGTGAAATTTAAGAAACAAAACAGATGAACATAGAGAAGGGAAAGGAAAAACACAATAAGTCAAAAACAGAGAGAGAACTAAACCATAAGAGACTCTTAACTGTAGGGAACAAACTGAGGGTTGCTGGAGGGGAGGTAGGTATGGGGATGGGGTAACTGGGTGATGGGCATTAAGGAGGGAAATTGATATAATGAGAACTGGGTGTTATATGCAACTGATGAATCACTGAATTCTACCTCTGAAACTAATAATATAGTCTATGTTAATTAAATTGAATATAAATACAAATTTTTAAAAAATAAATAATGTTGCAACATAGCAATCTCTTATAGAATGCTGGTCATGTGTTCAGGAGTAAACTAACACTGACTGATAGCGAGGCAATATGCCAAGGGCATTCAGTGCATTACCTCATTTGACTTTGCAACTGACCAATGAAGTGGTACCATTATTATTTCCATTTAATAGATGAAAGACTAAGGCTTGAATTCTCTTGGTATCTTCTTCTGTTAGTATTCAAACTCTGACAGGCTGACTCTAGAACCCACCAATATAATAATCATACTTTACTGCCCTAAGTAAAGCATCCTATGGAATATCAGGCATCCAAGAGGGACTTAATATACTTTTTAATTTTTTTTAATTTTAATTTTTTAGATTTATTTTTATTTATTTTATTATTTTTTAAATATTTTATTTTTTTGACAGAGAGAGACACACAGTGAGCAAGAGAACAGAAGCAGGGGGGGCATGGGAGAGGGAAAAGCAGGCTTCCCACTGAGCAGGGAGCCCAATGTGGGCTCAATCCCAGGACCTTGGGATCATGACCTGAGCGGAAGGCAGATGCTTAATGACTGAGCCACTCAGGGGCCCCAATATAGGGTAGCTTTTAATACTACTGTGGTCACTGTTCTTATTTACACTGCCCAATGAGTAAGAAGCATAGGGGTTTTTAAGTTCAGTTCTAAATCTCTTTTTCCTGTCCTGTCCTTCAAGTTGACTCCTGTGATCCCATCATCCTTTTTAATGACTCCTGTGGTGCCTCATTTCAACCACCCACCAGCTCCCACTGCAGGAGCATTGGCAAGAATCTGAAGACCCATCACAACTCTGGAGAGAAGGAGAACCATGGTTGGCTGGAATGTCTTGCATGGGCATGGTGGAGGAAACGGTGACAACATGGCCACATATTTGTCACTTCTGCCTACAGCACTCAACTATACTCTCATTACTCAGAAGCATCTAACCTCTAAGTCTATCCTCCCCAACTCTTCCTCCATGTCCTGGCCCTTCCTGCCTTCTTTAGAAGAGAGCTACTTCTTAACTCATTTAAGCCATTTCCATAAAGAGTGGGTGACACTTCCCAGAGGCACTGACTTTATAGTAAGGAATTAACTCCAGAGATGCTCTTCCCTAACCTTTCCTCATAGTTAAATGTCATGTACTCCAACAGGCCTGGGGAGGGGTATGAGGAAGCTCTGGGAAGAAAGGAAAATATTTGGAAGCAGCTAATCTTTCCTTGTACCCTTCCCCCCATTACCCTGCAACCACCTGTGGATGGAGCCTACTTCAGTGATAAATAGATGGAAGCCCCCTAGCAAATCCCCAAGGAACAGATTTTAAGTGTTCACTTGGGGGTCTACCCTTATGTTTGGACTCAAAATAGAATCAATTTTCTCTCCATAACTGAGACGATTTGAAAAACAGATATTCTCTTACAGACAGGCCCAGGTATGCTTTATTATGTGGTATAAACACAAAGCACTGATATTTGTTTGAAATATGCCCTTAAAGCCTCCAAAGGGGGAAAACGTGTGTTGAAAATGGCATGAATTAGAACAGGCTATAATACTCTGAATGCACTGTCTGTCCTCAGCCTTGCTGTTTTGCAAAAGGCATCTAAAATTTATGCTCTTAGATTTGTCACCTTAAAACTGTGAGTTGTGGTTTGGCCAGCACAGTAAAATATTGACAACATCACTGTAGATGGGAGAGTGCGGGTAGGATTGCAATACCTCAAGATCAAAGGCATCGTTCAGACTTTATAAATTCTGCAGAGATTTTTATCCTGCCTCATTTGTGAATTTTAAGAAGCTTGGCATAATATTTTCTTTCTCTCCCCTTGGACATTTGGGAATGACTACAAATTATATTGTTTTCCTGTCACTTTTGGAGACAGGCTGCCAATGAACAAGCTGTAAATGATATAATATCTTTAATAAATAAGTGTAAACAGATCACTTTGCAATACAAGGTTAGGAAAAGAAGCAATAGGCGGTCGGTGGCTCCCAGCAAATGGGTAAGGCAGCCTGGGGAGTAAAGAGGCTGTTCTTTCATATAGCAGGATCATTACAACTGCTGTCAATCTGGAGCACTGAGCATCTAACAATTTTGGCATCACAAGCCTCAATAATCTTTTTTTTTTTAATTTTTTTATTTTTTTCAGCATAACAGTATTCATTATTTTTGCACCACACCCAGTGCTCCATGCAATCCGTGCCATCTACAATACCCACCACCTGGTGCCCCCAACCTCCCACCCCCCACCCCTTCAAAATTCTCAGATCGTTTTTCAGAGTCCATAGTCTCTCATGGTTCACCTCCCCTTCCAATTTCCCTCAACTCCCTTCTCCTCTCCATCTCCCCTTGTCCTCCATGCTATTTGTTATGCTCCACAAATAAGTGAAACCATATGATAATTGACTCTCTCTGACAAGCCTCAATAATCTTAAAGGAAAAACAGGGCACTAGGTATTACGAAGGGGAAATACTTCTGGGCCTCATTTAAACAAGTGCTGATACCATTCACTTATAGAACATCTGGGGGGTATGAAAGGATGATCTCAAATAGAATGTTGAAACAGGGGAATCCACAATAAGCCATTTATTTACTTGTTTTCTTATTTATTTATTTGGTTGTTTGTTTTCTCTAAGAGATGACATCCTGGGCAGGCTTTGACTTTGCTTGGCTTTTCCACAAGCCAAAAACCAAGATGTCTTTAGAATCTGCCTGGGGAGCATGGCCAGTCCTTATATCCCTTAGCTATAAACTTGAAATGAACTTGATTCAATCGTATTATCACTCTTAAATATGTCAAGAGACCCTTGTGATTTGGTTTACGATCATTTTAGAGGATGAGTAAGCTGGTTCTGTTGGGTAGTGGAGAGAAGCTAATTGGGGGAAAAATTCTTTCCTTCAAAGACTTATATAAGTCTATCTAATTGGCATATCTTTGCTCAAAAAGGCACGCCTGACATGACATTATTTTAAGAGGTAGTTTTTGTAATAGGTGTAGTGCTCGCTGGGTGGTCTTCTATTTCAACATATGTTCATGGAAAGAAGCCCTGTGGCCCCGTAAGAAGCGAAGGCTAAAGGCCAGCCAACATCTTGGGTGAAGGAATAGTCCAGCAACTTACCAACTGGGTTTGTGATTAGTTATCAGTTATCGGAACCATTCTGTGTTTTCCTTTGCTCCTTAATATTAATTATATCTATTACTGAAGATGTGATATGTATCTAAAGAGTGTTTATTTATTCCAGGCACTCTGCTGTGTGCCAGGAATATTATGGGGGCCTTACCCTCAGAGACCTGACAATCTAGTGAGGGAATGTTTTCCTCAAGTATCTTACTCCAGCCATTTTGTTATAAATGTGATCCCCAGTTGTAAAGGGGAAGACCTCAATGCATTTAATCCTTCCCAAGCTCCTGCTGTTTGCAAGGCACCAGAAAAATGTATGAATTTCAACTATATACTTAGAAAATCCAAGGCCTGCCTTCACCGTCAGTTTTGTTCTCCACAGAATATCGGCATCTTACTTAATACGTGGATGTGTTCTCAACTCAATTGACATGGGCCGTCAACAGCAAGAAGTTCCTGATGATGGCACTCTACACTGTTCTGAGCCAGAAGTCTGTGTATTCACAGCCTGCTAAGGGGGAAGAGGCCATGCTGGAGCATATAGGCTGCCCGGTACACCCACGCCTCCTTCCCGCCCTGGCAAGAGAGGTTGAGTTCAAGCATCTGGCTGGGCAGTAGGGAAAAACAGGCAACTATGGGAAGTAGCACATATGCATTTGTTTCCATTTCTTGGGCGGTTTGCTTCTTTATCTTTCCATCCCCTAGAAACGAGTATTTTTCCTCCTAACAGAGTAAATGGGCAAGATGATGGAAAAAGAGCCTGTTTTTGTAAGTCATGCCAATGCTTTTCAATCCCATTCCATCTCAGAAAACATGCGCTCTTATGAAACTCTGCTACATTTCTCCACCAATGATTGTCAAGAAGATGTGGGTGGAGCTGAGAGAGCTAAGGAGTTGATTGTGAAAAGCCCACGAAGATAATTCACAGGCGTCCTTTCAATCACTTGGTACCAAAAGCACAACTTCTACCCTCCATAACATGCATAGATCCAAGGAATATTTGACTCTCAGAGTGGCCATATTTTAAAAATGAGTACATATACGCTGGTGAAAGCAACAGATCATACAATTCATTTGGAAGGCTTTTTAGCAGAATCTACTAAAGTCAGGAAAAATATGACCCAGCTACTTTCCTCCCAGGAACATATCCAGTAGTAATGAGTGTGTATCTTTGCAAAAATATGTGTTCAGGAATGTTCAGAGCAGCATGCCCAATGACCACCAGGAATAAATGGAGGGGCGCCTGGGTGGCTCAGTCAGTTAAGCGTCTGCCTTTGGCACAGGTCATGATCCCAGTGTCCCCTGCTCATAGATGAGCCTGCTTTTCCCTCTCCCTCGGCTGCTCCCGCTGCTTGTGCTCTCTTGTTCTGTCTCTCCCTAAAATAAAGAAATAAAATATATATTTTTAAAAATATAGATAGATTAATAGGTGATATTCTCACAATAGAGTATTATATATCAGCAAGAACGAAAGAACCATAGCCACACTCAACAACATGAATGATTCTCAAAAACAAATGTTGAGTAAAGGAAGCTAGACACCAATGAGTACACACTATACATAAATTTCAAAAAGTAAGCAAGAACTACTGTGAGGTGTCAGAGGTTCCCCTTGGGGTGGTGGAAACTTGAAGAGGATAGAATGGGGGCTTCTAAAAGGCTTCAGTGTTCTTGAAATGGGTTCTATTTGTATGGACATGATCATGTCATGAAAATACATTGAGTTGTACACTGATGATTTGTACTCTTTTTCCTATATATGCTATACTTTAAAAATTATCGTAAGGGTGCCTGGGTGGTTCAGTGGGTTAAGCCTCTGCTTTTGCCTCAGGTAATGATCTCACCATTCTGCAAATGAGCCCTGCATCGGGCTCTCTCCTTAGCAGGGAGCCTGCTTCCCCCATTCTCTCTCTGCCTGCTGCTCTGCCTACTTGTGATCTCTCTCTCTCTCTCTCTGTCAAGTAAATAAATAAAATCTTAAAAAAATTATCATAAAAGATGATAGGCTATTGTGAGCTATCTTATAAATCAAGAACAGTCAGTATTATGTAGCTTAAGTGTCTTTTGTTATTAACCAATCAACTATGCCTTGTGCATCAACATTTGTCTGGAACTATTCTGCTTTAGAGAGAACTTTTTTTTTTTTTTTTTTTTTTTTTTTTTAAGTACAACCCATGGGCCCTTTCCCAGGTAAGTGTAAACTTTAATTGGTGATGACAAGCCAAATGAACCTATTAGAAAATTTCCCAGGTCAACATAAAGTTCAAGTACCAACAAGTATGTTTGGAAAAAAAGTTGTCAAAGTTTAGATAGACAGACAGAGGTCCTGGCTCTCTCCAGCTGGTGACTAATGTCTGCTAACTTCACTTCACCCTCTACTTTGGTGGCATTTCCTTGAGAAGCCTTCCCTGACTCATGTCTGTTCTATACTCCCATAATGTTCCAAAATAATGCTGGGTAGCCCATATCATGATAGTTTAATTAATCAGGTATTATATTGTTTATTGTACATCTCTACATGTGTCAGAAACAGTTCTGTTAACATCTATATCCCTGGGCCTAGCTCAGCTTCAGAAAATTTGCTTGAGTAAATAAGATGGGGGAAAAAACATGAGCTGACAATATGAACAAAGACTTTACAAAGGGGCCTCATTTAAGCTAGGTTTTGAATGACGTGTAGGAAAATGAATAATAACTGAACAACAGAGAATGTCTTAAACTGTTTCCATGTGAGTCTCCTTTAATTATCACAATAACCCTATGCTATTGGCCATATGATTCCTAGTTAATTCAACCGTCTTTAATATTCAGAGAGGCTAACTAACTTGCCTCAACTCAAAGTTGGCGAGTGACCGCCTCTGCCTTCGGCTCAGGTCATGATCCCAGGGTCCTGGGATCGAGCCCCGCATCGGGCTCTCTGCTCAGCAGGGAGCCTGCTTCCCTTCCTCTCCTTGTGCCTGCCTCTCTGCCTACTTGTGATCTCTGTCAAATAAATAAATAAAATCTTAAAAAAAAAAAAAAAGTTGGCGAATGACCAAAACTGGAAAATTTGACAGGTTCAGTGCCTCAAGTTAGGCTCATCTTAGGAAAAAAGAAGGCAGCTTAGCACACATAGATGTGTTCCTCTAGAGCCACAGAACTCCCAAACTATTATGTGCATTATTTGGGCCCTGAGAGACCTTCGAGTGGAGACTGTTTCATTCCATTAAGCAAACAGTAGGACATTTTTGTTTTGTTTTTAAAGAAGGCCAAATGATTTCTCTATAGGCTTAATCCATTTGACCACATAAATCCCAGCCAATTGTTAAGTCTTAAAATAATCTTGTTCATATCTGAAAAGGAGACATTTGGGTATAAAATCAATATAAACAATCAAAGTGCATTTCTCAAATAAAATCTAGGAGGAACTGCAGAAAGGAGAGAGTTGACAGGTGAGGCCAGAGTGACTGACCCTGGTCTGGCAGGTAACTAGGTTCTGGATCCTACTACTAAGTGTGCTCTCAAGTCTCCTCCCACCACCCCACCTGCATGTATGTTTCCAAGTGCCTGGGTGTTTTTACACACATGTGGTATAGATAATGCCCATCATCTCCTCACTATCCAGCAAATCAACATATACACATCGAAGTCTTCATTTCAGCTGAAAACCATCAAATGAATGAAACTATGGAAAATAATACACAAAGCAAAAAAGGCCTTAAAATTTATTTCATTTAGTCCTCTTCTCTACAGATGACAAGTTTGGGGTGCAGCCATGACTCATGAGTTAGCTTTTATTGCCTAACAAATCATTCCAGAACTCAGTAGCTTAAAGTTTTTTTTTTTTTGTTTTGTTTTTATCTTATTCTGCCTTAATCTATAAGGCACCTGGGAGATAACTCTGATCTTGTTTAGACCTGAGTTCTGGGTCATTCATGCATGTTTGGTCAGCTGGTGGGTCAGCAGGGATGGGCTGATCTAGGGTAGCCTTACTGACATGACTAGCTGTTAGCTGGGGTGATCCCCCAGCAGGCTGGCCAGGGCTTAATCACAGAGTAGTGGCAGGGGTCCAAGAGAGTGAGTAGAAGTTTGTAAGTCCTTTTGAGGCCATTGCTTCCACTGTGTTTTGTTGGCAAAAGCAAGTCATAAGGCCAGACTGCCTTTAAGAGGAAATGAAATAGACTTCACCTTTTGATGGAAGGGACAGAAAGACCAGTATATATGTATGTAATACATACATACATATCCAGTATGTAAATACAGGGAGAAGTGGGGATGTAGATACAATTTTTTTTTTAATCAATCTATCATAGAAATGAAATGGAAGGACTGGTCAAGTGTCACTTGGGCCATTAGAGGCAAAGGCAAGATCAATTCAGGGTCCCAAGCTGCAATCATGCTTCCTCTACCATAGTGCGTGTTTTGTTTGGATTGTGACTTGAGGCCCTCTTCTGAGAGTGCTAGCACATTGGCACAGTGCTGGTTGAGTATGAAGAGAAGAATGCAAATGGTGCCTGTTTCTCCTTCATATCATCAGGTTTGACTGTTGAAGTTTAAAAAAAAAAGGTAATTTTTAACAGGTAAAGTGAAAAACCATCATGAGGTTAATTAACACTCACATCTTTAGATTAAAAAATAAAGGGACTGAATTGCCAGAACCCTGAGGGATCTGATAAATTGACAAGCCAGGCTTCCTAGAAACTTATCTGTAAGAAAGCTGAAGTAAGGGGTGCCTGGGTGGCTCAGTGGGTTAAAGCCTCTGCCTTCGGCTCAGGTCATGATCTCAGGGTCCTGGGATCGAGCCCCGCATCGGGCTCTCTGCTCAGCAGGGAGCCTGCTTCCTCCTCTCTCTCTGCCTGCCTCTCTGCCTACTTGTGATCTCTGTCTGTCAAATAAATAAAATCTTAAAAAAAAAAAAAGATAGCTGAAGTAACTTCTCATCTACAGTAAGGATAGTATGGTAAGCAGAATAATGGTCCCCAAAGATGTCCACATTTCATTCATCAGAATCTGTGACTATGTTACCTCGCATGGCCAAAAGGACTTTGCAAATCTGATTGAGAGCTTGTATGCTTTTGGACTTTGCAATATGGAGGTTATTCTGGATTATTTAGGTGGGCCCAATTTAATCACATGAGTCCTTAAAAGTAAAAGAGGAAGACAGAGAGATAGGTCAAAGAGAAATGCCATGAGAAAAATGCCATCTTCCCTTTATTGGCTTTGAAAATGGAAGCCAAAAAATGTAGCAACTTCTAGAAGCTTGGAACACTTCTCAGCTTATAGCCAGCAGGAAAACAAGGAACTCAACCCCACAACCTCAAGGAATTAGGTTCTGTCAACAATCTAACAGGGCAGAAACCAGTTTTTTCCTAGAATGTACAAAAAGGAAGGAAGTTTGCTGACATTTTACCTCAATCTTGGCTGCTGATCTTGAATCTATGAGATTATATTGGATTTATGATCTACAGAAGTATAATATAATTAGTGTGTGTTGTTTTAGGTCTCAAAGTTTGTGGTAATCCGTATGGCAGCAATAGAAAACTAAAACAGATAATAAGCCATAAAATATATCCCTACTATTGATAGACAATTAAGTTATTTCCACATTTCCACTATTATAATGCTGCAAATAAACCTTCTATATTCATGTTTAGGCATATATGATGCAAGTATTTAGTTAGAATGCATTCCCCCCAAATCGAATTCTGTATCAAAGAATATAGAAAGTTTTAGGTTTTAGGTCTCTAGACTCCAAAATTTTTTCATGACAGTCATTACCTACCTACATTCCCACATATTGTGTTTGATTACCTTTTGTCCCTCACCTTCCTCAGCACTGGATATTATCATTCTTGTTAACTTTTTGTCGGCATGATAGGGGAAAATTATTTCTTATTATTTGATTTTGTATTACTAGTGAGTTCTTTTCATATCATTACTGCCCCTTGCTGCATCTTTTGTAAATTGCATGTATTGAGCTCATTGTCTTCTGCTGTGTAACTTAGCTGTTTTTAAACTCTCTTTTTCTGTGAAGCAAATCATCAGTGAATCCCCTCTCATCACAGAGCTGAAACCTCATGCCTATGTTTTAATCATTGTTCACACTCAGCTCTATGACCAGTGCATCCCACACACTGAGCTTCCCTCACTTCCAAGCACCACCTGTCACCTCCTTTGTAGCGCCTCTGCCCCTTGCCTGGTTCAGCCTCCCCTTACCCATCAACAAATGGCTCTCACTGCCCCATTGCTCTCCTACTACCCAAGCCCCCTTCTTAAATGAAAATTCTGATCCCGCTGATCCTCTACTCAGAAAATCTCAACAATGGCTGTGCATTGTACTCAGAGACAGGAGATTTCCTGGTGTGGTCTCAAAGGCCTTCCCTTCAGGGAGGGACCCCTGCTACAATGCCCCCAGCCTGACTCTCTCCCTCTCTTCTCTTACTTCTTGATACTCTGCTTTTGTCGTTTCCCAAGTAGTGAATGCCCTTACTACCATTCAAAAATCCTTGGTGATTTTCAAGGAATATTTCAATTTTCTTCTTCATTTAAGAAGTATTTTTTCCCCACCAATGCATGTTGAGAAAATTTTTAAAATATAGAAAAGCTGAAAGAATTGTACAGAGAATCCCCACATGTCCCACCTTGTTTCTACTATGAACACTTAACTGTATTTGCTTTATCGCTTATCTAATCATCCACCCATCCTTTCATCCATCTTATGTTTTATGCATTTCAAAGTGGATTGCAGAGTTTAGTACATTTCTTCCTAAATACTGCAGTGGCATATCATTAGCCAGAGTTCAACATTTATTTATAGTTTCCTTTGGAGACAAAATTTGCACGCAATGAAATGCTCACATTTAATGTTATATCATGTGTTGAGTTCACCAAGTACATACACCTGTGTAACCTAAACCCTACCAAGATAGAAGACAGCAGGTGGCCTTTAGAGGGGAACCTGGATGGCTCAGTGGTAGAGCATGCAACTCTTGATCTCAGGGTCATGAGTTCAGTTCCACACTGGGTGTGAATCCTACTTTAAAAAAAAAGTTGGGGGGCCTGGGTGGTTCAGTGGGTTAAGCCTTTGCCTTCAGCTCAGATCATGATCTCAGGGTCCTGGGATTGAGCCCCGCACCAGGCTTTCTGCACAGCTGGGAGCCTGCTTCCCCCTCTCTGCTTGCCTCTCTGTCTACTTGTGATCTCTGTCTGTTGAATAAATAAATAAAAATCTTAAAAAAATAAAATAAAATAAAAAATTTAAAAAGTGGCCTTATGCCCTTAACCAGTCGTGTCCACACCCCAGAGAATACCACTGCTCTCATTTTTTAAAAACTATTGTGTTGTCTGTTCTAGAACATTATATTAATGGAGTTATATAATACATATCATGTTGTGCAGAAAAATGCTTTGTCAAATGGTCTTGCACAGGAATAACGTGTTCATAGTCTTACTCCTCCTACTGAATAGCTAACTCTACAGTGCCAGAGCTCTGCCAAGCACGTCTCCAAATGCATTGCCCAGTCAAGCACCCAGCCTTACACATAATAGGAATTCATTATGTGCTTGCCCAAGTGGGAAGCAGACTTCCTAAGAGAAACTGGAGTATTAGAAGAAAACACACTTCCTGTGTTGTGCTGGGCTGACTTCAAGTTAAGGTCTTATATTTGGTGCCAAGTATGTAACAAATATCTGCTTTTCACAGTAGCCTCTTCTCTTTCTGTAAAGGAGAGAGAAGAGTGGGTTCATCCTCAGAGAAGCTGCATATGTGGCAGAGAGCAGCAATTCCCATGTGCAAAGTGGCAAAACTCGCTATACCCCCTAGAATCCCTCTAATGACATGGATAGAGAATGTGCCTGGTCAAGATCAGTGTCTTAAACAGAAATCTCGAGTAAAGACTGTTAAGTATGGGTGGAAAAGAGAGGCCTCAACAAATGCTCAACTATTAAAACTCGGATCTCCATTTCTGACAGTTCTTATGGGAAATTTCTATAATCGTGATAAAAATAATAGTCATAATTCTGTGTTAGGCTTACTTAGGAGGATTGGCTTTGTGCAGAAAAATATGCTGAGAGGTTGAAAATATATAAAAAATAGATTAACAGTTCTCACCTTTGGCATCCAGGAGCTTGGGGTCTCCTGGGGCACAAAGTCATTGAAAAAGGCACAATGCCACTGTGGCATGTGGCACCTCATGACCTATAGGAACTATAGGAATGTGGCACCTCATGACCTATAGGAACTGATTTACCTTCCAAAAGGTGCCCAAATCAGAGTCTGTCAGTTTTTTCTTGGTGCAGTAATGGGTAATTACTCAACATGACTGAGGGAAAAATTAACTGCTTTTTTTCTAAAAAGAGTCATATATTTACTGACCATAAGATTCCTACTGCAGTAGTTGCCTCTGTTTCCCTTGTAGGACTTCATGCCTAAGATTAACATTAGCCTCACCATTTGATAATCATAAAGCACATATGGAGCAAGCAAACTGAGCATGATTCAGTTTCCATCCCTGGTGCTTAAAAGAGCTCTGTATTTCTGTTTGAATAGTTCCATTGGCTATTTATTTTAACTTTTTAAAAAAATTTTTTTAACTGACTGTTCAGATTTCCTTTCCACTTTGCTCCATGCCCTCTTCTGACTTACTATGTATCAATGTATCATGTTGTGGCTTTCCTTCTGTAGCTGTTTCCATTTAAAGAGAGAGCAACTTTCCCAAAAGAGGCCTCCACCACTGCTACTGTTGGAATACATGCTGGAGAATGGGCCAAACTTTATATTTTTTGGAAGAACAGGACATCATTCACCTCATTCCAAGAAAATTATTCATGGGGGCCTTCACAGAAGGATCTCACAGGGAAGCATGGTTGTTCTCTCTGTTCTCCTAATGTTGCTTTTTGAAATCTTCATGTTTGTGTAGTTATATTCACTAGGAATCAAAGTCATGTGCCACCCTGGTTAATTTCTCCATGCAGAATGCAGTAGAGATTTCTAGAACATTGCCTGTGCTGGGCAGTGAGGAATCCCTAACTCAACTTGGTACTTTTCCCCACTGGGTAAATGTTTCCTCAGAGTAGTTAATAAGGTGTTGAATTCTTCACAAACAGAAATGCTGATGCCTCTGCCAAATACCGATGAATATCAGCTCAATCTTTAGTGGTTGGAATTTGACATAAATCCTCGAGTGTATTAAAGTCAGCTGTGGTAGCTGGCAGAAAGGCTTGTTATGTAGACCTTGGGCAAAGCCTTACCTGACAGCAATTCAATAGAAATATGGGTGCCAAGACACTGTATTTTTATAAAGAGAATGAAGAGGCTGTTTAAGTTAAGCATTTACTGCTCTACAACATAAAAGCAAGATTCAGGTTCCCATGCATGAGACCCCGAGAGAGGCAGACATTATGTGAAGATCTGAGAGGGACATCTAACTACCCATTATTGTTCACCTCACTGTGGGGGCTAAAAGTGCCTAATGATGCTGTGTTCCTTCCAACAGAGTTTAGTTGCCACAAATTGTGATATTTTGGTACAATATGGGCAGAAGATCATGTCTCCCAAGTTTCTCACAGAATCCAGAGGTAGGAATATATTGAATTAAATCAATAGAGGTTTCTCAACGAGGATTAGCTGGTAGAACTGAAATCCCCTGAATAAAACATGAAAGAAAAAGGGTATCATTTGTAAAATAGTGAAAAACCTACTTCTTTTTCGAATACCAGTTAAAAATTGTTGAGATCAAGCACAATAATGTTGAAATAATAATGTTTTCGAAATGTTGGGTTAAATATAATTAAAATTAATTTGACGAGTTTCTTTTTGCTGTTTGAATGTGGTTACTAGAGAAGTTAAAATTGTGTATGTGGCCTACAGAGTATTTCTCAAGGACAATGCTTCCAATGGCTTCTTAGCCTACTACTGAGATTGAAAGAGCAAATCCTCATTAGGGCTTACAAGGTTCCACATGATCTGGACCTTGGTCAACCAGCTGTCCTAGCATCCTACACTCCACTGCAGCCACACTCACCTTCTTGCTATTTCCTGAATGCAAAAATATCACCCTTCTCTCAGGGCTCTTTGCACATGCTGTTCTCTCTACTTAGAATGTACTTTTCTGGACTTCCTCATTTGTTACTCCCTTACTCATTTAAATGAAGGGTTGGTACTCTTTGGAGATGTTCTTGTTCATTCTACCTAAAATAAAACTCCCATCTTACTGATGCTCAATAGTCCGCTTTGTTTTTCTTCATATTTATTATGATCAGACTTTTTATTATATGTTTATTTTATATTATTTGTTGTTTCATTTATTATTTAATGTTTTTGTTTATTTTCAGTATCTCCTTCTAAAAGATAAGTGCCATTAAAGAAAGGACAGTAGTGTGCTGTATCCAGCTTGCATTGAGTCCCAGGAGCCAACTCTTAAATTTCTAGGAATTTTGGGAGTTGGTTTTAAAATACAGTTGTTATTAAAATTAAATTATGTATGTTTGTAATTAAGTGAATCATATTGGGGAAAAAAGTAATAAATGAGCATAATCACTTTTAATTGCTTTTTTATATTTTATTCTTACCCATGCCCTGAAAGTTATTTAAATCTATTGTATTTATAGGGTAGAAAACTATATAATGGTGTACTACTACCTATTTTTTTAATCAATGCATGTTGGTAGCTTAAAATTGGCCATCGTGGATGTGTTTACAGCATGGAAATTGACAAGTGCTACAAATCAGGGCTCTACTCTTAGCGGATTTTTGGAGGAAGTCCTTAAACATTCCCAGCACAGGACTGGGCAGGACCTTGCATTTTCACTGCTACTCTCCCTTTGCCTATAGGAACAGGATCTCACACATGTGTTGCTGAAGAAATATTGAGTTGTTGGGTGGGATTTCATGGAAAGGGTAGAACTCTGTGGGCTGAAATCATTCAATAAGATTTGAAGAAGGAAAACTATATTTTAAAAGTTTTGGAAAATTTAGAAACTATCGCAGTGGGATATGTATGTTTGTGTTTACCTATGTGTGTGTGTGTGTGTGTGTGTGTGTGGGTGGGTGTGTGTGTGGGTGTGTGAATGTGTGCACACATACGTGCACATTTTTGGTCAAAGCACAGGCCTAACCAAAACAATGAGGCATTTAAAATAAATTGAGGGTACTTGGATGGCTCAGTCAGTTAAGTTTCCGACTCTTGACTTCTGCTTAGGTCATGATCTTGAGGTCATGAGATTGAGCCCACATTGGGTTCTGTGCTCAGCTTAGAGTCTGCTCGGGATTCTCTCTCTCCAACCCCCTTTGCCTCCTCCCCACCATTCATTCTAAATAGGGAAGTAAATAAATAAATATCTTTAAAAATAATGCATTTAGAGGCTGTGAATGGAACCATTTTTAGTTCAGAAAGGAAGAGATGATGAGCTTGATTTCTACAGTCTGATGCTGGAATTGTAGCAAAGTTCTAGTTTTCTAGATTAGAAAACTAGGTTTCCAGATTAACACATATGGACCCCTGCCTATCTTACTGGGGTCATGATCTTTGAACCCACCCAGATGTGGCCTGACTGCCTTTTCTCCTCCCTATCCTGGGAAGGCCCCTGAATGTCCCAGTAGGTGAGCACTCAGACCTAAGGTTATGTAATTCCTTGTAGGTTGCTTCTTTTTAGCTCAACCGTATGTATTCTGCCTACCTGCTAATTCATGCAGATGTTTTAGAAGCTGTGAAATATTATTCTTTCAGATTTGGAGGAATGGGGCCCCAGGCAACTCTGTGTTACATTCAAAAGCCCACATCTTCTCTGCATCAGTTTTCAGGCCCTTTACTTCCAGGGATAGGAGTGTGGAAGAACAATCTGGGCCTTTCTCTCCAGGCTTCGGTTCATTGCAACAGGTAGACCCATAGTCAGTCCAGAATTATTCAGAGCCCTACCACTGAGAGAGAAGCAACTAAAACTTCTTGGGGTGAAAATTCCAGAAAACCCAAATCCAACGGGCATACCAAAAAGAGAAAATCATGGAATAAGGATTGCTTCTGGCACAGCTTGATCTGTCCTGCAAATAATAACCACCAGGACCAGTTCCACTCTCTACATTCTCTTATCTTCTCTTAAATAACAAATCTCCATGTTGGCTTTATTTTCAGACAAATGTTTCCCTCACAGACTGAAGTTGACTGTGGCTTTTCCAGCTCATATGTTTTCTGAGCTTCAAATCCCATAGAAGAGGGTGAGAATTTCAAATCCCATAGAAAAGGGTGAGAATTTCTCCCATCAAAATCTCAGGGGAAGAAACAATAGTAATAATAATGAATACTTTTAATTTGGGATTTACTACATAAGTACATTAGGTATAATAACTCCTTTTATGTTTATTTCTTCCACGGTACTTACCTTATCCCTATTCCAAAAATAAACTGACGTTGAGACACATTAAATAACATTCCCACGGTGGCTGGCTGAGTGGGGGAGAGGCAAGTCAAAGCCAGGTTCCTGCTCCCCAGTATCTAGGACCCTTTATTATATCAGGGACCTCCCAGAAGGATGCTTGTATGGACTTCATTGGCTCTACATAGGTCACGTGCACCAATCTCTGGACCAATCTCTATGACCATGAGTTGTTCCATCCTGAGCTGTGTGTGGCATTCTGAAGCAGAAAGGCTCTACCTTGTGCATGTGGATTGGTAGGAGAAGGGGCTTCTGTGGGGTTATTGCTTAAATAGGATGATAGCTACAGTGTTGGCTACAAAGGAATCTCAAGCCACCTGGGGCTCTGCTCTCTCTTGGGTGATTTTCTCTGGGACAGAATGGCATCACCCCCTCACCGTTCCCCACCCCCTGAAATACAGAGACAAAATTTTCCTATGCTCTGGCCAAGATTTCATGAAGCAGTGGGAATGGACCAGTCCCACCTGCAGAATGATGAACCTGAAGAGGCAGAATCCTCCATGCCCTTGGAGATGGGAGCCCACCATGGCTGTGCTGAGCCATGGCTCTGTCCCAGTATAGGAGCTATTTTGTCTCTCTGACAGCCCTGCCTGCAGGGCTTGGTGCTCATGGCCACAGTGCGGGCATCTGAGAACTCACTGAAAGAAGCCGTTTGTGCCAAGATTTTGAGGGATGCGTGGCAATAAACTAGAAGTGGAAATCTCCACTCTGAGAAATGAGGGTGTCATATTTTCACCAAATACAGCACCCATGGTGGGGTGGGGAGCAACCCCTCTGGCTGTCCAAACGTTTCTGTCTTGTCAGCGTAATGAATTTGAGCACCCAAGCCTGTTGGCAGTTGTCTGTGCTCGGAGTGAGACAGTGATGTAATCCCGATTAAAATAGTTAGTAAGGAATTAATGAGAGGTTATCTCCTTGTCTTCAATCATTTCCTGGTGAGAAGAAGATTCTCTAAGCAGAACTCATTAGAGCTGTTCCTTTGCAGTTACTGAAATTACCCTGTTTTGAAATTACTCAGAATTTTCAAGAAGCAAACTCATTTCAAGTCATTATTTCTGAATGTTATGACTACAGTATGAAAAATTGTTTTATTATTATTTTTTAAGCCAAAGATATAGTCCAATCAGGAGGGTTTGAACGCTTATTCTGGTATCTAAATTCCACTCATTTCAGTTTATTTTAGGCTGGAGTTTTTGCAGGCATATAAAGGAAGACAGACTATTTGGGTCTCCATCAGAGATAGTAAAAGAAGACAAATTTATTCTAATCTGTTATAGGAGAATAATTCAGTTGAATTCAGTACGACAAATATTCACTCTGTACCTTCTGTATTGTGGTTAGTGGAGAATTTAAGACACAAAAACAAAACAGCATTGTTAGGAGCTTGAGCTGTTAAGGGTAAGGACCCTGGGATACGACTGGAAGCTACAAATCTCAGCCCCAACATTTGTCACCTTTGTCATCGAAGGCAACTAAAATCTCTAGTTTTCAGTTTCTTAATATACAGAGCAGGAATAAATGTAATACTTGCCTTACAGGGTTAATATAAGGAGTAAAAAGAAATCTGTAAGAAGTATTTAGGAGCATGTCTGGTACATCTGATCAAGGAGCTCAAATGAACATAAAATTAAATAAAAGAACTTTGTGCTTGGAAGTTTGACAAAGTATATGGAGCACTATATCTAGTCAGGGTCGGCCAACAAATTACATTTTATGTCAGGTGATCTTAATGACTCTCAGGGAAGTTGCTTTCATCAGGGCCCCTAGAAAAACAGAAATTACATCCAGGTTTATATGGGAACTTATCATGTGACCAAGATTGCATTTTTTCTTCTTCTTTTATCCAAATATTATTAATTTTTAATTAATTGATTAATTAATTAATCAACACTTCTATACATTTCCCAGTACTCTTCAAGATGAGTGTACTCTTTTTTTTTTTTTAAGATTTTATTTATTTATTTGACAGAGAGATCACAAGCAGGCAGAGAGGCAGGCAGAGAGAGAGGAGGAAGCAGGCTCCCGGCCAAGCAGAGAGCCCGATGCGGGGCTCGATCCCAGGACTCTGAGATCATGACCTGAGCCGAAGGCAGCGTCTTAACCCACTGAGCCACCCAGGCGCCCCAAGATGAGTGTACTCTTAATCACCTTTATCTATTTCACCAACCCTTTCCTCCCACCTTCCCCTGGCAACGACCAATTTGTTCTCTATATTTAAAAATCTGTGGGTTTTTTGTCTCTTTTTTTGTTTGTTGATTTGTTTTGTTTTCTTAATTCTGCATATGAGTGAAATCATATGGTATTTGTCTTTCTCTGACGTAATTCACTAAACATTATATACTTTCTAGGTCCATCTTTTTTTTTTGCAAATGGCAAGATTTCATTCTTTTTACTGCTGAGTAATATTCCAGGGCGTGTGTGTGTGTGTGTGTGTGTGGGCATGTGTGTATCATATTTTCTTTATCCAATCATCTATTAATCAACCCTTGGGTTACTTTTATTATCTTGGCTGTAGTAAACATTGGGGTGCATATATCTATTCGATATAGTTTTTGTTTTCTTTTGGTTAAGTCTTGTTTTCTTTGGTTAAGTACCCAGGAGTGGAATTACTGGATTGCATGGTATTTCTGTTTTAATTTTTTGAGGAACCGCCGTACTGTCTTTCACAGTGGCTACACCAATTTGCATTCCCACCAACAGTACATAAGGGTTCCCTTTCCTCCACATCCTTGCCAACACTTAAGATTCCCTTGTGTTTTTGGTTTTGACCATTCTGACAGGTCTGAAGTGATATCTTATTGTGGGTTTAATTTGCATTTCCCTGATTAGTGATGTTGAACATCTTTTCATATGTCTTCTTCGGAAAGATGCCTATTCAGGTCCTCGGCCCATTTTTTAAATGGGTTGCTTCACTTCTTTGGTGTTGAGTTGTACAAGTTCTTTACATATTTTGGATATTAACCCCTTATCAGATATATCATTTTGTAAATCTCTCTTCTCATTCACTATGTTGCCTTTCTGGTTTTTTGGTGGTTTCCTTCACTGTTTAAAAACTTTTTATTTTGGTGTAGTCGCAATAGTTAATTTTGCTTTTGTTTCTCTTGCCAGATGAAACATACCTAAAAAAATGTCTCTATGGCCAATGTCAAAGAAATTACTGCTTATACTCTCTTCTAGGAGTTTTATGGTTTTGGGTATCGTGTTTATAACTTTAGTTAAGTTTGACTAAAGTTGTAGTTTGTGTGTGTGTGTGATGTAAGAAAGTGATCCAGTTTCATTCTTTTGCATGCATCTATCCAGTTTTTCCAATACATTTGTTGAAAAGACTATCTTTTCCCCTTGCATATTCTTGCCTCGTTTGTTGTAGATTAATTGACCATAAAAGCATGGGTTTATTTCTGGACTCTACTCTGTCCCACTGATCAATGTGTCTATTTTTGTGCCAGTACCACACTGGTTTGATTACTACAGCTCTGTAGTATATCTTGAAACCTCGGATTGAGATGCCACCATGTTTGTTCTTCTTTTTTAAGACTGCTTTGTCTATTTAGGGTGGGGTTTTTGTTTGTTTGTTTGTTTTGTCCTTTGCAAATTGTTCCAGTCCTGTGAAAAAGGTTGTTGGCATTTTGGTAATTTAAGACTGTATTTAACTACAGATAAAAATTGCTGTCCATATGGAAAAAAAAACCATGAGATTCCTTCCTTACTTCACACACAGATATAAATTCAGGATGAATTAAAGAAATAAATGAAAACAAAAATAATAACCTTGGAACAAATGAAAGGGGAATATTTTTGTAACTCTGGGATGATGGAACATTTTTAAACAAGATGGGAATCTCAGAAAACATCATAAGAGATCATAGAGATACTCCACTATATAGATATTATAAGAAATAGGATGGCAAATATAACATTAGTAAAGTGAAAATGGGAACTATATATTGGTTAACATAATTACAACAGAATCAACAAGTAAAGAGTACGGGTCCTACTGTTCCAAGAGATCTTTCAGTTGATACAATTAAAAGGCAAAAAATAAAATAAATAAAGACAAATACTCCACTAAGTAGGAATAGACAATTTGGAAAAGAAGAACTGGAAAAGTCCATAAATTTAGAAAAAGATGCTTAGTCACATGCAGGAAAGTGCAAATTTAAAAATGAATTACATTTTTTTTTTTTTTTTTTTGCTTATCAGATTTACAATACAATGTGGTGAGACTTTTGTCGGGGATGGAGAGGAAGATGAGGGTATACTGTCATACATTTCTAGAGGGACAGTCAGTTGCTACCACAATATCTAGAAATATTCCCTAAAATTAAAAAAAAATGTTGCTCCCCTTTGTCCAAGTAATCCCACTTTAGGGAATTTTGCTTACAGAAATGAAGGCACCCAAGGTACTGATATAAGTATTAGAGCACTGCAGTTTTTCAGAGGAGGAAAATCGGAAGTAAGCTGCAAAATACATCAACAAAATAAGGGCTGAATAAATTGTGGTGCACACATTCTACTGAATATTATGTAACTTGTAAAGAAAATGAGGTAGGAATGTTTACTTATTTTTCCATCTCTTAAACAAGTTTTTCCAACTCTTTCTTGCTTTTTTGCTGGCTGTTCTCAGCCTCAGAAGGAACTTTTTACTGTAGCTTTTTTACATTTTTCTCCACATCAAGAGTGGGAGAACAATACCCTGGATAGAAATTCACCTGTGAGATTCATATTCTGTGTGGCATGAAATTGTTGTCTGAGACCTAGCTGAGGAAGCAAGAGGGATGGAATATTGAAAGCACATCAACACTAGCGTGGAGAAGAACATAGGTAGCATATAAAGTATTCACTTAACCTCATTGCTTGGTAATAAATTTTAAGAGGTGAGGCATCCTGCTGAGGGAGGTGCCTCTTTACAAGATCACGGAAGATTTAGCCATACCACCCAGGGCTGTTCTCATGACACCAAAGTTAATGTAGCTGTCTGTCCCCTGGGACCTGCTAACTGAAGTCATGACCACCTTCTGCACCATCAAAGTCAATTCTTGTTTTAATAGCGCCATCTTGGTGCACCTTGATGACTTCCGATGTCTGAACTAATTCATTCATACTGTCATTTCTATAAGTACTTATTAAACAACTAATTTGTATCATGCACTATTCTGGACACCAGGGATAGAATAGTGAATCAAACAGACCAATTCTATGCTCTTTTTAAGTTTCTATTCTAATCAGGGGCCTGAAGAAAGAACAGATCTATAGAAAAATAAACAAAATGGATGTATAGAAGATGATAATAACTATCTAAAGGAAAAATACTGACGAAAAGTATCTAAAAGAAAAAGCAGGGAAGAAGATGGGAAAGTACATGTACATACATGTGCATATATGTAGGCTATTTTAAATAAGGTGGTAAAATAGGAGGTTAGGGAAGGCCTTTTTGCAAGGGTGACGTTTCAGCAGGACCCTACCAAAGGAAGAATGTGACCTCTTGATGCTGCCCCAGAAAGGAAGTTTTAGGCAGAGGGAATAGCCAGTGAACTGTTCCAAGACAGGAGCACATGTGTGTGTGTGTGTGTGTGTGTGTGTGTGTGTGTGCATGATTGCATATGTGTTTATATGCATGTGTGTTTTCTCAGGGAGGGAGAGGCAGCAGTGCACCTGGAGCAGATGGAGCAGAGAGAAGGGGTGCAAGAGGCTCCACTCATGGAGACAGTGTGAGCAGGGATCACCAACATCCCTCTGGCTCTGAGGAGGATTGTGCATTTCACTCTGCTTGAAGCCACCCCAGGTTTTGAGCAGAAGGCTGATGAGATCTCACTTAATGTTTTAACAAGGGTCGCTCTGGCTGCCATTAAAAGAACAGACAGGAGGAATCAAGGGTAGAATTAGGAAGCTTGGTGAAAGGCTTTCTCAGTTTCCAGGGTAGAGGATGGTGGCTTAGACCGCTTGGAAACTGTGACGTCACAGAGTGCGGTCTGACTAGGGACGTTCTGAAGATGGGGCTGACCAAGTTTGCTGATGGATCCGATGTGAGGCGGGAGATTGGGATCAAGGGTGATACTCATGGCTTTGGCTAAGACCCTGGAAGACCCCCTTTAACAGATGTTTCCAGTCCCATGATCTACACCCTGAGGCCTCATTGATGAGAAAGGGTTAAAATGTTCCTGTAAAGCCTTGGGTTGGTGGGGTGTGGAGGTCTTGAGAGAGCCTGCAGAGTAGTGTCTGTGGGAGGCTGCTCTCCTCCCGTTCTGCTTTGAGTCACAAAACTCATATTTGTACCTCACTTCAGAATTGAACAGAAATGGATCTCATTCAAATAACTCATTTACCACTCAGAAGGGCCCCCGTGTGGTCTTCTTTTCCTGAATCTTCTTGCTATCCTGATTTTGTAATTGACAGAGCTGCAGGTCAAGGGCTCACATGGTTTCTCCAGGGTAGCGAGGTTCTGATTTGAACCCAGACCTTCTGGTCTCCATCCATACCATGTAGTGTCTTATGCGGACTTCCCAAGGGATTCCCATGTCCTGCCTCACCCACACTCCTCAGCGACTTTGCCAGTACATGGAGCAGATATAAGGAACTAGACAGTGTGAACAAAGCAAGTGAACCTCAGAACTACTTACTGAGATGGCCAGCAGCCACATGGCTGCTCATGGTGACACCTGGGTCTTGTGACACTCAGCACAGCACTGCACACGATGGATAGGGGACCTGAGACACGGCTGACAGAGAACTAGAAAACTCCTCTTTTCCTTCTTCAGCCTAGCTTATTCAAACACTTTGTTCCTTCAAAAATAGGGCTTTCTGGAAAGCAAAAGAACGAGACTCTGTTCTTGTGGAATCTGTTGGCTTACTTCATAGCTCTCAGAGGAGATTTGGGCAGCGCCAAACTCCGAGCTCAGACTTCCCAGATCGGGAGGGTCAGCACAGGGAGCAGAACCACAGTCAGAGGAATGGAAAGTTCCTACGTCTTCGCTGCACTCAAAATTTGAAGCTGTTGCTTTCACCCATCTGAAGCAGACCGATCAGAGGAGGCACATCATCAAGAATGGAGACAGCGGGACGCCTGGGTGGCTCAGTTGGTTAAGCAGCTGCCTTCAGCTCAGGTCATGATCCCAGCGTCCTGGGATCGAGTCCCGCATCGGGCTCCTTGTTCTGTGGGGATCCTGCTTCTCCCTCTGCCTCTGCCTGCCACTCTGTCTGCCTGTGCTCGCTCTCTCTCTCTCTCTGACAAATAAATAAATAAAAAAAATCTTAAAAAAAAAAAAAAAGAATGGAGACAGCAAGATCCCATTCTTCTCAAAGAATCACTGCTCTCTGTCAGCTCAAGACTCAGAAGCAAGGGTGCCTTTTATTCTGGCTGCTGCCTTGCCTCCAGCCTGCCAGGAGAGATGAAGCCGGCTGGCTCTGCTCTGAGGAGCTCCGCAGCCCTGTCTGCTTAATTTCCGGTGGAACCTCAGTGCCCAGGGAGGGCGCGTGTTTTGCTTGTGATGTTGGTAATGAACCGCCGCTGGGAACAAATTAATGAGTGTGTCAGAAACTGCAGTGGAACTGTATTACGATTCATAAACACCACGATGAAAATGCCAGTTGAGCTCTGGTATAAATACACACAAACTCTGAAGAAGCAAACTCTTTTTCCTTCTAATGAGAGGAGAATTAAAAATAACATCATTCTGCCCTGAGCCACATTGCCGGGGGAGAGTTCCTTAGCGGATAGGTAGTTTTTCTAATTCATATTTAATGCATCAAGAAACACAAGAGAGTTTAATTTTACTTTTTATATCTGCATGCAATTGTACTATATTTTGAAACATACGTTATATATATGTAACATATGTATATGTTGTGTGTGTGTGTGTGTGTGTGTGTGTGTACCAGGTATGGGCATAAAATATTCAAAAATGTAAATCATGTCACCTTTTCAGGTGTTGCATCACGTTTGTTAAATGAGAGCTTTCTCTTTTCTTTTTGGTTGACTATTGTGTTTACATGGCCTTTTATTAATATTCTTCTTTAATATTCGAAGTTTGGAATTTAGAGGGAGAAATTAAAATAAAAAATGTGGACTAATTAAACATTAGTCCACAGAGACCTATGACTTTAAAACTCATGGCAGGGGGAGGAAAGAAAGTTCCATTGATTTGGAAGGTGCGGTGGGCTTGTGTTGGGAGCATCTATATGTGATCCCTGATACGTAAGAGGGTGCTCACTTTTACGTGGGGGCTGTTGCTGTGACAAAAGCCCTAACACAGGGCTTCCACAGAGCCCTGACTTTCCATAAATGCCCCTGGCGCTGTTGCAGAGGGGGTTGGGAAATAGCAGGAAAAGAATCTCTACACTAAAGCTCTAGGCTTTCTCCCTCTCGATTCAACAGGAACCACTCCTCTTTTATCCCTTTAACATCTCAGGGCTCCAGGTAAATTTCATTTCATTAAAGTATGCTACAAAGTAAAGTCAGAAAATGATAGATGAGTAGTGGATTGGGTATGGGTTTCAGAATTGACAAGACTTGATTTCATATATAAACTGCTGTATTTAGGGGCACCTGGGTGGTTCAGCTGGTTAAGGATCTGCCTTCTGCTCAGGTCCTGATCCCAGGGTCCTGGGATCCAGTTCCAAATCTGGCTCCTTGCTCAGCGGGGAGGCTGCTTCTCCCACCACCTGCCCCTCACCCCTGCTTGGGCTCTCTCTCTCTCTCTCTCTTTCTCTCTGTCTCTCTCTTTGGCAAATAAATAAATAAAATCTAAAAAATTAAAAATTAAAAAATAAACTCCATATTTATTCGCTATTGGCTTTGGGGCACATATAACCTCTTGGAGTCTTGATTTTTTTTTTTTTTAATTTTATTTATTTGTCAGAGAGAGAGAGGGAGAGAGAGCAAGCACAGGCAGACAGAATGGCAGGCAGAGGCAGAGGGAGAAGCAGGCTCCCCGATGAGCAAGGAGCCCGATGTGGGACTCGATCCCAGGACGCCAGGACCATGACCCGAGCCGAAGGCAGCTGCTTAACCAACTGAGCCACCCAGGCGTCCCACCTCTTGGAGTCTTGATTTTTTATCTAAGACTGAGTGATAATAACTCCTACTTGCTTGGTTGCCATGAGAATTAGAGAGACTGAATTCAAATGCCTTGCACGTAATTGATTTTCACGAAAGACTGTGTGATTACTATAACAGGTTCTAGCTGGTAACTAGTCATAGGTTTAAGTGGTTTGTTTTCTTCCCTTGACAACTTCAGAACATGAAGCCTCCTTCCTCTAACTGCTCTAATGTCAAGGCTAACAGAAGGCAATTTTGCCTTGAGTCAGAGACTCTATTTAGCTCATCACAACATCAAATGTTAGATAGAGTTTCAGAAAAGAGAACAAAACTTGTTCGAAAGTACTGCTTATTTGTCATAAGTGACCAATTTGAGTTTGGAACAATTGTGCAAAATGGTTCACTAAGACACGAAGCAATAAATGTAACAGTTCTTTTTACCACCCCATTTTGAGTTATGTACTCTTAAAATTGTTCTTGAGTAGCTTCTTAACATCATCACCTGGGAATTTCCATCTAAAACAGTATGCATAAGAGAAAGCACAATGACTGAATCAGGTTGGTGTCAAAGTAACTTTCCAGGAGTAAAAAACATATCTGGGTTAGACTCCAGGGCAGTCCTTTTGTCTCTAACTTCAGAAGTTGGGTTTGTGGTAGGTGCCATATTAGTGCACCCTCCAGGCCCGTTGAGTCACTTATTTTCCTCAATTCCTTTCCAAGACAGTGACTCACTACTGACATAGCAATCCTTCATTTTAAGATTCAGGTAAGTAGTTAATGAGTTGCTCAGTGATCAATAAAATGGGGAAAAAATGACAAGAAATGGAATCATTTTGAATGGGGTGTTAGTCTTTACAGCTAGACGAAATGGGTTCTATTTTGGAAATTGTAGAAGAAAACCCAAACTGAATGAAACTGGCCAAGAGAAAAGGGAAGACTTGCCTCATCCCCTTTTTGGAGATTCTGTTACTCTAGTTGAACTATCTCACATTTATTTCATGTAGTTCAAAAATCAAAGGAGATGAGGCATCGCGTGGCCTTTTCAAACTTAGCAACCCAAGGTGAATTTATGATGGATGCATCCAGTTTCATGTAGGCAAAAGTTCTTGAATGTGCTATTCACAAAACAGCAGTGAACGTTAATGGGGGTATTGCAATTTAAGTTCTTGCATAACCAAGTATGTCCAGACATGGGATGCCCACTTTGCTCACTGATAGCAGAAAAAAATGGTGTTGTAGATCAAAAACGCTTCTATCCATCATGAAAATTCATTCTTGGAGGGCAGTGAATCAAAGCTTTTGGAAGGTCTTTTATGAATCACTCAGCAGAGAACTGGAAAGTTTTAAGCATTCATTCATATTCACAGCCACCAGACTTCCTGAAATGCTTGTTAACTTTCTGGGGCCACCTTAGCACAGTTGGAGCATTTCACATCAGCTGACACATGATCTCAACTCAGGGTTCTCAAACGGTTCTTTGTGAAATGTCTGAAATGAAACAACATCAAGAGACAATGGTAAGTAACTCAGCAAAAAGCAATGACTTCTAGGGATCTTCCTGAAGGTCAGGGTGAGTCCCAGTCAGTTTCATGGACTTCTGTTCAGTTCTCCTAGAAAGGCAGTTTCTTTGTTTTACTTTTATTTTTTAAAAATATTTATTTATTTATTTGAAAGAGAGCGAGAGAGAGAGGGAGTGGTGTGAGAGGGGCAAAGGGAGAGGGAGAGAGACACTCAAGCAGACTGCCTGCTGAGTGTAGAGCCCCACATGGGGCTTGATTTCATGACTCGGAGATCATGACCTGAGTCAAAATCAAGAGTCAGATGTTTAACCTAGCGGGTCACCCATGTGCCCCATTTTGTTTTACTTTTATAAAGTTCATTTGCTATGGCCCTCATTTTATTGGGATCTGATTTTTAGTAATGACCAATATCACTCTGAAAAAAGTTAAAATGGTATCTTAGTTGATTTTCCCCTAGAAGCACACCCTGAGACAAGGATTCAAGAGCAAGTGGCTTATTGGGAAAGCAACCCCATGAAAAACTGAAGTATAGGCAATGGGGGAAGGAAACTGATGAGGCATAGGTTATGGAATAAGTTACCACTGAAGACAACTGGAATTCTGTCTCATTGGGAAACTCTGGGAAATGGTATATGGATTTGCCTCAGAGTTACCCCACATGAGGGGTGAGGAGGGTCAAAGCAGAAGACAGATGGGAGGCAGTGACAGGGTACATTATAAATGGTGACACTGTGATAAGGAACTGACTTCAGGAAAATTATTTAGAAATTGGGAAGATTTGAGGAAGGGTAGGGGAAAAAAATCCTGCACATAGGAAGATAAAGCAGAGGGAGCCAAAGAGATATCATAGGAATGGCATAACAATTTATTCTGTGGTGAGGAAGGGTACCTGAGTTACTGTTCATCCACTATTATTAATTTTTAAGTATCCACAGAATGATTACTCAGTCTGTAGGTTTTCTGGGCTCTGGTCCTTTGTTTCCTCCTGTTGGATTCTATTTGACCATATTTTTGATGACCATCACTAGTAAAGGAAGGAAGAGATAGAAGAAGAAGGAGTGGGAGAAGGAGGAGAGCAGGTGGAGGAAAAGAAGAAGAAGGATGGGACAGGAAGAAGAGGGGAGGGATGGGGAGTTGTGGAAGGAGGAGGAAGAAAAGGAAAAAGTATTAAGAAGGAGGAGGACAGAAAAAGACAGTGTATACTATATAACCTAAACCAGAAGTTTTTGGAAAAGGATTTATGGATTAATGCTAATTAATCCATAAAAAATGACTTTTTTTTCTAGTCCATAGAAGAAAAATAAAATAGAAATTTCCATGAAGATAAATCTATTCTGATATTATATCTTTCCAACATTTTGATATTAAATATTTTTTCTCTTAGGCAACATAGTAATAATGGATGGGTATGTTTTTTAAAAAAATTCTCTCTCAACCAAAATAAAGAATTAGAAACCTCATGTCCTTAGTTTTGAAAAAGTGCATATGTTTTGCTGGTATGCGAAAACCAGAGTCCTAGAACCATTAGCCTCATCCTCCAAGACATTCTTTACGTCATTCTGAAAAGTTAACCAGTACTAATGCGTGTGGGTCACTCCTTATGCTGCATTTGAAATAGAGACAGTACATTCAAGTGGATTAGAGCACAGGCTGGGGCCAGAGACTAGGTCTTTCAGCATGGCCACTTGCTGTCCATGAGAACTGTTATGGATTTTTCAAATCTTTGTGTCTCAATATACTCCTCTGTAGAATGGTCAAAACGATTAGAGCACCTATCTCATAAGGTCAATGTGAAAATAAACACAATAATACTTGTACAATGCCTAGGACCAGACCTGCCACATAATAAACAAACAATAAATATTACCTATAATAGTTAAATATATGTATTACTGTATGATAATGGAAACATGTTAATACAGCTGGAAATTTCCAAAATTGAGGGATTTTTTTCCTAAGATGATGCTTTCTAATTAATTTACTTGGGCTATATGCATTAAAACAGGTAAAATATCTTTTAAATTAAAAAAAAGGTAGAGATATTAATGTAGGTAGTAACTTTAAAATTTTCACTTTTTAAAAAAGATTTATTTATTTATTTATTTTAGAGCAAGGTAGAGTGCAGGAGTGGGGAGGGGCAAAGAGAGAGAGAGAGAGAATCTCAAGCAGACTCCCTGCTGGGCACAGAGCCTAACAGAAGGCTCCATCTCACAACCCTGAGATCATGACCTGAGCTGAAATCAAGACTCAAATGCCCCACAAAGTAAGCCATCCAGGTGCCCCTTCACAGTGTTTTAATGAATATAGAATAACCCTTCAGATGGATTTTACTGTAAAGAATTTGTATTTGTATAAAGGCATTGTAAAGCTCTTTAAGCTTTAGCCCTAGATCTTAACAAGTTGTTTTTACTCACATTCATTGCCAGTGTTTCTTATTATAATTGGTGTGGAAAACAAGGACATTTTCTTCTTAATTAAGATACCCTTTGGAGATTTATAATTGGCTATAGTAACTATATAATGCTATAATATATCCTAGTGACTGCCTTATAAAATAGTAAAGTGAAGGAGGCCATTTTATGATTTTAGGGTTTGTTTTTTTTTTTCCTGTGGTTTCCGTAGCATTTTACCAGACAAGGTAGAACATGAGGAAGTATGGCAACGATCCTGTCATCCCATGATTTTTGGACCAGAGACTATGAGAGACATAGGATAAGAAGACAGTCTTCACAGATAGGAAAATGAACAATGAGCAGATGGGTTAATTCTGTTTTTTTTTTTCAGACAGCACTCTTTCCAAACATGAAAGCACCCCCAGGAACAAAGTAAAAGGAATTTTGTCTTAACTGAGCACCTGAAGCAATAAATGATGACTCTTTCCCATTGCCTTAAAGGAATCTTGGCCAGGATGGCAGGGACGGTGACAGGAGGAGGGAGAGAAGATGAGTTTAAGATACATTAGCGTCTTTAACTCTTAATGGAGAGATTCAAATTTGATTGTAATTTCAAGCAAAATCTCAGTAGCTGAGCTCAGCAGAACTCTTGAAAGACAGTTATTGGCCTTCCCTAATCACTTCTTAAGTGATCCCTTGGCTGGACTCTTACAAGTCTGTTGGTTTCCAGACTTGCTGTAGGTGTAGCTGGAGTTCTTAGAGAGAATTATACAAGGGTTAACTTGCCTCTTTCCTGTAATGTCCTTATGCTGAATAAAGACACAAACCCTGCCTCTGGATGTCTACTGTAATTTGTTGGGGAAAATGCAGGCCACAATTACGGTTTTCAAAATGACATTTTCCAGTCTGACAAAATACACTTCTGTTTTTATTCCTGCTTAGGAATTTGGAAACTGATTTGGATAGTCTCCAAGTGTCCCTCTCCCCACTGCAGGCGGTAGGTTGATAACAGGTAGGTGTCTACCCTGGATGGCTAATTCTGGATCCAGATGGTTATATACAGTTAATCCAATACAACTATGTAATTTTACCGGGAACACCATGCGCTTCATTTTTACAACCCATTAAATTCCTGCTCTAAAAAAGATCCCTTTTCTGGATGCCGAGAATGCCAATAAAGTGTAATGCACAATCCGTGCTCACGTCACATGGATGTGTGACTACGTAAATCCACCCTGGAGAGTGGACTTCCAGATTTTGAGAAACAGTGATTAAAATTGGGGCTTGCAAAGATGACAGCCTTAATGTTGGGTGCATTGTAAGATGAAAGTGCTGAATGTGTAGTTTTTAAAAAGATGATCTACAGAAATATAATTTGGAAAACTCAGCAGTTTCAGCCAGCGGGAATATTGTTATGCAGACTGAAAATCAGAAAATTAGAGGCAAATGAAATTTACTCTTTGAGAGGTTTTTCAGCTCTTGCTTTATAGTCACCAAGTCTATGTGAAGCCCAGAGTCCCACAGCGAAGCTGAGTGCAGGACTGAGTTTGCAGACACAGCATTTCTGAATCTGCAGATTCCTCATCAGATCTCAAGACCCCAGCTCGGTATCTCAGGGGGTGATAAAAATGGTTGTAGGGGATGACATTCTCTCTCTCTATTTATCCCATTTTCTCTCCCCACCCCCATCTCCCCATCTCCTATACCATGTTAACATTAGCTATAGAATTTAGAACTGATATAACTTTAGGTTGATGGGGTATGCACAGGTCAGAGGGTTTCAGCAATGCAATGACTGCTGAGCACAGACTAATTTGGGGAACAATGAACCCCTGCCATTTTTCCCCACTGCTTTGTAGTAGGAGAGGAAGAAAAGCTGCCCACACAAGCTTCCTTAACTTCTGGCTATATGTGGTACAAACCTGGCCAGAAAGTCCGATCCTGTCCCGCTCCTCTCTGACCTCACTTCTGTTACTCTTGCACATACTTCCTATGTCTTTGTCTCATTGAACAACCAGAGTTCCATCGTTGTTTAGCCATGGCTGGGGACCTTCTCTGCATCTTCTGTCTGCTTATGGTTTAAGTGCATCTAATCTATTTTATTTGAGAAGCTTTTCCTTACCACCCCCAGGCCCTAGACTCCATCTCACTCCACCCTGTGTCCCCAAGTCCAGGAAAAACACTACAGCTTCTCTTGTGATCCCTTTCCCTGTCTATCATAAGACTTGAAGACAAAGATCATAAAGCATTTAATTCTTTGGTCCCCAGGGCCTGATAGGCACAATTCCTACCTGGTGAGGTGAATACCTAAAAGATGCTTATTGAAAGAAATGGGATAAAGAAATACTGTTATTATGGGTGAGCCTGGTGCTGGGTATTAAGGAGCGCATGTATTGCATGGAGCACTGGGTGTGGTGCATAAACAATGAATCTTGGAACACTGAAAAAATAAAATTAAATTAAAAAAAAAGAAATATTGTTATTTGAAACACTGGCACCAAGGATTTTGAAGTAAATCCAAGATTTATCAGCTCTGGTTTTGATTTGTTTTTTTGTGGTTTTTTGTTTGTTTGTTTGTTTTTCTTTACAGTTAATGGAGAGTATAGTCAATTCTGACATGCTTCCCATCCACATTGCATAGATTGGGAATGCCGGAACTAATAGAGGCATAGACTAGAAAGGAGAAGAAATGACATCTCACCTGCCTGTCCTTTGTTCCTTACCTGCAACACCAAACCTGAGACCTTCAGCATTTGTTGAGGAGACAGAAGAGCTGAATCTACAAACCCCATTTTGCTCTCAGCTTACCTATGTGATTGTGGGCTTCATGCCTATTGGAGGATTAGGAGCTAGCAATTAGACAATGTCTAAATTCAGAGAATTTTTATTCATCTCTTATTTTCTGATTCACAACCTACCTCATAATACTCAATCTTTGGTTGAAACTACAATTTATATCTTCACATTGACTTACGAAGTCAGCTTGGCCTGATTCCCCAGAACATAGTGATTCATAAAATGCTGGTTATTGATATAAATATAAAGTAAATGTATAATTACTTACTGAGGCAACTAAGCCAAATACCAAGAAAGTATGGAGCCAGGAAATTACAACATATGGCCAAACTGGGGATCTCACTGGATCATGGATTTTCTAAGAAAACTTAGGCATAATTACTGCAACTTGTCAATTTCACCAGAAGGCATTCAAAGAAATCACAATAGTAAATAACCCACAAGAAGCAGAGTAAGTGCACTCCCAATGAAGGGTTAAGCTCCAAGTAACTCTAAAAACCATCAAAAATAGGTGTAAATAATAAACATATAACAATTACAAACCACGGAAATAATTTGAAATAGTAAAATTATACTTGAGGCTCAGTAGCCTTAAATGTAAGGTAACCAATTATCTCAAAGGGCTTCCATGATGCCATGAACTACAGAGACAGTTTATATACTTACTAGCAGCAGAATCCATTTTTATTGAAATCTTCCACTCAAAACACTGTTAGGTAAACCTGAAAAAAAAAAAAATCGCTCTTGTTAAAGTGAAATCAAGAATGAATTCCACAGGGGCGCCTGGGTGGCTCAGTGGGTTAAAGCCTCTGCCTTCGGCTCAGGTCATGATCCCAGGGTCCTGGGATCGAGCCCCACATTGGGCTCTCTGCTCTGCAGGGAGCCTGCTTCCTTCTCTCTCTGACTGCCTCTCTGCCTACTTGTGATCTCTGTCTGTCAAATGGATAAATAAAATCTTAAAAAAAAAAATGAATTCCACAGATATCCCGTCCTTCTCCTCCTCTGTCTCATATGGTGAGTCCAAGACCCTAGGACTTTGCCATATTGTAAGAGTGAGCAAAAATTAGGCAGGCTCATTAATCAAAATTAAACATTTGACTTTCACTAATCTTGTTTTTTTAATTACTTCTATTTATTTTTTTTCAAATTTTTATTTAAATTCTAGTTAGTTAACATATAGTGAAATATTGGTTTCAGGAGTAGAATTTAGTGATTCATCACTTATATATAACACCCAGTGCTCATCACAATGTTCCTTCCTTAATACCCATCAGCCATTTTGCTTATACCCTACCTTTCTCCCCTCCAGCATCCCTCAGTTTGTTCTCTATGGTTAAGAGTCTCTTATGGTTTGCCTCCTTCCCTCTCTCTTTCTTTTCCCATTCCCCTATGTTCATTTGTTTTGTGTCTTAAATTCTACATATGAGTGAAAGCATATGGTATTTGCCTTTCTCTGATTGACTTATTTCGCTTAGCATAATACCCTCTAGTTCCACTTCTCCTTATTATTAAGAGGTGATAGATGTATGTGGTTAAAAAATTCAAAAGGCAAAAAAAGGAATAGAAATTTCTGGTTTGAAAAAGACAGCACAAAGTTGCCATATACTTTCCCTCTTTTCATAAATCATCCCCAAACAGGAAGGAAAAACAAGAGGAAAAAATGGCAAAACAAAGTCCCTCTTAGTCCTATTAAGGGAAATTGACATGTTGAATAAGAGTGGGTGAAAGGGGATCAGAGGTATTAGTCACCTTCCTTCTCCGTTCTGGAGCTTCAGGGTTGCCCTCCTTGGAGATAGTAACAACTACCAGTCAATGGTGTACTCTTCTGGGGGTAATCTCTGTTATTTTTCTGTGATCATACAAATAGTACATATTGTACATGAAGTTCTGCATTTTGATATTTTTAAAGATTATCTTTCCATAGTAGCTCAAATTGATCTGCTAGTTTTGTTTCTTAATGACTAGTATTTTGTTGCAAGGCAGCCCATAATTGATTCACCTGTCCTTTGTTAATAGACCTATAGGGCATTTATAATATTTTGCAGTCATAAGCAGTGCTCCAAGGAATGAAGCTGGATATCTATCAGTTGGTATCTGTGTATCTATAGAATATATTCCTAGAAGGTGAATTGTTATTTCAAAGGGTATATGCATTTTTAATACTGATACATCTTCTAAATAGCTATGTATAGAGGTTGTTCCAATTTGTGCTTTTACTGGCAATGAAAGAGATTGACTTTCTTCACAATGATACTCATAATGTGTTTTCAAACTTTATGATCTCTTCTCATCTTTTCATTTTCATGTCAAATTTTAATATGTAGCTTTTCCATAGTAAGCAAAGTTAATATTTTTTACTATATTTCAAACTTTTAAAATGAAACCTATGTCCTATCCTTTGTTCATTTTATTTTAAAAGCTTTATTTATTTATTTGAAAGAGAAAGAGAGCAAGTGGGGGAAGGCAAAGGAAGAGGCAGAAAAAGAATCTTAAGTAGACTCCCCATTGAGCAAGGAACTCGCTGTGGGGCTCCGACTTATGACCCTGACATCATGACCTGAGCTGAAATCAAGAGTCGGGCGCACAACTGACTGAGCCACCCAGGAGCCCCAAAATTTGTTTTACTTTAAAGTTAATGTATGGAGTTTAAGGTATAAAAACTAGCTCCCCCCCCCCCCAGAAGGTTATTAAGCTGTTACAATACATTTGTTGAATAAGCTTCCTTTCTCTGCTCCTGGAATTGAAATGTTATCTTTATTGCATATTTAATTGCCATGTGTATACAGATATTTCTGAACTTCAAGTATTCATGTCTTATTCATGTGTCGGTACCACACTCCTAAAATTACTGTGGCTATATAATACGCTTAAACATTTGCTAGCTCAAGCCCTCTATCCTTAATGTTCCAAGATATAATAATGTTCCCAAGTCTCCAAGGTTATTTTTGCTTGTTTATTTTTCTGTACAAAGTTTAAAGTGAGTTTACCTAGTTCCAAATAGAATACTACTCAGCTTTTTCACTGGGTTACCTTTAATTTATAGCCAACCTCCAAGTGCTTAATATCATAGGATGCTAAGAACATAGGATTTCTTTTCATTTTTTATCTCCTTTCCTGTATGTTACTATCACTGAAAAAATTTTCCTTACAGATTGTGTATATTTTCATTAAATCTATTGGTGTGTATTTTTGGCTGCCACTCTACATGGTGTCTCTTATTCTGTTGTATCTTCTGATTATTTGAGTGCATGAACACTACTGACTTCTGTGTATTACTTCTGTGTCCAGATAATTTTTCAATTCTCAAACTGTTTGTAGCAGTTTTTAATTAAATTCCTTACAATTTTCCATATTAACGTCTGCACACAGTCATCTCATTTCTTGTTTCTTCACTATAATTTTGTTTTTACTTTGTTTAATTGTATTGGTTGATATTTCTGGAGCAACATTAAGTGATAATGGTGACAGTAGCATCCTTATTTTATTTCTAACATTAGCAAAGATGATTCATAGCATATCCCTAATAAACCTAGTACTGAGTTTGGGTTATGATTATTTATATTTAGCACATTATTTTATTCCTACTTTCTAGTATTTCTATTTTAAAATCAAGAGTGGATTTTTACTCTTATTAAAGATCTTTATAGCATATATGATGGTGAATATTCATTTTTGGTTTGATATTGATACTTTCTTGCATTTTTGTATTGAATGCCACCTGGATATTGTCTTTTTTTTTTTTTAACATACTGCTGCATTTTGCTTTATACTATTTTGTTTGGTTCTTATATTGCTTTTCATTATGTGATTAATCTGGTGTTTTCTTTTATTGTGCTAACTTTGTCAGGTTTGTGTAGCAATGCTACAGTATCTGCAAAGAAAAAAGAAGTTTGAAGGTTCGGGTTTTTTTTTTTTTTTCTGTGCTTTAGACAAATTTAAAATAATAAATATTAAAGCGATCTATTCTTTAAAGGTTGAGTCAGAATCGCCTGGGAAACCAGCTGTGCTTGGATGCTTTTTTGGGAAGGCAGTTCTTTGAAATATTTTTTTCCACCAACAACAATTGAATTGCTTAGGTTCCATATCTTTTTCTGGAATTGGTTCTGGTCAACTTTGCTCCACAATGGCCACTGAAAATCAGTTAGCTATAGAGAAATCATAGTCTCAGAAGCACATTGACAGCTATTTGGACACTTTGCATTTCTTGGGTGAGCTTTTATTAAGTTAGAGTTATAAAAATTATAAGTTCAAAACATGCACCACAGAATTGCTAAAACAAACATAGGAGAGTATCTTAACTGTGTTTGTTCTGCTGCCTTTCTATCATGGAAACTCAGGCATACTTGAATGACAAGGAAAGGTAGGGAAGGTTTTTAGATGGTACAAAGGCTTTAAGATGCTGCAGAGCTCACAAAAATAGTCACGTCCATGAAAACGTTGTTTGGCAGAAACCCATCTCCCTACTTCTTACTACTCTGAAACACAGCCTCTCACCCTTAGGGATCACTAATCTCTGAATCTTCTTCCAAAGCTCTGGTACATCCTTGGGAATGTAGAAAGCTGACCCTCCAGAGCCACAGCTGCCTTTGCTGCTGACCTCAGATAGTGGGCTCACACCCACCCAGAGTGTCAGTTTTTTGTATTATTCAAAGTATGTTGAGTTGTGTAAGCCTAGAACTGACAGTTAGCGAGGCAATGCTAAAGGAAAAAAAGAAAGCAGAGAAAATAAATAATTGTAATTATCTACCATGTATATGACCCGATAAAAACTCTACGTATACTGTGCCATTTAATTTTTATGTGTAATTTCAATTTTTCCAAAAATGTCACAAACAACTACCTGAGTCCTGTGAAGTTAAAGGAGTTTCCTAAAGCCACATAATTAATGCATAATGGAGTTTCAACAGGAACCTACATTTTTTTATATGACACTAACTGGAAACTCAAGTGACAAAATGAAGAGCTACAAAGAAATGAAAGTTTTGTTCGTAGAGTAAAATATTAGTGACCCCACGAAAAGGAGTAAAACAAATTCTATGGGAAAAAAAAAAAGAAGGTCACCAAAATTTCATATCTGAGCCAGTCATTTTAATTCCTCTTTTATCAAGGCTTTTATCACATCAGGGGGAAAATAACATTCTTATTAGTTTCTATTTTGAAGCTGTCAGACACACTAAAAAAAAAAAAAGGAAAAGAAAATTACGACTTTGTTCTTAGCAACTTTCTGGTCAGCAAGGTAATTTTCTGAGCAGGCAGTTCATTCTTGAATGTGGATGCTGTAATTCTGGTCTGAACTAAACACCTGCCTGCCATCCACAAGAAACTGGCAGACATCTTTTAGAAGGCTTTCCTGTGATAAGGGAGGCTTTACAGTGATGTACAACAGAAACTTGGTCCAGAATGATTTTAGGAACTAAATAATGACACGCAACCAACTCCAACCATTTCCTCAATAACCAGAACTCCCCTGTTGGCTGAACTTAAAAGGAAGTTGGTATTTCAGCCTTTTCATTAGTTCATAATACCCCTCAATAATTTTCCTAGGACTCAGCTTTTTTTTTTTTTAAATGCCATTAGCCTAAATGTGTGTTTCCAAGATAGTTTTATGGAAAACACTATTCCCTTGAGATGATATTACAAATGATCTTTCTAAAGTTATTAAGGTATTTAGGAAATGTTGAACACTACACCCATGTTTTGGTGATGTGTAGTACATATTCACATATTAAAAGCATTAAGAAGTTCTGCAATAAAGAAACTTGCTTAACTTTTTAAATCCAGCATTGTCACAAAAATACTCAACCAACAGTATTTCTTTTTATTCATGTAACACTATAAATTTCTCATGCTATTGTATATTCTGTGTATAAACTCTTTTTCTAAATCTGGGGGTGGCAATATAAAGCAAATGATCCAAGTACATCCGTGACTTCCTTTTGTATACCCCAGAGCTAATAACATATTTTATATTTCTAAAAGCTTGCAAAAATTTTTTTTAAAAAAAGGAAGATTGCACAACAGAGCCCTTATGTAACCCTAAAATATTCTCTCTGGTCCTTTCCAGAAAATTTTGCCAACCCGTGTTAATCTAAACTAAGAATATTAACACAATTTAAATAAATAAAGATATGTCACCCATTATAAACTATACAAATGAATGCGGTAATAATTCATTTTTCTTTTTAAAATATTACTCCTCTAAATACTTCAAAATGGAATTATTCAAATGAAAGCATAGTAATGAAAAGATTCAAGGGTTTAGGCTAGCACTTGAAGTCCTAAATTCTCAAATTTAGAGTTTATATCAAGAAGTAGTAGATGCGGGGCACCTGGGTGGCTCAGTGGGTTGAGCCTCTGCCTTCGGCTCAGGTCATGATCTCAGGGTCCTGGGATCGAGCCCCGCATCAGGCTCTCTGCTCAGCACTGAGCCTGCTTCCTCCTCTCTCTGCTTGCCTTTCTGCCTGCTTGTGATCTCTCTCTGTCAAATAAATAAACTCTTAAAAAAAAAGAGGTAATAGATGCGATAAGCTAAAGATCAGCTTTAAATGACTCAAAAATCACTTTGATGCTATACCAATTGAGTAATTCCTATCCTCATAGAATCACTTACCATCTCTTATAGTCTCTTATTTATAATATTAGCAGATTGAGGGCATCTGGGTGTATCAGTTGGTTAAGCTCCCACCTCTTGATTTTCGCTCACGATCTTCCTGAGACCTAGCCCCACAGTGGTCTCCACACCCAGCAGGGAGTCTGCTTGAAGATTCTCTCCTTCTGTCCTTCCCCCAACTCACATATGCACATACACTCTCTCTCTCTCAAATAAACAAATCTTTAAAAAAAAATAAGCAGATTGACCTCACTATTTCTTCTAAAGAAAGTGTCAATATTTAATATTTAATGCTTGGAAACAACAACTCTGTCCCATATTAACTGGGTTATGTCAAAAAGTCACTGACTCTGGGAAATTTTTTCAAAACACACATCCTTTGGTTAGATCCTCTCTCTTGATATGTAAATTTTATAGGAACAAAATAGGTCTCCCATGTGTAATTTGATAGAACTTACAGAAACTTCTTTTTTGCTTTCTTCCTCTTTCCTCTTCCTTTCTTACTGCTATGCAACAACCACACTGTAATTTAGTAGCTTAAAACTACAATGAAACCTGACCACATGTTATTATGTCTTATGATTCTGTGGGTTGACTTGGCTCAATTGGGTGGTTCTCACTTTGGGTCTTTTCATCCAGTTGTGGTCAGATAGCACATCATGATGCAGTTTTCTGAAGTTTTGGCTGAGTCAGATGCCCAAGATGGCTTGTTCATATGGCCAGTATTTGATGCTGGCTGTTGACTAGGAACTCATCTGGAACTGTTGGCTGGAACACCAACAAGTGGTCTGTCTTTGTGGTTTGGGCTTTTCACAACATGGAAGCTAAGTTCAGAGAGGGGGGCATCCAAGAGGCTCAGGTAAAATCTTCAGAAGACTGAGCCTCAGAAATTCACAATGTCACTTTACAGCATTCTGTTGGTCAAGCAAGTTGCTAAGGCCAACTCAGTTTTGAGGGAAAGGGAATTAGGTCTCACTTCTTGATGTGAGGTGCATCTTGACCAGGAAGGAATTGGTACCTATTATCTTCAGAGTGTCTCTACTGTACTCGACAGCTAGGTGATACCTATTCACCTAAGCAGTGCTACCATTCCAAGCCTATGATGAATAAAGGGATAGCACTTACACTTTTAAATTTCTCATTGACAAGGCATTGAGGCTACCCAGTTTCCAGTGGAAACTACAAGCTTGACTGTACTCTAATTTCCTTTTAAGAGGAACTACATTTAAGGTGACCTAGAGTTGCAGCTGTTTTATTTTTCTGTGACACTTTCTTGTCAAGTAACTCAATGTTTTATGGAAACTCATCCATCAGTAGATACCATACACTTTGGATAATATGCTGTAGAGTGCTTCCTTAATTTGAAATGGATGTGATTCTTCAAATAAATGTAGCATACACAGCAGGACAGTGTATCTATCAGGAAGGACTTATTTGTTGGCACAATGGAATAAAATCAATAATTGGACAGACTGATTCATTGCTTAGGGACAGTTCTGAAATCAACTGGTCTGTTTAAATGTGCCTCCTCACTTATTTATCGGGGTTGTATAGTTTTCCTTTAATGTTCTGTATTTTGTGTATACAATCCCATACATTAGTTGGTATGCATGTAAGGGATGCTTTTAATCAAAGAGGAATATGTCTTGCTGTTTGGGCTGATACTTATCCAAGGCACATTATAGTGAGTTAGGAGAGAGAGAGGAAGGTCCAGTTAGTCAAGCCTTCACATTCACGGAGGGTCTCAAATTTAGAACTAGAGATTTTCTAAAGTGAGTTCAAACTGCCAATAAAAAAAAAAAAAAACAAACAACCCACAACATTCATCATGCAGTTTTAGACCAGGATTCATGATTGGACCACTACAAAAACTTGTAATACATGACAGACTTTTTTTTTTTTTTTTTAGCTAAAACTAAATCCTAGAACTCCTGCCAATAGAGTTGTAACATATTTTTGTGTATGTGTTAAATTTGTGAGGATTTTTTTCAGTATAAACACCTTTGAATGACTACAGTTTTTGAACTCTATTTTGATCTTTCTTTCTTTTTTTTTTTCTTAATATATGGGGCACCTCAAGAAATGACAGGGTCTCCTCTTGGCTTCAATATACTATTCATCTCCCTCATCTGCATTTTCTGGGGGTCAGGAAGATGGTATAAATAGTGCTCCCAATTTAGTGCTTACCCAATTTAGATAGCTTTCCTTATGCAAGTAACATAGGAAAGAAATATTTATCTTCTTAGCAACAGATTCAAGAAATTAATTTGTGGGAGAAGGCTTGCTTTTCTGAAAAAAAAAAAAAGCCTTTGATATGTGGCTGTAGTATGGAGGTCGGCTTCAGACTGGCTTCCACATCCACATAAGAGACAGAATTTTAATAATGTTGTGAGAGAAGGGAGTTGGCCAGCTCAGCAATGAGTATGGGGGAGTTCAAAGTGGGAGAGGACCCCTACACCTATTAATTGTTTCCTATTTAAATTGTTAAGATGCTTGCTTCAGTAAATTTTACATTGCCCAGAAATGCTTTTCTGTGAGCGTTCTTTTGAAGAATCTTAGAAAAGGATAATGAAACAACTGGCTATTGGGACTGCATAAAGGAACAATGTAATTGGGTGAGAATGGGTACCCAAGCAGGACCAGAGCAGGGAAGAAAGTGGATAGCCTGTGCCTGGGCTGCTCTCACGAAGGTCTTGACAATAGGAAGCAAGATGCAAGGGTCAGCTGAGTCCAAGGGGCTTTCAGCTATTGAAGAAAATAACTTGGGCTCTATCATTGTCCCATCAATGGCAGAAAGCTCAATCCCACTCTTCCCTCTGGGAAGACACAATCAGCCGTGGGATCAGAAGCAGTTTTTGGTACTAAATATTTGGGAACCCATAGCCTGGGTCTTCAACATGGTAGAAAAGTAACATTTGAAAAATTCCTTAATGCTTGCTGCCTCAGTTTCCCCAAAAATGCATTGGAGTGGATGATGCTCATTTTAAAGTGTTTCTCTGAGACTGAAATGATATAATGCATAAACAGAGACCCACATCTAATAAGTGCTTGGTGAATGATAGCTTCTTATTATTAATGGTAGTAGTACCTCAACTATGGAAGATGTTTAGACATCAGCTAAGGCCACTAGAGGGGAACCATTTGCTCTGAAAGAATTCATGCTTCTGGCAGTTCCACATTTGCATGGAATTTGGCACCACCAATTCAGGGCAGAAACATCTAAATCAATGGACCCAGACTTGGTGATGTTTTTCAACTGAACTCTGAGACTTGGAGACACAATATCTTCTGGGATTGGAACAGAGGCTCTGTATAAAAAATAAACATTATGATAATATCAGTTAGCAAGGACCAGTGTGGAGTGACTAGTGGAGTCTCCTAAGAGATCAAGGGAGAAAAAAAGTGGAATTCATAATATTCAGAGCTAAATAATAACTTCAGCTTACAGAGTTTCTTAGGTCAGGTCTCCAAGAGTCAGACCCTGAGGTCAGGATTCCTGTGCTTCTAGGAGGAACTAGTGAGAGTGGAAAACAAGGAAAGGAAGGGGGAGGGTAGGGCTAGTAAGTGCACAGTTAGAGAAACCCCAGGCTCAGCCTGAGCCCATGGAAGCTCTGTAGCATCCCTTGAGGTAAAGGAACTGGCTTTAGTTACCAGACACCTGTCAGTCTTTGACACTTTCTAGCTCTCATTCTGCCACAGTAATCAGAAGCAGAATGGTGAGCACTGGCTGGAACTAGTCACCCCAGCCTTTCTCATGGCATGATATTCAGTTGGTACCCACAAGAACAATCAAACTAGTCATTAAATATTTAAACTCTTATGTACAGCAGCAGGTTGTTAAAGACCCATTTCTCTGAGGCTCCACGACCACTGTGGTTTCCCCAAACCCATTCCCAGGACCCTTTGGATCTCCCCAGGTTTCCTGCTGCTGATCCCATTGTTCAGTGTCTGACCATGGATGCTGACGATTTGGAATACCACCCATGGACAAGAGTCTTCCAGATCATAGTTATACCATCTCATATGCTGTCAGTCAATACATTAGTGAAATTGTATACTGTTTCTTAGATTCTCCCCTCAAGGGAATAAATTCTGTAGCACTGTGGGAGGCATCAAAGGCAGCACATGCTGGTGTTTTCATAGGTTAATTCATCTTCCTTATCCAGAAGGCTCAGACATCTTTAGTAACGTTCTGTGGACTGATTCAGTAAAATGACTTTCAATAGTAAGTCAGCTCACTTACCTTCTAAATTCAGGTGTTTAATGAGAAGCTTCGGAAAAAAATAGCCTATAAAGTGACACACCCTGAGAAGAAAGGGGAAGGTAGTGTGTGTCACTATCTAATAAAACAAGGCTTGTTGCGATGTTTGCTCCTTTGAGTCCCACTGAGGCTGCTATAATGACTGTTTTGATAAGCTACATTTGTCTACCACCCAAGTTGGTAAGTAAAGATATTTCATAGTGAGTGTAGAGAACACACCTGTGAAAGAAATGATGGAATAACCAAGGATGTGCTATCAAGATGAATGGACTTAACTTTTTCCATGAATCGTTTGCCTCCTAGGCAAATTCCAATGGACCTCAACTCAAGACAGAATCCTGTTCAGTCATGTTCAAGAACAGATGGGGCTTTTATTTCCCGATTGGCACCTGGATTACTTCTAACTGATGTACATGTTAACACACCTGCTGGCCCTAGGTGTGTGTATTCAGGGGTGTTCATATGCATAGAAGTGGTTGTGATAGATTGGGTTTTCCCAGAAGCACGCCCTAAAACAAAGTTGTGAGTGCCAAAAGCTTCCTGAGAAGTGATTCCAGGAAGCACTGGAAAGGAAGTAAGGAAAAAAAGGAGTGTCATTGAGCAGGTTATCACTGGGGATCACTGGAGGCCAATGCTGATGGGAGTATCAGGCAGTGTAGAACCAGAAAAGAGTATGTTACTTAAGTTTACCCCCACCCAAGCACTGTATATCCAGGATGTTTCATTTCTCTACTTATCTGTCTTCTCAGGGTAGACATGTGAGGCTGAAACACCTGGTTAGTTGATGAATCAGAAAAAATGGGAGCTGGATTAATGTTTTGGCTATTACTTGACATTCTTGACAAGGGCATGAAAATGGGCATCTCTATAGGTCAAACAAAGAAACATGAAAGGTTTTACTAACTGCTATCTCCTATCTTTATAAAGTCTTTAATGCTGTCCTTCTATTAGCAAACTCATAACAGCCATTTTGACATGTCTGGGTTAGTGTTTTTTACTAATGACTCTTCCAGAAAGCACAAATGTGAAAACCATTAGGCATCTCTACAGTTGTGCTCAAAGCAAAGGAGACACATGGGAAAGTGGGAATTTTTCATAATCTCTCCAAATTCTGTTTCTTTAATTTCTATTGCCAAAGAACAAACCCAGAGAATCAATTTGAGGAATACCAACCAGTTGAGCTAAGGAAATTAAAACAACAGTAATACCACAGCTTTAAGGCAATATATACGACTTAGTGCAACAAAATGAATGTTAGTCTGGGAATCAAAAGGCTTATTTTTAAGACCAAGACTACTCCTTACCCTTATGGCCTCAGTTTTATCATGTAAACAAGGAGAAATATGCATTATACAATCTCTTGCCAAAATTCAGTGAATGCATTCATTCCTTTTTCTACTTATATTTTTTTCCAGGGGAAAGATAATATTGTCTTTTTCAGTTTCATATATTTTTCCTTGTTACCTAAGCAATTTCACACACTCTTAGAAAACATTTGGAAAACACAGAAGAGAAAAAAAATCTGTATCCTCTCCATTCTGTTTTAGTGTGCCGCTGTCATTCTTTTTTTTAATATTCTAGTTAAAATGTATATACATTCTTTTTTTTTTTTTGTATTTTTATACAGCTGTGAGAAAAAAAAAAACAACAAAAAACAGAAAGGTGATAGTTCTTCTCAAATAGTTAAAATGTTTCCATGTAGGAAGAGGTGACAGACTAGTTCTGTGCAAATTCAAGGAATTACTGAGAGGAAGCAACATTGCCTCATAACAGGGAAAAAATTTTCCTTTTCTGTGTTCCTAGAGGAATGGTGGTACTTGAAGGGCATGTAACAGGAAAGAATTGGAGAGGTGCTAGGACAGTGACGTCACTCCATTTTGAGGATCATACATTTCCAAGGTTTTGCCATTTAAGCTCATTTTCTGATACTCTAGTTGTCTCATTCTAGCTTTGTAACGTCTTCAATGTTACCATTCCATTAACGAATCATAGCAGCCATTCAGTCATTTCCACATTTCTGGGTTGATGTTCTTATTAATGACTCTTTTAGGGAGGATATGGATTGTGAAAACTTTCAGACATATCCACAGCTGTTCTCAAGGCAAAGAATAGAGACAGGAAAAGAGAACCTTTGCATTATCTTTAAATATCATTTTCTTAATTTCTATTATCAGCCACCTTAAGCGGCACCAACCGTTGCCTTGTACATTTCTCTCATTAAGCCCACACTGGTTTATTTCACCCTCTCTCCATATTCTGTTTTTGCACAATTATATTATCATGCCCCTGGTATTGATTCTGTTGGATTAATCACTGATGATTTGGCTTATATTGGCTGTGGGTAATGTAGGTGGCAAAAGCAGTAAGACATGCAACGTCACATCTGTTAAATCTTGCTCACAAAAACATTTGAATTGAGAAATGGACGGAAACAAGAACTTGGATTCTTGAAAGCTTTGCTCCACTTTTTTCTTCCTTTTCCTTTCTTTCAACTTTTATTTTTTTAGTGCATTTCTTGTAGTTAAACAGTAGTTAAACCGATCATCAACTGGAAGCCAGCTCTGTTCTGCTTGGGGAACCATCCTAAAAGGGATATTTGGGTATTCCACAACCTTGTAAGATGAGAGAAGCATAAACAGGAGGAATTAAATCCTCTTTGACATATCATTGCAGAAGGCATTTAGCTAAAACATTTTTCTACCAAATTGCCTTTTGAAGGTTTTATTGAGATTTACAGCTGAGAGACTTTAGAAGGCAGGTAAAGGAAGGTGGAATTTCTGGCATGATCTGGAATAGGCATGCTCAGGCAGGAGATTATTTTTTATTGAATGTATGGTGACTTAATTTCTCTCTTTGCAGCAATTATTAGTTAATGATAAATGTATCTTATTTGTGATGTTTTTAACTGTCCAAGTTGCATGTATTTGTTTTATTGCATTTGATCTTAAAGCAAGAGCTCCAGCAGTAAGAAGTGAAGACATGAAACCCACTCACAGGTCATGGACTTTACTGAAGTCATAAGAATATTTATAATAGTAGTGAGAATTGATTCCAGGTCTTCTCCTGCTTCTTCCTTTGTGACTCTGTCTCTTTCTTTTTTGTATTTGTTACTTCTCTGTCAAGTTATGGATGATTATACATATATTTTGTCTGTTTTTAAGTAAATTGTTCTCAAATGTCAGGCAGTAGAAACTGAAATAAGGTGGACCCAACAATAGAGTATGACCTGTTATTGTTTCTCAAGAGAGATAGTGTGGTGTTGTGGGAAGAGCCTGGGACTAAAGACAGAAAGTGAGTCAGATCTTAGCTCCCATCACATGTCATCACAGGCAAGGGAAACAAAAGTAAAAATGAACTACCTTGTAATTTCCATGACACTTAAGTTCATCACTTCTAACAAAACCCTTGCTCTGCAGGGCTGTTTTTCTCCATGTGAAGGGATCCTGGGGTAATTCTGGATTTACAGGATAGCATAAATCTTGGGACTTCACAGAAGATACAGATGCCATCCTCCCCCCCACCCCTTTTATGGATTTTCCCCAGTTTCTATAAATTAAACCTTTTATTCTGGGATAATTGTAGATTCAAGATACCATCATAAGAAACAATTCAGAGAGAGTCCCTGTATTCTACCCAGTTTTAGCTATTCTCTTTCTTTTCCACACACTTTTTAGAATAGTCCTGTCTATATCTATATAAAATCTTGCTGTGGTTTTGATAGTTATTGCATTAAACCTGTATATGAATTTGAGGAGAACTGACATCATTGTTGTGTTTCCAATCCATGAAAATGACATTTTAATCTCCGTTTATTTACATCTTCTTTCTTTTCTCCCATCGGTACTGTATAATTTTTAGCAAATGAATCCTGTAAATATTTTCTTAGATTTACAGCTAAATATTCATCTTTTCGAAAGACCATAAATGATATTATATTTAACTTTGGTGTCCATATGTTCATCAGTAGTATATAGAAATGCCATTGAGTTTACTATGTTTACCTTGTATCCTGAAACCTTGATGAACTCACTTACTAGTTATTGGAGTGTTTTTGTAGATTCCTTGTGACTTTCCACATGGATAATTATGTCACCTGCAAATAGGAACAGTATTATTTATTCCTTTCTGATCTGTGTGTCTTTTCTTTCTCTCTCTTTCTCTCTCTCTCTCTTTTTATTTTTTTTTGCCATATTTCACTGGTTAGAACTTTCAGTACTATGTTGAACAAAATTAGAGAGAGAGGACAGTGTTGCCTTATTTTCAATCTTAGGGAAAAAAGCATTCAGTCTTTCATTATTAATTATATTAGCTGTAGGTTTTTAAAAATAGATGTGCTTTATTAATTTGAGGATATCTCTCTCCTTTTCCCCATTCATCTGAAAGTCTTATCATAAATTAATGTTATATTTTACCAAATGCTTTTCCTACATTGACCAGTATGATCACATGATTATCCTTAATCTGCTAATATTGTGGACTATATTGATTGATATTTGAACACTGAACAAGCCTTATGTCCCTAAAATAAACCCTGCTTGGTCATGATCCATAATTCTTTTTGTATACTGCAGATTCTAATTACTAGTATTTTGTTAAAGATTTTGCATTTATAATCATGAAAAATATTGGACTATTACTCCCTTTTTTGTACTATCTTTGTTTTGTTATCAGGGAAATATTGGCCTCATAAAATCAACTGGAAAGTATTATTTACTCTTCAGTTTTCTGGAAGAGATTGCATAGAACTGGTCTTAATTATTCCTCAAATATTTGATAGAATTCTCCACAGCAAACATCTGGGCTTAGATTATTTGGGGGGGAGTTTTAAGTTAAGAATACAATTTCCTGTCTACTATAGTTCAATAAAAATAAAATAAAATGCTACTGTATAATTAGATGCACAGGATCCTGAAAAAAAGAATACAATTTCCTTAATTGTAATAAGTTATGCAAATTATCTCCTTCATAATTGTTGAAATGCATTTTTCCAAAAATAGGACATTTTGTCTAAGTTGTCAAATTTATGTGTGTTGAATTTTTTGCAGGATTCCTTTATTATACTTTTTAATTCTGCAGGTTTTGTAATAATAGCCCCCATTTCATTTTTGATATTGGCAATTTCTATTTTCCATTTTCCTTGTCAGTCTTGTAAGAGGTTTATAAATTTTACTGATATTTTCAAAGAACCAACTTTTTCTTTTAATGGTTTTCTTTTTCTAACTATTATGTTCAGTTAGCCACTTTATAATACATCATTAGTTTTTGATGTAGTGTTCTATGATTCATTAGTTACATATAACAATGCACATCACAACATGTGCCCTCCTTAATACCATCACCCTGTTATCCCCTGCCCCCCACCTCTTCCCTTCTGAGACCCTAGTTCATTTCTCTGGGTCCATATGGTTTTCTTTCTTTCTTTTTTTCTTTCTTTCTTTCATTTTCAATCTCATTGGTTTATTTATCTTTATTATTTACTTCTGTTTGCTTTGGATATATCTTGTGTATTTACTTGAGTTTATCCTTTTTTTTTTTTTTTTAGATTTTATTATTTATTTGAGAGAGAATGAGTGAGAGAGAGGATGAGAGAGGAGAAGGTCAGAGGGAGAAGCAGACTCCCCAAGGAGCTGGGAGCCTGATGTGGGACTCAATCCTGGAAGTCCGGGATCATGACCTGAGCCAAAGGCAGTCACTCAACCGACTGAGCCACCCAGGTGCCCTTGAGTTTATCCTTTTTAAGTTTCATGCAGCTTCTTGAATCTGTAGATTTATATATCTTGCCATATTTGGAAGTTTTCAGCCATTCATTCGTTAAATATATTTTCAACTTTCCCACTTTTTCCTCTCTTTCCAAGAGTCTAATGACATAAGTAGTAGATATTTGTTTTAGGGCCACAGGTCCTGGAGGCCCTATTCATTTAAATTTTTATTCTAATTTCTCTTTGTTGTTCAGATTGGTAATTTATATTATTTTCTTTTTGTATTCATAGATTCTTCTTCTGTCACCTCCATTCTGCCATTCAGCTCATCCACTGAGCCATATTTTGGTTATTTTATTTTTCAGTTCTAAAATTTCTATTTGGTTCTTCTTTATATTTCTTTGTTGAAACTTTCTTATTTCTTCAGTGAATATTTCCTTTTTAAAAAGAAGATTTATTTATTTATTTATTTATTTATTTATTTATTAGACAGAGAATGTGCACATGAGTCAGGGGAAGCACAAGTGAAAAAGGAGAAAGAATCTCAAGCAGACTCCCCACAGAGCGTGGAGCCTGACACAGAGCTAGATCTCATGACCCTGAGTCCATGACCTGAGCTGAAATCAAGAGTTGGCCACTTAACCAACTGAGCCACACAGGTGCCCCTTTGTGAATATTGGCTTCAATTCAGGTCATGATCTCATGGGTCATGAGAATAAGCCCTGTGTCAAGCTCCGTGCTGAGCACAGATGCCCTTTAGTTGTTTTTTTCTTACACAGCTCCAGCAGTGCAAGATGTCAGAAGGACCATGTCATTACTGTCAGATGGAGACAGAATTCCAGGTTCTCCATTTGGCCTCTGTTGACAAATAAGTTGAGGGGTGTTCCTTGTTTTGCTGGACAATTGTTGGAGTTCCAGCTCCCCTCATGGTGTTCGCTGACACTGCAGTGGGGGTACCATCCTCATTTTGCATAGTAGGTTTCTTAATAATTATCCATGATCAGAAATCACATTTTGGCTTTCTTAAGCAAATGAGTGATCATATCCTGTCATGATGCTCTCTTCTCCAGGTAGAATTCATCATTGGTCATTCTGCCCTATACCAGGATCTTTATATTTTAGCCTCCCTACCACATAGTATCTTCTGGAAGGTAATGTCCACATCTAGCTAACCTTTTTTTTTTTTTAATTTGAATTCAATTAGCCAACATATAGTACATCATTTGTTCAATTAGGTGTATATAACATCCAGTGCTCATCACATCATGTACCCTCCTTAAAGCCCATCACCCAGTTACTCTACCCCCCCACCTACCTACCTTTCTATAACCCTCAGTTTGTTTCCCAGAGTCAAGAGTCTCTCATGGTCTGATTTCTATGATTTCTTCCCCTCTGGCTAACTTCTATCCCTAGATCCAAGTGTAGAGAAAAGTTTGCTGTGTGTCAGTTATGGGTCTCTTCTTGAGTGACATGACTCATTGTATACTCTCTCATAGCCACAGATATGACCCAAATACTTGCCAGCTATCTTTGTAAATGTCTATCACTAATAACGAAGAAAGGTTATAAAAGGAGCAAAATAAGGTTGTGAGGTACAGCAGTTAAAAAGCAAGGTCTATCTCAGACTAGTTGTGAAATCTTGAAGAAGTTGCCTTATAACTCTGAGCATCAGTTTATAACCTCTGGATATGAATAGTACTCCCTTTATGGAATTTTTTGAGATAATGAATTATTTCATGTAAAATCCTTAGCACTATACCTGTCGCATAGTAAACATAGTGAAAAAAGTGTCTCCCCCCCCCCCAGTGATTGGTGTGAATTCATGCTTCATATTTGTGGCAGGCAGCCTCTAAGATGAGCTCCAAAGATCCCTACTTCCTGTTATTTATGCCCTCATATAATTTCCTTCCCCCAAATGCAGACTGGACCTAGTGACTCACTTCTAACAAACGGAGCATGACACAAATGATGAAATGTCACTTTGAAGACTAAGTTACAATAAGACCAGAGCATGACTTTTGTATTACTCACCTTCTCTTGCCTACTCAGTCGCTTGTTCTAAGACTAGCTGCCATGTTCTAAGCTACCCTATGGAGATGACCATGTGAAAAAGAAACTGGTGAGGTCTTTGGCCAAAATCCAGCCTTCAATCCAATAGCCTATGAGGAACAGAATCCCATCAAAAGCCATGTGACTGATTTTGGAAATTAATCCTTGCTCAGTTGAATCTTGAGATGCCTGCAGCCTCGATCAACTTCTTGACTGCAGCTTTTTAGAGACCTAGGACCTGAGAACTCACTAAGACTCACTCTAACTTAAAAAACATTTTTATTATTGAAGTAGAGTTGACATGAGCCTCATACATATTTCTGATTCACAAAATAAATGTTTGTTACTTTAAAACACTAAATTTCAGGATGAACTCTCATATAATATTAGGAAGAGGATTAAATCCTAAGTCCTGTTGGTAATGACTCTTTAGAATCTTTAGGCTCAAAAAACTGTTCATTATGGCCATGTTTGTACATTAAGCTGCAGGAAATATGGATGGTAGAGACATGTGTCTCTTATGCTACTATGCCCCCTTACCTGCTGCTCCCACCTGATGTTTACTTGGTTGAACATAATTTATAGTAAGCAAAGTATCTTAGGCTGAAGAGCAAAGTGACGGTGATATGGGGCAGAGAAAAGGAGAGAAAAGAATTAGGACTGACATTTTATGTCTTTTAAAAAATCTGACCTTTTGGAAATATCACTGTGTACATTTAAAATATTAATAAAGGCTCTTGCTGTTAGTAGGCGAAGGGGGTTGTTGTCATCTGTGACCTTTTATTGAAGTTAAAGAAAATTGACAGTTTTATTAGCAATAGAATATCACACAAGAAAATGCAAAGGAGGGATAAAAGCTGCCACCATAGCAATTAGTTATATAAGTGGAATATCATTAGGCAGCTGAGATTTTAGACAAGGGGAACCTAAATGTGACTTTGAGCCTCCTCCACTGAAGACAGTGTAAGTTATGGCTACATTGAGAAGGCACTATTCCTACTTTATTTCTTTTGGAAAGATCATCTAAGTGTTTCTGTATTTCCTTTTTTTTTTTTTTAATTTAAGCGGAGACATTTTCCTCAAGAAAAATCATGTAGAATCTTCTGATCCCCTATTAGTGCTACCCATTTATGTATCCACTCAACAAGTATTTCTTAAGTACTCACAATGTACTTGACATTTTTCTAGGCTCAGAGGAATCCGATGAATGAAAGAGATAAGGTCCTTGTCCTTGGGGAACTTATATTCCAACAGGGAAGACAGAAAATATATGTAACTGCTGTGTTGAGGGGGCAAGACCTAGAAGGAACAATCATAAAATAGCAGCATTTTTCCCCTTTGCAACTTATTCAAACCTTCTCTGAGATTCATTCTTACTCTCTGCGGATGAAGAATTGGTCTAGTCCCAGATCTTCTTCAACTCATATCATCACTCCAATGATAAAAATTTCTCTAATCACTATTAGACATAAAATAGTTTCATTTAAATAATAAAAGTATCCAGTCCTCATGGACTAGTCAAAACCTTTCCTCTCATTTATAGATAAATCTTCTCACTTCACCAACTAATAGAAACAACCACAATCTATTTCTCACCATGAGACTTTCCACCTATTTGGCACTGCCTAGGAGACAGTTTCCAAAAGATTCTCTGAAGCCTCTGTTAGACTGGGCCAAACACTCGTTGAGGGAGAGGAAAATCCAAAACAAATCAATAGCTCTCCCCGAATTCTCTTTCTCTAAGATGTTTCTTCTTAACCTTTTCATACACTTGAGGTGAGTGTTGGGCGCAGGCCACAAAAACTTTTCTTCTCCTTGATATCCTGTTCAAGATGTAGCTCTAACACTTCACTTTAGGATGTACAAATACCTACCACCCAATGTTTCATTCTCAGCTTTTTAGGGCCTTAGCCAAATCAGAGACAGAAAGGTCCCCAGTTTAACTATCTATCTATCATCTATCTATCTATCTATCTATCTATCTATCATCTATCTTTCTGTCTATCTTCTATTGTATTTTCCAGGTAGAAAAAACAGCAATAATTTTAATGTAATAATTTAATTTAATTAAAAAATGAAGTATAGCATAGTATGTTATTGGGGTGATAGGCAAGCCTTTTTAAGGAGTTAATACTGTCCCACTGGAGGGAGTTTACAAAAAGAAAATAAGGAGGACCTTAAGGCAACCTTGGACTTATTTACCAAATACAATTTAAGCAACTTAAAAGATGGGATCTTAACTTATGCTCCTACAGCACTTCCCATTGTCCTTCACCCAGCACTGTTTGAGAGTAAATGCTCAACAGTTTTTGTTTTATTAACTAAATAATTGGGGAGATAAAAACACACAAACAGACAGACAAAAAACTAACCTGAGAGGGCCCTGGTTGATACTTTTAGCCATGTGGATTCATGCCCATTAAAATATGCCATGTGTGTTTGCTCAGATTGGTGAGTACAGATTAAGGGTCTACCAGTCTGAGAATTCTTCCTTTTGCAAGTATTTCCACTAACTTAAGACCCAGTCTTTTTTTTGTCAAGAAACATCACTTTTTTTTTTAAACTCTGATCTGTATTTTAGAGATTATTAACTTAAGAAAGAGAATCTCAGGCTAACGTTTGAACCTGTCTTGCCTTGAGATGTGATTCTTCTTTTACTGATATATTTATAGTTGCAGAAAGGAAACTTGGACATTTACAGAAAACTTGATGAATATTTGAAGGAATGCCCATCAAGAGGATTTAGGAGACTAAGTGCTTTTATAGCAGAAAAAAAAATAGCTGTCATAGAACCCAAAGTCAATGGGAATTTTAAGTGTAAACTTCATGAAATCCATTTACTGGAAAATAAATATATGTCCTTATGAAGGACCCAGAGGCAGCTAAGGACTATCCTTACCACACTCTCTAGGTTATTCTAACACTAGTCTAAATGCCAGACTCACTCCATGTCTAAGGTATTTCTATTCGCAAATAAGCTGTCAAGTGGAATTCAGGAACAATGTAAGTTTATATAATTTAAGAGTTAAGAGTATATGATTAAGTTAGTTGGGCTGACCTTTAGTTACAAGAATTTGAAACTAAACATGCATGGGAAAAATGGTTATCTTTCTAGGCAATGACAACACAGTCATTAAAGACTGAATCACCTAATAACATATAATAGGTACCCAATGGTTATACTGTTTTTTCCTTCAGCCTACATTTATTGGTTACATATTATGTGCCAAGCACTGAGCTAGACACAAAGCATACAAAGATGTCCTTAAAGGCAAAGTAGAGGCCACACTTTATTTTATGTTGAAGATTTAGTATTTTGGATATATAGAGTTAAACATATTCTTTTTCATTTACTTTTTAAATTTAAATTCAATTAGCCAACATATAGTACATCAAATGTTTCAGATGTAGTGTTCAATGACTCATCAGTTGCATCTAACACCCAGTGCTCATGACATTGTGTGCCCTCTTTAATGCCCACCACTCCCCCCACCTTCTACAACACTTAGTTTGTTTCCCAGAGTCAAGAGTCTCTCATGGTTTGTCTCCCTCTCTGATTTCTTCCCACTTGGTTCTCCCTCCCTTCCCCTAAGATCCTCTGCACTATTATATTCCATATGTGAGTGAAACCATATTGTCTTTCTCTGACTGACTTATTTCATTTAGCATAATACCCTCCAGTTCCATCCATGTCAATGTAAATGGTAAGTATTCACTGCTTCTGATGGCTGAGTAATATTCCGTTGTATATATCGACCACTTTTTTATCCATTCATCTGTTGAAGGGCATTTCAGCTCCTTCCATAGTTTGGCTATTGTGGACATTCCTGCTATGAACATCGGAGTGCAGGTGCCTCTTTGTTTCACTACATCTGTTCCAAATCTTTGGGATATAGCAATGGTGGTCCTAAGAGGGAAGTACATTGCAATACAAGTTTCTCTCAAAAAATTAGAAAAATTTCAAGTACACAACCTAGCCTTACACCTAAAGGAACTGGAGTAAGCACTTCAAAGAAAGCCTAAACTAAGCAGGAGAAAAGAAATAATAAAGATAAGAGGAGAAATCAATGAAATAGAAACCAAAAGAACAGTAGAACAGATAAATGAAACTAGAAGCTGGTTCTCTGAAAGAATTAATAAGATCAATAAACTTCTAACCAGACTTATCCAAAAGAAAAGAAAAAGGACCCAAATTAATAAAATCATGAATGAAAGGGGAGACATCACAAGCAACAGAAGGAAATACAGACAGTTTTAAGAATATATTATGAGCAACTATATGCCAACAAATAAAATATATTCTTTTTTTTAATTTAAATTTTATTATTATTTTTTTAAACATATAATATATTTTTATCCCCAGGGGTACAGGTCTGTGAATCACCAGGTTTACACATTTCACAGCACTCACCATAGCACATACCCTCCCCAATGTCCATAACCCCCCCCAACCCCCCTCCCCCCATCAACCCTCAGTTTGTTTTGTGAGATTAAGAGTCACTTATGGTTTGTCTCCCTCCCAATCCCATCTTGTTTCATTTACTCTTCTCCTACCCCTTAACCCCCCATGTTGCATCTTCTCTCCCTCATATCAGGGAGATCATATGATAGTTGTCTTTCTCCGATTGACTTATTTCGCTAAGCATGATACCCTCTAGTTCCATCCACGTCGTTGCAAATGGCAAAATTTCATTTCTTTTGAAATACCAAGGAGAGCAGCGGAATTCCAGAGGAGGAGAAAGCAAAGCCGGAGCTCATGGCTTTCTCCCCGTAAAATACATTCTTAAAGTTAATTTCAAATTTCTTTTTCCTTTTTATTTATTTTTTTTTTTGAGGGTGAGAGAGAGAGAGAGAGAGAGAAAAGGGCACAGGGAGAGAAGCAGACTCCCCACTGAGCAAGGAGACCAAGACCCTGAGATCATGACCTGAGCTGAAACCAAGAGTCAGCTACCCAACCGACTGAGCCACCAAACACCCCAGTTTCTTTTTACATCTTAAATGTGACTACTAGAAAACTTAGTTACATAGGTGGCTCACATTCTCTTTTTGTAGGACTACACTGGTCTAGAGGGATCTACTCACATATGCCCATCTGTCCGCACTTGAGCTCTACGTGGTCCAAGTCCAGAAGTGGGCTTTGCTACTATGCTATTTACTCACAGCCTAAATCCATTGCCTGGAATCTCTGATAAATGGCATTTCGCTCTCCTGTCTGGATGTGTAAGATACTTGAGTCTCTCTCTAAGCTCTCTTCTCAAGTATAGTACTATTTATAAAAACATTTTATATTTTTTTTTTCTTAGATGAGTGTGCCAAACTTTGGAAATGGTGTCCCTTAGGGGAACATATAGGACTTTTATTAAGTCCTTATATCTGTTAAGACCTCTTCCTCCAGAGTGAGTATCAAAACATTTACACATATACCAACAATTACAGTAAAGTTCTGGACAACAATCACCAGTAACTGACTGCTAACTTTTTTTTTTTTATTTTTAAGGAAACTGAAGAAAACTAAAGAAGAAGATACAAAGTGAACAGGTGTGGTTGGAATAGAGACGTGACTATGTAAGAGGAAATTCTCTTCAAAGAGGTATAAGGATAAGTAGCTGGTTATAAATTGAGAGCACTTATGGGTTGGGACCCTGTTGTTTTATTCTCAAGAAATTCCTTGGTGATGTTTTAGGTACTTTTGCAGGTTTTGAATAGTTCAAAGTTGGGAAATGTCTTTGTGGCAGATTGCTTGTAGAAATGGCCACAATCACCCCCCTTATTGTATCCACGTTCCTTCACCATGCAACTTTGCATGTTTTCCCACAGAGAGGCAGAACCTATTTCTCCATCCATTGAATTTGATCTGGACTGTGGCTTGCTTTGGCAAATACAGCAGGAGCAACTCTGTGCCTGTTCTGAGTCTGGACCTCAAGAGATCTTTCATGTTTCTGTCTTTCTTATGGGACCCTGCAGCCACCATGAGAACACATTCAGGCTATGCTGGCAAAAGGTATTTTAAAAGTATGGAACAGAAATGGACTGTCCCAGGTAAGATCATCTTAGATGAACCAGCCACAGATACCTGGCAGCTCACTACATACATGTGTGTTAGTCTACTTAGCCAGAACAGCCACCCAGTTAAGCCCAGACCCAATTATTAACCCATAGAATCATGAGCTAAGTTCATGATTATTGTCCTAGCCAGTAAGTTTTAGGGAGATTTGTTATGCAGCAAAAGCTAACTGGTTGAGACTTTCAATTCCTTTATTTCCTTTCCACACCTTTCTAAGATTGGATGGCTACTATCGATTAGCTCCTCTGTAACATTTAAGTGACAAGCCTATTTGAAGATGGAAATCATACTTCTTGTCCAGAAAATGATCTAACCTTAGATGGTACTGCAAATTTAGAAGACAATTAGGGAGGTGGTAAGCTATAAGTCACATGGTTCTACATGCTTTTAATAAGATCAGTTGATTTTCAAGGTTCTAAAACAATTTTGTCTCCAGAAGAGTTCTCACTAAAAAGGTGTTATAGTTTAAAAAAAAATCACATCTTCCATGATTCTGCTCATTTCAGAATGCTTTTCAGTGTTTTATTATGCCCTCTGAAGATTTGAGTTCAGTCATTAAACTTCATCCCTTAGCAGACAAATTGCTGATATTGTTTCCATTTGAGTGGGATAATACCATAATCATGGTGCTTTTTGGAGTTACTTTTGCCTTCAGGGAAATTGTACCTGCTAATATAGCTAGGGTTAAATGTGAATGTGACATGTCATGTGACACTTGGCTATGCTAGAAACTTAAAGAAATAAGCATCCTACTTCAAATGTGCACATAAAAAAAAAGTTCTTATAGAAACATTTCTTTAAAAGAATCAGATTTAATGAATGAAGCTATAGGTCATGCACATGGGCTCGTGGCTGGACTATTGTTTTCTCTCCTTAAAGCAAAAACAAATATGGGGTAGGAGTGTTAGACAAGAAGAGTCCCCGTGGAGTACTGTCTGGTGGGAAGGTCACAGGGAAGAAATATGGGTCTTTGGAAGTTAACATAGGATGGGCAGAATGTGTAAGACTGATGAATCACAGACCTGTACCCCTGAAACAAATAATACATTATATGTTTATTAAAAAAAAAAAAGACGGGCAGAAAGTGAATGAGATGCTGGAGAGCTGGACCCACTGTTACAGAAACTCTATCCTTCAATGACACCACAATACCTCACCATCACCTAGAACACAAGCAGGTTGTGACTGTATTTCTTGAGGAAGCCAGTGAGGGGCGGAATTGTAGGTCAGTGAATCTCAATGGCTGACATGGTCATGGGCGTGGAGATGAAAGGAAACAGTGGGATGGTGATGTTAGGGATTTTGTGAAATTGTGGGGAGGAACTGGAACCACTCACAATGAGAAATTAAATGTTCCAATTAAGAGTACCTAAATTTCTGACAAACAATAACTCTCCAGATTGTTTACAAGGTCTTAGGTTATAGGAGGTTTTCCAACAGATGAGCCATAAGGAGCAAGGTAGAGATGCATCATTAAATCACTCTCCTGATACTGAGATATGCACCAGGTCCTGGCTGGAAAAGTAAAACTCATAGTGCAGAGTAAACATTGATCCACTGAGGGTGTGGTGGTCCTTACAGGGGAGAGTATGGGAACTATCCCAAGACTGACATCAGAACCTCTGGGGAAGCACTTCCAAGGCTAAATTTTGCAGACCAATCCAGTGTCATGACAGATATAAGAGAACTACCAGAAATTACCAGTGACTGTCATTGAAATTTCAGGCTGGAAATTGTGGATGGTGATGTTTCACTCAGGTTTTTGTTTTGTTTAATTTTGTTTGTTTGTTTGTTTGTTTGTTTTCCTAAACACCATGCTGAAAGGAGAAGTTCCATAGTGGGTCCTGATTTGTTGAGAGGGAATTCTCTGCACAGTAGACACTAGACCATGTCTACTTCAGGTCTGGCTGTCAGCCACAGTTGGAACTCTGGTGGAGGTTACTCATTTCCAGAAATTGGAGATATTTGTCAGGAGTGTAATGCCAGGAAATAGAACATTTTAAAATTGATGTTAGGACAGTATCTATCAAACTGGAGCTTATGAATTCTCTAGGAGAAATTTTGCTTTTAAGATTTTCATTGGATGAGTGAATAAAAGAGCAATCTTTCAAAGTCTATTTCAGAAGCTTTAGATGATTTCTCATAAGTAATTCTTGTCTATGTCCTGCAATTTCAGTGCCTGTGTTTTCATTCATGGAGCCTACTGAAGGCTCAAAGATGTCATTACATGTTACAAATAAAGGTTTTGTGCTTTTTTTAATAATGGGAAGTGATGGGAGAATTGAACCAAAGGCGTTTCAAATTCAGAGGCAGCACTAGGGTCCAGAAATTTTATTTTTCTTTTAAAAGATAGCTAGACATTACTCTTATTTGGGAAAATCTGGGTTGGATTATGTCACTGTATTGCTTTAAGAGTGGCAGGTTTTGGGGGGAGAAAATGCTAGGAAAGCTGTGTGGTCTCACATTGGAAATGCTCTGTGCTGGCTGCTCTGTGTAACACAGCTGACTCTAGCCACGCTGGCTAATTTTTTAAAAGAGATTTTATTTATTTATTTGAGAGAGAGACAGAGAACCAGAGAGCATGAGAGAAAGGGAAAGAGAGAGCGCACACATATAAGCAGGGTGGAGGGGCATAGGGAAAGAGAGAAACAGGCTCCCTGCAGAGCAGGGAGCCAGAAGGGGGACTGGATCCCAGGACTCCAGGATCATGACCTGAGCTGAAGGCAGACACTTAACTGACTCAGCAATCCAGGCATGCGCACATGGGCTATTTAAACACCCATGCAAATGGATTAATTAAAAAAAATATTTAAAAGATTTCAATTGCCACATTTCATCAGCTACATTTCAAGGCTACTACATTTGACAGCGCAAACACAGAAAATACTCCTCATGACAGAAAATTCTACTGGACAGCTCTGTTCATGTTCTCCAACTTTTGAACATCTCATTATCTTTGCAGAAATGCTTTATAATACTTCCTTAGGTGTATGGCAGTTGAAAGAGTTGGTTGGATTTATATATCTACTTGGTGACCACTCATGAGCAAGATGGTGAAACCATATATGTGTTGAGTCATGAAACTTGTAGAGCAAGCATGGCACACGACCGAGTGGATAGTTTGGAAAGCAGGCGTGAATGGAATTAGTCAAAGAGGGATGCTGGATAATTTGAATATCATCTGAGAAGGTCCTGGAATTCTCACTCATTGTGAAGCACATTTGAGAGAAGGAAAGAGGACTGTGACACTGACAATCTTTAAGGACTGAGACAAAATGGCCATTAAGGTATCAGCAGAGGGCCTTGGTCCAGGCGTGGGTGAGTAGCAAGATGCTTGTGATGGAGTCTTTTCTGGTCAGATCCCCAACATGGAGGGTACCAGGGATTAGAGCTTGCACCTTGCATCCTGGGAATGCCACCAAGCTCAAACACCATGAACATGTGGCATCCCTAGGGAGCCTGAGACCAAGTTCTTGTGCTTTTAGTCTCTAGCAGGATTCTCACACCTGAGCCTGGCATCCTAGTAGTGGAGATGTCAGACTTTGAGGCCACAGAGCATGACGTGGGCACCATTAGTGGGTCCTGCATTGAAACCATATGGATTGGAAATGGCAATTTTCTTTCTTTCTCTGGGAGTTTCTTATCAGCTTAACAGAATAGGGGTGTGTAATTAGATTCAATTTAAGTTATAGAGAAAAAGGGGTAATGAGTAAATATAACATCCCTTGCTTATCTAAGTTTGAGGAATGAGAGCTATTCCCCATAAAACTATGTTATTCAAAGGAGTGGAAGGGAATCTTGTGCAAAGATTATGTAATTACAGAGGGTAGACAGGAGCTCAAACCCAAGTAGCCCCCAGTGACAGAGGGGAGGAGACAGACAGAACCTTGGGAATACAGGTTAAAAAATTCACAGAAACCATCCAAGGGCGCTGGAGTCACCAGAGTCTCTAAACTGAGGCTTGAACCAACGTAGACTAAATCTGTGATGGTCAACAAGGAGGAAGTTATGTTATATTTTATCTTAATAAGCACTGCATTATTTGTGTGACATTTTATATATTCTTGACATTTTACATATTCTGTGTTCATCATCACCTCATTTCTTTATTTAATATGGTATATTTAATTAAAACACATTTATATCATGCTTTCTATATACTGGGGACAGTTTTATAATGTTTTATAAATATCAACTCATTAAGTCCTCCTAGCAATCCTACTATTTAGACTTGACTGCCATAGTTAAAATGAAGAAACTGGCACAAAGAGAGAGTAAGTGATTTCCTAAATATTCCACAGATAGAAATTGCTCTACTAATATTTAAAAGTAGGAGTTCTGGTTTTGTGTTTTCTTTCTTTTTTTTTTTTTTAATTTTCAGCATAACAGTATTCATTGTTTTTGCACCACACCCAGTGCTCCATGCATCCGTGCCCTCTCTAATACCCACCACCTGGTTCCTCCAACCTCCCACCCCCCTGCCCCTTCAAAACCCTCAGATTGTTTTTCAGAGTCCATAGTCTCTCATGGTTCACCTCCCCTTCCAATTTCCCTCAACTCCCTTCTCCTCTCTAACTCCCCTTGTCCTCCATGCTATTTGTTATGCTCCACAAATAAGTGAAACCATATGATAATTGACTCTCTCTGCTTGACTTACTTCACTCAGCATAATCTCTTCCAGTCCCATCCATGTTGCTACAAAAGTTGGGTATTCATCCTTTCTGATGGAGGCATAATACTCCATAGTGTATATGGACCACATCTTCCTTATCCATTCATCTGTTGAAGGGCATCTTGGTTCTTTCCACAGTTTGGCGACCGTGGCCATTGCTGCTATAAACATTGGGGTACAGATGGCCCTTCTTTTCACTACATCTGTATCTTTGGGGTAAATACCCAGTAGTGCAATTGCAGGGTCATAGGGAAGCTCTATTTTAAAATTCTTGAGGAATCTCCACACCGTTCTCCAAAGTGGCTGCACCAACTTGCATTCCCACCAACAGTGTGTAAGAGGGTTCCCCTTTCCTCACATCCCCTCCAACACATGTTGTTTCCTGTCTTGCTAATTTTGGCCATTCTAACTGATGTAAGGTGGTATCTCAATGTGGTTTTAATTTGAATCTCCCTGATGGCTAGTGATGATGAACATTTTTTCGGTTTTGTGTTCTTAACCATGTTGCTTTGCTAACCCACTCCATCTTCAATCCTCCATTCTACTCTTTGGTGGCTAAAAGATACAAGTTAACAAAAAAGACAGCTTATGTTTCAGGAGCTCTTGTTGAATTCATCAAAGTAAAACCCTCTCTAGTCCTTCAAAAAAAAAAAAACATTTAGGCAAGAAGGTCATGGCTAACTTACCAGTTTTCCTTCAATTTCATGTAGGAAACATCAATGGAACCACTTAAGATTGTGAATTCTGGTGGAGGCTTAGCTTAAAATTCAACTCTTTTGTTAGAAAGGAATTGTTTGGGATAAGGAGGAAGACCATTTGACATATTATTGAGATATACTTCACATACCTTAAAATTCACCCTTACAAAGTGGACATTTAATGGTATTTAATGTATTCACACTTTGTGTAAAACTGTGCAATTATCCCTACCTAATTACAGATCATTTTCATCAATCTCAAAAGAAACCCCATCTCCTTTAGCAGTCAACCTTAGTTCGCAGGGCCCGTGACTGATCTCCTTTCAGCCTTTATTATTTTTTCTATTCTGGGTGTTTCATATAAATGGGATCATATAATATGAGGCCTTTAATTTGTGCCCCTTTCATTTAGTATGTTTTCAAGTTTATCTATATTGTAGCATATGTCAGTACTTCATTTCTTTTAAGGTCCAATAATATTTAATTGTAAGACTAGTCCACATTTGGTTTATTCGTGCTTCAGTTGAGGGACTTGTGGATTCTGCCCACTTCTTGATATTATGAATAATGCTGTTATGACCTCTGTATGCAAGTTTTTTTGTGGATATATGCTTTTAATTCTCTTCAGTATATATACCTAGGACTAGAATTCGCGGGTCAAAAGAAAACTCTATGCTTAACTTTGTAAGAAGCTGCCAGAACGTTTACCAAAGGGTTGTACCATTTTACTTTGTCTTCAGGAAAGGGGATGGACTCCATTTTCTCCACATTTTTGATTACACTTGTTATCATTTGTTTTTGATTATTGCATCCTGCTTGGGTATGAAATAGCTCATTGTGATTTTTTTTTTTTTTTTGCTCATTGTGATTTTAATTTACATTTTCATAACGACTAATGATGTTGAGCATCTTTCCACATGCTTAGTAGACATCTGTGTATCTTATTTGGAGAAAGGTCTACTGATTCAAATGCTTAGCCCATTTGTATGTTGGGCTATGTGCCTTTTTATTACTACATTGTAAGAGCTCTGTACACATTCTATATACAAATCCTTTATCAGATATAGGATATTTAAGTATTTTCTCCCATCCTATGGGTAGTCCTTTCACTGTTTTATGGTGTCATACAAAGCACAAATGTATTTCATTTTTTGAACTCATATTATTTATGTTTTCTTGGGAATGCTTATGATTGTGGCATCATAGCTATGAAATCTTTGTCTGACTGGAGGTCATGAAAATTTACACCTGTCTTTTTTCTAAGGGTTTCATAGTTTTATCTCTTCTGGTTAGGTTTATTTTGATTTCATTCTGTATATGGTATGAAGGAGTGGTCCAACATCATTCTACTGCATGTGGATATGTAGTTGCTCCAGGACCGTTTCGTTGAAAAGACTACTCTTTCCCCTTTGAATTTATTGGCACCCTTTTCAAATAGCAACTCATCATAAATGCATAGGTTTATTTCTGAACTCTCAATTCTATTCCACTGATCTATATGTCTACTATTAAATCAAAGAAGTTTACAGTTTCAAAAGCAATTAGATCATCTACATTTTTTTGGTGATGTTATAATCTTTGCAATTTTTAGATAAAAATGTGTAAAAATCAATGTGGAAAAAAATGAGGGTACCCAATCTGATCCTGAATTTTGAAATGTTTTGCAGCGCTCCACAGGCACACACATCCCATTAGTAATTGTGCTTATTTGCAACCGAATCAATATTTATGCATGTCCTGCTTCTAAATGGCTAATCATTTGTTAATACATACATACTTATTAAGTTGTTCACACTGAACTTCTTGATAAATGGAACTGTTAGTCTTTCCCTTGGCCTAAGGCTATTGTGAAGAAATTACTGAGATATTAAGGATGCCATTGTGAGTCTAGAAAACACGGGCTCCTCTGACTGAGAAGTTTTCTAGAAGGAGATAGGACATGTGACTAAGCAAGCACAACCCTGTGTTGGAGAGTTCTGAAAGAAGTCCATATTGACAGTGGAGTGGATTGTCCAGTTTCAGAGGAGAAATGATATTGCTCTTGAGTTTCTAGAGCAAAGGAGTGTTAACACTCTGCAGAGTGGAAGAGAAAGAGGCCTGGAAAAAGCACATGGAATTTGAAACACAAAAAAGTGATTGACCTGAGATGGGTTTGGGGACAATACATCAGATGGAGACAATCTTTTCTTTCAGAACTGAAGTAATAACTGAGAGGTGAGGGAATGAAGCAGCTGAGTGAATGGGCACCTACACAGCTGCTCCTGATGAGAAAGAGAGAGTTGCTCAGTCCTACTAAGAATCAGGAAATGTGTCAGTGCTTTGACTCACCTGAAAACAAAGCTTGAGACAAAAATACTGTCAAGAGTAGTATACTAGAACATGACTCAGGAGGCAGGAACGAGGAAAAGGAGAGTGACATGGAAAAGGTAGAGGAGATATGAATGTGCTATGTCAAGATTGCCACTGTAGACAATAATGGAGGCTCAGCTCTGTGGGATCTCTGAGAAACCTACAGACTTCCTGTCAGAATTGATCCTATGACAGACATGCCTTCCTCCTTCAGGACTTCAGCTCCCCGGTACTTAAATGCTGTGTGTTGAGTGGGTTCCTGCAGCTTCTGGAGAGGTTCTGAGATGGAAAAGCAGAGAGATACACAGATGAAGGGGACCTCTGGTAGCTTGAGGTTTGCATGGAACTGCCCAGCGTGGCTGTGTCTAAAATCTGAGAGAGCCCTATGGGATATGATGAAAGGAAACAAAATTGTTTGTTGTAGAAAGCATCCCTGCATAGAGGAAAAGAAGCTGCAGAAATGAAAGGACACATCCATTAAAGCAATGATTTTCCAAGTGTGGTCCCCTGGACAAGTAGCATAAATATCACTTGGAAAGCATGTAAAAAATGCAGATCTGGGGGTCCTGTCCAAGACCAATTGAATCAGAAAATCTTAACTTAGGTCCAGTAATGAATGTGAGCTTTTAACAAGTCTTGTGGATAGATGTGCATTAAGATTGGAAAGTCACTGTGTGTGTGTGTGTGTGTGTGTGTGTGTGTGTGTGTGTGTGAAAGAGAGAGAGAGAGAGTGGGAGGGAAGGGGAGAGGAGAGAAGAGAGATAGAAATGGGAAATTCAAGTGAGATGTGAGAAGAGGGGGCAAACCCAAGCATTTAATATTAATTCATTCACTGAACATTTATTGAATGTTTATGCATGCAAGGTGCATTGTCACACTTACATTAAGAATCAGCAAAGGCAGGAGAACATCGACTCAAATAAAATACAAGTATTCCTAAGTCTCCAATTTTAGGCAGTAACTTCAAAATCCATCCCCATCCTGCCTTTTACAAGACATATTAAAAAGTGACTGAACTGATTACTTTGAATTTTATTACTCTCTGTATCTCTCTTCTGACATGATGAAGAATGAGACTGCTAAATTGTGGGTAAGTAAAAAGAGAAGTTAGAAAAGGGTAGGATCCACCAACTAGTTAATTGGTGCTTGAAAATCTGTGAACTAAAGATATGTTCTTTATTCTGTGTCTATTTTATACTCTAGCAGCAGCTAAAAAAGTAAAAATTGTCTGTGTTTCCAGTGGGGATGGATATGCCTTTTCAGTGTCTACTGGCATGAGGCAGTTATGAACAAACATAATGCATCCCCCTCCATGACTGTGTTCTAAGAAAAAATAAGCATAAAAAGTTCCTATTCATTGTAATTACCAGAGGAAAAAAATGTTTCTTTACTTGTAGCATGTAATTTGGAGTTATGAACTGAATACTTATCTGGAAACCATGCCATTTTCTTTCTGAGGAAATATATCCTTATGCTGTGAAGCCTTTCTTTACAGAGAACACAGATTTTGATAGCATTTAGTGATCATGGAAAATAATTGCTCCCATTTTCTATCCAACTCTACTTATGACTAAATGAGTTGAGTCTATTGAATCTTTCATGGAGCATTTTATCTAGAATGGCAGTTGGGAGAAAGAGCATTACCCTGGCTGTGAGAAAGGACCGCTGACAACGGTCCTCTTCTCCAAGAGGAATGAGTAACTCTTCTTCACTGTATATCATTGCCTAACAGGGCAAAAGTCTCAAGTTTCTTGCCTTGATGGAACACATTATCAGAATGGTTACTTTGGCCAGAGGTATAATTCATTCGTACACATTTCAGCACCAGCTAGTCCTTTTGTGTGAATTTTGATGGGGGAAGACTTTGGATGGAAAATCCAATATAAGACCAGTGCTGTCTATAGCCAAGAGTATATGCTCAAGAGACAGAGAAAATAAAAGAAATGAGTCCTTCAATATGTAGTGTGGATTATATTTGGATTACTAGCAAATAAAAATGTATACAACAGGGAGAATGCTCCATCAGAGATTAAATTTCTCTTTTTATTGGCCATGTATTAGGGAGAGATGATGACTCACTTCGGGGCAGAAAATCTATTTCTTTATATCCCCTCTGACAGGAGGGAAAAATGTGTGTGTGTGTGTGTGTGTGTGTGTGTGTGTGTGTGTGTGTGTGTGTAATCTGTCTTTATGAGTCAAAGGAGGAAAATTTTCAGGGATACAACTTCAGAGATCTAAAAGGAGGGCTGTGGCATCCTGAGAGAGAATACAGGGTATTGGGTATTGGAAGACACTGTGTTTTTGACTGATATCAGAATTCTGGGGTCAGCAAGCATAGCAAGGGGCCTTGGAGTATGGGCAGCCCGTCAGAGCTTGGTAGCAGCCCCTAGCTGAGATGCCCCAACATAGCACTGGGCTCTAATGGCTCAAAGTGTAGTAGACAGGTGATCACACTGCCTTTGCTTTCCCCAACAACACCTACTCTGCCTTTGTCACCAGACTATCCTTCAGCTACCATATTCTGTGCTTCAGAGATGCCCCAGAGCTGTGGCAAACTCTACAGAATTTCTTAACATTTAATAAGGTAGAGGTAGGTGCTTGGTCCATTCATGCTGATGTCACTATCCAGCTAGTCACTGAGGAACCCATTCTGGTGATAGATTTAAGTAGAGTGATAGATAGAAAGGTGTCTAACCTCTGTTTCCTATGCATAGCCTCACAATAACACTGTCCATTAATAAATATTCACAGACAAAGGGTTTTCAAAATGCAAAATTTAGAGTAAAAAAAAAAAAAAAGACTGACTTCCCCAAGTTACAGGAAACAAGACAGTTGGCTGTTGGTGAAAATCAGACAAACAAATCAATGAAACAGAAGAAAGAAAGTATAAATAGACCCATGCATTATGGCCAACTGATCTTAAAAAGGAGCAAGGGCAATACAAAGGAGAAAGAGTAGGAGAATAGGCTTTAAAAGAAAAAAAAAAAGGTGCTGGAGCAAGTAGACACCCACGAGCCAAAAAAAGAAAGGAAGGAAGGAAGGAAGGATGAATCTAGACACAGACCTCACGTATTACATAAAAATTAACTCAAAATGGATCATGGACCTAACTATAAAATATAAAACTCTAAAATTTCCAGAAGCTAACATAGGAGAAAATCTAGGTAACCTTGGGTTTGGCGATGATGTTTTAGATACAATTTAAAAAAGCAATGAAATGATTAACATCTTATATCATTAGGAAATTGCAAGTTAAAACAACCATAAGATGTCACTACGCACCTATTAGAATTGCCAAAATTCAGAACACCAGTAGCACCAAATGCTGTTTGAGGATGTGGAGCAGCAAGAACTCTCTGGTTCATTGCTGCTCTTTGACTTGCAAAATGGTGCAGTCCACCTAGAAGACACTTTGATAGTTCTTAAAAAGCTAAACACATTCTTACCCTATGAACCAATAATTATACTCCATGGTATTGACCCAAAGGAGTTGAAATATTATGGTCACAAATAAAACCCATATGTAAATGATGATAACACCTTATTCATAATTTCCAAAACTTGAAAGAAACTAAGATGTCCTTCAAAAGGTGAATGGATCAATAAACTGTGGTACAGACAGTGGAATATTATTCAGCACTGAAAAAGAAATGAGCTATCCGGCCATGAAATGACATGGAGGAAACTTAAATGCTTTTTACTAAGTGAAAGAAGACAATCTGTAAAGAGTCCAATTCTGTGATATTCTGGGAAAGACAAAACAATGGAGATACTAAGAAGATCAGTGGGTTCTAGAAGTTTGAGAGGAGAAAGGGATGAATTGGTGGCACATAGTGATTTCTAGGATAGTGATACTACTGTGTTTGAAAGTATAATAATGGATACATGTCATTGCACATTTGTCCTAACCCACAGAATGTACAACCCTAAAAGTTAACCCTAAAGTAAACTCTGGACTCTGGGTGATAATAACATCCTTTTTTAATTTTTATTTTCCCCACCCTTATTGGGATATAATCAACAGATAACATTATGTAAGTTAAAGATAAACAATGTGATGATTTGATATATGTGTATGTTTGTTATGGTTAATTGTCACTTTTTTTGCACTAGATTGTAAGTTTCATGAAGACATGGGCTTTTTCTGTCTTGTTTATCACCATCTAGGACAATCCCTGGGTTACTCAAACAATATATTCAACGCCGAAGGAATGAATAAATACCAATTCTATGTTGGAAAGCATGATCTTTTTTTCCTGTCCCAGAACATGCCTGGATTATAGCATTAGAATAAAACATAATTTTCTCAGTGCTGATGTTACAAAAGGTTGCTTACCTATGGATGCTTTTCCCTCTACACCAATTACTATGTGCCACTGATGTCTGACTTTTGCTGAGGAATAAGCATAAACTCAGCCGTGGGCTCTTCATTGGATCATGGTCCTATTTCTAATCTTCTAGTAACCCAAACTGATGGGCAGTCTCTGTCACAAAAGCCATAATGCCAGGAGCAGCAGAGTCCATTATGCACCTACAGGTCCTATAATAGGGAGCTTTCAAATTACCTAGCTTTTCAAATAACGTCAGCTGATTGAAGCAGCACAGTGAAAATAATAAGCAAATGCCTGCATACTGCCAGGCATAGATAGATAGAATAGAGAGACAATCTCGTTCAGAGGTTTGGGAAGTCCATAGCAATGTCTGAAACTCTGTCACTCAGTGAAAAAAAATCAGAGACCATCGAAACAACTAAGTAGAGTCCACTGAGTTAGCTGTGGTTCCTACTACTGAAACAATGTTTTACCGAGAAAACACATACACATACACTTTAACCAATGGAGGACTACTCCACTTTTGTTATTTCTGGAAAAGTCTTTGTAAAAGACCCAATCCCTAGACCTAGAACCCTGGCCCTGATTCCAACCAGAGTGGCCAAGATCTGCCCTTGTATGCCACCTTCTATCTCCTATACTGGCTGGCTTACTCCATAAGTCACGACCATTCAGGAAATCTAGTAAATAATTTTTCTGTACAGACTACCAGGCTTCCAAGTGACATCCAACCTCAGCCCCTCATTTATTGTCCAACAGTACTTTCAGATAAACTAAAAGATTTGAGATCAGTTGTTCTTGGTTCAAGTCCAGGAGGCCTCTACTTAGTCTTTCTTAAAGGGTGGCTGTAGACTGCAGTGGTTATCAATTCAGATCCTGAGTACAGACCATTACATTTCAAGTCTCATCCTATCATACCACACTGAATGATGTAGGACAGGTGCTTATCTTTTCCAAGTCTCTGTTTCTTCTTCTAATAATGTTGGGCCAATAATAGTGAATAACTGATGGGATCGTTATAAAGCCCATCATAAAAATCCATGCAAATCACCTAGCATGCCTTTCACGATCTTCTTTTTCTACTTCTCCAAGATGATGTCATTACTGCTGGTGAATAGTTCCACCTATAGCTCAAGAGCTCTGGGTATACCTTCCTACCCTTGAATATTTTTCTGATACTATACCCTACACATTGGGCATCTTCTTTCTTATGTAAAACTTATACAAAGTTTATGTTTGGAGAAACTTTCTCTGAGAATTCTTTATGAATTGCCCTATGTGCTGATGCAGATATTACATGTACCTTATATTTTTAACACATTCTCATTTGGTTATTTAGGCACCCATGCAATGTCTACCATGTGTCAGTCCCTTTAATAAATCCTGATCATACAAACAAGACCTTGCATTCTCTTAAAAGCTTCCAGTCCAATGAGCTGCCATTAGATGAGGAGATGATTTTCACCCTTGGGTGCCCCTGGATGGAGGACATCTAATTCTAGCTGGGTTGAGGTTGGAGGCTTTGCGAAGATGATGTCCTCTGTGTGTCTTCTTACCCAAACCATCCCACAGTTTTTCTTAAAGCCAAGCTTATCTCAAGCCATTTATAATCCTTGTATATGGAGGATTACATATAATAAGGGTTCAATAAGGTCAACTGAATAAAAGTTAAAAAGCTAAAAGGATACACTCAAAATAATTTAAAAATTAATAGTTATAAAAATTATTTAAAATATAAAAATTTAACTAAAAAAGGTTGTTGACATAATAAAGGACCCTAAAATTAACAGGGTCTGGCCATCTCAGATGCAAACAGGTTGACGGCTTGAGGCTGTGCCTCTGATGTTCAGCAACCCCACAGAAATGTTCTCTAAATGCTGAGGCTCCCCACAGCCTCCACATAAGAAAAGCAATAGGTAGAAGTCTTGCTCCTTCAGGTGCCTTTAAGTCTAGAGGCTCCCATTTCCATCAGTCTCCTCGTAGGCCCCTGCAGGCCTGCATAGTGGGCACTGTCTCCTGCCCATTTTCCTTAGACAGATGGCCCCGCAAATTGATTAGCTGGAAGCCCAGTGTGGTTATTATTGCATTTACCAAAGAGTATTTATTTTTCTTGACTAATTATCCAGTTTGGAGAATTCCTAGTCCTTGCTGTCTGGCCTAGAGTTTACAGAAGCTCTTGTCCCATGACTGATGACTTTTTTTGCCCATTGTAAACTCTGCTTAAGCCACAGAAGGAGGGGAAGAGAGTAGGATGACTTTAAAGCACTGGCATATACTGCTTAGGAAGGAAAGTTGTTAAGTTAAGGGTACCTAAATGTGTCTTTGCACTCCAAAAAAAAGGGGTGGGGGATAATCTAATCAATACATCTGGGAAATCGATTTCACCTTCCTCACCAGCAGTGAGTTCTACTGGGGAACTGTTATCCATTATGTAACTTACCCCATCAGTGTTAGTCTTGTACGCAACACTGGTGTTACTTATGCTGTGAATGGTATACTTACGGGGCAAAGATCCTCAAAGTTTGGTTGCCAGCATCAGAATCAGCATTACTTAGAACTTGTTAGACTGCAAATTTGGGGGTCTCAAATCAGAATCAGAGACACTGTGCTTTAATAAGTGCTCCAGGTAATTCTGGTGTATGCTGAAGTTTGGGAACAAATGCAATAAAATAATGTCTTATACGGGATCAAATTTTTTGCCTTCTTATATATCTTTAGAGGCACAGAAAAGCTTCCTGTGATACAGAACTTCTAAGACTAAAAAGATTGCTGTGAGTTTGACTTTGGTACAGAATTCAGGAAACTGATGGAGGTTTCAGGTGAATATCAGAACCTACATTCTCCCTCACCTCAATTCCCTTTCATCATACTTGACCTCCAAAAGTTGAGAGATACAGTCAAGTTCTGCAAACGTTATAGACCAGATCTTGGCTGCGTTCAGTGTGGTTCCTAAAGAAAGTAGGGGCTACACCACAGATCAGGTCTACCCTAAGAAATCTCATGTATTTACAAGGCCTGAATTCACACTAAAGAGCCTCCAAAAAATTCCAATACCTCAAGAAGCCCCTCAGATCAACTCATTTTCAGAAGGATCTTCCTTGAATGGACTACTCCTACAGGAAATTTTCAGTAAGGTATGGACATGGGTGAATTTCAGTTAGGATTGCTGTGTTGATTATGATGCTCTTGGTTATAAGTAACAAAAAACTTAGTTCAAGTAAGTTTAAACAGAAAGGGCTATGTGTTAGCTTCCGTAAAGTCTAACATGGCCTAATTCCAGAAACAGTGACAACTATGGCATAGCACAGCTTCTTTTCTTAAGTCCTATTTCTTTTCTCTGTTGAATTTATTCTCAGCAGAATAACCTCAAATGATGGCAAGAATGGCCTTTAGAAGTTTAAAGCTTATGTTCCACCAACACAGGGAAAAGACTTTTTTTTTTTTTTTTCTTTTCTGGTAGCTCCATCAAAAGTCCTAGTTAAGGCTCTTACTGACCTGCCTTGGCTCACACACTGATTTTGTCACCAATTGGTGAGGCCAATGCCAAACTACCCTGCCTTGGGTACAGGCAATGCCATCCAGAAGAACTAAAAGAAAAAGAAGGGGTTCAGCCAAGTGGAAAATAAAGGCCCTGTTATCCAAAAAGAGATACTAGGCTGGCAAAAACAATTGATTTCTATTATAGGCCCTAAGAAAATACATATAGGCCAGAGTTTTAAGATAATGTTGCTTTCTGATCCTGTCATCAACATGCATAGTAGAGGCCTTCATTCTATTGCCAGAATACACATCTAGGGACAAATAAAGACTGTAGAATCCAATATTGGCCAATGATGTCAAGTGTTCTTTAGCTGTTCTCTTTATGAATAATGCACATTCATGTGATAATATGCTAAATGGTGGGAGGAAAGGTCCATCTGACTACAACTTCTACTCATTTAAAAGGAAGATATTCTGGAAGAGTAGAAAAAAATACATACAAGTCAATTATCCTAACATTTTAGAACCAGGTGGTCTACAAAGAACTCAGCTTTGAAAATAAATTTTAACAAGTCACTAGTTTAAAAACTGGTTCCTAAAACCACATGCATGGCTTTTCTCAACGCATAATTTAAAAAACAGATAGTTGGCTTACAAAGCACAACCTTGCTCCCTCCTCACAGTCTGAAGACTCAGATTCATTACAGTGACCAACCTCTGTCTTTCAAGAGGTCAGAGTTTGGCAGATCCGGCTGTAGATATATAAACTCTCCCGTGCCTAATGAAGACTCATTTGAGTTTTCATAGCACGTGTGAAAGGATAATATGTGGGATGGCAGTTGTGGAACGGTATATGTGGGACAAGTGTGGAATGCAGGTGTGGAACACAATGCAGTGAATTGTTGTTGAATGTAGCTGATGTGTTGTATGGCCTGTCTTTGAGGAAGGAGAATTAGGGAACTCTGGCCAAAACACTAAATATCATACCTCACTGCTTTTCTATCAGATGCCATCCCCCCTACTCTGGATTAATTCTGTTATATGAATATCTCAGCCCTGCCCAAATGTATGATGCCCTTCCTCCCTGGTGCCGTTCAGTCAGGTGGGGAGTAGGGAGGAAGAGAGTCAGGCTTCCTTTTGTTGTCAACATTGATACTCTTTCTTTTTTAAGTCAATTAATTAACATCTGGTATATTATTATTTTCAGAGGTAGAGTTTAGGGATTCCTCAGTTGCATATAAAACCCAGTGTCAGCATTGATATTCTGTCCCCCAGCCAACTCAGATATAAAGGTCACTATAGGTAAACATGAACCACATTGCCATCCTGAGTTCAAAGGTACCCCGGAAGGACAAGGTTTGTATCGAGAGAGGAAAGAAAATCAGATTTGAAACGGCAAATGCAGGGTGACTACTAGTTCAGGCTCGGGACTGGACCAGGGAATATATCCCAGCTCTACTGTTTACATAACTGTGTTTTTGAAATAGTTAAAAAGCAAACAGAGAAACAAAAAAGAACAACAATAGAAAACACTGAACACCTGATTCCTTATCTCCTTAATGAACGCTCAATATATAGTCTTAAGAATAAGAGAGACAATGGAGAACCAGGTATCTCGGAGTCAAGATGGCAGAGAAGTAGCAGCTGAGACTACTTCGGGTAGCGGGAGATCAGCTAAATAGCTTATCTAAAGATTGCAAACACCTACAAATCCAACGGGAGATTGAAGAGAAGAAGAACAGCAATTCCAGAAACAGAAAATCAACCACTTTCTGCAAGGTAGGACTGGCGGAGAAGTGAATGCAAAGCGACGGGAAGATAGACCGCGGGGGGAGGGGCCGGCTCCTCCAGCGAGCGGCGGAGCAACGGAGCAAAATCAGGACTTTTAAAAGTCTGTTCCGCTGAGGGACATCGCTCCAGAGGCTTAACTGGGGTGAAGCCCAGGCGGGGTAAGCGCGGCCTCAGGTCCCGCAGGGTTGCAGAAGGATCGGGGGTATCTCAGTGTCGCAGAGCTTACCGGTATTAGAACGGGGAAGCCGGCTGCAGAGACAGAGCCGAGGAGTGACTCTCAGCTCGGGGTTGCCTTGAACCGGTCGCAGGCTTGGTCGGCTCGGAGCGCGGCCGGAGGCCAGGGTGACGGGAGTCATTTGGCGCTGTTCTCTGAGGGCGCACTGAGGAGTGGGGCCCCGGGCTCTCGGCTCCTCCGGGCCGGAGACCGGGAGGCCGCCATCTTTATTCCCGTCCTCCGGACTCTACGGAAAGCGCTCAGGGAACAAAAGCTCCCGAAAGCGAACCCGAGCGGATGACTCAGCGCGGCCCCGGGTAAGGGCGGTGCAACTCCGCCTGGGGCAAAGACGCTTGAGAATCACTACAACGGGCCCCTCCCCCAGAAGATCTACAGGAAACCCAGCCAGGACCAAGTTCACCTACCAAGGAGAACGGCGGAATTCCAGAGGAGAAGAAAGCAAAGCACGGAACTCATGGCTTTCTCCCCATGATTTTTTAGCCTTGCAGTTAATTTAATTTTTTTTTCTTTTTCAATTTTTTTTTCTTTTTCTCTTCTTCTGCTAAATTTTTTTTTAACTTTTACCATTTTCTTTTCTTTAACGTTTTTTAAATAGTTTATCTAATATATATATATTTTTTCCTCTTTTTATAATTTTTCTTTATCGGCTTTCTTTTTTTTTAATAGTTTTTTTATTTCTTTCTTTCTGAACCCCTTTTTATCCCCTTTCTCCCCCCTCACAATTCAGGATCTCTTCTGATTTGGCTAAAGCATATTTTCCTGGGGTTGTTGCCACCCTTTTAGTATTTTACTTGCTCCTTCATAAACTCTTATCTGGACAAAATGACAAGGCAGAAAAATTCACAACAAAAAAAAAGAACAAGAGGCAATACCAAAGGCTAGGGACCTAATCAATACAGACATTGGTAATATGTCAGATATAGAGTTCAGAATGATGATTCTCAAGGTTCTAGCCGGGCTTGAAAAAGGCATGGAAGATATTAAAGCAACCCTCTCGGGAGATATAAAAGCCCTTTCTGGAGAAATAAAAGAACTAAAATCTAACCAAGTTGAAATCAAAAAAGCTATTAATGAGGTGCAATCAAAAATGGAGGCTCTCACTGCTAGGATAAATGAGGCAGAAGAAAGAATTAGCGATATAGAAGACCAAATGACAGAGAATAAAGAAGCTGAGCAAAAGAGGGACAAACAGCTACTGGACCACGAGGGGAGAATTCGAGAGATAAGTGACACCATAAGACAAAACAACATTAGAATAATTGGGATTCCAGAAGAAGAGGAAACAGAGAGGGGAGCAGAAGGTATGTTGGAGAGAATTATTGGAGAGAATTTCCCCAATATGGCAAAGGGAACAAGCATCAAAATCCAGGAAGTTCAGAGAACCCCCCTCAAAATCAATAAGAATAGGTCTACACCCCGTCACCTAATAGTAAAATTGACAAGTCTTAGTGACAAAGAAAAGATCCTGAAAGCAGCCCGGGAAAAGAAGTCTGTAACGTACAATGGTAAAAATATTCGATTGGCAGCAGACTTATCCACAGAGACCTGGCAGGCCAGAAAGAGCTGGCATGATATATTCAGAGTACTAAATGAGAAAAACATGCAGCCAAGAATACTATATCCAGCTAGGCTATCATTGAAAATAGACGGAGAGATTAAAAGCTTCCAGGACAAACAAAAACTGAAAGAATTTGCAAATACCAAACCAGCTCTACAGGAAATATTGAAAGGGGTCCTCTAAGCAAAGAGAGACCCTCAAAGTAGTAGATCAGAAAGAAACAGAGACAATATACAATAACAGTCACCTTACAGGCAATACAATGGCACTAAATTCATATCTCTCAATACTTACCCTGAATGTTAATGGGCTAAATGCCCCAATCAAAAGACACAGGGTATCAGAATGGATAAAAAAACAAAAACCATCTATATGTTGCCTACAAGAAACTCATCTTACACCCGAAGACACCTCCAGGTTTAAAGTGAGGGGGTGGAAAATAATTTACCATGCTAATGGACATCAGTAGAAAGCAGGAGTGGCAATCCTTATATCAGATCAATTAGATTTTAAGCCAAAGATTATAATAAGAGATGAGGAAGGACACTATATCATACTCAAAGGAACTGTCCAACAAGAAGATCTAACAATTTTAAATATCTATGCCCCTAACGTGGGAGCAGCCAACTATATAAACCAATTAATAACAAAATCAAAGAAACACATCGACAAGAATACAATAATAGTAGGGGATTTTAACACTCCCCTCACTGAAATGGACAGATCATCCAAGCAAAAGATCAACAAGGAAATCAAGGCCTTAAATGACACACTGGACCAGATGGACATCACAGATATATTCAGAACATTTCATCCCAAAGCAACAGAATACACATTCTTCTCTAGTGCACGTGGAACGTTCTCCAGAATAGATCACATTCTTGGTCCTAAATCAAGTCTCAACCGGTATCAAAAGATTGGGATCATTCCCTGCATATTTTCAGACCACAATGCTCTAAAGCTAGAACTCAATAACAAGAGGAAATTTGGAAAGAACCCAAATACATGGAGACTAAACAGCATCCTTCTAAGGAATGAATGGGTCAACCAGGAAATCAAAGAAGAATTGAAAAAAATTATGGAAACAAATGATAATGAAAACACAACAGTTCAGAATCTGTGGGACACAACAAAGGCAGTCCTGAGAGGAAAATATATAGCGGTACAAGCCTTTCTCAAGAAACAAGAAAGGTCTCAGGTACACAACCTAACCCTACACCTAAAGGAGCTGGAGAAAGAACAAGAAAGAAACCCTAAACCCAGCAGGAGAAGAGAAATCATAAAGATCAGAGCAGAAATCAATGAAATAGAAACCAAAAAAACAATAGAACAAATCAACGAAACTAGGAGCTGGTTCTTTGAAAGAATTAATAAGATTGATAAACCCCTGGCCAGACTTATCAAAAAGAAAAGAGAGAGGACCCAAATAAATAAAATCATGAATGAAAGAGGAGAGATCACAACGAACACCAAAGAAATACAGACAATTATAAGAACATACTATGAGCAACTCTACGCCAACAAATTGGACAATCTGGAAGAAATGGATGCATTCCTAGAGACATATAAACTACCACAACTGAACCAGGAAGAAATAGAAAGCCTGAACAGACCCATAACCAGTAAGGAGATTGAAACAGTCATCAAAAATCTCCAAACAAACAAAAGCCCAGGGCCAGACGGCTTCCCGGGGGAATTCTACCAAACATTTAAAGAAGAACTAATTCCTATTCTCCTGAAACTGTTCCAAAAAATAGCAATAGAAGGAAAACTTCCAAACTCATTTTATGAGGCCAGCATCACCTTGATCCCAAAACCAGACAAGGATCCCATCAAAAAAGAGAACTACAGACCAATATCCTTGATGAACACAGATGCAAAAATTCTCGCCAAAATACTAGCCAATAGGATTCAACAGTACGTTAAAAGGATTATTCACCACGACCAAGTGGGATTTATTCCAGGGCTGCAAGGCTGGTTCAACATCCGCAAATCAATCAATGTGATACAACACATTAATAAAAGAAAGAACAAGAACCATATGATACTCTCCATAGATGCTGAAAAAGCATTTGACAAAGTACAGCATCCCTTCCTGATCAAAACTCTTCAAAGTGTAGGGATAGACGGCACATACCTCAATATTATCAAAGCCATCTATGAAAAACCCACCGCAAATATCATTCTCAATGGAGAAAAACTGAAAGCTTTTCCGCTAAGGTCAGGAACACGGCAGGGATGTCCGTTATCACCACTGCTATTCAACATAGTACTAGAAGTCCTAGCCTCAGCAATCAGACAACAAAAGGAAATTAAAGGCATCCAAATCGGCAAAGAAGAAGTCAAACTATCACTCTTTGCAGATGATTTGATACTCTATGTGGAAAACCCAAAAGACTCCACTCCAAAACTGCTAGAACTTGTACAGGAATTCAGTCAAGTGTCAGGATATAAAATCAATGCACAGAAATCAGTTGCATTTCTCTACACCAACAACAAGACAGAAGAAAGAGAAATTAAGGAGTCCATCCCATTTACAATTGCACCCAAAACTATAAGATACCTAGGAATAAACCTAACCAAAGAGACTAAGAATCTATACTCAGAAAACTATAAAGTACTCATGAAAGAAATTGAGGAAGACACAAAGAAATGGAAAAATGTTCCATGCTCCTGGATTGGAAGAATAAATATTGTGAAAATGTCTATGCTACCTAAAGCAATCTACACATTTAATGCAATTCCTATCAAAGTACCATCCATTTTTTTCAAAGAAATGGAACAAATAATCCTAAAATTTATATGGAACCAGAAAAGACCTTGAATAGCCAAAGGAATATTGAAAAAGAAAGCCAAAGTTGGTGGCATCACAATTCCGGACTTCAAGCTCTATTACAAAGCTGTCATCATCAAGACAGCATGGTACTGGCACAAAAACAGACACATAGATCAATGGAACAGAATAGAGAGCCCAGAAATGGACCCTCAACTCTATGGTCAACTCATCTTCGACAAAGCAGGAAAGAATGTCCAATGGAAAAAAGACAGCCTCTTCAATAAATGGTGTTGGGAAAATTGGACAGCCACATGCAGAAAAATGAAATTGGATCATTTCCTTACACCACACACGAAAATAGACTCAAAATGGATGAAGGATCTCAATGTGAGAAAGGAATCCATCAAAATCCTCGAGGAGAACACAGGCAGCAACCTCTTCGACGTCAGCTGCAGCAACATCTTCCTAGGAACATCACCAAAGGCAAGGGAAGCAAGGGCAAAAATGAACTATTGGATTTTATCAAGATCAAAAGCTTTTGCACAGCAAAGGAAACAGTGAACAAAACCAAAAGACAACTGACAGAATGGGAGAAGATATTTGCAAATGACATATCAGATAAAGGGCTAGTGTCCAAAATCTATAAAGAACTTAGCAAACTCAACACCCAAAGAACAAATAATCCAATCAAGAAATGGGCAGAGGACATGAACAGACATTTCTGCAAAGAAGACATCCAGATGGCCAACAGACACATGAAAAAGTGCTCCATATCACTCGGCATCAGGGAAATACAAATCAAAACCACCAGGAGATATCACCTCACACCAGTCAGAATGGCTAAAATTAACAAGTCAGGAAATGACAGATGCTGGCGAGGATGCGGAGAAAGGGGAACCCTCCTACACTGTTGGTGGGAATGCAAGCTGGTGCAACCACTCTGGAAAACAGCATGGAGGTTCCTCAAAATGTTGAAAATAGAACTACCCTATGACCCTGCAATTGCACTGCTGGGTATTTACCCTAAAGATACAAACATAGTCATCCGAAGGGGCACATGCACCCGAATGTTTATAGCAGCAATGTCTACAATAGCCAAACTATGGAAAGAACCTAGATGTCCATCAACAGACGAATGGATAAAGAAGATGTGGTATATATACACAATGGAATACTATGCAGCCATCAAAAGAAATGAAATCTTGCCATTTGCGACGACGTGGATGGAACTAGAGGGTATCATGCTTAGCGAAATAAGTCAATCGGAGAAAGACAACTATCATATGATCTCCCTGATATGAGGGAGAGGAGATGCAACATGGGGGGTTGAGGGGGTAGGAGAAGAATAAATGTAACAAGATGGGATTGGGAGGGAGACAAACCATAAGTGACTCTTAATCTCACAAAACAAACTGAGGGTTGATGGGGGGAGGGGGTTGGGAGAGGGGGTGGGGTTATGGATATCGGGGAGGCTATGTGCTATGGTGAGTGTTGTGAAGTGTGTAAACCTGGCGATTCGCAGACCTGTACCCCTGGGGATAAAAATATATGTTTATAAAGCTGTAAAAAAAAAAAAAAGAAAGGATGAATCCCCAAGTTTTGTAGCAACATGGACGGGACTGGAAGAGATTATGCTGAGTGAAATAAGTCAAGCAGAGAGAGTCAATTATCATATGGTTTCACTTATTTGTGGAGCATAACAAATAGCATGGAGGACAAGGGGAGATGGAGAGGAGAAGGGAGTTGAGGGAAATTGGAAGGGGAGGTGAACCATGAGAGACTATGGACTCTGAAAAATGAACTGAGAATTTTGAAGGGGTGGGGGGTGGGAGGTTGGGGGCACCAGGTGGTGGGTATTGTAGAGGGCACGGATTGCATGGAGCACTGGGTGTGGTGCAAAAATAATGAATACTGTTATGCTGAAAAAAATTAAAAAATTAAAAAAAAAAAAGAATAAGAGAGACAACGTATGTCAAGTGTCTCTTTGGTTAGCCTTCAGTGGATGATAGTTATTATGAGTACTGGAATCTGAAAATAAAGTGTAAAAAAAAAAAAAAGAACAAAAGACAAACAAAAAAAACCCCAGCAAATTCACTTGACCAATGAGTTAGTTTTTCCTCACTTCTGAAACTTTGCTGTAAGTAATCCCAGAAGTCCACACAAACTCAGACCTTAAGTTAGTTCTTAAGGATTCTTTGAAAATTCACATTTATGCTTAGTGTTTTTATCTCAGGTATTTCTGATAGCTTCATGTTTTTTGATACTGGCAATAAACTAGTTTTTATGCTGTCTTAAAATCCTTAGTAAACTGTTCTGTTCTCTTCCTTAACTTAATGTATTTTCAGCTTGTTTGTAATAATTTTTTTTAAAGATTTTATTTATTTATTTGACAGACAGAGATTACAAGTAGGTGGAGAGGCAGGCAGAGAGAGAGGAGGAAGCAGGCTCCCCGTGGAGCAGAGAGCCCGATGTGGGGCTTGATCCCAGGACCCTGGGATCATGACCTAGCCGAAGGCAGAGGCTTTAAACCACTGAGCCACCCAGGCGCCCCTGTAATAATATTTCTATTAATATTTCAAAGTAAGATAGAGCTTACAGGTTGCTGGTGAAAATATTTTCTCCTCGGGGCGCCTGGGTGGCTCAGTGGGTTAAGCCTCTGCCTTCAGCTCAGGTCATGATCTCAGGGTCCTGGGATTGAGCCCCGCATCGGGCTCTCTGCTGAGAGGGGAGTCTGCTTCCCTTCCTCTCTCTCTCTGCCTGCCTCTCTGCCTACTTGTGATCTCTCTCTCTCTCTCTGTCAAATAAATAAATAAAATCTTAAAAAAAAAAGAAAATATTATCTCCAAAATGTTATAATTTACAAAGTCAAAAAGTAAACTGATACATTTTGATAAGATTGTGTTAGAAATATCACCTTTCTCTAATATATATTAGCTTTTACCTTCTTTTCATGTTATAAAGTTTATGGGCTCAAAACAGCATGCAGTTTTGAAGTAACTGGTAAGAAAGCATTCTCAATTTAGTTTTAGGAGTGATCCGAACCTAGAACATAATTACATCACAAAATAGTATTTTTGCAGCTTTATAAATAAAAGGAAAGATTCGTAAGGAGAAAGGTAAATGGAAAATTCATCCGGTTAAGTCCGCAAGGAATATCAAAAACAGGAAAAGCTGCGTTCATATCTAAATCCTAGAATACTTTCAACTGCAAAACATAGAAAACTAGGCTCAAATTGGCTTCAGGGAAAAAAAAGTGTATTTAGTAATTTATTAGCTCACATATCCTGAAAAGTCCCAGGGATTGGTCAGACTTCATGCTTCATACAATCAGACCTCAATTTCTCTCTTTCAGTCTTACTGTTTTCTCAAATGACCTCATTCATGGGCTCCACCCTAGAATGAGAAAGAGAACTCTTTCCTAACAACTGAACGAGTTTACTGGGCTTCTCATCAATTCTCATTGATGTGAATTTGGTCAAGTCCCTATTCCAGAACTAACCCCTGTGGCCTGGGGGATATGATAACCCTGTGTGGCCACCCCTGAAGTCTGAAGTATAGTCACCATCATAAATCACATGTGGAGCTGGTGGAAGAGATGAGAGTCTCCCGGGGAAAATCAAATACTGTTATTGAAAAGGGAACCATGCTTGGGTTCTCCAATGTCCAGTTTAAATTCCGCTTTCCCTGTGACATCTTTCCATCTTATACTATTCCAGTGCTGTTGGTGCCTCGTCCAGATTCCCTTTAATGGTCAGAACACTCAGCCCCCAGCTGCTGTGAGGGTTGGCTGCCCATATCTCACAGTAGCTCCCCTTCTTCAGAGGATTGCTTTCAGTTTAGTGCAAGCCATTTTGGCCCAGAGTTTGTGTTCTCTACTCCCAATTCAGGGGTAGCCTACAGCCAAATACTCTTTAACAGACAATAAAAAGCTGACTCCAGCTGGGATCATGCCTTTGCTTAGCTCCTTCCCCTGGCCCATTCTGATTCCTTCATTTCTCTTCTCCTGAGAACCCCCCCCACCCCATAAGTCCTGTGCTCTAAATTCCTTTCTCAGGCTCTGCTTCTATAAGACTTGATCTAAGAACATTATTCAACTTGTCACATTAATCTATCTCTACTTTTTAAGATTTTTGAGAGCAGGGACCATGTTTTGGCCTATACTTAATTTTTAATATGATTTAACTTTTCATATACTTATGTAGTGTTTTTTTCAACTGTCTTGAAAAGACAAGCCACATCTTTTATTGCAATGTTTTTCAAACATTAATGGTCACACAGATCTCCTGGAGATCTTACTAAACAGATGACTCAATAGGCCTGAAAGGGGACTTGAAACCTTCCTTTCTAACAAGTTACGAGATGATATTGATGCTGCTGGTCTGGGAGTAATATTTTGAATATCAGGTTCTACTATACATAGATTATTTTAAATCACCCAGAGCATTTAGTAGTATGCTTTCTAAACAATAAGCACTCAGTAAATGTTTGTTATTGGATTATAAGCTAATTGAAGAATGTAGGAATTTAAGGCATTTTGATTAAAAGAAAACTGATTTAAAAATTGTGTTCCCTAAGGATATATAGATTCTCTGTCCCACATGGAGGGCTCTCAGTAAAAGTTACTAAAGTAGACATTTTTTACAAGTTTCCAGATAGCTTGCAATAGAAATATTTCTTGAATCTAATTTCCTCTGTTCTAGGACCCAGAGCTAAGGGGCCAATTAGTAATGGGGCAGTAATTCTCAGATATGCCAACAGAAGTTGAAAATGGCAATTTTAGGAAGAAGTAGAATGTGATTTCTTATTTGCCATGGGAAATCCAATGTCCATCGCAGGCATCAGCTTCTGAGTTTAATCTTAAAGTCAGCTATGTTTGGGCATTTGAATTATTTCTAGAAAGGAAATGGCTGTGATCGGGCTTCTCCTGGGATTATTTTCTCCTGGCATTATAGGTCCTGGGGGCAATGGGTGGCTTCATCTCAGTGTTCATAGCTCAGCCATTCCTCTGGCATTATGTTCTACCAATTACAGCTGAGATACTAATCAATGTGCCCTTCTGGAATCCTGCAGTATCAAGTTCTGCTCTCATCAAAGAGTGCAATTCTTCAGTTTTAGCACCAGAACTTTCTTTTAGAATGATGACTGCATTCATTATGTTTAGGTCTTTTGTGAGAGAAAGAAAAACTGTGTAAGCATAATAAATCCTAGTGTCCATATACTGGAAATGTATAGAGCAAGACAGTCTCCTTAGTATAAAGATGCAGTTCTCAATCTTGGGTGCATCAGAATTGCCTGGAGACTTAGGTGAAAATATGGTTTCAGTAGTTCTAGGGTAAGCCCAGGCATTTAATAGAACTCTCCCGGGGATTCTAATGCACCAGGTGGAGCATCACTGGTGCAAAGTGCTAATTTTTAAACAGTTGTGTGCATCAGAATCATCTGGAGGGATTTTTTAAATGCAGATTCCTGAGCCCCACTCCAAATATTCTGACTCTTCAGGTCTGGGAAGGGGCCTGAGAATTTGCATTTCTAATAAGTTCAGGAAATGCTGATGTTGCTGGTCCATGTATCACATTTTACTTAGCACTAGAAAAAAAATACATATGAGAATCTCCTAGGTAGACTTTAAAATACCCATGCTCAGCTTAAGTACCGGAATCTCTTGAGATAGGATCAAGGCATCAGCAATTTTTTTAATTTAAATTTAGTTAGCCAACATATAGTACATCATATAGTACATACAGTTTCAGATGAAGAGTTCAGTAATTTGTCAGTTGCATGTAACACCCAATGTTCATCACATCATGTGCCTCCTTAATGCCTGTCACTCAGTTAATCCATCCATCCACCCACCTCCCCTCCAGCAACACTAAGAGTCTCTCATGGGTTGTCTCCCTCTATGATTTCTCCCTATTCAATTTTCCCTCCCTTCACCTATGATCCCCTCCTTTGTTTATTATATTCTACATATAAGTGAAATCTTATGATTATTGTCTTTCTCTGATTGACTTATTTCACTCAACATAATGCCCTCCAGTTCCATCCATGTTAATGTAAATGGTAAGATTTCATCCTTTTTGATGGCTGAGTGATATTCCATCATATGTATGTACGTATATACATATATATATGTATATACATACATAACACATCATCCTTTGATGGACATCTGGGCTCCCTCCATAGTTTGGCTATTGTGGACATTGCTGCTATGAACATTGGGGTGCAGTTGCCCCTTCAGATCACTACATTTGTATCTTAGGCGTAAATGCCTAGTAACACAATTGCTGGTAGGGTAGTTCATAAGGTAGTTTTATTTTTAACTTCCTGAAGAACCTTCATACTGTTTTCTAGAGTGGCTATACCAGTTTGTATTCCCACTGACAGTGTAAAAGTGTTCCTCTTTCTCCTCATTCTTACCAACATTTGTTGTTTTCTGACTTGTTAATTTTATCCATTCTGACTGGTATGAGGTGGTACCTCATTGTGGTTTTGTTTTGTATTTCCCTTATGCCATGTGACATGGAACATTTTTTGATCTGTCTGTTGTTCATGTCTTCTGCTCATTTCTTGACCAGATGTTTCGTTTTTTGGGTGTTGAGTTTGATAAGCTCTTTATAGATCTTGGATATGAGCCCTTTATCTGATATGTCATTTGCAAATATCTTCTCCCTTTCTGTAGGTTGCCTTTTAGTTTTGTTGGCTGTTACCTTTACTGTAACAAAACGTTTTTACCTTGATGAAGTCCCAGTAGTCCATTTTTGCTTTTGTTTCCCTTGATTTTGGAGATGTGTCTAGAAAGAAGTTGCTATGGCCAAGTCACAGAGTTTGCTATCTGTGTTCTTTTCTAGGATTTTGATGGGTTCTTGTCTCATGTTGAGGTCTTTCAACCATTTTGAATTTATCTTTGTGTATGGTATAAGAAAATGGTCCGTTTCATTCTTCTGCAAGTGGCTGTCCAATTTTTCCCAACACCATTTGTTGAAGGCACTGTCTTATTTCCATTGAATATTTTTTCCTGCTTCATCAAAGATTAGTTGACCATAGATTTGAGGGTCTATTTCTGTGTTCTCTATTTTGTTCCATTGATCTATGAGTCTGTTTTTGTTTCAGTGCCATACCATCTTGATGATTACAGCTTTGTGATAGAGCTTGAAATCTAAAATTGTGATGACATCAGCTTTGGTTTTCTTTTCAATTCCTCTGACTATTCCTCTGTGAAAAATGTTCATGGCATTTTGATAAGGATTGCATTGAATATGTAGATTGCCCTGGGTAGCATAGACATTTTAACAATATTCTTTCAATCCATGAGCAAGGAGCGTTTTTACATTTCTTTGTGTCTTTCACAATTTCTTTTGTTAGTTTTCTGTTATTTTTAGAGTACATATCCTTTATCTCTTTAGTTAGATTTATTCCGAGGTATCTTACGGTTTTTGTTGCAACAGTAAATGGGATGGATTCCTTAATTTCTCTTTCTCTGTCTCATTGTTAGTGTATAGAAATGCAACTGATTTCCATGCATTGATTTTATAACCTGCCATGTTGTGGAATTCCTGTATGAGTTCTAGCAATTTGGGGTGGAATCTTTTGGACTTCCCACATAAAGTATCATGTCATCTGCGAAGAGTGAGAGTTGGACTTTTTCTTTGCCGCTTTTGATACCTTTTATTTCTTTGTGTTGTCTGAATGCTGAGGCTAGGACTTCTAGTACTATGTTGAACATAGTACTAGGTGAGGGCAGACATCCCTGTCATGTTCTTGACTTTAGAGGAAAGAGGAAAAGCTCAGTTTTTCCCCATTGAGAATGATATTTGCTATGGGCTTTTCATATATGGCTTTTGTGATAATTGAGGTATATTCCCTCCATCCCTACACTGTGGAAACTTTTAATCAAGAAAGGATCATCTGGGGTGCCTAGGTGCCTCAATCAGTTAAGCATCTGCCATTGGCTCAGGTCATGATTCCTGGATCCTGGGATGGAGCCCCACATCAAGCTCCTTGCTCAGCAGCAAACCTGCTTCTCTGTTTTCCTCTGCCTGCTGCTCCCCTGCTTATGCTCTCTCTTTCACTACCTCTATCTGTCAAATAAATAAATAAAATTTAAAAAAAAAGAAAGGATCATCAGCATTTTTTTTAAAGCAGATGATTTTAGTGTGTAGCCACAGTTGAAAACCACCAGTGAAGAGTAATATATGATCAATCTCACGGTTAATTTGTAGAGAAAGCCACTTGTAGGATACGACGGTGAACAGCATTCACTGTACAATAGGCAAGGGCAGGTGCAAATCCTGGGGCAGCCATCAAATAACTGGGGGACTCAGTGTACATTGGCCTCAATATATCCATCTATAAAATGGATATAATGCCAATAGTCTGTCTTTCAAAGAAATGGGAATATGAATTAGAGTAAGTGCTCAATAAATATACCTGGATATTATTATTGTATCATTTGTTATTATTGCCATTGTTGTTATATGAAGAATTTTACTGATAATTTCCCCTTGCACACAGAATGCTTCTTGGAACTACTTGCTTATGCATGATGTGCTTTATTTTAAAGTTTTTTTATTTATTTACTTGACAGACAGAGATCACAAGTGGCAGGCAGAGAGAGAGGAAGGGAAGCAGGCTCCTTGCTGAGCAGAGAGCCCAATGCAGGGCTCCATCCCAGGACCCTGGGATCATGACCTGAGGCGAAGGCAGATGCTTTAACCCACTGAGCCACCCAGGTGCCCCTGTGATGTTCTATTTTAGGGAGTCTGCTGTATATGTGTGTTGAGGAGTAGTTTTTCAGCATTATTGTCCATAAAGGCAGATAGCATATTTACCTTTAAGAGATATTCTTCTTTCTATGAATGGCTTTCCAGGTGATTTTTCAACCACAAGTTTTAAGGGTAAAAAGGTGTATTTGAGAGGGTATAGACTAGAAATCCTGACGTTATACCACACCTAAAAATGTTGAAAGAGAAAGTGACTGCTTTTAAAAATGCCCCCAACCTTTTACCTTCTCATGTGTCCACACTCTTTGTAATGTGACTGTGCAGTTCTTCCAATAAATAGGAGGAAACTTTTTGCCACCCCTGGTATCTGAGCTGCATTGTGATTTGCTTTGGCCAATAGAGTGTGGTGGGATTGATTAGAGGCAAGTTCTGCGCATGGATTCCATGAGTTCTCACAGACTCTGTTCTCTCTTTTGCTCTCTGTCTTCATCATGAAAACATGCCAGGCTAGCCTGGAAGAGTATAAGACAGAGAAAGCAAAGTCAAGTCTCCCCAAAAATCCCAACTGAAGCTGTGGACACATGAAAGAACCCAGGCAAGATCAACAAAAATCCCTGGACAGCTCACAAAACACAGTAAATCTGTTAATAGTCACCTCAGGCCAGTACAACCACCAATCTGAGCCACAGAATTGGAAGAAATAATAATTAGTTGTTTGTTTTAAGCCACTAAGTTTCAGGCTGGTTTGTTACACGGTGCTAGCTAACTGACACAGAAGATAGACTAAAAAGAAGAAAAAAAGTGAAGGTAATGGAGACTGGAAATAATGAAGCCATATTTCACTATGTCCAAAAAAAAAAAAAAATCTGTTTAAGGTTGGTCTTCTGGGCACCTTACAGATAACATATATTAGCAAACATGTATTTTCTTCCACAAAAATAAATTATATTTCTTGGAGGCTTTGAAATTAGAGTTTTCTGTTCATTTATTTGAAGAACGGCTTTTATTTTACTTTTATTTTGTTGTTTAAACTATCAGTCTTGCAGACAAACTCAGAAAGCCTTCGGGAGGAGAGACCTCCTGGTGGGTGCTGTTGCAGACAAAAGCCAGATGTGTCTAGGTCACAGACCAGGCTGAAGGAACAATAAATCGTGCCAGTTTCCCATTTTAGGCTTATAAGATTTAGCAGAAGCTACAAGTTACAGGTCTATCTACAAAGTCATCCCAGGCAGTGAAAATTGAGGACAGAGGGCAGTGGGGAAACCACTAATTTTGCTTTTTAAAGAAACTGCCTCTCAGGAACAGGAACACATAGCATTTATCTTCATAAAGCCACCAGCAAACTCACAAAGAAAGGTACTTTGAGGTCATGAACTAGTGTCTCTGTGCACTTATCAGTGGTAGAATCCCAGATGCACTCCTCACTAGAGAAAATAAGAACTGCCAACATCCTCCTGCAACAGAGCTGTCCTTTTGTAGGTGTGCTTTAACTGTTTAGCCCTGTAAGATTTAAGTGCCTAAGGACATAGAATCCAAATATTCCACACAGAATCTTAAACTGTGTTTCATTTCTCTAAAGGGCTCAAATAAATTCAGCAATTTATTGATAGCAATTTATTGATAGCAATTTGACACTTAAAACTTTCCATTTGGGGATATTTCCAGCATGTGATTTGATTTATATAATTTGTGATCTACAGTGTGGAAGGCAGAAACAATTAAAAACAAAATTGCTCACTTAGAGATTACTTAGGTCACAATGTCTGTAACAAGGATAGCCTGAGCTCAAGTGTCCTTAATTACTGGACAGGTGATTTCTAGGTTGCAATGGTTATTTACTGAGTATCTTCTGTATGTAATGAGACCCTATGGGGCCAAAGAGACCAAGAACCACTCCCTCAGAATGATCAACCTTCAGAAATGTCAACATTAGAAAAGAAATCAGACAATGTTGCAGTTAAACTATAATGTATGAATACTATCAGAGGTAAAAGGCAGCGGGCCGGACTGCCAAAGGGCAGCATTAAGGAAATGGTCACTGGGATGTTGAAAATATGTCTGTAGAAAGAGTATGAATTTGCCAGTTAAAGAAGCTGGGGAGGCCACTTCTGGCAAGACATACAGCTTATACAATATTATGATGCCATGACGGACCTTTATATATTTGGGAAATAGCAGTTGCTTTGGCATGGCTAAATGACAGTTTCACTGAAGAGAGTAAGAGGAGTTGCCACTGAAGAATTGGGTATGGACTGCATGGTGGATGCCCGAGGGTGCCATGATAAACATTTTATCCTAGATGAAATGGAGAGGGTGGGGCCAGAGGCAGAGAAATCATTTAATGGAATTTGGTGGTAGTTTACATCACAGATGGAGAGAGCCAAAATAAAGTACTGTACTCCGGGTTAGCAGGAAGCCAACCCTGAGCCAGGATTTATTTGCAAATGATTTACAAAAGCAGTACTTTCAAACCAATGCATGAGGGAATATGGAAAGCAGAACAGAGAAGGCAAGAAAGTCAAATAAGGATGTGAGTTCAGGAATAGTCTCAGTCTCAGCCTAATCCCCAAATGAGCTCTATAGCATAAATGACACCTCACCTTACATTCCATACCAGTTAATCATTGGTTAGAAGCTATCCTGAGGGAGGTAGGAACTCTGAGTTGCTCTTGCTCTCTCTACATGGGAAGCACACAAGTCCTTGGTCTAGAATCTGCTTTCTGCTAACTGTGAGTGCAACACCATTCCTATGCCCGAGGACAATCCTCTGAAGGTCAAGGTTATAGGCTTTTAATGAGAACATAGAAGTTGGACAATGGTGGCATGAAGTTGGTAAAAAGATCCTAGGGGATCTGGGCAGAGTAACAACAGTATATATTACACAGTAAGAATGGAGACAGGAGGACAAAGAACAGTAATTTCTAAAATTATATCTCTAGGAGTATTCAATTTTGTGAAATTTCTATAGATATTGGCAAAGGAAGTGGCAGTTTTAAGTCTGGAAGTTCTGGGCTAAAGCAAATTAAAGAGATGGTTTACTATTAGAATCTTTAGATCTTTTGATGTTCCAAGAGGAACATAAAATATGACACATTTTCTAGCTTATATGACCAGAGCACAGTTTGAGAAACGCTTGATTGTAGAGATATTAGGAGTTTGCAGTAGCTGAAATAAGGAGATGATTATAAGAGGTGAGGGTGGGGGTGGTGTTTGGGGTGACTCTTGTATTTCTGACTTGAGAAGTAGAATGGCAGGTCAGGTTGAGGGGGATTAGAAAATTCATTTTTGGACTTGTTTTGTTTAAAATTCCTACAGGAATGACAGAAATTGGGATGCCTGGGTAGTTCAGTCAGTTAAGCATCTGTCTGCCTTCAGCTCAGGTCATGATCCCAGCATCCTGGGAAAGAGTCCCACATCAGGTTCCTTACTCAGTGGGGGAGCCTGCTTCTCCTTCTGTCTGCCACTCCCTCTGCCAGTTCGCATGCTCTTTCTCTTTCCCTCTGACAAATAAATAAAAACCTTTAAAAAAAGGAGGGGAGTGCCTAGATGGCTCAGTTGTTAAGCACCTGCCTTTTGCTCAGGTCATGATCCTGGTGTCCTGGGATCAAGCCCCGCATTGGGGTTCCTGCTCAGCATGAAGCCTCCTTTTCCTTCTCCCACTCCTCCTGCTTGTGTTCCCTCTCTTGCTGTCTCTCTGTCAAATAAATAAAAAAAAAATATTTTTTAAAGGGGGGAAAGGATAGAAATCTATGCAACTTAAAGAAATAACTTTGAGGAAGTGACTAGAAATATGGTGATAATGGATTGGGATGATCACCATGGTATAAGAACAGGTGAAATAGCTATAACTAATCTCTTAGTTTTATTTGTGGAGCATGAAGAATTATCCTCTGAAAGTTTCAAGAGTGTGGTAGGTCTTTCTTTATTCATTCATCAAATGTTTATTGATGATGTAAAATATGCCAGGTACTATGTGAGGCACCAGAGCTATGGGGATTGGGCAGTATCTGTATAGATATAATTATGCTTCTTGCCCTCAAGAAGGAGACATTTTAGAAAGAGAGACAGTTTGAGAGGACCCTGTGAAGTTTGGAGTAGAAAAACATTGACCAAGGACAGGTAATAGAATCATTGCATATCCGTGGGCATCTGCTGAGTGGCATGAATGATAATAAGTGTAACTTTCTCCAGTGGTATTCAGTAGCAACTTGGCAGTAAGGAAAAGAAGTTCGGAGGATCTAGACTTAGAATTTTATAAGCTGGGTTGATGGAATTAAAGATAAGGATAATGAAATAGCTGAAATGATGTATAATGGGATCGCAGGAGTACAGGCAGAAAGTAAGAAGAATAATGAGGCGAGAGAACTGATGTAGACAAGGTTGGAAGAGTGAGTTTTAATATTTCTAGGTAGGGAATAGGATTTTAGAGGTGGCTGAGCTTCAAGTTCTTAGTATTGTCTTGGGAGTGTGTGGCTGAAGTTCAGTGGAGGGGAATGCCCCTGATTAAGAAAGTTACTTAAAAGTCCAGAGATCAGTGTTACCTCTGATGCTGTAAGAGTTGGAGTGGGGATCAAGATCGTAGAACAGGTGCCAGGATCCTCCAAAATGAATGAATGAATGAATCAAGAATCAATCAATCAATCAATCAATGAAATTTTCCTGTTGGACTCAAGAATACTATATTTAAAGCTGTATCAGACTTGCATATACAGGGCCCAATAGTCAGTATGAAACACTTTCCTAATTTGCCAAGCCATAGGCAATAAATAAGCAGCAATTTTCCACAGAGCAAAACCAGTTTATATTCAGACATATTCAAAGACACATCTTTATGTCCTGTATTGTCTGAGTTTATAATGTCAAAATGTTTGAACTTCTTCCTCCATTTCCTGAAAGTGATGGACAAAGCTTTGCTGAGGAGTGTGAGATACCCACCTCAAGCCCTAGAGGTCTGATACCATCCAGATCCCACTTGAGTCACTCATAGATTATGGTACTGCTCTAGGGAGGCTCACTAAATGCTTGTTCAAAGTAAAGGACTTGAGCCATATATTGAAATAGGGCAAGAAGATTTCCCTCATCTGAAATAGATACCTGGTTTACTCATCATCGACATAAACTGTCATTTCTTCGGAAAATACCAGACACTTGGCATACTGTTTGACTAGTCTCAACAGTTCAGAAGAATTAATATGACAAGAGGCAAGGCATACCAAATATACACACCATATGGAATGAGGTGAGTAGTGACCTATCCACTGTTACTTCATGATATTGATTCTTATTGATAACTCTCAGAAACTTCTTCCAGGTGCTCCCTGCCATCCATTCTCATCAGTGTGCAGGTTCCTCATCAAATGATAATCACAAAGAACAAATTCTTTGATGAGTTTGCCCAAATTCTACAACATGATCGAAGATATAGGGAACTTGGTCCAGGTGATTTTCTTGTATTATCTTTGATCTTGACAATAACCCTGAAAGTAGGCATTACCATCTCACATGTACAAATTGATAGATTGAGGCATAGAGACTAAATTTCTTGCCCAATAAAACAAACAAACAACAACAACAAACAAATAAACAAAAAACTTCCCCAGTAAAAAAAATCAAAAGCAATTTTGGGCAGCCATCTGAGCCAGGTCAGGCCAATAACAAAACTGGTGCTTTTTCCAGAATTGCTGAGTGTCCACAGAAACACGTTCAAAACTATGGCTTTTTAGATCTCATTTGGATGTCTTACTGATGAAGGTTGTTTATTGCTTGGATTCCAGGTACACCAATATTTGACTTCTAGTTGATTTCATATCAGCATAACCCTTTCCCCATTTGTTAGATTGTATACTACCAGTCAAGAGAGATACAGGAGGATGAAAAAGTCCATCCTGAATCCTTCCAGATTCAAGAGTCCAGGAGGGATCCTGAACAGTCTTTGATTAGTAGAAATGACACTTTCTCACCTTTCCCACCAACGTGGCTATGCTTCTAGCTTGGTAGCTCCAAGGAACAGAAGCAAAAGCAACACAAATAAGAAAAAAAAAAAAAGATTCCAATCCATTTCATCTCATATAACTAGTGGACTTCGAACAACATATTTAATGGAGGGGGGATGGGTATATACTGCATTACCAGGACACAGGTTAGAAGAAGTTAATGGTTGTCAACAGAATAGGAAAAAATGATGACTTGAAACTTGTGGGAGTCAGACCGTAAGAATTTAACGCTATCAGGTGATTCTAACAGGAGGCCACCATGAATGGTTTTCCAGCCACCAGTCATTAGAAGTTGGCAAAGAAAGTTTGCCTTTGCCTGACTGCCTTCACTAATACAGAAAATTTTAAATAGAATTGGAAAGCAGGTAGATTTATTATTGAGTTTATTTGTAATGCTGTTTCATAGGGGGAACAACAGAATCAAATGTCCCCACAACATACACAGTTCTGCTTTCAGAGCCACAAGCTTAGCAAAACTTTTTTTGCTTTTCTCAAATGCTGAGATTGATTTCTCTCCTCAGGGTGCAGTGCAGGAAAATTATTTTTAAACTGAAAAAACTTTCGATTCAAAAGCAAGTTCTGAATAAATAGATACATAGATGGAGTCTCTTTGATATGCAGTTTGATAATGAGAGGGAATGGAACAGTTTGGGAAGACATCTCTCTGATACAAGGCAAATGGCTGCAAAGAATGAATTTCTTTAGGGGGAAAAAAAAAAACAGTGAAAAACAATCTCCTCTCCTGAAGATCAAATGTAAAGAGAATCACCATAGTTTAGTATACTGCTTGGCTTAGCTTAGATTTTTATTTTCTTGCTCCATACAGATACAGAGAAATAAAATATTTTGAAAGGGTAACCTATGTCCTGGAGGTCTAGAGCTCTAAATTTTGACACAACTCCTAAACTCTACCTCCTCTGTTCTCCACTTAGAAAAGATGCACTATTCTTGAAACCTGACATGTTTTCCATTTTATGAAAAATAATATGTAAAACTCACTGTATCAGTCAGGGTTTAATCAGAGAAGCAGAACCACTAGGATTATATATACCCATATATATACGGATTTGTTACAGGGATTTGACCTGTAACAACTCATGTGGCAGCTCATTAAACAGTCTCTGTAAAACTACTGTTTTTGCATCTGATGCTGAAACTTGAAGTCCCCGGGGCAGGCAGTTGGGAAAGGAAATTAGAGGTAAAGTGGGAAAGATAATTGACACGTGAGAGCCCACAAGGAAGAACTGGAGCCATGGCAGTCTTACTGCCTCCTAGTTTTATGATGTGAGTGTCCTGCAGAAGCTGGAGCTCATTGTCATGAGCTAAACACACACCTGATCCAAGAGAAGAAGAAGCTGAAGGAGGATCCAGGGGATGGTGGAGCAGTTGCCGGCACAGCTATGGCCCTGCAGCAACAAGGTCAACTTGTAGATGAATGACAAGGTGTGTGAGTGACAAAAGCAACTTCCCTGACCTTTCAGAAGCAAAAGCGTATGGCTAATGCGTCACCTCCAGCCTCCAAATCTTCTAAGAAACTATCTCTGGTGGCCCATCTTATCCAAAAAACATAGAGGAAAGGGATTCTGGGAAGTGTCATTCAGCTTAGACACATTGATAGATTACAAAGCCATCACACCCACTTTCGTGGAAGCACACAGGCTCTTACTCCAAAGCATACCATCAGATTAGGGGCTGAGCCACAAAATGATAAGAGCCACAAAATGATAAGATTTTTGGCAGGTGGTATGGCCAAATCCAACGTCAGACCCACAGTTTTTATATGACTGTCATCAAACTACACCGGGCCTCCCTTCCCAAGAATTTTTTCCTAAATTTTCTCCCCCCAAATGAGGGAGAAGTGCATACCTTTAGCCAATGCCAGACACACACAAAGTAGGCCAATATAAAAAATAGAGAGGGAGAGAAAACATATCCAAGTTCTGTGAGCCAGGACAGAAGTTCTTTTTTCTCTAGTGACATGATTACACCAAGTCCTGGTTTCCTCCTCTGGTAAAATGCTTATATCAGTTGATTTGGGGCAGTGTTTTTTTGTTTTGTTTTGTTTTTTTAATACCACCCATTCATAACCCAAACTCTGCCAAGGAACTAAATCCACTGGACAGTTTATATATTTGATATATACTATAGGATGTAGCCTGAGGTGTTTGTAGCATGTAAATACCAATGTTGCATTAGAAATAAAGAATCCTATAGTTAGGTTTGACAGGATGCGTATATGTAGGTAACATTACCCCAGTTATGAGGCAACATTTCCATAATTTAAAGATCTCTCCTAAAATGATTTTTAAGTACTAGATAGGTGTTGCATATATTAGTGTTGTTAGCATCAGTGAGTGTACAAATGAACAAAAGGAATTTCCTCGGGAGGGTAAGAGCTTTGAATCTGGTTTGAAAGTGACAAAAAACTTGAAAATGTAAAAGAAGTCACAAGGTGGGGCATCACTGTATTGTGAATAATGATAAGGGGAGCGATTGTAGAAAATCTTAATGGGGAAATAAGAATCTAGGCTGCTGAGTAGCTAGGGCAAGTGAGTAAATGACCCTTCTTCCAAGGAGGCTAAGAAGTCGGAGTTGTATGTGACATACACTAAGGAGTCATTTGTGGGGTTAGGGACGATTTGATGAAAATGTCAGAGGGATATACCAGGTGGATGTTAGAAGGGAAATTCCAGAAAATCAGAGGCTTAAAGAGCTGGTACTAAATTTCCATTAATGAAGAAAATAAGGACACTAAGGATATGGCTACAAAACAGAAAAATGAGTATCTGTGAGTCTTTGGGCAGAAAAAAGCTTGCCATCAAACAACCAGCAAGTAACACTGAGCTCCCCCACTCTTCTCAACTCAAGACCAAGCTCTGTGGAACACACTCCAGAAAATGCAAGTTCTCCTGTCTTTGAGGAAGGAACAGGTTAAGAGACCAACAATTAAAGGACAGACCATCCATTCCCTGAAATAATGTACTATGTAAGAGAAGTAGGATCTGCATGGGAGGTAGAATGGTTGTTTTTCATGTTGAAGATTGGGTTTGATTGGGGTATGGCAGATTTTAGCTTCTAAGAAGTCCACACCTATGCTCACACTTATGTCACATGCTCTCCTTACAATGAGACATTGGCCCTCCTCCTTGAAGAGGTGGGATCCATGCTCTCTCTCCTGAAAACTAATAGGCCCACAACTCTGACAGAATTGGTGTTATAAGACTAAAGCAAGGCAATATAAGGCAGTATAGTTTCTGTCTCGCTTTCTCTCTCCAGACACAAATCTGGAATTCTGAAGTCAGGTGAAAAGCCCACATACCTGAAGTTGCCATAGTGGAGAGAAGTATGGAGAGATCATAACATTGGAAATAGATGTCCAGAGAGCTCCGGTTGTTCCAGCCTTCACCTGTTTGTCTTCTCAGTCTATGTGCCAGACATGTAAGTAAGGAAGTCTGGATGATTCTAGCCCTAGCCTTGAGCACTGCAGCTGATGCCCCACAGAGCCAAGGTTCCAGTTTTTTAGCTCAGGATTCCCACCATGTTGGACAGAGATGAGCTATTCTCACAGTACCCTGTCCAAATTCCTGACCCAGAGAATCCATGAAAACGTTAGAAATCTTGTCTTACGTTAATAAGTGTTTGGATAATTTATTACACAGCCTTTAAGGACTCCGAGGTTATAGGGGGAATATAGATTGATAGAAAAGATGGAAATATATGTCCAACAAAAGTAGGAGTGAAATATAAAATAAAATAAAATATAGTAACAGTACTAGTATGAACAGTACTAGTTACAGTAGCAGTAGCCTTCATGGTTAGTGATTGAAGTAGTAGAACTAGTAGAACTAGTAAGTAGCTAATGCATCAAATATAAATGTCTTAGATCTATTCTGTCACCTAATCTTTAAAAAATGAAAATGAGGATAATGTGTTTGTTATCACCACTTCTCAGAGGGGAGAAATGAAGTATGAAGAGATAAAAGATCTTGTCCAAGCTGCCTAGAAGTGCTGGAGACAGGATAAGTCTCCAAGAAGTCTCGTTTCAGAGTCTGTACACTGACCGCTAGAGCAACTGAGGAAAGGTTTGAAGGCAGTGGGGATCTTAACACTGAAACTAGTAACAAATATTTTTTTTTAGCACGTACCCAGACTCTCGGCCAGGTACCATACTAAGAGCTTCCGAGGAACTGCGTTAATGCAGATAGGACAGTTGGCGAGGAGTAGAAATGAGCCCAGTGGCCTGAAATGGACTCTTTATTTGGGGTCCCCTCCAAAAAAAGGTTAGAAAAATTATACTTGGTCATGGGTTTTGGAAGCTACTTAAGATAATGCAAAGGAGAAGTAACTAGGCAGTTATCAAAAGCCCCACAACCAGAGCAGCACTTGGGACTATCACAGGAATGGAAGTGTAGGTTGTAAACTAAACCGAAGTGCTCCAAATCACAGAGAATCTATGTGGCACATAAGCAATTACTCACATAGGTCCTTTTATCTGAAGCCGACATTCTCAATAACTCTGAATAGCACTGGAAGAGAATCCAATAAAGATCCAGCCTGCAGGCCTCCTTTTAGAACATTATTATTAATATCCAATGATGCAACATTCATTGTGAGTCACTCATAATAATTTTCAGGGTTACAATAAAGTTCCTTCTTTCATTTAGTACAGCAACTCTCAAAATTAAAACAGATGCAAATGTGTGGCTTGCCCACATTCCGATTCTGCTATCTGCTATATTCATCTGACAAATCAAAGCCTTCTCGTAAATTAGCATTTACTGCAAGATGAAATCTGGGGAGGTGGAATAAGGAATTTTCTCTCTACAACATATGAAGGTTTTTTTTGTGTGTGTTTTTTTTTGAACTTTCCCTTGATTGTGATTTCTGGTCTCCTCCATCGTCACCTGTGCTTGATGTCTTCAGTGCCATTTGGATTTGAATTACATTGTGAACTCCCAGAAGGCAGGTGCTGTCTTACTTAATATATTCTCTAGAGCCCTCCACCAAGGACCATATTGGAAAGAGCTTGATATTAGAAAGAATAGTGACGGAGGTAAATATGATAGTGCTTCTACCCACTCTCCTTCACCTTTCTCACATAATGCATTTTTTTCCCCAAATCAACTATGCATCCAAAGATAGGAAATAGGGCGCCTGGGTGGCTCAGTGGGTTAAGCTGCTGCCTTCGGCTCAGGTCATGATCTCAGGGTCCTGGGATCGAGTCCCGCATCGGGCTCGCTGCTCAGCAGGGAGCCTGCTTCCCTCTCTCTCTCTCTGCCTGCCTCTCTGTCTACTTGTGATCTCTCTCTGTCAAATAAATAAAATCTTTAAAAAAAAAACACAAAAAAACAAAGATAGGAAATAGATCTTGATTGATTAGGTTCAATCCTGGTTATCCTCTACATCTTTCCTGTTCTCTACTGAAGCCACCAATATAAGAGGGTATCTAGGAAAGATTCTTCCCCTGGTTAAAAAGATGGCCCTTTCTCCCTACACAGTGCTCCTTCCTTTTGGGAACACTGTGGCAAGGGAGGTGCTACAGCAGCCATCTGGTAACCATGAGGGGAGAGCCTAAGAAGTGATGGCACTGGGCTGAAGGAGCATTAACAGAAAGAACCTGGGTCCTGGATGGCATCACTGGGCTACTGATCTTTCCTTGAATCTTCCAACTCCAAACGTCTTATTTGCTACCTCTCAATTTTTCATCTGAAGCCACTTTGATCAGGTTCAGTGTTACTTATGGTCAAGTACATCCTAAGGGACACAATGCTCTAAATGTAGAAACAAGATTTTTCATAAAAATAGATAAAAATAATATAATTAATAATAAAATAAAAATAACATAATAATAAAAATTCAATAAATATGAATAAGAGTTATATATTAAAGTTATGTAGCCCCTCTAGATTTGCAGGAAATATCAGGCACCCGAAACCTGTATTTGCTGTTCTGATAGCACCATTTTCTGTCCTGGGGCAATTGCCCAGTATTGGAAAATTTTAGCTAGTGTATACATTTTCCCTAGGATATTGTTAACAGAGCCCATCAATCTGAAGCCTATTTTGTGAGGACTGTTATGGTACTAGAAGTTAGAAAATGAGGCAAGGGGAAGAGATGCTGTCAAGGAATCTAAAAATCACTGTGAGCGTTTTAGGGGGGAAAGGACTACAACCCAGTGGATAAAGAGCTGAGATGGTAGGAAAGAGCAAGATTTTAATTCCAGCTATGTCACATACTGCGGTTTTCACTTTAGGCATTTTTTTTTGTAACCTCTGTGAGCCTCATTTTTTTCCTCTGTAAAGTGGAAATAATAGTAATGTTTGCATTATTTGTTTGTTGTTAGGGTCAAATGAAGTCATGTTCTTAATATAACATCTGGTCCATAACACACATTTATATGGTAACAAGCTTTACAGAATCAAAATTGTTTTCTGACAAAGAAGTGCTTCTGCTAGAATTAGCCTTTTATCCTCTTGTTTCCAGGCAAAGATGGATTCTTCCCTCCCCTTTTCCTTAAACCCCTGAGATGTGCATTTGGTAAAATTTTGCTGCCCCCTCTTTGTGATGAATGGTTGGCTTGACTCGGGATCATTTTTGTAAAAGTACCAGGGAATGGAGAGGGTTTCATGATACCCCTTGGCCTGGTCCTTGACTCTTTTGTGACACAGGCTTGACAGATACATACTTATATTTGAGAACTACTATTCCCTTTTGCTCTATTATTTTATCATCTATTCTTTGATAGTTTGTTTCTGTCCGTCATATCATCTATAGGTAGTTGACTTTATGAGCACCAACTGTATACACATTCCTAGCACAGGGATGGGCAGTAAAATAGACCCCAATCCAGCTAGGAGTCACAGTAGACCAAATCATTTAATTGCAGGTAGGCAGAAAGGCCTGTTGGAACTCTCCTGGGAAGAGAAAGTGCTGAAAAGTTAGAAGAGAAAAACCCATTATGGGTACATTATGCTTTGAATCGTTAACACATATTTATTTCAAGAATTTGAGTCTTGCCTCCTCTTCCCCCTCACACAGATGGAAGACACACATTATTCTCCCCACTCCCACTCTATTCTCTGAAACCCCATGTCACCCCTGGAAGCTTCCAATTTTCAAATAATCTCCCATGGGCCATAAAGGAGCTACCATTGTGCTTTAAATACATCTCTAATTAATAAATGGCTGTTTTAAAAAAAATTCTCCAATAGCTAAACACACACAGGGAAGATCAAGTGTTTGCCACACAAGCAATCAAACAAATTGATGAACAGGAAGAAAATGACTCTGGAACTAAAACTGTTCTATTATTAACCAGCAATCTGCATATTTTCCCCCAATTAATGCTTAGAATGGGATCTGAGTCAGTTGAAACCTAATTATTGGCATATCACTTTGTTGATGAGAAGCCTGCCACAGTCACTGCTCCTTGCTTCATTTGCATGAACCCCACAAAAACCTCCCAGTAGGATGTCAGTCATTGTTTTGCTACCAGAGTCTGTGCTGTAGCTAGAACTTTCTAGAGAAATGTGTATCACTTTCTTTGCTGAGTAAATACGCTGTCATTCACAGTCTTTATTCAATCAAAAGGGAGATGTTTCTCTTGTAAAGATTTTTTTCCAGGAATTATTCCTATGCATGGTACAGTGAAGTACTGTGGGTGCAGTTTCCAGAATAAGACTAATATTAAATGTGGAGGACCTGGGTTCTGTAGTTGGTATTCATCATGGTATTAAAGAAACATATAAATAGACCAAAAAAAATACTTCCCTTTGAACAATGGCACTTCTGATTTCCCTACCAGCCAATGAATAGATAGTGCAGGTACTATTACCTTCATTGCCTAGGACAGGGGTTAGTGAACTCCTGGTGTAGAGGCACGAACAATGGCCTTGCCCGCTAGTCTGTACCCACACATGGCACTTAACATGGGGACCTCCAAATGACCTCCCCCTGAAATACTGCATCAGGGGTGATATTTATAGCTTCCATACTAATTAGTTTACCCAGTGTTTTTATTGCTCTACTCAGCTTTCCCTAGCATGACCCAAACTGCTACTTTAGCCTTCTCCATTCTCCTCCAGAACCCAAGCTAAGCCACAGGGAGTTCCCAATTCAGTAAGAAAATTTAAGTTGCCGAAGCAAAGATACCTTACCTTTCTGTGTCTTCTCAGATGATTTCCTCATTTACACCTGCTTGTTCCTTCTTTCTTCCATCTCATCATTCATCCAGGCTTGGAAAACCTATCCTTAGCATCTCTGGAATTTACCAACAGCCACCTACCCTCTCATTGAGGCCACAGATATGAATAGAGAGATAGCAGGTATGGGCAGAGGTGAAGCTTGTTTCCAGGGGATGAGAAGTCCTTCAGTACATCTACCTAGCAGGGCTACTCAAGGTCCGTCTGAGCTGTGTGCCCCCCACCAACTGTATCGTTTGCCATCTTCTTCATCCTGTGCACAGCCCCCCCCCCCCCCCACATGGCCACCTGCTGCCATTGCTCTTCTGCGCTGGGCTTACCATGGGCTCAGGTTCCCTTAGGATTGTGTGTCTCTGCCTGGAATCCTTGTCTTCAAATTTTTAAATACTATTCTTCCTTCAGGACTCAGCTTAGACATTACCCTCTTTGAGGAATATTCCTGGACCCTATAGGCAATCTCTGATGTTCCATGATGCAGCCTGGGGTCACCCATTCCAGGACACCTATAAGATACGCTCTATGACAACCGCCTCTTATGTTGTCATTGTTGTAAGTCTCTTTATCTATATACCATGATTCCGAGCAGGATCTGGTCTTCTACATTCCTAAGATTCCCACCACCATGCACACTGCCTACACGAGATAGGGATTCACTAAGAAGGAGGTAGGTATGTAGTCAAAAGTCCCAACTCTTCTGCTCCTCACCTGTGTGAACTTGAGAAATTCACTGAATCTTTCTGCATTTTAGTGTTTTCATTTCCAATAGAAATTTCTAAAGAGTATCATTTGTTTTCTGTCTCCCTCTCTCATGACCTAACAAAAAGGCATTTAGCCTAAAACCAGGCATAGAGAACTTCAGTTCAAAAAAGGGACTATAGGGGCCAAGGGCTAGCTACCCCAAAATGCAGCACTTTGGTATACTGATTATTTAAAGTTAAAGTTACTTAAGAGACAACCTATGTAAGAAGAGCACACAGAGTCTCCTCTGTCCTCTTGGAAGCAAGGACCCATGTGCAAGTTACCCTCCCTATACTTGGAGGTAAAGAGCCATCTTCATCAGCAGATAGGAAATTTAGAGCCGAGAATGCTACAGAAACAAACCTTGGTCCTTTTTTCTAGCCTCCTACCTCAGCCCAAATTCGACTTAGAATTCTTTACTAATTAGAACTCCCACACATGTTTTCTCCTGTCAGTTCCTCACAAATTTATTGTCTCTGTCTAAACTATAAAAACTGCCTGCCTTCGTCATTTGTTTGGGTCTCAATTTCATTAGTGGGCCTCTGTGTGCACATAATAAAACTTGGGCTTTTTTTTTTCCTGTTAATCTGTCTTATGTCAATTTAGTTCTTAGTCCAGCTGGAGGGCCTTGATGAGTAGAGGAAGAATGTTTCCTTCCCTACAGGGCAATCTCCTTGACAATGTCATCCGGGAGGGATTCAGAATAAGGTTTTGGAATCAAATTCTTTCAAAGAACTCTTTATCTGTTTTAGGTTGCATTCTCAAGAAAGTGCCTAATGGATTGGAGGACAGAGGAGCTCTGTTTTCCTGAAGGTCATTTTTAAACTATTAGATTTGGAAGTGATGTTTAAATTAGTTCTACTTTAGCCCATCCTCATTTTATAGGTAGAGAAACAGGTCTCTGGATCTGTAACTTCTGTGGATCTTTTGTGAGGTCTCCTACAATCCCAGAGCATACTACTGCCAGCTGAAAATGAAAAAGGAACACTCCTTAGCAGCGGGGCAGGGGAAAATGCTGCCTGCCCTTGTAGTTAGCAGCTCTGGACGTTTATTTTAAAGGGGTGACTAGAATAAAAAATTGAGGCAGTGGGAAATGTTGCAGAATGTTTACTCACTTAAAAAAAATGACAGTGTCTATCTGGGAAGCAACATAGATATTTAATCAAAGAAAATGTATTCATTTAGTAAAACGTGGGCCTCAATAGAGAAGTATAGATTTTCCTACTAACAGACCTTACAAAAGAAGTGGCTCCTGGGAGCAGAGTGTAGAATGCAATAATGTCAAGTCACGGGGGCATGCATTCCTTTCATTTTCTGACAAGGGTTTTTTGAACGTAATCATAGTTATTAGTTGCAATCTTGCACGAGCGATCCAAGCAATAACACCAGCGCATTTAGAACCCCTTTAGAGCCTGCGTACGCAGTAAGGCTCCTGCACCTGGAGGTTAGTATTTACATTCCACATAACCTCAAATATTGCTTCTTCGCTTTAGGACAGATTGATAGTAGGCTTCATATGCTGGAGGAAATATTTAATGAACTTGATTCTTATTTTCTATAACTCTCTAATCCTGAAACATCAAGCACCTCACCCAGAGATGTTTGTAGGTAATTTTTTTTTCCTGTCACAACACAGAAAAGTGGGGAGTGGGACTCACCTTAAATGGCTGGTGAGAAAGGGGGCAGTGGCCCACTTTTTGGTGGATTTTATACTCTGGTTAGTGTGCTGGGAGGTGGATCCTAATATAGATAGCCATTGTCCCGCTGAGTCGTGTATTTTGTCTATAACAAAATTCAGTTTAACCTGGCAGAGTAGCATCTAACTTATAGACAGATTTCTCTGGAAAGATTGTTTAATGTGGTTTTTCAAGTACATAAGATAAAATAAACTTAGGACATTGAAGCATTGATTTGAAGGTGATTTCTTCAGAAGAATTCATAAGATTCATTCATAAGAATGAATAACAATTAACATGCCACAATAAAAGCCTTTGAAGCACTTTAGCATAATTTATTCCTTAACTAAAGCAAGTGTCAACTCTATGCTTTCCATTAGTATACTTAGCAAACAAAAAGAATTACCCCACAGGAAGAATTGCTTTAATTCTTTTCTTTCTTCCTTTTTTTTTCTTTTCTTTTTCTCTCCTGAGCTTTCCCAAACCTAACTCAAGTGTGTCAATGGAAAGAAATTAGGGGCATCTACAAGAGGTGTTCTCTAAATACAAACCATTAGTAAACCTGAGGCACTTTCAGAGAGTTTTCCATGTGGTTCCTTTTCACTGGTAGAATCTGTTTAAAATAGGAGTTTAGGCAGTTTCTTGACTGCCCCAATTCTGCTCTGTAATTTCCAGTTCCTCTAGGACCCAGACAGGTTCATTCTTTAACAAAGGCCGGACAAAGAGGTAAGTGGAATACCACTAATATCTGTATTCACCAAAATTGCTGAAGTACTGGTTTACCAGCTGCCTTCTCTGTTGGGTGTCAATGCAGGGTTCTATTTCTCTGGATGTTATGGCTCTTTTGTCCCATGCTATTGGTCCACACTGCATTGCTCTCCACTCAGCTCTACTGTTTGATGATTGAAGTTATTTGCTGTAGGTGACACGTTCTTGGTAATGAGCCCATCGCCTCCACCTAAGCAGCCCTATTTGAGTGTCCTCTGTTTCCAGTTTCCCCATCTCTCCATGCATGGCTGTGCTATAAGGCAGCTACTACTAGTGACTTGGGCTTTGCTGGGCTACTAGAAGGGTCATATCCAGCCCCTGAGGTGGACTTCTTCAAGCTGAGGGGTACCATTAATGATCCCAGGTGGGCTGCTCAAGTACAACCCAGGCCAAGCCCCTCGTGATTGCCAAAACACAGAGGGAGGATTTGATTTCCTTTCTGATATGATCCTAACTGGCCAATTTGTTTGGTTTGCTCGGAATAAGGAAAGAGTTGTTCTTCTGGGAGAAAAACAACCTCAAGGTCAGTGAAAACTAACTGTAGTCCACTGTCACATCCTGGTATGGTCAGAGTAGTGCCATATCCGTACTCGAAGATACTTTTTGCCTGGGCTGGATCTTGAGAAAGACACAGCCAGGATGACAATGTTAGAAACAGGGCTCTGCCTGCATATTTTCTGGACCCAAATCTTTCCCTCTTCAGGAGCTGCTGCCATGAGGAACCCTGTGTGATCAACTGAGAGCAGGGAGACTGAACTTTGGTACTGATGGATCCAACACTACCAAACAACATGAAGGTTTTTGCAAAACATCTAGTAAACATGTCCCTCTTATTTTTTAATTAGGAACTTGAATTCTTTGAGGAGTAGAAACAGGATACTGGCACCAATGGCACGGTAAACTGCGACTATGGAAAGTCTTGACTGATGAGACCTTGAATGAGGAGCTCTAGCTCTAATGCCACAAGTAGGCTGAAGGGTGTAGATCATAGCCAGTGGGAGAATCTTTATGTCAGAAACCATAAGACAGACTGAGGAATAAAACATTAGTTTCCTTTTCCCTACTGCTTTCCTAAATATTTTTCCCATATGATTGATAATTGAGTCTGGGGTTTTGTTTGCCTATGTGTTTATTTCCTCACCAAAACTTCAAGTTACACTATTTCTAGGAACTGAAATCTATACTTGTGAAACCCCTGGGTTGGAAAATTTACAAGATATTTTCTTCTGACTCAAGCATCTAGAAATATGTGAGATGTTATGATCCTAGCTTGCTTCTATCTAGGCCAGAGAAAATGAGCCACTCAAAAACCAAAGGGAAATATAACCGCCACATCATCTAGTTGAAAGAGTTGCTCTCACCTCTCATTTTCCTATTTCCTTGGCAAAATCATGGTTGTTTGATTGTTTGGGTTAAATATCTAGTCCCAAAGCAAAGTCATTTGTTATGAAGTAGATAAATATTAGAAATTTCCATTAGAGAAAATATTAAATATAAAATACCATTAGTATAAGATGGCAAGATTACAGGCTATGATTCTGAAAATAAGGATTTTGGCCAATGAGGCACTGCTCTGATGATCTGAATTGTACCAGGGGCAGGTGAGATTCCTATGGATTATTCCCAGTGTCTGTGAGATTGGCTGTAAAAATCACTATGAATATGAACAGCTTCAAGAGTCAGAAACTCTGATCATGTGCCAAGGCTCTCCACAGGCAGGAAGAAAGTAATCAACTTGTGAGAATGAAGTTGAAGATGCAGAATAAAGCAAGAATCCTTGATCTTGAGATGAGCAGAGGCCTTCCATCTTGGGGCTTCTCCAATTAAATCAAGAGTGTTTTTGGCTTTATCTTTTCAGGTGAAGATAAAACTAGCACAGATAATTTTCTGAATTTCCTTTCAAGGTTGAGAATATGTGCAGCACAACTCAGTCATTGCTATTGGTGTCCTGATGGGCCAAAAGAAAACTTCGAATTAATATCCTAGTATATGTCTCTTTGTTTCCAAATAAATTCCTTAAACTAAGTCTTTAAATTGGTGTCATGACTATCACTGATAAATTAACTTATCTTATGAAGTCAAAGATTAAAATTGTATCCTACAGGAAAAAGTTTAGACAAAGAGAACATGTGCCTAGTCATTCCTGGCATCAAAAATGCTTCAAAGACCATCTGCCTCCTGGTCCATATGATTGGTTTTGCTGAGTCACTAAAGCTGGAAGGAGGACATCTGGCTCCCTTTCCACCCCAATTACTCCATTCACTGAAATTTGGAGAAACGTTACAGAAAAGGAACACTATGATGTTCTGCTGAAGAAATTTCCTTTGGAACAGGCACTAAGTATAATGAAGTTCAAGTGCTCTGGTATAGAGGAGGACAGTATGATGCAGGAAAACTGCTGGAAAATATTTGTAAGACCTCTGAGATTGAAGAGCTATAAGATATTTTTTTCTGACCTAAGTGTCCAGGTATGTGCTAGATATTTGTATATTTACGTATTTAAATATAAACTTACATGTGACTACAAATTAACATTTCTCATATTGAATGGAGCTTTTCCTGATGAATCATGATTAAAGATAATTCCCAAAGTTGAGAAGGGCAAATAAAATGTATTACCCCCTGTTGGGTTTTTGAGGAGGACTGTGTTGATAATAGCAGCATTTTCCTGTTCATCTTGGTATGGACTCTCCCTGAAGCAGATTTTGAAGGTAAGGGGTTTATTTGGGATGTGATTGCAGAAAATCCCAGTAGGGGATGAGGGAGTGAGGTAGGGAAGGAAATCCAGTAAAGAGTATATAATGGAGCAGGTGGTTACTGAAAACATTTGAATCTCAGTCCTTCTGAGATACAGTGTAGAACACACCTCAGAGCTGTCCCATCAGGAGGATGTGGAACCTAGGGTATTTATAGAACAACACCAATTCCTCATTCCTCAGCAATGTCAACCCCTTAGGATTTCAGCACATGACTGAAAACCCTCAACCGAGAGTCATAGCTGTATGCAGTAGAATGCTATATGTACTGAGAGTGAGGGGATGAGACTGGGGCACTTATAGCATAAGCTATAGTTTTTCTACCATGGCTAAGAAAAGGGATGTTATCACCTGAAGGGCCAAGGCCAAATTCTGTAGCCCTCCAAGAGGAAATGACTTGTGAGATCTTGGGCTGCTCTAAGAAAACGAGGCTGATATCATTTGAGGATGGCTATTTGCCAAGGTTTAGAATCTGCAGAAACTTTCTGCAATAGAGTACAGCATGTTGTCATATCTCTTGGAAATTTTTGACACAGGTTCCCTGGAGTTGGGAGTTACGTCTGAACATAGGGTCTAGTGTCTTCACATAGTCCAGTAATTTCTGAAGACACAGGTTCCTCAAGTGGCCCATAGAGCAGGCTTGAAGGCATTGTGTAATTGTGTTGTTGTTACCTGTAACCCTTGGAGAATGAGGACAAAGGCTTTAAGAGTTCCAGTGACTCCATGTATAGAATAACAGAGGTTAATAGAATCCAGGAGTTGCGGGGCTCCTAGTCAAATACGGGGATCCCTAACATGAAAAAGGGTTGGGGATCCTGACCACTGGCAGGGCTGAAAGAAGACTTGAGAGCCCTCTAAGAGCCTTCCATAGAAGGGCCACAGAAAAGATAAGCATCACTTAAGGATTCATAAATACCTATGAGAAGACAATTTATCAGACAGAAATCCACTCTCAGGACCACTGAGAGCAATGATCATAATTATTGTAGCAGTCAATAAATAGACTTGCAATTTTCTTTTTCCGCTGGAAAAAATTAAAATCCAGAAGAGTTGGGGGAAAGAGAGAGCTTTAGATAAGTTATGAATTTGGAAAGGATTATATTCGGTTGTAATAACTAAAACTTACTGGAAAAATAATGAAATTGAGCCAAAATTTCACTGGTGTAGGGAAAGGTGATTTAAAGGATCCTGGTTAACAACAGTCACTTAAAATAAAAGGGGAAGATTGTTATGTCTTCCTGTCCTCTAGAATGTCAGCCTCATGGAAATAGTGATTCTACTTTGCTTGGTTCTCTTTCTAGTATTTCTAAAATAGTGTCTGTGCTTCGTAAATGTTTAGTAAATGTTTGTTGAATGAATGAATATATATTCCACAGTGAGTTAATATTGTACTATTTCTGTATAGGAACAGGCAAACCAACCAAAATGTAAATACAAATATTAAAGATGAAAATTTTTTTTAAATTTTTTTTATTTTTTTATTAACATATAATGTATTATTAGCCCTAGGAGTACAGGTCTGTGAATCGCCAGGTTTACACACTTCACAGCACTCACCATAGCACATACCCTCCCCAATGTCCATAACCCTACCACCTTCTCCTGACCTCCCTCCCCCCCTCAGTTTGTTTTGTCAGATTAAGAGTCTCTTATGGTTTGTCTCCCTCCCAATCCCATCTTCTTTCATTTATTCTTTTCCTACCTCCCAAACCTACCACGTTGCATCTCCACTTCCTCATATCAGGGAGATCATATGATAGTTGTCATTCTCCAATTGACTTATTTCGCTAAGCATAATACCCTCTAGTTCTATCCACATCATCACAAATGGCAAGATTTCATTTCTTTTGATGGCTGCATAGTATTCCATTGTATATATATACCACATCTTCTTTATCCATTCATCTGTTGATGGGCATCTAGGTTCTTTCCATAGTTTGGCTATTGTGGACATTGCTGCTATAAACATTTGGGTGCACGGGCCCCTTTGGATCACTATGTTTGTATCTTTAGGGTAGATACCCAGTACTGCAATTGCTGGGTCATAGGGTAGCTCTATTTTCAACTTTTTGAGGAACCTCCATGCTGTTTTCCAGAGTGGTTGTTCCAGCTTGCATTCCCACCAACAGTGTAGGAGGGTTCCCCTTTCTCCGCAACCTTGCCAGCATAAAGACGAAATTTTTGTATGTATCAGAGTTTCTAGTATCTCTGTGTCTAAGCTCACACAGTTTCTTTTTTGTTTTCTACTGTCCAGTCAAACTGATCTTTCTACTGCTCCCTGGACTGCTCCACCTTTTTCTGCCACAAGATTTTGCTCTTGCTAGGTCTTCTACCTGATTTGTTTTCCCAAAAATCTTGGTAAAGCTTACCCCTTCTCCATTATCTAGTTTTGCTCAAATATTTCTTTCAGCAGACTCTGCATAAACATGTTCTGTCTCATTATCCTGTTTTACGTATTTACAAACTCCTGATATATCCTGTTTCTGAATTTTACTTGGTTCATCTCTGCTGCTTCTTCTAGAAGGTAAGCTCCATGAGAAGAGACATTTTTTCTCTTTAACCACCAACTACCCAGCAGGTAGACCTCTGCCTCATGCAGAGAAAGTATTTGGTTTAAAGACACAGAAACAAGAACTTTGGTTCAGGTGATTTCTTTGGTTGTTTCCCAGGAAACACAGGTGAGGGATTGGGAAGGAGAGAGCAAAGGGAAGGCAGCCAGTAAAGACTGTGTCATTGAGTAGGTTGCCACTGGGTGCAACTAGAGCTCAATCCTTCGAGCACCTTCTGAAAGACTGTGTGGGAACCCCCTCAGAATTATTCCACCGTGAGTGAAGAGAAGCTGGGATATTTACTAGTTCCCAGTTCTCATTGGTTGATGTTTCTTACAAAGAACATTAATTCCTCAGCACTTCTGGTCTATCCCTCATCCTCGGCCAACATCAAGAGAAAGCCTTCAGGCAGAGGGTCCCAGATGTTTGAGTGGGAACTGTTTAATGAATCTGTAGATAATCTCCAGCAAGGCTAAAGGGATATGGCCCTGATATATATGTACTACAGTAGGTATTGAGTAAATGTTGAATGAGTAAATAAATCATCCATCTGAAAGAAAAACAAAAAGAATGATACATAAAGGCAACATAGAACTTTCTTATGTTAATATATAATGTAGCCCAAAAATTATAGGCCAAGTGCTATAAAGGAAAATGTTTATTTCCTCAAAGACCCTAGAGAAAGTAAATAAGGTTGGGAGCTAAAGAATTTTTCAGATCTGTTTCACAAAGAAAAAGTGAATTACTCACTAACAGATTTGTGTGTGGCTTTTAGAGTGTTGGTGATGGGGGCATTTGCATATATTAAAAAATGAGAGCTAAAGTTATTTGATATTTTATTGTTCATTTAGGAGCAATGTTTTGTTCTATTGGTTTCATTTGATGAAATTGCCTCTGAGATGCTGACTCTATTTCAAGCAGTCTCAGCTTGTTCCTTACTCTGAACACGATGCTGCACCTGTTCTTTGTTCTGGGCCTTGCAGTAATATCTGAGCAAAGGAAATAACATCCAGTCTGATGTAGGAACCAGTGACAGCACTAAGAAGTGGTCTTCAGGGGCTTGATCCTCTGTATTATCTCATTGCCTTCTAAGGTGCTCCTAAACAGTCACTGTAAGTAAAACCTGTACACGTGGCCACAGTCAACACCAGCCCGCTATTGCCTGCCTAGCTAGAGTGTGGCCCCTAAACTCCCAACATACAGGAACTCTGGAACCACTGCATTTCTGGATCTATTCTCTCTGGTTCCAGCATCAACTCTGTGATCCACAGCAACTCTCCTGCCATGCTTCCCCTTGTTGAGAATAAGCAACCTATTCCAGTAGTGGGGCAGGCATGAGATTGTTCAAGTTGTTTATGAGTCCCCTGGAGTTTGGAGCTGTGTTAGATCACAGGGTTTAGTGCCCCCTTGTGGTCCTGAGATTTCTAAATTCAGGAGACCCACTAGAAAGGGTCCTGGGAGACCTGTTAACAATCTTGTACTTTGATTATTTTTTAACTATTTAAAATTTTTTTAATGATTTTAAGTTTACAGAAAATTTATGAGAATAATACAAAGAACTTTCGTGTACTCTCTACCCAAATTCATCAATATTTAATATTTTGTTACATTTACTGCATCATCCTATTTTTTTCTAAACTACAACACATGCTCCTTTATTCCCTAGTACTTGAATATGTATTTCCTCAAATCAAGGATGATTTCTGATATAATTGCTGAATGGTTATCAAAACCAGGATATTTAACTTTGAATATAATAGTTCATTATAATCTACAGTCTTTATCCAATTTCATCAATTCTCCTAGTAATACCCTTCATGAAACATTTTTATTTTTTTGTACAGGAGCTGGTTAGGCCTCCTGCACAGTGTTTGTTTTATTTCTCTTCAGATCTTAATCTGGGACAGCTCTTTAGTCTTTCTTTGTCTTTGTAACTCTTACAGTTTTGAAAAATATAGGCAATTTAAGGCTTTTGTTTTTTGGTTATTGGTTATATGGTATGTTTCATGGGTATGATCACAGCTTCAAAGGGAATTTTTAAGAGAAAAAAATTCAACCAGAGAATGGGTCTACAGTTGGAGCAGAGAAAATGGCCAGGATCTCTGATGTATCATGTAATCATGTAACAATACAAGTTCTGGTGAAAAACTAACTTCCTAAAGAGAAGATTATCTCAGTCACATACAGAATATGGGATGTTTTAATCTATTGCTGTCTGCTCAAAAGGTGTCAACATCTCTATCCTAGATGTACTAGTATTCTCATCTTACCATCTTTTGACAGAAATTAAATGAACTCGTGTCTCCATGAACTTCATTGCTCAAAATGTACCTCTCACAATCATGAAATATGAACACCTCAAATGCAGCCAGCTTGCTGATCTTATTTACACTGTCGCTGATAACTCTCCTTTCCAGCTCATTGTATAAGCTCAAAGTATAAGGCATACACTATGGAATTATTCAAGTGAATTACTTTTATTTTTTAAGTTTGTTTTTGTTTTAACTCAAATAGTTATGCTCTCTATTAGCAGTTATCCACCTGGTTTTAACCTCAGGTAAGAGCAAAGGCATCATGAGATATAAATAAGCTCACACAATGAAATGCTGATTCCCTAAATGGAATTGTTTCAGTGAAGTGTCATCAAGACTTCCAAAATGTTCCAGCACTGTCCTAGGTATTGGGGATCCAAAATGAACCAAGCAGACATTCTTCCTGATCTCTGGGAGTTTAAAGTAAGGTGTGAGAGGAAGAAAATTAATTATGTGGTTATAATTGATAAACAAGATTAACCAAATGCACCATGACACTGAAGTACATAGGAGGGTTTCCTATCCAAATCTGAGAGCCAGAATATCTTTTCATGGGAAGAAGTTTCTTCTACACTGGCACCCTGAAGATAAAGAAAAGATAGCCAAAACAAGATAGCTAAAACAATGAGGAAAAAGTGGGTCAGGCCAAAGTTACCATTTGAGCAAAAGCCCAGAGGAGGAAAGGAGATAAGAAATCAGAGGAACTGAGAGCTTTGCAATGCATCAGTCAGCTAGTTCTATAAAAATGCTGTGTAACAAGCCATCTCAAAATTCAGTGACATGAGCATTTTTCCCCCTACTCATGGATCTATAGATTTATTATAGTTTGGCTAACTTACAATAAACTCAGAAGGATAGCTGGGTTTCAGGCCATGGTTAATCTGGGTTTAGATATAAGTTATGGATTAAGTTCAGATATTCTTCCATGTGTTTATTCCAAAGACCATGCTGGAGGGGAAGCAGCTTCCTAGATATATACTTCTCATGACAGATGACTGGAGCAAAAAAAAAAAAAATCAAGTTCAGATCAGATGAAAATTTACACTCTGCTCTCATTGGAAGAGAGGATGTGGATCTATATTGAGCATAAACCTAAACTATCATATATGGTAGGACTGAATTATATAGACTAGAAAGAACTGAAGAGTTAGGCAGGGACCCTATGAGCCACTTACAAAGTTATGACTTCATCCATGTATGGTTTCCAATTAGGAGAGGCAAGTCACATTTGTAATTTAATTTGATAATATTTATTGTGGTTAGGATAATGGACTACAACAGAACAAGTATGATGCTGAGACAAATGTAAGAAAGGTATTAGAAGACAGAATCACCTTTGAAACCTTCTCCAATAAACCAAGAAAATTTATAAGCTGCAGAGACATCCTGGCCTCTATTACTATTTTTTTTTTCCTTTCATGTCTGGTTTATTTCATTTAGCATAATAATGCTTTTTTTTAAAAATTTTATTTTTAATAAACATATATTTTTATCCCCAGGGGTACAGGTCTGCGAATCGCCAGCACTCACCATAGCATATACCCTCCCCAATATCCATAACCCCACACCTCCCAACCCCCCTCCCCCCATCAACCCTCAGTTTGTTTTGTGAGATTAAGAGTCACTTATGGTTTGTCTCCCTCCCAATCCCATCTTGTTACATTTATTCTTCTCCTACCCCCTCAACCCCCCATGTTGCATCTCCTCTCCCTCATATCAGGGAGATCATATGATAGTTGTCTTTCTCCGATTGACTTATTTCACTAAGCATGATACCCTCTAGTTCCATCCACGTAGTCACAAATGGCAAGATTTCATTTCTTTTGATGGCTGCATAGTATTCCATTGTGTATATATACCACATCTTCTTTATCCATTCGTCTGTTGATGGACATCTAGGTTCTTTCCATAGTTTGGCTATTGTAGACATTGCTGCTATAAACATTCGGGTGCACGTGCCCCTTCGGATCACTACATTAGTATCTTTAGGGTAAATACCCAGTAGGGCAATTGCTGGGTCATAGGGTAGTTCTATTTTCAACATTTTGAGGAACCTCCATGCTGTTTTCCAGAGTGGTTGCACCAGCTTGCATTCCCACCAACAGTGTAGGAGGGTTCCCCTTTCTCCGCATCCTTGCCAGCATCTGTCATTTCCTGACTTGTTAATTTTAGCCATTCTGACTGGTGTGAGGTGATATCTCATTGTGGTTTTGATTTGTATTTCCCTGATGCCGAGTGATATGGAGCACTTTTTCATGTGTCTGTTGGCCATCTGGATGTCTTCTTTGCAGAAATGTCTGTTCATGTCCTCTGCCCATTTCTTGATTGGATTATTTGTTCTTTGGGTGTTGAGTTTGCTAAGATCTTTATAGATTTTGGACACTAGCCCTTTATCTGATGTCATTTGCAAATATCTTCTCCCATTCTGTCAGTTGTCTTTTGGTTTTGTTCACTGTTTGCTTTGCTGTGCAAAAGCTTTTGATCTTGATAAAATCCCAATAGTTCATTTTTGCCGTTGCTTCCCTTGCCTTTGGTGATGTTCCTAGGAAGATGTTGCTGCGGCTGACGTCGAAGAGGTTGCTGCCTGTGTTCTCCTCAAGGATTTTGATGGATTCCTTTCTCACATTGAGATCCTTCATCCATTTTGAGTCTATTTTCGTGTGTGGTGTAAGGAAATGATCCAATTTCATTTTTCTGCATGTGGCTGTCCAATTTTCCCAACACCATTTATTGAAGAGGCTGTCTTTTTTCCATTGGACATTCTTTCCTGCTTTGTCGAAGATGAGTTGACCATAGAGTTGAGGGTCTATTTCTGGGCTCTCTATTCTGTTCCATTGATCTATGTGTCTGTTTTTGTGCCAGTACCATGCTGTCTTGATGATGACAGCTTTGTAATAGAGCTTGAAGTCCGGAATTGTGATGCCACCAACTTTGGCTTTCTTTTTCAATATTCCTTTGGCTATTCGAGGTCTTTTCTGGTTTCATATGAATTTTAGGATTATTTGTTCCATTTCTTTGAAAAAAATGGATGGTACTTTGATAGGAATTGCATTAAATGTGTAGATTGCTTTAGGTAGCATAGACATTTTCACAATATTTATTCTTCCAATCCAGGAGCATGGAACATTTTTCCATTTCTTTGTGTCTTCCTCAATTTCTTTCATGAGTACTTTATAGTTTTCTGTGTATAGATTTTTAGTCTCTTTGGTTAGGTTTATTTCTAGGTATCTTATAGTTTTGGGTGCAATTGTAAATGGGATGGACTCCTTAATTTCTCTTTCTTCTGTCTTGTTGTTGGTGTAGAGAAATGCAACTGATTTGTGTGCATTGATTTTATACCCTGACACTTTACTGAATCCCTGTACAAGTTCTAGCAGTTTTGGAGTGGAGTCTTTTGGGTTTTCCACATATAGTATCATATCATCTGCAAAGAGTGATAGTTTGACTTCTTCTTTGCCGATTTGGATGCCTTTAATTTCCTTTTGTTGTCTGATTGCTGAGGCTAGGACTTCTAGTACTATGTTGAATAGCAGTGGTGATAACGGACATCCCTGCCGTGTTCCTGACCTTAGCAGAAAAGCTTTCAGTTTTTCTCCATTGAGAATGATATTTGCGGTGGGTTTTTCATAGATGGCTTTGATAATATTGAGGTATGTGCCTTCTATCCCTACACTTTGAAGAGTTTTGATCAGGAAGGGATGCTGTACTTTGTCAAATGCTTTTTCAGCATCTATGGAGAGTATCATATGATTTTTGTTCTTTCTTTTATTAATGTGTTGTATCACATTGATTGATTTGCAGATGTTGAACCAACCTTGCAGCCCTGGAATAAATCCCACTTGGTCGTGGTGAATAATCCTTTTAATGTACTGTTGAATCCTATTGGCTAGTATTTTGGCGAGAATTTTTGCATCTGTGTTCATCAAGGATATTGGTCTGTAGTTCTCTTTTTTGATGGGATCTTTGTCTGGTTTTGGGATCAAGGTGATGCTGGCCTCATAAAATGAGTTTGGAAGCTTTCCTTCCGTTTCTATTTTTTGGAACAGTTTCAGGAGAATAGGAATTAGTTCTTCTTTAAATGTTTGGTAGAATTCCCCCGGGAAGCCATCTGGCACTGGGTTTTTGTTTGTTTGGAGATTTTTGATGACTGTTTCAATCTCCTTACTGGTTATGGGTCTGTTCAGGCTTTCCATTTCTTCCTGGTTCAGTTGTGGTAGTTTATATGTCTCTAGGAATGCATCCATTTCTTCCAGATTGTCAAATTTGTTGGCGTAGAGTTGCTCATAGCATGTTCTTATAATTGTCTGTATTTCTTTGGTGTTCGTTGTGATCTCTCCTCTTTCATTCATGATTTTATTTATTTGGGTCCTCTCTCTTTTCTTTTTGATAGGTCTGGCAGGGGTTTATCAATCTTATTAATTCTTTCAAAGAACCAGCTCCTAGTTTCGTTGATTTGTTCTATTGTTTTTTTGGTTTCTATTTCATTGATTTTTGCTCTGATCTTTATGATTTCTCTTCTCCTGCTGGGTTTAGGGTTTCTTTCTTGTTCTTTCTCCAGCTCCTTTAGGTGTAGGGTTAGGTTGTGTACCTGAGACCTTTCTTGTTTCTTGAGAAAGGCTTGTACCGCTATATATTTTCCTCTCAGGACTGCCTTTGTTGTGTCCCACAGATTCTGAACCGTTGTGTTTTCATTATCATTTGTTTCCATAAATTTTTTCAATTCTTCTTTAATTTCCTGGTTGACTCATTCATTCTTTAGAAGGATGCTGTTTAGTCTCCATGTATTTGGGTTCTTTCCAAATTTCCTCTTGTTATTGAGTTCTAGCTTTAGAGCATTGTGGTCTGAAAATATGCAGGGAATGATCCCAATCTTTTGATACCGGTTGAGACTTGATTTAGGACCAAGAATGTGATCTATTCTGGAGAACGTTCCATGTGCACTAGAGAAGAATGTGTATTCTGTTGCTTTGGGATGAAATGTTCTGAATATATCTGTGATGTCCATCTGGTCCAGTGTGTCATTTAAGGCCTTGATTTCCTTGTTGATCTTTTGCTTGGATGATCTGTCCATTTCAGTGAGGGGAGTGTTAAAATCCCCTACTATGATTGTATTCTTGTCGATGTGTTTCTTTGATTTTGTTATTAATTGGTTTATATAGTTGGCTGCTCCCACGTTAGGGGCATAGATATTTAAAATTGTTAGATCTTCTTGTTGGACAGTTCCTTTGAGTATGATATAGTGTCCTTCCTCATCTCTTATTATAGTCTTTGGCTTAAAATCTAATTGATCTGATAGAAGGATTGCCACTCCTGCTTTCTTCTGATGTCCATTAGCATGGTAAATTCTTTTCCACCCCCTCACTTTAAACCTGGAGGTGTCTTTGGGTTTAAGATGAGTTTCTTGTAGGCAACATATAGATGGGTTTTGTTTTTTGATCCATTCTGATGCCCTGTGTCTTTTGATTGGGGCATTTAGCCCATTAACATTCAGGGTAAGTATTGAGAGATATGAATTTAGTGCCATTGTATTGCCTGTAAGGTGACTGTTATTGTATATTGTCTCTGTTTCTTTCTGATCTACTACTTTGAGGGTCTCTCTTTGCTTAGAGGACCCCTTTCAATATTTCCTGTAGAGCTGGTTTGGTATTTGCAAATTCTTTCAGTTTTTGTTTGTCCTGGAAGCTTTTAATCTCTCCTTCTATTTTCAATGATAGCCTAGCTGGATATAGTATTCTTGGCTGCATGTTTTTCTCATTTAGTACTCTGAATATATCATGCCAGCTCTTTCTGGCCTGCCAGGTCTCTGTGGATAAGTCTGCTGCCAATCTAATATTTTTACCATTGTACGTTACAGACTTCTTTTCCCGGGCTGCTTTCAGGATCTTTTCTTTGTCACTAAGACTTGTAAATTTTACTATTAGGTGACGGGGTGTGGACCTATTCTTATTGATTTTGAGGGGGGTTCTCTGAACCTCCTGGATTTTGATGCTTGTTCCCTTTGCCATTTTGGGGAAATTCTCTCCAATAAGTCTCTCCAATATACCTTCTCCTCCCCTCTCCGTTTCCTCTTCTTCTGGAATCCCAATTATTCTAATGTTGTTTCATCTTATGGCATCACTTATCTCTCGAATTCTCCCCTCGTGGTCCAGTAGCTGTTTGTCCCTCTTTTGCTCAGCTTCTTTATTCTCTGTCATTTGGTCTTCTATATTGCTAATTCTTTCTTCTGCCTCATTTATCCTAGCAGTGAGAGCCTCCATTTTTGATTGCACCTCATTAATAGCTTTTTTGATTTCAACTCGTTTAGATTTTAGTTCTTTTATTTCTCCAGAAAGGGCTTTTTTATCTCCCGAGAGGGTTGCTTTAATATCTTCCATGCCTTTTTCAAGCCCGGCTAGAACCTTGAGAATCATCATTCTGAACTCTATATCTGACATATTACCAATGTCTGTATTGATTAGGTCCCTGGCCTTTGGTACTGCTTCTTGTTCTTTTTTTGTTGTGAATTTTTCCGCCTTGTCATTTTGTCCAGATAAGAGTATATGAAGGAGCAAGTAAAATACTAAAAGGGTGGCAACAACCCCAGGAAAATATGCTTTAGCCAAATCAGAAGAGATCCCAAATCGTGAGGGGGAGAGAGGGGATAAAAAGGGGTTCAGAAGAAGAAGAAGAAAAAAAGAAACTATTAAAAAAAGAAAGCCGATAAAAAATATAAAAAGGAATATATATATATATATATATATATATATATATATATATTAGATAAACTATTTAAAAAACGTTAAAAAAAGAAAACGGTAAAAGTTTAAAAAATTTAGCAGAAGAAAAGAAAAAAAATTGAAAAAGAGAAAAAAAAATTAAATTAACTGCAAGGCTAAAGAATCATGGGGAGAAAGCCATGAGTTCCATGCTTTGCTTTCTTCTCCTCTGGAATTCCGCCCCTCTCCTTGGTATTGAAACCGCACTCCTTGATAGGTGAACTTGGTCCTGGCTGGGTTTCTCGTTGATCTTCTGGGGGAGGGGCCTGTTGTAGTGATTCTCAAGCGTCTTTGCCCCAGGCGGAGTTGCACCGCCCTTACCCGGGGCCGCGCTGAGTTATCTGCTCGGGTTTGCTGTGTTTGCTTTCGGGAGCTTTTGTTCCTGAGCGCTTTCCGTAGAGTTCCAGAGGATGGGAGTGAACATGGGGGCCTCCCGGTCTCCGGCCCGGAGGAGCCGAGAGCCCGGGGCCCCACTCCTCAGTGCGCCCTCAGAGAACAGCGCCCAATGACTCCCTCCACCCTGGCCTCCGGCCACGCTCCGAGCTGACCGAGCCTGCGACCGGTTCAAGGCAACCCCGAGCTGAGAGTCACTCCTCGGCTCTGTCTCTGTAGCCGGCTTCCCCGTTCTAATACCGGTAAGCTCTGCGACACTCAGACACCCCCGATCCTTCTGCGACCCTGCGGGACCTGAGGCCGCGCTGACCCCGCCTGGGCTTCCAGTTAAGCCTCTGGAGCGATGTCCCTCAGCGGAACAGACTTTTAAAAGTCCTGATTTTGCTCCGTTGCTCTGCTGCTCGCCGGGAGCCGGCCCCTCCCCCCGCGGTCTATCTTCCCGTCGCTTTGGATTCACTTCTCCGCCAGTCCTACCTTGCAGAAAGTGGTTGATTTTCTGTTTCTGGAATTGCTGTTCTTCTTCTCTTCAATCTCCCGTTGGATTTATAGGTGTTTGCAATCTTTAGATAAGCTATTTAGCTGATCTCCCGCTACCTGAAGTAGTCTCAGCCTGCTACTTCTCCGCCATCTTGACTCCTCCTAGCTCTATTACTATTTTTTACTTCTTCAGTTTAACAGATTGAAACAGAAAACAAGATAAGTGAAGGGTTCAAAGGCCAAATACATTGATCTGAAGCTGGTGATAGGAAATTGCATCATATTATTCTGGATACTCTAGTTTTGGTGATTTTGATGTTGTTCTATTGGTATTAGTTTGCTCTACAAAAACTTGCTCTGTTATTCTAAGTGTGAAGCCCTCAGAACTGTGCCTTATAGGATATTACTGCTCCTGTATGGTCCCTGGACAGGATGCATCAATATCACTTGGAAGCTTTCCAAAGACACCAAATCTTGGACCCTAAATTAGACCTATGGGATTAGAAACTAGAAGCACTATAATAAGATCATTGAGTGCGTCCCACACTCACTAAAGTTCGAGAAGCAATGTTATAGGATATTTAAAGAAGAAATACAAATGGGGAGGGGGTTGAACACATCAGTTATTCACTCAATGCCTCACATTTATAAGATGGAATGGCCTGCAAAGCAGTGCATACATACATGTATAACTCTAAGCCTCCTACACCTAGGTAACTGCAAACTTGTAGTTTGAAAGTCACAAAGAAGCTTCTTACCTAAATATTGCAGTATATGATAAGGGTGTTAAGATTAAGTATGAAACCATCAGCAACAACCAGTTTTACCTTGAGGTGAAGGAGGAAAACTTAGTTGAAGGCAGACTAGACTTTGAAATATTTCTGAAATTCCAGAAGCAGTTATGAAGTGAGAAGGTATTCCAGGAGGTGGGTCAATGCCAACAGTTGGGGAAAGGCAGGGCATATCCAAAAACAGCCTTAAGGAAGAGTCTAGTTGGACTAACAGAATGTGAGAAAAAGCAGAAGTCGGACTATCCTTTGAAACTAGCTAGTTTAAAATGTGCATAAGGAGAACTAAAGTTAAAGTCAAAGATATGAGAAGAATGTGGAAAATGGTTTGAGGTAGAGAAAGCAAGGTATTCTGTTACATACAGGGGTGGTCAAGAGTGTAAGCTCTGGAATCAGGGGAACAAGAGAGAACTTTCTACTCTCCTTCTTACTATCCATGTGGCCTTTGGCATGTCATTTAATTCTTTCTAAACCTCAGTTTGTTTGCTGGTAAAATGAGGGTGATTGAACATATTTTATAGGAGTTTCTTACAGTAATGCCTCCCAACAATTTCACTTTCTGCTTTTCGTGCTTTATATTGACCCACATTGACTCTGCTACTTAGTCATATGACATGCAAATATGATACAAGCAGAATCTTGCTAAGTTCTTGAGCACTGGGATTGTCCTCTTGCAATGCTGTCCTGGGACTACCGTGATGAGGAGAAGCCTACCAGGAAGAAGTTCAGGTGAGAGGTTATGTGGAAAGTGAGGCCCAGCCATTCTAGTCTTCCCACCTGAGTTCTACCACTGGCCAGCTTGCCAGCTCAATGCAGCAGCTCAACGAGCTCAGGTCGGTGTAGCGGAAAACCCAGTCAACTCACAGAACTAGGGAATAATGAATCCATATTGTCTTTATTTCTGTTTTGACTTCCTTTATCCTATCCTCTAGTAACAAATTCAGGAGTATTTTCTGTGGCTCACCTTTCACTTACAAGATTGTTTTTACTGAATAGCTATCAGGTTCTAGACATAACACTCGATGTTAGAAATATCCACATTAAATAAAAAGATAAGATAAACCAAGACTTGAAAAACCGTGTCCCTAAAGCTCAAGGTGTTTCCATTTATACTCCAGTCCAAGAAACATTCAAATAATCAGAAATCAAAGTTCAGTTTGAGTAAATACCTAGAATACTAGCTAAATCATAAGGTAGATGTATGTTTAACATTTAAGAAATTTTCTAACAACTTTATAAAAGTTATAGACTTATAAACAACTTTATAAAAGGTATGTTGTGATAACTCATTTAGATTTTAATTTTCCCAGGTGACCAGTGAGCATCTTTTCATGTGCTTATTTGTTATCTTTATATCATATGAACTGTCTGTTCAATATTTTTCCCATTTCTTTATTTTTTTCCTTTTTCTCTGTTAATGAATTTTGAAGGTCTTCTATGTATTCTAGATACATATACTTCTTCAGATGCTCTGTGATTAATTTTTTTTTGCTAGGGTTTGCCTTTTCATTCTTCTAACCTGTACCTGAATGTTCACAGCAGCTTCATCCATAATGGTCAAAAACTAGAAAAAATACAAATGCCTATTAACGGTGATGAGGCAAACAAATTATAGCATATTCATACACTGGAATGCTACCCAACAACAAAGAGGAAAAGAGTTTTTTGTTTGTTTGTTTTGTTTTTTTATTGTTGTTAGAGAACCCTTGTTTTAACCACTAATTGTTAGGGTGTTTTGTTATGTAGCAATAAATAACTGGAACTAACTCACAGGTTGTTATATACATTATCTCATTTCAGTTTCATGATATTCTTATGAGAGATGTACTTACAGAGAGAACTAAATAAATATTAGATATTATTTTTTAACTTCAAGGATTCGGTTTAAAAGGAGACAGAAGCATAATATATACACTCTATATGCTATTCTACAATTTGCCTTTCCTTTCTCTTCTTTTTTAATTTGACATTATATCACTTGGGGATTTTTCCTTGTCAGCACACAGAGTTCTACCTCATTCTTTGTAATTATCTACTGTTCTATTGAATGGATGTTTCATAATTTATGTAGCCATTCCCCTGTCTAGGTTGCTTCATATTTTTTAAACTATTACAGATCATTTCATAATGAATATATTTATACATATATTTCAGGGCACATTTGTGAGTATAATTATGACATAAATTCCTAGAAAAAAAATCATAGTTTAAGGGAATATGTACATTTTATTTTGTGGTAGATATTTATCTATCACACTGATATACAATGAGATTGTAGCAATTTATACTTTTATCAGGATGGCATGAGACTGCCTGGTTCCCTTAATCATTGTTAATAATATTATAAACTATTAAATATTTTGGTAGCTTCCAATCTGATATGTAAAAAAATGATGATGTTTTAACATATCTTTATTTAATAGGAATGATGTTGTATAACTTCATAACAAAACAAAGTTCTGTTTTTTGGTCAGATGTGTTGTACATTTTTGTATTGTGACTCTGGTATTTTGTAATTGATTTGAAAGGGTACTTTGTGATACAGATGTAGTAAAAACAAGGGGCACATGCACCCCGATGTTCATAGCAGGAATGTCCACAATAGCCAAACTATGGAAGGAGCTGAGATGTCCTTCAACAGATGAATGGGTAAAGAAGAGGTGGTTCATATATACAATGAAATATTCCTCGGCCATCAGAAAGGATGAATACCCACCATTTTGCATCAACATGTCTGGAACTGGAGGGGATTATGTTAAGTAAATTAAGTCAAGCAGAGAAAGACAATTATCATATGGTTTCACTCATATGTGGAACATGAGGAATAGCATGGAGGACCATAGGGGAAGGGAGAGAAAACTGAAGGGGAAAAAAAATCAGAGAGGGAGACAAACGATGAGAGACTGTGGACTCCAGGAAAGAAACTGAGGGTTTCAGAAGGGAGGGGAGTCGAGGGATGTGGTAGCCAGGTGACGGGTATTAAGGAGGGCACAGGTTGTGATGAGCACTGGGTGTGCTTATCATATGCAACCAAGAATCATTGAACATTACATCAAAAACTAATGATGTAACATATGTTGGCTAACTGAACATAATTTTAAAAAATGAAAGGAAGTTTATCCTTTTTTCTTATGGGCTAAGAATTTTTTTCAGGTTGATCATTTTTCTTATGACCTTTGCTTGCAATATGATATTGCTGCCATATAGAAACTTTACATTTTATATAGTCAAATTTATCAGTCTTCCATATTTCCTTTGGGTCATTTTATAGTTCAGTTTTATTTAAACACTTAAATCTTTTTTTTTAAGATTTTATTTATTGATTTGACAGAGAAACACACTGTGAGAGAGGGAACACAAGCAGGGGGAGAGGGAGAGAGAGAAGCAGGTTTCCCGCTGAGCAGGGAGCCTGATGCAGGGCTTGATCCCAGGACCCTGGGATCATGACCTGAGCCAAAGTCAGATGCTTAACGACTAAGCCACCCAGGCACCCCTTAAATCTTTCTTCCATTTGGATTTTTTTTTTTTGGATGCAGCAATTTAGACAGAGGTCTACTAAACTATGTTTTCAAATATCTAATTTGTCTCAATTCCATGCATTAAAAAGCCCATCAATTCACATCAACTTAAAGTCTTGCTCTTAAGAAATACAGAATTCGAATCCATTTTTGGACTCTTCTATTTTTAATTCTTCTATTCATAGCCCATTATAAAATCTGGTGAACTCTGGTCTCTTACTCATTGTCTCCTCAGAATCGTATTTGTTGTTCTCACATATGTATGTTTCCATAAGAAGTTAAGACTAGTCTGCAAAAAACATATTTTTACAGGAATTATAGATCATTCCTGGAGGAATTGAAGGATCTCACAAAACAGCAAACCTCCACCACCAGGACCTGTAGTCTTCATGCCCTGTAGTAGTGATCAATATTGATCCTTTAAAGATATATTTGTGTCTTTGTTTTTATTTCTTTTTGAAAATGGGAAACGTCTTTTAGAGTCAAGCAAGGTTAATAGTAAGGAATGATGTTGGGTAACTCTCTTTTCAGACTGAGGCTGAACAAGATTGCTCTTCTTGACTCTCTTAGAGTTAGTTTTCCAAAAGAGGCATCCGAAATATATTTGAGGAATATCCTTGCAATGGAGTAGGCTTATAGACTATCAGGGTCACTGCATTGAAGGGATAAAACTCAGTAGCACATGTATATTTTAGTATATTTTTTTAACCATCACTAAAATAATGAAAACAATGCACCTTAATGAAAAATACCCAATATGTTAAGTAAAAGCTGAACACAAGTCTTGTATTCATCATGATTACAACTATTTAAAAATTAGCATGCTCATAACAAAAACAAACAAAAAACCCAAAACAAACAAAAAAACTCCAATAAAATGGAAGGATTAGAGGAGATTTATTTTTCTTCCTAAAAAGTTCAATTAATGCTGTTATAATAGCATTTATGTAATAACACAAATAAAGAGCTCAATTACTTTGTAGCTGTATCTCCTGAAGTAGAACCCTATGAGGAATGTGATGTGGAGGTGTGATAAGGTGTTATTCTGACCCATTAGTGGGATGATATCCTGACATAATACACACAGAAACTGAAGTTAAAGGATCTGCCTTCAGGATCCCAGCTCTTTATGTTACCTGGGGTTGATGTGACTCTCCAGATTCCCTCCAAGGAAAAGGAGATCCTGAGAATCACGTCATGGGGTTTTCAAAGACTTGTTCTTCAAAGTGTGGTCCATGGACCATCAGTATCTGCAACACCTGGAGCCTATTAGAAATACAGAATTTCAGGCCCTAAGCCAGTCTTCTAAGCATCATGGTTATCTGAGGGTCAAGCCTAGCCATCTCTATTTTCCCAAGCCCCCCAGGTAACTCTCACTCATGCTCAAGTTTGAGCAACACTGCTTTAGAAAACTCAATGAATAAAATATAATTATGAACACTAATTTTCATAAACCCATTATCATTAAGTCAATCATGTACAATGAAAGTTTAGCCAGGCAGACTGGAGACCTGGGAACAATTAGTGTCATCCAAATTTCGGAAAATCTCTCTCTCACTCTCCTTTTACTTAGCATTATTTGAACTTGGACAAGAACATTAAACATTCAGTAGATGAGGATTCTGTCTTTTAATTTCATAAATATTTATTGAGTTCTACCTGTGTTCCAGGCCTTGACTTATATGCTGGGTGTTCAGTGATGAAAATCTACGTGGCTCCTACCTTTGGAGAGCTTCTAGGCTATCAGGAAAGACAGGCAATGAACCAATCATAACAGATGTAAAGGGCATTACAGGAAAGGAGTCATTAAGTACTATGAAGCATCTAAATTGAGGCTCTTACCTAAAACTCAGAGGATGGACATTAGGGAGTTTATGAATTCCCTAGATTTTGTTTACATTGGGACTCATATATGTCCATAGTTTCTTGTACTGGGGAAAGAGAGTTTTCAAAGAATTCCTTGAAATCCAAATATTTTAGGACCCCTGCTGAGATCAGTCTTGCAGGCCAGTTTATTACCCCAGTGTCCGAATCCATTATTTTCATTTATAAGATCCTTTTTCCTCCTTCTCCCTTAAGAATAATTACTTTGGCCTGAATTACCCGAGTATAGATTCAAAAACCTGTTTACTCTGCAGCATAGAGCTATCCTTTCATTCTTCTATGAAAAATTGAAGACAAATTCTCTCCAGATGTGAGCTCGGTCAGGTGCACAGCTGCATGGCTTTATTATAAAATATGGATGTAAAAGAAATGTCCTAAAATGAGCTCTCAAAAGGACCTTCACTGACATTTGCTCACCATTTAATTCACAGTTCTTGGAGATGAATGAGCAGTTCTGGGGGTGTAAGCTTAAAACCCTGCAAGTTGATTAAAAGCTGTGCTCAAATTCAGACCAATTAATAACTGAGTCCCCATGGGGTTAATATTAAGGGTGGCTATTATTATGTTTTTCATCTTCATTTCAGGGTTTCTGCAAGTGGATTAATCAGCCCTTGTGTATTCATTCTACCACCAGAGCAACAATTCATTTTGATTATTATGTTACAAATACCAGCGACATTCAATAGACCTTGCAGAGAAATTTTTATGAGTTTGAGCAAATATCCACTGCTGTGCGAGGCAGATCAGATAATAACAGCTGCAGGTTTCAGAACCTCCCAGGGTCCCTCGACCACGTGCACTGGATTGGAATGTCAACCTGGTGATTTAGTTCACCCTCATTGCCCAAATCATTAGAGAATAAAGGCAAAGATAGCATGTGTGTTTAAGTTATTGGCACTTGGGGTTGGGGGGAGGGTTGTGCCTGGGTGGCTCAGTCAGTTAAGTGTCTGCCTTTGGCTCAGGTCATGATCTGAGCATTCCTGGATGGAGCTCTGTGTTGGGCTGCCTGCTCAGTGGGGAACCTGCTTTTCCCTCTTCCTCTCCCCTTGGATCATGCTTGTTCTCTCTCTCTCTCTCTGTCAAATAAACAAATAAAATCTAAAAAAAAAAAAAAAGGACTTGGATCATTTTTTACTCAGTCTAAGTTCTTTAAAGAGCGAGTTTTGAAGAGCTTTTCAGTTAACTCCTCAATTGCAATAGCAAAAATAGTAAATGGAACTTTGCCCTAACTCTCCACAAATGCCATGGGAATTTTAATACTCCTGAGCAGGCAATAAACCTTTATTTTTCATTGTCTCAGAAAAAATCATACTCCAGTCTCAGGGGCCTCAGTTTGCCACAATTGCTTGGGGGTTAGGCAAGTTTTAAGCAGAGTTGTGGTTGGGGTTTGGTCAATGTCTTTGTTAATGCAAAGGTCATCTCAATATATATCACATCCCCTCTGTGTTTTAAAAGGAAGAATCAAGCGCAATAGCTTTCCCAGGTTGTGTGGTCTGGACATACCTGGCTTCCCAGGTTGTGAGCCAGGAGCAACCACCACACATGGTGCTCCCCTACTCCACCTACTCACTTCACTTCTGGTGCTTTGATGACAGTATAGAAGAGAGGTATTATACTCTCTTAAAATTATCTTATTTAAATATTTTAACTTAATTATTTAAATTATTAAATATTTATTTTATTTAAATTAAAGTTAGTTAACGGATTGCATTCAGGGGCAGAAAATTCATCGGTTACCTATAACACCCAGTGCACATTATGTCAAGTGCCTTCCTTAATGCCCATCACCCAGTTACCCTAGCCCCCCACCAACCTCCCCTCCAACAGCCCTCAGTTTGTTCCTTATAGTTAAGAGTCTCTTCTGGTTTGCCTCTCTCTGCTTTTATCCTATTTTTTCCTTCCCTTCCCCTATGTTCACCTGTTTTGTTTCTTAAATTCCATATATGAGTGAAATAATATGGTATTTGTCTTTCTCTGATTTATTTTGTTTAGCATAATACTCTCTATTTCCATCCACATCATTACAAATCAAAACCACAATGAGATAACACCCTCACAGAGCAGAATGGCTAAGATTAACAACTCAGGAAAAAATAGATGTTGGCAAGGATGTGGAGAAAGGGAAATACTCTTACACTGTTGGTGGGAATGCAAATTGGTACAGCCACTCTGGAAAACAGTATGGAGGTTCCTCAAAAAGTAAAAAAGACAACTATGCTATGATCTAGCAATTATATTGCTAGGTATTTATCCAAAGGATACAAAAATAATGACTCAAAGGGGCACATGCACCCCAATGTTTATAGCAGCAATGTCCACAAAAGCCAAAATAATGGAAAGAGCCCAGATGTCCATCAACCGATGAATGGATAAAGATGTGTTCTATATATACATGATGGAATATTACTCAGCCACCAAAAAGAATGAAATCTTGCCATTCCCTTTTATTTAATAGTCTGTGTTGGATTCCTTAACTGGCTACATTCCTCCACTTACTCCTGGCTTCCTGTATTGTCTTCCTATTAATCAATATATTTGGAATTCCAGGAACATGGAAACAAAACCAGGCCACTTTCTCTCTGCTATGAATATAGCATGAGAGATCATCATGGCCCAGAGCTATGTGGGAAGTCCTCATTGATGGTAGTGCTTCCATGTTGCTGACTTCTTCCCTTTCTCTGCCACCTGCTTCTGACAGGAACACAGATGTCCTGAAGCCCTCTAGTAAGAGGAAGAGAAATGAGACATGGCAGGGACCTGACCTTCCAAAAAGATGGCTGCCTTCTCACCTAGCTTCAGCACCTGTCCCAAGGCACCCTGATCTCTGTCAATTGCCCTGGAGGCAGATATGTACTAATGAAGAACCACCAAGACTGTGCTTTCTGGAGGGACAAAAGAAGACCTATGGCAATTTGTTTGTAGGTGGCTGAGAACCAATATAAATGAATCTGACCATAAACAGAATTATCTCAAAAGCAACTATTGCCAAGCAGTACCCTTAGTGGCTTATATAACACCGGATCATTGGAAAGTACATGCCCCTAAATGGAATTTTTTTGGAATCATGTTATTATTCTGAGATTTGCATGGGCATATTCTTTCTCAATCTCCTTCCTAGAAGGGAGGGTGTGGCCTCAAAACAAAACAAAACAAAAACAGTCAATGACTCAATGAGTTAAGCAATACAATGAAAAGTAAACATAAGAAGCATGCTTCAGGCCCCAGGTGAAGTGCTATCAACTCACCTGTTCCAGGACACCTGGCAGGCAGTCACAACATGGAACCACCATCCTGTCCTCCTCAAGTCAAATCTCTACAAATAAAACATAAGGGGAGTTACAAAACAAAACAAAACAAAACAAAAAAACAGGCCTTAGGAAAAAGGCAAACCCTATGTTTTAAGAATTGGTATATGAGGATTGCCATAGGAATAGGGCCTCTCTCTACCTTCATTCCTTCCTTTTTAATTCCTCTCTTCCTTCCTTCCTGGTAGCACTAGGGAAATATCACTCATAGATCTGTCTTACTCTTCAGTGGTTAGGAGATGCTGAGTGTCAAACATAAGAAACACTATGTGTTTTGCCAATCTAATATCTAGAAGCTGTAAAGGTAGCCTTTAGGAAGTCTGTGCCCAGACAGACAGCAGGATGGGCTTCTTACCACCTTGCCAGAATTTCATGATTTCCATTGACATGTGGGCCAAGAGAATGCTGAGTCAAAAAATTAAATCTGAAAGGTGAGGAGAGGAGTGTCCACGTTAGCTGACCTGAGTACCTGAAATGATTTTCTACAAATCTAAACAAGATGTGTTCATCAAAAGACTTACAAACTATAGAGATCAATTCATTACATTACATGTATAACAAATCACTTTTATTGAAAATAGCACAATTACCCAAGATTTGGAATGCTGTAGGAATTTGGGGACAGGAGATTAGTTTGCTATACACAGTAAATTTCTAGAGTCTGGAAGGGTGACTTGATTTCTAAATTGACAAAGGTTCCCTGTCATCAAAAAAGTTCTCTCTTCTGTGCCTGAGGACTTGACCAGCTCCTTGTTTGGTGAGAAGTTATACGTCTAGAAGGTGTCAGGTAAGGCTAATAAATATCTTAGGAAGGGGAACCCAGGAGGATGTGATGCATGTGGGCTGGTGTTCTGGTGATCAAGCAAAGAGCAACATCTCTGATGGAAATTAGTGGGTGTGTTTGGAGAAGGGTTTGCAAGAAGACAGGAAGGCCTGAATGGACTATCTGGGAAATAGCCATGAGGTGTCAAGAGAGCATAGGGATACTATTAGAGACCACGTTCTAGCAGCTTCTCTCTTTGGGTTCAATTCCACGACTCTGCATCTAACCTTCCATATCATGTATTATCTCTTAACCATTCTGCTCAATGTCCTCCAGAAATACGGCGACATTTAGTCATAGATACAACGTGGTTTATCTCTTATTTTCACAGTCTTTCTCCTTTCCTATCTAAAATGTACTCTGAAATTAAATCTTCCTCCAAAAGAGCTCAGAGCTGTAAGAGGATGTTAGACTAAGAGATGGTAAATCAATCAGCACTGAGATGGGACAATCCAGAGCAACATTACCACATCCTCAACACACCTTGAGTAATCACAGGAAATGCCTGGGATTCTGGATTAACACTCTATATATTTAGATTTTTTATATTTAGGTTTTCCTTTTCTATATTTAGATTTTTAGGGAAGGGCAGAAAGATCTGGTCTGCCTTCCATTTGACTTTGACTAGAACACAGTACAACAGAACATAAATATCAAGAATCCTGGATGCAAAAGCATAAGATTGAAGCCACAATTTTTTTTTTAAGATTTTATTTATTTGACAGACAGAGATCACAAGTAGGCAGAGAGACAGGCAGAGAGAGAGAAAGAAGGAAGCAGGCTCCCTGCTGAGCAGAGAGCACCATGTGGGGCTTGATCCCAGGGTCCCTAGGATCATGTCCTGAACCGAAGACAGAGGCTTTAACCCATTGAGCCACCCAGGTGCCCCTGAAACCACAATTTTTTGGACCTCCCCTCAGTACAGTTATATGACTTCCAGCAAGGCAACTAACTTTGCAAAGACTCCTCTTCACATGTTTAAAATGGACTTAACTGGGACATCTGGGTGACTCAGTCATTAAGTGTCTGCCTTAGGCTCAGGTCATGATCCCAGGGTCCTGGAATCAAGCCCCGTGTCAGGCTCCCTGTTCTGAGGGAAGCCTCCTTCTCCCTTTCCCACTCCCACTGCTTGTGTTCCTTCTCTCACTGTATCTCTCTCTGTCAAATAAATAAATAAAATCCTTAAAAAATAAATAAAAAATAAAACAGACTTAATTATATAGGGCTCAGGGGCTGTGCTAACACTTTATTGAAATTAACTCTTTGAAAGGCCATATTGAAAATGTGAAAGAAAAATTCAAAATGAAGTAAGCATTGTTAAGACAGTCCTTCAAATTAGGGTGCAGAGGACATTGAGGAAGCAGGGCCTATGTACCTTTCCTGTTTGAATCCTTCCAACACCATGGACTTTGGACTTTTGTCCATTAAACGGGACCACCTCCTGGAACACATCCTTCTATTCTGGATTGAAATAGAGATAATGGAACACTTGCTAGCTAGAGAGTCAATCCTGTATGAGATAGCCAGTTTAGCTCTGCCTGCATAATTCTTCTAGAACAATTTATGTAACCTTTTGGTTTTTGCCTCTGTAAGCCATCATTCCCTGCTGGCAATTCGGAGCACACTTTAAATTCCCATCAATTTCAGTCTACTCTGTGTTCCTCGGACTGCAATCCCTAAGACCCTAAATACATGCTTTTCGTTGTTTTACAGCCTTCTCCTCTTCTTGGTCAACAGAAACAGAAGTCATAATTACAGTTGTCCCTGAGCAACACAAGTCTGAACTATGTGGGTCCGCTTATACGTGATGTTTTTCAATAAATATAGTATGGTGTTATAAATGTATTTTCTTTTCCTTATGACTTTTTTTTAAAGATTTTATCTATTTATTTGACAGAGAGATCACAAGTAGGCAGAGAGGCAGGCAGAGAGAGAGGAAGGGAAGCAGGCTCCCCGCTGTGCAGAGAGCCCGACGCGGGGCCCGATCCCAGGACCCTGGGATCATGACCCGAGCCGAAGGCAGTGGCTCAACCCACTGAGCCACCCAGGCGCCCTTCCTTATGACCTTTTTAAAAAGATTTTATTCATTTATTCGACAGAGAAAGAGAAAAAGAGAAAAAGAGAGAGAGAATAGAAGCAGGGGGAGCAGTAGGCAGAATCCTTGCTTTCAAATTTCAATTCATTTGGGTATATAGCTAGAAGCAGAGAGCATTTTACCATCAGGACTAAACTAAAATGAATGAAAAGAAAGAATGAATCTTAGAACACTGAAAAAATTAGATTAAATTAAAAAAAAAGAGAGAAAGCTCCTGATTTCACTTATATGTGCAATCTAAAAGAAACAAAACAAATGAACAAAGAAATTAAAAAAAAAAAAAAAAGCCAGACTCGCACATACAGAGAACCAACTGGTGGTTACCAGAGGAGGATGGATAAAATAGGGAAGGGGATTAAGAGGGGCAAACTTCCAGTTATAAAATAAATCAGTTCCAGTGATGAAAAGTATAGCATAGGGAATATTGTCAGTAATATTGTAATAATGTTGATGGTGACAGATGGTGACTACTCTTATCATGATGAGCCCTGTGTAATATACAGACCTTTTGAATCAATATGTTGTACACCTGAAACCCATATAACTTTGTATGCTAATTGCACTTCAATTTTTAGAAATTAAAAATAAATTTTAAAAACAGATAACTTCTAACTCTCAGGAGTTCTCATCCTTGGTCCATGTATAGAATTCAGGGGGTCTGGGAATTTGGATGTGAAAAAGAAAACAGCATCTTCATGGTCACTAACCTAAAACCTTTAACTGAAACCTACAACTATGTAGCATTTCCTTCAGTGCTGACTATAGGTAACGCTGCAGCGGTATTAGTAGTACCTGTGACTCAGTCACCAACAGAAATCACAGATGTTTTCATATTCCTTTCCCATCATTGAGCATATCTCCAAATATCATTACATTTGACTCGACTCCAAAGTTATGGTGGTTATCAGATCTACAGCTAGATCTTGTTATTTATGCAGTAAAGAAGTCATCTTTTGCTCCATCACAAATTTTAAGAAATATTTTGAAAACTGTATTTCAGAATGATTGGTTTCCTTTGCAGTGTTTTGCATTTATTTTATACATTTAGAAAAGATTACTCTAAGACGGGGTTCAGATTCTTCATCAGACAGCTAATGGCTCCAAGGCACGAAAAAGGTTAAGGAGTCCCCATCATCCTTAGCCCCTGTCCCATGAGGACACGCAGGCTCCCTCATCTCCTCGAGGCACCCCTGGAGGACTCACAGTGCAAAAACCAGAGAGCCAGAGCAGGTTTGCATTTCTGTTCCCAGCTCTGTGGAGGATAATTAAAGTTTTCTTGGAGGGGCAGTTGGGCATCCTACTCAATGCTATTCAGATTCTCTCTGCCCCCCAAAACTAAGAAGAAAAATTTCACTTCACAATTATAGAATTCTCTCTCTGGGATGGCTTTGGAAGTGTTCAGAGTCTTTCTAGGTTCCCAGGAGTGAGCATAGAGGGATGTGAGCTTTGCAGTTCCAGGGCTGGTTTCACTGGAGGAAATGGCATATAGGGTCCTGGTGCAATTCCAGCTATGACATACCAAGTCATTCTTTTTTTTTTTTTTTAAGATTTTATTTATTTAATTGACAGACAGAGATGACATAGTAGCAGAGAGGCAGGCAGAGAGAGTGGGGAAGCAGGCTCCCTGCTGAGCAGAGAGCCTGATGCGGGGCTCGATCCCAGGACCCTGGGATCCTGACCCGAGCCGAAGGCAATGGCTTAACCCACTGAGCCACCCAGGTGCCCCCCAAGTCATTCTTAAAAATACATATTTATTTATTGAGCCTGTGACACCAGGTGATGGAGAAGAAACTGAGTTGGGACTCAGAGGGCCTGGAAGTTAAGTGCAGAATTTTTTCTCATAAGAAAAGTTCAATTAGCAGCCCCTCTGATGTTTTTTTCTGCATCTTTGCAGAAGATCAAAATGTCAAGAACCTGGGGTCTCCAAATACCATTTATGTAGTTAACACCCAGTTAAAAGAAAATCTAGGGTAGGTTTAAAGGAAGAAATCTTAAGCAGGAGATAGATAGCACATGGGTTCAATGTGCATGAGAAGAGAAAGGGAGAGAAAAGTTGCTAATCAAACTGCATTGCTTTCAGGAAAGCCAGATCATCTTTGCCGCAAGTCTTTATTTTGTGGGCACCATGGGCTTTATCAACAGCAAAATGGAAACTCCATTAGAGTAAGGGAAAAGACCTCTATTTGTTTCATCTATTCTTCCAGTTAAATTATTTTTTTCCATCTATCCATCCATCCATCATGCCTTCTATCCTGTCTTGCATTCCTTCTTTTCATCCTTCCATCCAATCCTCTCTCTAAAGCTCTTTCCATTCACCCATTCAACCCTCCTTCTAGTAACCCCCCTGCCACTTTCCCCTCACCCCTTCATCATTCTTCCATAACTTCTTCACATCTAGGTTTCTTTCTTTCTCTCTTCCATTCATGAATACTCTTAAGAGTGGCACTGGGACATGATTGTATAATGTCACACTCTAAAGTCAGGGTAGCTGGTTCAAACCAGGTTCAATATTCATTAGACCTATGTCCTTGGGCAATTTGCTCAAAGTCCCCATACTTGAGGTTCCCAGTTTCTTTACAGATAAACAGCAGCTCATAAAAATCCCTCCTCCACCAGTATATCCTGAGGATTAAATAAACTAATATGCATAAGGTGTGTACAGTAGAGCTGGCTTGTATTAGGGGGTTATAAATACTAGTTGTTATTATTAGTATACTTCTGGTATTGGGTTAAAGTCTGCAAAGATAAAATTTTAAGACATAGCCCTTGTTTATAGGTGATTCTTATATCTGGAGAGTTAATACAATATCCAAAGATGAGCAAGCAATTCACTTCTCATAAGGAAGTTTATTGCACTGTGTTCATTTCCTAAAGTGTATAATTTAGCATTATCACCTCTGAGGAATGGTGAAATTTTTGAGGGTCTTGGGCTTCCAAACAACTGCTGCACTCTTAGAACTGCTGATCTTTGCCCCATTTCAGTTCCATTCTATCAAGTGTGTTTCTCCAAACCTTGATTTGTGCACTGAGTTCCTTGCCAGCCTCCTGCAATGCAATTTAACATGAGGCAATATAATGTTCTTGTTGGGGATAGCAATCGTTTAATAGAATGGATCGGAACTCTCTCCAATGTGAGTATGATTTAGGTTGCCTTGTTATCGGGGAAGGTCTGCGTGTTCTTTCAGCTCTATTGAGATGAGACCTTTCAAGCAGTCACTGCAGTCAACCCCTTTTGTCATTTTGGTTAACAAAAACTCCAGGACTTTAATAACCAGAGAATTTCAAATTAACACTTGGGAACTGCAAAGACTGGTTTGAGAAGTTAAAGAATAACCTAAAGTTTAGTTTGAGGATATATTGGAACTCCTACCACTGTAGCATGTGAACATACCTGACTAGTCTCCTATGTCCAAAACCAGGATCTTACAGATTTGACTCTACAAACAAGCTAACATCCAAAATCATGATCAGTCAGAAAACAAATATTACCACCCTCAGCTGACACCTTTACTTTGAAATGATTATGAATGAAGTAGTGGATAAAGATAGCGAACACCATGCAATGGAAATAAATAAATCCTAAAATCTCAGTGGTTTAGTACAATGGAAGATTTATTTCAGGCTCATGAAAAGTCTGATGCAGGTTGATGGGGACTTGCCTTCATCTTGCAGTTAGAGACCCATCTCAACATATGGCTTCCAAGGTTACTAAGGAGAGGGGGAGGGGAAGGCAGAGACACATTAGCTCTTAACCAGGGGAGGGGAAGGCGGAGACACATTAGCTCTTAACAGGCTCATCTGGGAAGGGACATCCACCACTTCTATTTAGGATCCATTGGCCAGATCTTGTTTCATGACCTATCTCAATGGCTAGGGCTGGGAAATTCAAGTGAACACAGGGAATAGTTGTTGCATCTAAACCTCTCATCCATAACTGGTAGAGACATAGACATTCCAAATCCATAAGGGAAAAGTTGCTGAATGGATAAAGATAGTGGAAAACATAGATTGCTTCTAAATGACAATGAAAGTACTGGGCAGGAGCTATGGGGACCAGAGGCTCAATCCAAAACATCCTGACTACTGCACAGGATTTCTTGAAAGTCTCATGTTTTATCATTAAATTTTTCATGAGTTTAAATATAAAACTTCAGCTCTGTCTCCTCAATGCTGACAAGAGGTTTATTTTGGGAGTATCTCCCAGCATACAGTGTGCCTGTGCCCTCCCAGGGATTTGCCTTCCCTTCCTTAAGGAGCACATTCTAAATGTCCAATAGATGGTTATGAAATGGTAGTGAGGAGGGTATATTTAATTCAAGGAAACGCCAGTGTTAATTTGAAGGCCCTCCACCATTGCTGAGTATTTGCCTGGATGCCTTGACTGTCCTATTCTAAAGTGCAAGTTCATTGCAATAACGGTGCTTTATACACTTTTAATTTACACTTGATCTTGAGTCCTTCTCAATGTCCATTCACAAAGAACAATGAACCCCAGACATACGGGTCTGCCCAAAGCTTACTCATGTCATAAGACTATCAGGGGTCCCCCATAAGAATTTCTTCTTCCCTCCCCTCTGTCCCTTTGCTTCCCAGCCAGGATTTTCACTGAACAACAAAGACAAACCTCTAACTAGTGAAAACTTAGGAATACACTTGCTTTCAAAGGACAAATAGAGAAGACTTCTAGAAGAAGCATGAGTTTGCCTAATTTCCAGGTGGTATTTATTTATTTATTTATTTATTTATTTATTTTCAGTTCACTCAAAGTTACCCACATTGCTGTTTCCTGACCACTCCTTACCCCAATGTCCAAATCCAGATGGTCCCCTGCATTCTGGACCTTGTGTTACCTGACTTCAGAGGTCTACCTAGGTCTGTAAATCTGCCCTTGCTTCTACAACCCATCAGATAATAGCTATTTTAAAAGAATTGACACATATGAAATAATTAATTCATTAACCAAATAGTTATTGTGTACCTACAGTCTTCCAGGCACCATGGGTAGATGATAAGGTAATAACTACAGAGTGAGTTCAGGTCCCCATTCATCGTGAAGTTTACTCTCTAAAAGTGGAGAACAGGTAAAGAAATAACCAAAAGTGAGCGCCTGGGGTTAAGCCTCTGCCTTCAGCTCAGGTCATGATCTCAGGGTCCTGGGATCGAGCCCTGCATCAGGCTCTCTGCTCAGCAGGGAGCCTGCTTCCCCATCTCTCTCTCTTTCTCTCTCTCTCTGCCTCTCTGCCTATGATCTCTCTGTCAAATAAATAAACAAAATCTTAAAAAAAAAAAAGAAAGAACCAAAAGTGAGATGATTCTGGATGATAACGGTATAAAGGAAGGGAAACAGGGGGATGTGATAGGGAGGGACTATGGTTAGGGAAGGACCTCCTGCCCAGGAGAAGTGGGGAGATCTAGGGAGATGGACAGTGTGGCAGGCCAGCCACTAGGCAATGGTGCCAGAATGAGCGAGGAACGCAGGACGAAAAGTACAAAGATTACCTTCATGCTCCTCCTACACCCAATAAAAGAACATAGCATTCTTTCTTCTTATCTCTGCCCCAGTGCCCTAGATCATATGTGAAAGCTAGGATATAAATATCATATTAAATGCAGTAACCGACCATCTCCAAGAAAGCCCTCATCCTCTCTTTCCCAAATCAGCATCTTTCCAAGGGACTAAACAAAACATCTGCCTTGATCTTTGGTCAAGCTGCTGTGACCTAGCTTTCCTTATTGAGACCAATAGCTGATGACAAGTTATAATAGAAACAACTGCTCACATTCTCGCTGCCCTCAATCAGCTAGGCAACATCTCTCTGACTGATTAAGTCACTAGGGAAAATCTTTTCTCTGTTGCAGTGACTGCTGATTGATGGCACTGAAGGAGCCTTGCTGCTCAGGCTCTTATTCAAGGGAGGGCTATCAATTTCCACAGATCCCTTGGCCAGTCTACCCCCATCTATTTCAGGAGTTGGAGGAATTGCCTGAGAAGTACATGTGGCCCTGTACCCAAGGAGAATGATGGGGACAGAGTGAGAGGAGGGAAAAATGACATGGCCTCACAATGAGATCAGCACTGAGCTCACTCAGAAGCAACCAGCTCCATTACTCTGTTTATATCACAGCTTCCTTCCCCCTCCTATCCCAATCCTTCCTCCTATCCCTATCCTCCTATCGCTATCCTTCCCCCATGTACCACCCCCATCAAGAGCCAAGAGCCTAATTCCAAAGATCATGGCAAAGGGCATATATTGTATCTGCTTCATGATAGTTACTGACTAGACTGGTCTCCTTCAACATTCCAGGGGAAAAGACTTTTACACAAAAATTTAATTTGGGAAATTACACAAAAATTACAAAATTACAAAAATTTAATTAGGGAAATTAAAAGAGCTGATACCTAAGTTTTCCAAACATAGCAGAACAATAGGGGTTCTAAGCTCATTGCAGGGAGTGACTAGTTAACTGAGCAGTGTTTTTCAAAGCAAAACAGAAGGTGTCAGGCTCAATCCTGGGCAGGTGCTTGCGGAGGTAAATGCAGATTATGTTGATTGCTCACTAAAGGCTTCGAAATGTATAGCAGACACAGCCCGTAACTGGCATAGAGGCGTTCTGCCTCCTTAAATGGCCTGGTGTCTGGCTACACCCACCTAGCAGTGATCACATTAGAGCCAGGCCTCCAGCTCCAGGCTGTCAAAGACTATTGAATTTGCTGTATTTTCTGAGTGATAAAAGCAGACTTTTAATTTAATTAATCTCATCCTTGATTGCATTAACCACCCATGTGGCCAGAAAGTACAGCTTGGACCTCGGGCAACCAGACCCTGTCTGCATTAACCTCTCAGGCATTGAGGACTCTGGGTTCCCATGAAGGGAATGATTCATTTTTATGTTGATCATTAAAAAAGGTCAGCCAGAAAACCTCTGCTGGCTTAGGGACTGGATGCTCAGGAAGCAAATTCTAAATAGGGGATGAGGACGGCAACACAAACATTTCTTTGACAATCTTTTGATCTGAGGAATTCAGAATCATTTTCTTTGAACCAATGAAACCTTTTATCCTCAAAGGTATGAAATTTCTAAGAAAGCAAAGTGTTGATTTCAAAATGATAGGCATTAGCTGAGTTTGATGTTGACATTCTGGATACTGGGGCTTTAGTAGATGGGACTGAACACTCAGAGACCATATGTTGCTGACAGAATCAGTCTATTTTTAATGAGAACTCAAACATGCATTCACCCGAAGTCAGGTGGTTTATGGAATATTGGAGGGTAGCATCCAAAGTGATACAGATAGGCTGAATAGAAGGGGAAAATATAATGAGAGTCCACTTAACAGAGGGGAATGTAATGTTTCACACTGAGCTTAAAAAAACTAATCTGTACAAAAGCAGAAAGGAGTCTACAGACTTGAAGAGCAGTAGGTATGGAAAAATACTTACTGGTTTTAGTAGATGAGGAAGCTAATATTAGTAACAAATGTAAGGCACTCAATAAAGATCAATGTCATGTTAGGATCTGAAGAGACCCTGTTGGTACCCTGTCCAGATCTGCTTTATGGGACTTGTGACCTAGCCACTAGCGTCTGAGTGTTGACAGTTACCAGCTCAGAACTGGCCTCCTTGATGGAGAATTGCCTTTGGCTGATAGGAGTTTGGGTAAGTAACACTCTTAGCCAGGGTAGCCTGTTGCTAATGACTGATGAAAGTACAGTTACAAGAGACTGATGAGATCCCTTGCTTTGGGAGTGGGACCAAGACCTTCTAGAGCAATTCTCCTTGTGTGATTAGTCTGGACTCTAGCTGAGACCACATGCTTGATATTGTGATTTATAAGAAATACATATTTGGCTTTCATCCCCATTTCTGGCACAAAAGTCTTAAAATTCTTAGAATTTCCAAAGTGATGAGAACAGAGTGATAAAGGTATCTTTTGTTATGTGTAGGAGGTAACTTTTGGAAAGCTCCTAAGGATGGGGGCTGGCTGCTAAAGCAGCCAAACAGGTGACTAGAGGAGTGGGAACTTCCATTCTCCATCCCCACCAGAACTCTACCTCTGGGGAGAAGGGCTAGAGATTGAGTTCAGTCATGGATGGCCTGTGGTTTAATCAGTCATGCCTACATAATGAACCCTTTGCAAAAAACCCAAAGGACAGAGCCTCCAGGTTGATAAACTCATGGAGGTGCTGGAGGGGTGGCACCTTGGGAGGGCATGGATGCTTCTCTCCCTGTCTCTTCCATCTGAGTGTTCCTAATTTATACCCCTTTATAATAAATTGATAATCTACTAAGTAAATGTTTCCTTGAGTTCTATGAGCCCCTCTAGCAAATTTATGGAACATAGCAGGAGATCATGGGTACTTTTGGTTTATAGACAGTCAGAAATACAGGTAACCTGTGCTTGCAACTGGTATCTGAGATAGGAGGTGTGAGGGGACATTTTTATGGAACTGAGTGATAAACCTAGGGAATCTGATGCTACCTCTAGGTAGACAGTATCAAAATCAGGTTAAATGCTCAGACTTCCTTATTGGTGTAAGGAAGCCTCCCTCTCCTCCCACACACACACACTGGAGTTGTAACTGGGGCCCAAAGGTGCAAATGGACCTGGCTCCAGGGTTCCCATACAAATCAGGTTCAGCCACTTGATGTTGACAAGATCCAGGAGAGGAGTGGAGGTTAAACAAGAAAGGAACTTATTTCAGTGAGGCCAACACTGAGAAGACAGCAGACTAGTGTCCCAAAGGCTGTCTCCAAAGTGCCGAAAATACTGCTAAATTTATATAAGGAGAATGCAGGCAAAGGTTGGTGGGTATGTGTAGCTGGGTGGTAAAGGTCAGGTTTATTGTCTTGCGGTTGGTCACACCAGGTCTTGCTGGTGTCAGGGCAGTTGTCATTGTTTGAAGGGGGTAGTTTCAATTCCCATCACAAGATCCTTTGCCTGCTGGGTCTTTTCCCTGAATTAGAAGGTAAGCGGGAATAAAGAACTTACTTAGTTAGAAAGTAGAAACTGAGGTCAAAATGGAGGCAGCCACTGTGTCATCTTTCATAACTGGTGATGAGAACACACAAAATAGCATGCTGGCCCAGCTCCTCCCACTAGACAACCTTTTTCCCTGACTCCCATTCTTCTGAACGAAATCTCTCAGGTAATCACTTCCCTATTCTACCATCTCAGGCTCTCCTTACCAGAAACCTGGCCTAAAATATTCTGTCTGCATTGATAAAGACTTACCCAGGAGGAAGGGGGACATCTTACCAATCTACTTTGTGGCCCCTGAAAAACTGTGCTAGATTTTGGCCATGCCACCCAGGAGGCAATAGTCACAAGATCCAGCCACTCCAGGGAGGTAACTCAGATGTGAACGTTCTAGAAACTCTTGACTTCTCAAAGTAGTTTTAAAGATTGGGATTATGGAACAGTTCAAAGCCTATGTGGATGCTGAAAAACTATCTTCTTCTTACAGGAAAGAATACGTGTTAGTATGGTGGAAAGTTCTGTTAATGGCTCCCAGGCTGCAATCTTACACATTGTTTATCTCCACTGCATTCAAAATTCAGTGGAACATCCTAAGTAAAATTACAGAATATTACAAAGCATCAATTCATTCAGAAACATTTATTGACCATTTATTTTGAGTTAGGCAATGTTCAAGACACTTGGGGTTAAAAATGGAAAAGAGATAAAAATTGGAAAATGTAGCTCATTTTCTATGTCTCCTTTTCCAAAATAAGGTAAAGAATCTTGCACTGAGAGAAAATCTTCCTTATGTCCTTGGGGGGATGAAGTGCAGTAACATCTCACTTTGAGCTGATAGACACTTGAAGGAAAGAAGGACATTTGATAAATTGATTTATAAAGATAAAGCTGGTTCTAATAAAACTAAATACCCTACTTCTTATTCTGTAGGTTTGTATGTTTCTTTTTGTTTTCCTTTTCATGTTTTTCTATTCACTGTTGAAGAAGAAAAATGGTAAGTGAAGAAGGAGGAGAAAGACAGTCAATTTAGACTTGGGAACTGCATGAGATAATCTGAATTTGTGGATCAAATCAGCCTTCTGTTCAACAGCTGTCTTTATCCTTCTTTCTCTCTCTCTTCTTTTTCTGTCTCTCTCTCTCTTCAAAAATAAAATAGATTCGGTACACTGTCCAAATATTTGGAATCCAAGGATCCCAAGATTGAAAGTGTTAAAATTCAAAGTGCCTTGCTGGTCAGAACATTGGATTACCTGTTGCCTGGCATGGTAGCCATTCAGTCTTTGTGCAGACAGGTCATTCAATCTGACCTCTGCCACCCAGGATTCTGGCTTCTCCATGAGAATCAAGGAAACCCATTGCAACAGCAGCACTTTCCACTAGTTCCCTTTGCCTCAAGAATATCCACTGTAGTTCTGTTGCATATTGGTTTGATATGATTTCAAATCCAATCTAAATGGTTGGAACTAAATGAAGTTTGTTTTAATCCACTTCTTTATGACAAGGGCAAAAAAAATTGTTTTGATACAAGAATTAAGTAAGCTGTGTCAGGATGTCATTATCGCATCGTTTTCACCATTAAGAATTCAGGAGCTCAGCTGCTGGAGGCCCCCTGCTCAGAGTTCATCTATGAAGACATAAGAAGCAACTGTGCCAAGAGGACATTTTGACTATAAATATCAAGAGTTTGTGAAGATTACTCAGATGTGTTTGGTTTGGGCAAAGAGACACTTTGCTGATCTAAATAGCTCTCCAGTGACCTTGGAGCAATTAGCTCCTGTGCAGTAGAGTTGAATCAAACCAGCAGTGGTGGAAGCTGTGCAGTGGCCCAGAAGACAATCTGTTTGTGCGTCAACATCAGTCCCATTGCTCCCCAGCAATATGCTCTAGCAGCAAGGGATTTATACTTTTGCCTGGCAGCTGGATGGCAGCTCTCAGTTGGCTAAGCCTCTCCCTCCCAAGTACGAACTCATTATAAAAGGTAAACCTCAACTAAATTTGAACTTTATTCATTTCACTGCCCCCTTCTCCCTGCTTGGAACAACAGTATGATTATCATTGATTTGGAGTATGTTATTTCTTTATTAGTGTATCAAGAGACATTATTTTATATGCTATTGGTTCTTGAAAGTCCACAGTGAACTTGTGTTAAATAAATCATTGGCAAAGACAAACTCAGTCTCTGAGCATGATTTGCCTCCCAAAACAAAACAAGTTCTCTTCCTCAATAATGTATGTTTCATAGCTTCAGTGAAGAAAGAACCTTCTAGGCTCTCTTGAGGGGCATCATTTGGCAGGGTTCAATAGGTCACATATGATAAATCTGCTTTAACATTTGAGTCCAGATTTAAGTCCACTAAACTGTCTGCCCTCCTGGCACCTATGTGAGCAGAGTAAATTAGCATCTCTGGAACATTCACCAATGTTGATGAAATCAGGCAGACCAAAAAATTGTTTTTGTTTCTCTTTTATCTCACATCATTGTAATAAATTTTTACAACTGTATGCTGGCTTTTGTTGATAGAAATTAGCATAATATTATACCTCATTTGTTTTGTAGCCATTCCGTCCCATATTTGGCTTCATAAATTGCCCTGAGATATACCAGAATCTGACTCTACCTGAAATCTAAAGAGCATGAAAGATGGGGTGAAGTGATAGAAGAATTTACTTCTGGCAAAGGAACTTGCTCAGTGGAGAGTCCCCGGCGAGTATAAATAGCCTATCAGACAAAAAATCCTAAAAGGTTCTTTGGTCAGCCAGGCAATCTTAATGGGGAGTGATGATTTGAGGTGTTACAAATCATCTGAGGTTTTCCGTATTTACCTGTTCTACCTCCTAGCCAAATGTTCTAAAAGACCTGATGAAACCTCAAATTCAGCAGGCAATGTCACATAACAGTCACAGATATCAAACTTTTAGTTTAATTTTCAGACTTGAAGTTGCAAGAGTTAAGAGATTAAAAGAAATCATAGAAAGTAATGATGATGTTATCAGGGAAAGAAAGCTTTTGGTTTTCAACCAATGTTTTGAGGTAAAAGTTAGGAAATGTGACATTGTTGATCTCTTTTCTCAAGTCCAATACCATTAAACACAACCTTACCCTTTGGTCCTTAAATCTTTTTATACTATTTGAGGCAAGTAGCCAATTGATCTCCTAAAACTGTGCCTTCATCCCTAGTGACCATAGATGAGCACAAAATTAATTTTTCTCCATGCTTTGCCAGAGCCCACTCCTTAAGACTAACTGGATCGTCACTGCCAATAGCCCCAGCCAAGTCAAAGAACAAATCTCTTATTTTCCTAAATTTCTCAGAGGGTCCAATGACCACCTACTTTTGCTACTTGCCTACTTTGGCTTCCAATATCCATATCAATAAGTGTTCTTATTAAATCTAGATGAGTTAAGTAGGAAATATAGTTTAAAGGAGAATGCCGGATAAACTGGTGAAACACTGGAGAACCACAGTTACAGCATTGCAAGTGGGGGTGATACCCACATCATACAAATGTGGAAGAAAACAGCTACTGCTATGACCTTGACGTGGAAGCATGTTCTGCTGCAGTTTAGTGCAGCTGCTATTACTATTCCCAGAAACATGGTTTTCTTGCACCCACATCCATGGCTCTCAGAATGCTGTCAGTGCTGCTTTAGAAGTGACTACTGCTGCTACTGCTATCTGTAGAGCACTCTTTGTTATCTTTATTTTTCATTAAAGACCCAAAGAGGAAAGTGGGATTGACTGGCAGAAACTCACAATATGTCCTCCAAGCCCCAGCTTCAAGGGGGAAAATAAAAATATGCATATGGGATGTTCACCTTCTAGGGCAGGAGGGAACTCAGAATCAGATGGAAAGAATATATTGTCACAGAGGTGGCAGATCTGTTTTCCTCCTCGACTGCCCAGCCGCTGATTCAGTATTTCTTGTTTCTATTTCACACTTCATGAAACAGCCTGTTCTTAGGGGGAGAGCTCTCGCAGTGTTTGAAAGTCCAATATAGTGCTAATCAGATACATTATGAAGAGTCAGGTCTGATGCTGGGTGCTTTATTTCATTATCTTATTTGATTAAAACTAAAGACTAAGAAGAAGGTAGAATCCACTTCATTTTGTAGGTGAGTAATTTGAAATTTGGAGACACTGAATGACTTGGTCAAGATTATATAATTAGGAGGTAAATACAGAGGCTTAAATGAGAAGTCTCTGGTTCTCCACTCTTCTCTGTACTCCCAATATTTTCCATGTGACTTTGTAGGCCCTCACCCCACCAGGCAGAAATAACTATGCTGACACTTGACTTCGGGCTTGGCCATGTGACTTAATTTAACCAAAAGGATGTTGGTACATATGATACAAGCAAAGGTCTGATGAACTCTGTATTGGATCACGGCCCATGGTGCAGAGTAAGAGAAAAAAAATGCAAATGAAAAGGAATGGGGAACAATGGAATTTGAATTATAATTAGGAACTTAAATGGGTGGCATAGGTTTTCTTGTTAATAAGGGAGTTCAAAGAATGAGAGATAAGTAAGGGTGAAAATGACCAGGAAAATTTTAGTAGGAATGGGTCTTAAAGAATTCAGGAAGTTGTGGTTGACGTTGGTCTGGGAATCTAAAACCCAATGACAAAGGGAAGTTGCAGCTAGCAGTGTAGGGAACATCTTCCTTATACCTCTCCCCACCCCTAGCAACAGAAAAAAATATATAGTCTTTCTCCTTCTTTACTCTATTACTCTTATTTGCAGTGCACTTTTCTCCATCATGTCATTGTAGAGAATAAAATAAATAGAGTTGAGTGCTGTGATAAGAAGCTTTTCAACCCAGCTGTGTGTGTGTTGATCAAAATATTTAGATAGAATGCTTGTCAAAGCACTTAGGTAGGGAGAGATAAGTTCCATTATAAACTAAGGAGCAAAACAAAGTAGGTGTACGAGTATGAGGTAAAATTAGTTGTTTAGCTTCACTGAATTTGTATTTGGCTGTTCCCCCTTTAGCTACTCAGGAAGAACAGAAGTCATTTACCATGTGTCTAGTATAGCAAAAGTACAAAGAAATACAAGAAGCAGTATGTTGTGGAGCTATTTGGAAATTGATATTCCTACCGCCTGAAACACAACTATCTTGGCTATATTTTAAACACTTTAGAAGTATTATCTCATTCATACAAAATGGAAAACTATTCAAGTCTAAATACATATTAAGTATTAATTATACTAGAATATAAGGATTTTGAGGGCTAACAGTATCTATTCAAATATGTGTCCCCAAGTACTCAATACATATCTTTCTGATTACCCTGAAAGTAGAACTTAGTCCAAAACTGGGGTCTGCATTCCATGTAAACTGTTCCCCTGCATGCCCTTCCTTCTGGCCTTCTCCAGGAAATAAACCATTTGTAGTTTGTCTATGTGGACTTCAAAACTAACTCACACGTTATTTTATTATTTCACACCCAAGTTTAGCTGCTACATAACTGGCTTCCTTCCTAAGAGAGCATTTCTTTGAACCAAATTGAATTCATTAGAGGAAATAAGTTCATGATTAGCCAACAAGCTAATTGCTTGGTCATCGTGAGGCATATAAACAAGTGGGCCAAACAGGCACCATAACCTGGGTTGTTTTAGCTTTTGGCACAGGGTTCCCATGACCATTCTTCAAAGTGCCTTGACAATTGGACAAAACATATAACATCTGTGGGCCCCAGTTTCCTCTTCTGAAAATGGGTGCTAAAGTCTAATGTTCATTGATTTTATGATAGACCACAAATGTAGTGACACTGTGGGTTAGATCCAGAATTTAAAATAAATTCTGAGGAAAAACTTATATAGGATTCAACTGAGAAAAAAATTATATAGATTTAATGAGAAATTATCAGTGGTTGACTTAGATAATCTCAGTCTACACCATTTCCCATCTTTAGTCAGAGAAGCAAGGGAAATACCAATGTGAAACCTCATGCAAAGCCAGTTAAAAAAATATAATGTATTTCTAAGCTATCAAGAAAAAAAAAAAAAAGGAAATCCTCATTTGTCAAGACAGTGAAAGGAGAAATCTAAAAGAATAAGTAAAGAGTGAAGCTGGTGGGTGATCCAAAGCTTTAAACTGACCCTTCATTACCTTAAATGTTAATTTTAATGCCAATGTGGAAATGAAGATAAACTTAAAGATCACCCAACCCAGAATAAGGCTAGAACTCCAAAGGCCTACATCATCACTTGAAGAATAAATCAGATGGCTGAAAAGAAAAAACCTCCCATAGAATGTACTGGTAAGGAAATTTGCCTATTTCAAACTTGCTACTAAATCCAAGGGAAAAAATGTCTTGAGAAATCCTAACCATAAGCCATTCCTTATTAGGTTAATGACCCAAATTCAGACTCTTTATGTTATCTGAAAAAATATCAATATGAGAATTTATCTTAAAGGGATCCAGAGATGACATTGCTCCTCTAAGCCAACCAGGAATAAAACCAGTACTCTGTGGATGAATGTAATTCATGCTAGGTCTCAAATAACTGTCACCGATAAAACTCCAAAGACTAACTCATAGTAAAGCAAACTCAACCATGTACAAGAAAAAGGGATACTATGTTTAAGAGCTAGTTTAAAATAGATAGGTAGATAGATAGATTATTAACATATACCAATATATATCTATTTATCTTATATACACACATGCATAATTAAATATCTAAAAATCTAAATATTAGTACCAAATACTAGAAGATACTTAGAGGAATATATATATATATATATATATATATACATATATGTATACATATGTATACATATATATATATACACACATATATGTATACATATGTATACATATATGTATATATATACACACACACACATATATATATGCAACCTATGTTTAATTTATAAAAAAATAGAGTAGGTAGGTGTGAACAGAGGAGTCAAGATGGCGGAGAAGTAGCAGGCTGAGACTACTTCGGGTAGCGGGAGATCAGCTAAATAGCTTATCTAAAGATTGCAAACACCTACAAATCCAACGGGAGATTGAAGAGAAGAAGAACAGCAATTCCAGAAACAGAAAATCAACCACTTTCTGCAAGGTAGGACTGGCGGAGAAGTGAATCCAAAGCCACGGGAAGATAGACCGCGGGGGGAGGGGCCGGCTCCCGGCGAGCGGCGGAGCAACGGAGCAAAATCAGGACTTTTAAAAGTCTGTTCTGCTGAGGGACATCACTCCAGAGGCTTAACTGGGGTGAAGCCCAGGCGGGGTAAGCGCGGCCTCAGGTCCCGCAGGGTCGCAGAAGGATCGGGGGTATCTCAGTGTCGCAGAGCTTACCGGTATTAGAATGGGGAGGCCGGCTGCAGAGACAGAGCCGAGGAGTGACTCTCAGCTCAGGGTTGCCTTGAACCGGTCGCAGGCTCGGTCAGCTCAGAGCGAGGCCGGAGGCCAGGGTGACGAGAGTCATTTGGCACTGTTCTCTGAGGGCGCACTGAGGAGTGGGGCCCCGGGCTCTCAGCTCCTCCGGGCCGGAGACCGGGAGGCCGCCATCTTTATTCCCGTCCTCCGGACTCTACGGAAAGCGCTCAGGGAACAAAAGCTCCCGAAAGCGAACCCGAGCGGATGACTCAGCGCGGCCCGGGGTAAGGGCGGTGCAACTCCGCCTGGGGCAAAGACGCTTGAGAATCACTACAACGGGCCCCTCCCCCAGAAGATCTACAGGAAACCCAGCCAGGACCAAGTTCACCTACCAAGGAGAACGGCGGAATTCCAGAGGAGAAGAAAGCAAAGCACGGAACTCATGGCTTTCTTCCCATGATTTTTTAGCCTTGCAGTTAATTTAATTTTTTTTTCTTTTTCAATTTTTTTTTCTTTTTCTCTTCTTCTGCTAAATTTTTTTTAACTTTTACCATTTTCTTTTTTTTTAACGTTTTTTAAATAGTTTATCTAATATATATATATATTTTTTCCTCTTTTTATATTTATTTCTTTATCGGCTTTCTTTTTTTTAATAGTTTTTTTTTTCTTTCTTTCTGAACCCCTTTTTATCCCCTTTCTCCCCCCTCACAATTCAGGATCTCTTCTGATTTGGCTAAAGCATATTTTCCTGGGGTTGTTGCCACCCTTTTAGTATTTTACTTGCGCCTTCATAAACTCTTATCTGGACAAAATGACAAGGCGGAAAAATTCACAACAAAAAAAAGAACAAGAGGCAGTACCAAAGGCTAGGGACCTAATCAATACAGACATTGGTAATATGTCAGATATAGAGTTCAGAATGATGATTCTCAAGGTTCTAGCCGGGCTTGAAAAAGGCATGGAAGATATTAAAGCAACCCTCTCGGGAGATATAAAAGCCCTTTCTGGAGAAATAAAAGAACTAAAATCTAACCAAGTTGAAATCAAAAAAGCTATTAATGAGGTGCAATCAAAAATGGAGGCTCTCACTGCTAGGATAAATGAGGCAGAAGAAAGAATTAGCGATATAGAAGACCAAATGACAGAGAATAAAGAAGCTGAGCAAAAGAGGGACAAACAGCTACTGGACCACGAGGGGAGAATTCGAGAGATAAGTGACACCATAAGACGAAACAACATTAGAATAATTGGGATTCCAGAAGAAGAGGAAACAGAGAGGGGAGCAGAAGGTATATTGGAGAGAATTATTGGAGAGAATTTCCCCAATATGGCAAAGGGAACAAGCATCAAAATCCAGGAGGTTCAGAGAACCCCCCTCAAAATCAATAAGAATAGGTCTACACCCCATCACCTAATAGTAAAATTGACAAGTCTTAGTGACAAAGAAAAGATCCTGAAAGCAGCCCGGGAAAAGAAGTCTGTAACGTACAATGGTAAAAATATTAGATTGGCAGCAGACTTATCCACAGAGACCTGGCAGGCCAGAAAGAGCTGGCATGATATATTCAGAGTACTAAATGAGAAAAACATGCAGCCAAGAATACTATATCCAGCTAGGCTATCATTGAAAATAGACGGAGAGATTAAAAGCTTCCAGGACAAACAAAAACTGAAAGAATTTGCAAATACCAAACCAGCTCTACAGGAAATATTGAAAGGGGTCCTCTAAGCAAAGAGAGACCCTCAAAGTAGTAGATCAGAAAGAAACAGAGACAATATACAATAACAGTCACCTTACAGGCAATACAATGGCACTAAATTCATATCTCTCAATACTTACCCTGAATGTTAATGGGCTAAATGCCCCAATCAAAAGACACAGGGTATCAGAATGGATAAAAAAACAAAAACCATCTATATGTTGCCTACAAGAAACTCATCTTACACCCGAAGACACCTCCAGGTTTAAAGTGAGGGGGTGGAAAAGAATTTACCATGCTAATGGACATCAGAAGAAAGCAGGAGTGGCAATCCTTCTATCAGATCAATTAGATTTTAAGCCAAAGACTATAATAAGAGATGAGGAAGGACACTATATCATACTCAAAGGAACTGTCCAACAAGAAGATCTAACAATTTTAAATATCTATGCCCCTAACGTGGGAGCAGCCAACTATATAAACCAATTAATAACAAAATCAAAGAAACACATCGACAAGAATACAATCATAGTAGGGGATTTTAACACTCCCCTCACTGAAATGGACAGATCATCCAAGCAAAAGATCAACAAGGAAATCAAGGCCTTAAATGACACACTGGACCAGATGGACATCACAGATATATTCAGAACATTTCATCCCAAAGCAACAGAATACACATTCTTCTCTAGTGCACATGGAACGTTCTCCAGAATAGATCACATTCTTGGTCCTAAATCAAGTCTCAACCGGTATCAAAAGATTGGGATCATTCCCTGCATATTATCAGACCACAATGCTCTAAAGCTAGAACTCAATAACAAGAGGAAATTTGGAAAGAACCCAAATACATGGAGACTAAACAGCATCCTTCTAAAGAATGAATGGGTCAACCAGGAAATCAAAGAAGAATTGAAAAAATTTATGGAAACAAATGATAATGAAAACACAACAGTTCAGAATCTGTGGGACACAACAAAGGCAGTCCTGAGAGGAAAATATATAGCGGTACAAGCCTTTCTCAAGAAACAAGAAAGGTCTCAGGTACACAACCTAACCCTACACCTAAAGGAGCTGGAGAAAGAACAAGAAAGAAACCCTAAACCCAGCAGGAGAAGAGAAATCATAAAGATCAGAGCAGAAATCAATGAAATAGAAACAAAAAAAAACAATTGAACAAATCAACGAAACTAGGAGCTGGTTCTTTGAAAGAATTAATAAGATTGATAAACCCCTGGCCAGACTTATCAAAAAGAAAAGAGAGAGGACCCAAATAAATAAAATCATGAATGAAAGAGGAGAGATCACAACGAACACCAAAGAAATACAGACAATTATAAGAACATACTATGAGCAACTCTACGCCAACAAATTTGACAATCTGGAAGAAATGGATGCATTCCTAGAGACATATAAACTACCACAACTGAACCAGGAAGAAATAGAAAGCCTGAACAGACCCATAACCAGTAAGGAGATTGAAACAGTCATCAAAAATCTCCAAACAAACAAAAGCCCAGGGCCAGACGGCTTCCCGGGGGAATTCTACCAAACATTTAAAGAAGAACTAATTCCTATTCTCCTGAAACTGTTCCAAAAAATAGCAATAGAAGGAAAACTTCCAAACTCATTTTATGAGGCCAGCATCACCTTGATCCCAAAACCAGACAAGGATCCCAACAAAAAAGAGAACTACAGACCAATAACCTTGATGAACACAGATGCAAAAATTCTCGCCAAAATACTAGCCAATAGGATTCAACAGTACGTTAAAAGGATTATTCACCACGACCAAGTGGGATTTATTCCAGTGCTGCAAGGCTGGTTCAACATCCGCAAATCAATCAATGTGATACAAGACATTAATAAAAGAAAGAACAAGAACCATATGATACTCTCCATAGATGCTGAAAAAGCATTTGACAAAGTACAGCATCCCTTCCTGATCAAAACTCTTCAAAGTGTAGGGATAGACGGCACATACCTCAATATTATCAAAGCCATCTATGAAAAACCCACTGCAAATATCATTCTCAATGGAGAAAAACTGAAAGCTTTTCCGCTAAGGTCAGGAACACGGTAGGGATGTCCGTTATCACCACTGCTATTCAACATAGTACTAGAAGTCCTAGCCTCAGCAATCAGACAACAAAAGGAAATTAAAGGCATCCAAATCGGCAAAGAAGAAGTCAAACTATCACTCTTCGCAGATGATATGATACTCTATGTGGAAAACCCAAAAGACTCCACTCCAAAACTGCTAGAACTTGTACAGGAATTCAGTAAAGTGTCAGGGTATAAAATCAATGCACAGAAATCAGTTGCATTTCTCTACACCAACAACAAGACAGAAGAAAGAGAAATTAAGGAGTCCATCCCATTTACAATTGCACCCAAAACTATAAGATACCTAGGAATAAACCTAACCAAAGAGACTAAGAATCTATACTCAGAAAACTATAAAGTACTCATGAAAGAAATTGAGGAAGACACAAAGAAATGGAAAAATGTTCCATGCTCCTGGATTGGAAGAATAAATATTGTGAAAATGTCTATGCTACCTAAAGCAATCTACACATTTAATGCAATTCCTATCAAAATACCATCCATTTTTTTCAAAGAAATGGAACAAATAATCCTAAAATTTATATGGAACCAGAAAAGACCTCGAATAGCCAAAGGAATATTGAAAAAGAAAGCCAAAGTTGGTGGCATCACAATTCCGGACTTCAAGCTCTATTACAAAGCTGTCATCATCAAGACAGCGTGGTACTGGCACAAAAACAGACACATAGATCAATGGAACAGAATAGAGAGCCCAGAAATGGACCCTCAACTCTATGGTCAACTCATCTTTGACAAAGCAGGAAAGAATGTCCAATGGAACAAAGACAGCCTCTTCAATAAATGGTGTTGGGAAAATTGGACAGCCACATGCAGAAAAATGAAATTGGATCATTTCCTTACACCACACACGAAAATAGACTCAAAATGGATGAAGGATCTCAATGTGAGAAAGGAATCCATCAAAATCCTCGAGGAAAACACAGGCAGCAACCTCTTCGACGTCAGCCGCAGCAACATCTTCCTAGGAACATCACCAAAGGCAAGGGAAGCAAGGGCAAAAATGAACTTTTGGGATTTTATCAAGATCAAAAGCTTTTGCACAGCAAAGGAAACAGTGAACAAAACCAAAAGACAACTGACAGAATGGGAGAAGATATTTGCAAATGACATATCAGATAAAGGGCTAGTGTCCAAAATCTATAAAGAACTTAGCAAACTCAACAGCCAAAGAACAAATAATCCAATCAAGAAATGGGCAGAGGACATGAACAGACATTTCTGCAAAGAAGACATCCAGATGGCCAACAGACACATGAAAAAGTGCTCCATATCACTCGGCATCAGGGAAATACAATTCAAAACCACCATGAGATATCACCTCACACCAGTCAGAATGGCTAAAATTAACAAGTCAGGAAATGACAGATGCTGGCGAGGATGCGGAGAAAGGGGAACCCTCCTACACTGTTGGTGGGAATGCAAGCTGGTGCAACCACTCTGGAAAACAGCATGGAGGTTCCTCAAAATGTTGAAAATAGAACTACCCTATGACCCAGCAATTGCACTGCTGGGTATTTACCCTAAAGATACAAACATAGTGATCCGAAGGGGCACGTGCACCCGAATGTTTATAGCAGCAATGTCTACAATAGCCAAACTATGGAAAGAACCTAGATGTCCATCAACAGACGAATGGATAAAGAAGATGTGGTATATATACACAATGGAATACTATGCAGCCATCAAAAGAAATGAAATCTTGCCATTTGCGATGACGTGGATGGAACTAGAGGGTATCATGCTTAGCGAAATAAGTCAATCGGAGAAAGACAACTATCATATGATCTCCCTGATATGAGGGAGAGGAGATGCAACATGGGGGGTCGAGGGGGTAGGAGAAGAGTAAATGAAACAAGATGGGATTGGGAGGGAGACAAACCATAAGTGACTCTTAATCTCACAAAACAAACTGAGGGTTGATGGGGGGAGGGGGTTGGGAGAGGGGGTGGGGTTATGGATATCGGGGAGGCTATGTGCTATGGTGAGTGTTGTGAAGTGTGTAAACCTGGCGATTCGCAGACCTGTACCCCTGGGGATAAAAATATATGTTTATAAAGCTGTTAAAAAAAAAAAAAAAAAAAAAGAAAGGATGAATCCCCAAGTTTTGTAGCAACATGGACGGGACTGGAAGAGATTATGCTGAGTGAAATAAGTCAAGCAGAGAGAGTCAATTATCATATGGTTTCACTTATTTGTGGAGCATAACAAATAGCATGGAGGACAAGGGGAGATGGAGAGGAGAAGGGAGTTGAGGGAAATTGGAAGGGGAGGTGAACCATGAGAGACTATGGACTCTGAAAAACGATCTGAGAATTTTGAAGGGGTGGGGGGTGGGAGGTTGGGGGCACCAGGTGGTGGGTGTTGTAGAGGGCACGGATTGCATGGAGCACTGGGTGTGGTGCAAAAATAATGAATACTGTTATGCTGAAAAAAATAAAAAATTAAAAAAAAAATAGAGTAGGTAAATGTGAGAAAGAAACAAGAGATTTCATTAAATGTTCATGGAGTTTTGAAAAAAGAACCAAATCAAATTATATAGATGGAAAAACAAAGCATAATGATTGAAAGCTAAAGGAAGAAAAGCAGATTAAACAAGAGGTTTCTAAACTTTCACATTTCATAATATCTTTAGGATCTCAGTAATCTTATCAAGGTTTTTCTGGACCCAAAGAAGTTTCCTACAGTTCCATCTATTAAATTATTACATTAGGTTCAAACATTTAATATGTATCTGTCATAAGAACTTAGTAGCCACTTAAAAATTAAAGAATAAGGGTGGCTGGGTGGCTCAGTCAATTGAGTATCTGATTCTTGGTTTTGGCTCAGGTCATAATCTCAGGGTTGTGAGATCAAGCCCATCCTGGGTGTAGAGGTTGCTTGGAATTCTCTCTCTCTCTCCCTCTGCCCCTGCCCTGCTCATGCTCATTCCCTAAAAAATAAAAAATAAAATTTAAAAGAATAAATTGAATAAAAAATAATAACTCTATGTCATTCTTAAATAAGCATTTCAAGTAATGTTGGGCACTAGACAACTTTCCAAACTGTAATTCAGATTGGACACAATCAGACACATTTCCTGTTTCACATCAATTGTTTCTGGTATTTCCTTTCCATCATGGTAACTGCAAAAGAATGGAATGTTAACTGACCTACCTTGAGGTAGTGTTCTTACTACTATAGTGTTGAGTTTTGCTATGTTCCCCTCAAATATTAAAATATTCTGTGGCCCCTGTAAGTTTAATATATTACCCCAAAACAATTCAGTTACCTGAGGCAAGTCAGTCTGGGAACCACAGATTTAGATACACTAAATGGGGAACTGGTGAACTGGAATAGAGATCTAAAGTAATGATCTAGAATGCAGTCCAGAGTTTCAAGAGAATTCAAGCAATAAACACATGATGGACATGATGAGATATTTTCCAAAATGGAGGGGAAAATAAGAGAATATAGTGGAAAGGTAATGTTTAGGACATAATATCTGACAATTTTCCAGAATTAATAAAAGCTCAGTAGTCATTAAATTCCAGACACATAGTAAATCCCAGGTAGAATAAGTAATTATGAACAAAACAAAACACATTATCACCTGGATCTATAACATTAAAATTGCAGGGATAAAAAGAGAGAACACAATAAAAGCAACTTTAGAGAAAAGAGAAGTTGAAATTAGATTGGCAGCTGATTGTTCAATATTAACAGTGGAAACAAGATACAGTGACTAATGGTATTTTGAAGATACCATTGAGAGAGAAAAATAACTGTCAATTAAAATTCTACACAGTGAAATTATCTTTTGAGAATGACGGCAAAATAAAGCTATTTTAAAAGCTAAAAAAAAAAAAACAACTCAAAAAAAAAATCCCTCACTGAAGAATCTTCTGAAAGATGGTGTTTGGGAAGAAGGAAAATACAATAAGAAATGAGTAAATAAACTGTTCAAGATGTGGGTAAATAGAACCAAACATTAAGTGTCAAAACACTAATGCAATAAATACCGTAATATATGAGAACAGATTAAAATAAGTCATTCCAACTTTAGTTCTACCAACAGAATATAAATGGAAGTAGGAGTTGATTCAGGTTAAAATATTCCACGGTCTTTATATTTTTGAGAATCTGGGTAAAAGTACTGATTAATCCTAGATATTCTTCTTTTTTAATAAAGATTATATTTATTTATTTGACACAGAGAGAGAGAGAGAGAGAGATAGCAAGTAGGCACAGAGGCAGGCAGAGAGAGGTGGGGGTCAGGGAAGCAGGCTCCCTGCTGAGCAAAGAGCCCGATGCGGGGCTCGATCCCAGGACCCTGAGATCATGACCTGAGCCGAAGGCAGAGGCTTAACCCTCTGAGCCACCCAGGTGCCGCAATCCCAGATATTCTTAAATTAATCATAAGTGACAAAATGTCTAGAGTACCTACTAAAAGAACATGAATAAATGCTACACCTTTCAACCTACAGGAGAGAACATAAAAATGAAAGGAGTGAACACACACACACACACACGCACACACACACAAACACACCACACAAACCAAATTCTATTCATTGACAAAGTTAAGGAAAAAAAGAAAAGGAAAAATAAAAGCTTTGATGATCATTTCAACAGAGACAGAAAATGTTCTTGCTAAATTTCCTTACTCATTCATGATAGAATGCCATTACAAATGAGCATGAAAGGGAACTTCTTAATGTTAGATTTATCTTAAAAAAAAAAAAAAACTACCATACACATTAGTTAATATTGAACATTTAAAGTATTTCCTTTTAAAAGAGAAAGAAGATGGACTTGCTCATTGTTCTGGAGATCCTATTTGTGCCCAAGACAAGAAAAAGATACTACAATTGTATGTAGATTGTAAAAGAAGAAATAGAGCAATCATTAGTCATAGTTTATATAATTGTGAACTTAGAAAATACAGTGTAGATGCTTTACCAAAATTCACATTCAACTTAGCAAATACTCTGCCTATACAATCATTGTACATGATTATACACAAGACAACTGCATTTCTATTCACTAGCAACAAACTCTTAGAGATCATAATTTTTAAAAGGTAAAAATTATAATTGCTAGAAGAAAATATAAAGTACTTGATATGAAGTCTAACAAAAGGCCTTTATGGAGAAAAAACATAAATCTTTATTAAGAAATATTAAAGAACTACTACTACTGGGTATTTACCCCAAAGATACAGGTGTAGTGAAAAGAAGGGCCATATGTACCCTAATGTTCATAGCAGCAATGTCCACAATAGCCAAACTGAGGAAGGAGCTGAGATGCCCTTCAGCAGATGAATGGATAAAGAAGATGTGGTCCATACACACAAGGGAATACTACTTAGCCATCAGAAAGGATGAATACCCAACTTTTTTTTAAAATTTTTAAATTTTTTTTAATTTATTTTCAGCATAACAGAATTCATTGTTTTTGCACAACACCCAGTGCTCCATGCAATCCGTGCCCTCTCTAATACCCACCACCTGGTTCCCCCAACCTCCCACCCCCCACCCCTTCAGAACACTCAGATTGTTTTTCAGAGTCCATAGTCTCTCATGGTTCACCTCCCCTTCCACTTTCCCTCAACTCCCTTCTCCTCTCTAACTCCCCTTGTCCTCCATGCTATTTGTTATGCTCCACAAATAAGTGAAACCATATGATAATTGACTCTCTCTGCTTGACTTATTTCACTCAGCATAATCTCTTCCAGTCCCGTCCATGTTGCTACAAAAGTTGGGTATTCATCCTTTCTGATGGAGGCATAATACTCCATAGTGTATATGGACCACATCTTCCTTATCCATTCGTCCATTGAAGGGCATCTTGGTTCTTTCCACAGTTTGGCGACCGTGGCCATTGCTGCTACAAACATTGGGGTACAGATGGCCCTTCTTTTCACCACATCTGTATCTTTGGGGTAAATACCCAGTAGTGCAATTGCAGGGTCATAGGGAAGCTCTATTTTTAATTTCTTGAGGAATCTCCACACTCTTTTCCAAAGTGGCTGCACCAACTTGCATTCCCACCAACAGTGTAAGAGGGTTCCCCTTTCTCCACATCCCCTCCAACATATGTTGTTTCCTGTCTTGCTAATTTTGGCCATTCTAAGTGGTGTAAGGTGATATCTCAATGTGGTTTTAATTTGAATCTCCCTGATGGCTAGTGATGATGAACATTTTTTCATGTGTCTGATAGCCATTTGTATGTCTTCATTGTAGAATGTCTCTTCATATCTTCTGCCCATTTTTTTTATATGATTAACTGTGTTGAGTTTGAGGAGTTCTTTATATATCCTGGATATCAACCTTTTGTCTGTACTGTCATTTGCAAATATCTTCTGCCATTCCGTGGGTTGCCTCTTTGTTTTGTTGACTGTTTCCTTTGCTGTGCAGAAGATTTTGATTTTGATGAAGTCCCAAAAGTTCATTTTCGCTTTTGTTTCCTTTGCCTTTGGTGACATATCTCGAAAGAAGTTGCTGTGGCTGATATCGAAGAGATTACTGCCTATGTTCTCCTCTAGGATTCTGGTGGATTCCTGTCTCACGTTGAGGTCTTTTATCCATTTTGAGTTTATCTTTGTGTACAGTGTAAGAGAATGGTTGAGTTTCATTCTTCTACATATAGCTTGAATACCCAACTTTTACATCAACATGGATGGAACTGGAGGAGATTATGCTCAGTGAAGTAAGTCAAGCAGTGAAAGTCAATTATCATATGGTTTCACTTATTTGTGGAACTTAAGGAATAGCATGTAGGACATTAGGAGAAGGAAGGGAAAAATGAAGAGGGGGAAACTGGAGTGGGAGATAAACTGTGAGAAACTATGTACTCCAGGAAACAAACTAAGTGTTTTAGAGGGAGGGGGTGGGGGGATGGATGAGCCTGGTGATGTGTATTAAGGAGGGCACATATTGCATAGAGCAACCGGGTTCTATATGCAAACAATGAATCATGGAACACTCTATCAAACGGTAATGATGTATGGTGACTAACATAACATAAAAAAAAGAAATATTTAAGAAGAATTAATAAACCAGATTTATACCATATTCCTGGATATAAAACCTCAAAATCATAAAAGTAAAATTATTCTTCCAAATAATCTATATCAGGGACCAGCAAATTTTATAAAAGATGAGATAGTAAGTATTTTAGGCTTTGCAGGACATGTAATTGCTATCATACATATGCCACTCTATAGCCTGACAGTTGCCATTGACCATAGGTAAAGGAAATGATGTGGCTGTGTTCCAATAAAAATTTGTTTATAAACAGAGGCAAAGAGATGGCAGGCCAAGTTTGGTTTATGGTGTATTGTTTGCTAACTCCTGATCTATATAATCTATCTTTAGTGCAATTCTAATAAAAATCTAGAGGGAGTGAGTGTGTGTGTGTATAATTTACAAACTACTTCAAACATTTCCATGACCAAGTATTGGCCTAAGAATGATCAAAATATTTCCAGGAAAGGATAAAGTCAGTTAACCTCCCCAAAATGAAGACATTATAAAACTAGTATTATTAAGTCAGTTGTCCATTGGTACAAAAGAGGCCGATAGATGAACAAGAGAAGATAGCACAGAATTTACTTTATGATAGAGGCGTCACTGCAGATTATAGGGAATGGACTGGCCACTCACTACACAGAGCTGACACAATTTCTCAATTTGGACACTGATGCAACTGGATTTCTACTTCAACTCACAGCCAAAATTTGACTCTGTGAATTACATAGTTAAAACTGAAGGTATATCTTTAAGCTTTTAGAATAAAATATGAAACTGTTTCTTACCTGGAGTAAGGGGCAATTTCTTAAGTAAAACAAAAAAATAAACTTACAAACCTTAAAGGAAAACCCTATAATTATGCTAAAGTGAAACCATCTGTTCATCAAAAACATCTTGGTAGGAATAAAAAAGAAAAATAACAAGCTGATGTGAAAATTTTTATATATATATATGAAAAAAATCCCAAGGGATTAATATCTAGAAGATACTAATAACTTGCAGTTAACCTGAAAAGTAGAAAAATAGCATAAAAGCTGAAAAGATGTGAGTGAATATTTCACAGAAGAGGAATTATAAATTAGTAGTAAAGATTGGGAAAGATGATAATTTTCAACAATTGTTTGGGAAATAAAATTAAATCCATGGTACAATAATTTACAACCCACATTTCGGTGAAAACCACAAAGACATAGAGCATCAAGATTTGGCTGGGTTAATATAAATTGTTAGATTCAATTTTGAAAACACTTTGAACTAATCCACTAAAGTTGAATATATTACTATCCTATGATCCAAATATCCCATTACCAGGGAAACTATTACTTGACTACACTAGGCAAACATTTAAAACAATATTTATGGAAAGGTTGTTTACCAATGCAAAACACAGCAAACTATTTTAATGTAGTATCCAATCCATAGAATGGATATATTTATCTATTGAGATAAATTCACATAATGATATTCAGTACAGCAGTGTGAATGAAATAATTACAGATTAACATACTGACATGGATGGATATTAAAAGCATAATATTAAATAAGCAAGTTCCAGAAGTATCAGAAAAGGCACCTCAGATTCTATGTATTTATTGGTCAAATATGTAAAACAAAACAATGTATAATTAAATATACATCAATAGAGGCACCTGGGTGGCTCAGTTAAGCATCTGCGTTTGGCTCAGGTCATGATCCAGAATCCTGGGATCCAGCCCCTCCTCAGGCTTCCTGCTCAGCGGGAACCTTGCTTCTCCCTCCCTCACTCCCCCTGCTTGTGTTTCCTCTCTCACTGCGTCTCTCTCTGTCAAATAAATAAAGTCTTAAAATAAATAAATAGTTAAACAAACAGACATCAATATATGTTAAGAACTGTTTCAAATAGGAAGCATATAAGTGCAAAATTTGGGGAATAGGTTAACTCTCGGGGGGAAGAAGGGAGACAAGTAAGGGAATGGTGAACAGTTTAAACAGTTTTGACAATTTTCTCTTTCTTAATTTGCATGGCAGGCACATGCCTGTTCCTTTACTATTCTTACACTTGTTAAAAATGCCTACTGTGTATTCATAATAATAAAGAACTATGATGGAACATGCACCACAAAGAATTAAACCTAAAATAATGTCAGTGAAAAACAAAAGTACCAAAAAACACAAGGAAGCATTACCTGCAGGGTGCTGGGGTGGACATACTTCTAAAAATTCTCAGCCATATCCAATTTAAAAGGTCACCAGGCTAGGAGCTTTTGAGCCTTTCTCCTACAACATTACTCTGAAATTTCTGTACAGACTAAGCAAAAGATGGAAACTTTCAATTTCACTGGAGTCTTAGATGGCAAACAACCCATTGCCAGAATCTTAAAGAATAGTGACTAATTTTTAACTGATGCAGCAATACTGAGATAAGTGAAGTAGTGTCCTGTGCTTTGCATCCTGCATTAGAGTGGCCACTTTTCCGAGAGAAGATAAAGAGGTTTCATACCTCTAGCACCTTTACCACACAGGAAATCCCATAGGAGCTTAAAAAAAAAAAACAGTCCTGATTCCTGATGCCCAGTACCACTCTAGACAAATAGGATCAGAATCTCTCTGGGTAAGTTCAAACTTTGTTTGTTTTCCAGGTGATTTCTAATGTGCATTCACAGTTAACTAGTCACTAGTCTAAGAATTCCAGTTTTTGTGTCTTTAAGGTGAAGCAAGAAACTCACAGCACTTGCAAAGCATATATGAGTGCAAAAGACATATAGGTCTACGTGTATGTATAAATAAATGTACATATATATATCTAATTTCCCAGTCTTTTGCCATTTTCCCACATCTCTCAATCAAATGTAACATTTTTTAAAGCAATTTCTCTTTGAGTCCTTCTGAAGCATTCACCTTTGCTCTCACAGAAACAAGAATTTTCCCTTTTATCATCCATAGTTTGCTATTTTACATAACAATTAAATTACAGATGGTAACAATTAGTGTTAAGGGGTATGGCAGGAAATACCAGATTTGGGAACAAACGCAACTGAGTCTTGGGAAGTATTGAACAGAAGCATAGAGAATTATGCTCTTTAGGATTCATTAGTAATCCTAATTAGGATTAGGAGTAGTGGGGCACCTGGGTGGCTAAGTGGGCTAAAGCCTCTGCCTTCGCCTCAGGTCATGATCCCAGGGTCCCGGGATCAAGCCCCGCATTGGGCTCTCTGCTCAGCAGGGAGCCTGCTTCCCTTCCTCTCTCTCTGCCTGCCTCTCTGCCTACTTGTGATCTCTGTTTGTAAAATAAATAAATAAATAAAAATCTTAAAAAAAAAAAGGATTAGGAGTAGCTATGAATGCTTGGCATCCTGTGGGCAGTGGGTTTTTGAAGAAGGAACAGATAGTTTTCAGCAAGTAGAATATGGAGACCATTTAAGAGAGAAAAAACAAGACAAAATATCAGAGTGTGGTGTTTTTAAAACCATTGTTAAGCAGGAATGGAGAAAAAAAATCTGGAACAACCACATTCAATCAAGTATGATGAGGCATTGTGGAGGGAAAACAATGGCACCGCCCACCCTACCCGCCCCCCCCGCCAACACACACAGGGTGACAGAACTCCAGCACACACTGTCTTACTAGTCTTGAGGAATTTTAATGGGATCTGAGCCAAGCAACCTGTTCAGTAGCTGTGAATCTGAGAATGGGAAATGAGCAGTCCAAGGGGAAAAGCAGAGTTCAGGGAATGTCACACACATGGTCTATGTATGTCTCCACCTGTAGGAAGGAAGAAAGAGAAACAAAAAAAACCCTGTAATATCTTCCTGAACACTTACAAGAAGGGAAAACCTTAAACATGTTATTTGTTGGGTATGTTTAAATCAGTGGAGCTCAAAGGGAAATTTTACTGGTCATGCGGCTCAAGGGGCATCACCTATGTTTCTCCTGTTTTTTGTCTTTTTGGTTGGAGTCTGTTTTGGTTTGTATTCTCCAAAAATCAGACTAAGAAAGAATTGCAGCACACATAATTTATTGAAGTGGAATCTCAGGAAACACTGTTATGGAACCTGGATTGGATCCTGGTGGAAGAACCAAGCAGCACTCAGAGACTTTGGAGGATAGGAGGTTTATTTAACACCGGTGGGCTCAGAGGAGGTTGTTCTCCAAAGGTCTGAGCCCCGAGCACACGTAGGGAGGGGAATTTATACCCTTCTACTTCTGCATAATTGATACTTTCGGCGCACATGGGAAACGGGATAGGAAAGAAGAACCCAGAAGGGCTTGGGACAGAGACTGGAATTCCCTTGCTGGTTTGGTCAGCCATCTTAGTGTACAGTTTTTCCCTATCATTCCCCACTTTGATGTCCCTTTAAACACCTCGTTTAGAGGGCATCATTATCATCTATTACAATGGGCCATGCAAGGCTAGTATTTGGGCAGTGGCTCGCCTGGTGACAGTGTTTTCTATGACCTTAGCAATCCATTTTAATGTTCCTAAGGCTGCCCAACAAGCAATAACAACAACAAGTTTCTGGGAGAAAGTCCAGTCAGAGGGAAAGCAATGTAAAGTCCAGCTCCTGAGGTAAGGGTGTCGGTGTCATGCCGACAATAGCCTGGGACCATGGTGAACAGATGTCCATCAGTCGGTGGGGTCTTATCAAAGGTGGAGCCAGAGCAGGTCCAAAGATCTGCACTGATGGAATTCATCCAACTGGTGAGAGCCTTCTTTACTACAGAGCAGTGGACCCATCTGGTGACACCTAAGACCCTGAGGGCAGTAGGGGTGGTTAGAACAACAGTGTGGGGACCTGTCTACCATAGTCTGAAGGGGTCATTTCTGAAGGTTCTTGGAAGATGTACCTTCGAGATTTTCCCAGGGCTTGAAGGTGTGGGGACACTTCTAAGTTTCCAATCTGTTCGAGGTCTCCTCTAAGCCTACTTACTATAGGGGGTGGCTTGCCATACAGCCTTTGAGGTGAATTATAGCTGCGGCAATCTTTTAAATCCAGCTGACTAGAATAAACAATATCAGTGACCTCCAACAGTTATGCTCTATAGAAGTACGATGTTTAGGTCCAGGCATAAGGATAGCTGGATTTAAAGTTCTGACAGGTTTTAGGCATTATTTCAGGCATATCTATCAGTGTAGCCTGGTATTTAATAAGTTGGCCTCCATCATCCATTGGCGGCCTTTGTTTTCTAAGACACTCTGTACCTGATGTGAAGTCATAACAGTCAGGAGATTTCTCATAGTGAGTTTTGAGGCTCTTTTTACCAGGAGCACTGTCGTATGCTTAGTTAAAGCCTTTGTTTACAATTCTACCTCAATAGAGGTGGTCTCTAGAATAAATATAACTGAAAAATACCATTAAGCTCTTTCTTTGAGGTAAAGATTTAACATTCTAATTACAAAGGATCACTGGCAGTGGGAGAAAACTTGTCTCAGGAGATAAGGCTATCCCCAAGTGCATTACCCAACCAGTCATAAAGAAAATGGTATTATCCATTATCTCCACAAGTCCATAGTTAACCCTATGGAGTGGGGTATGCTCTGGATTTTAGGGAATGATTTCATTATCCCAGCCACACAGAACTGGTCAAGGTGATAAGTTACACAATTGTTGGGGAATCAGTCCCATTTTCCAGTTGTTTAATCATGTGCCATGGGGTCCTGTTATTATTATCCCCAGAGAATAATAAGCAACAAGATTGTCCATATATGAGTTACTGTGGTAATTTCTCTTAAGTTTACCTCAAGTTGTCTAGCTGAGGTAAACAACAAACATTTAAAGACAATCAAATCTAGAATTCAACATCCTCAAAGGTGGGTATTATTTAAACAACTTTTCTCTCTAAAATAACCCTCATTTCCAGAGATAGCCATCTCTGGAAATGAGGGTTAGTCCCCATCAGGACTAATTTACTTGAGAAACAAGTCCAGTTCTAACCAACCTGGCCTAATTATTTACATAAACTCAGCAAGAACAGTGAGTGATCATATAGATCGTTTAGAATCTGCTTTGCTGGAACTTTATAAGGAATCTCTAGGCTAAACTTTTAGTAACCTCTCCAGGTCAGAAACCAAGCCATGTCCTAATCCATGTACTTGCCATCAGACATGCCTGATGATTTGGGCAGATTTGGGCAGTTTCCTCTTCATGAGGTCCCCAAAATATCCTGAGGTTCCTGTATCTGCCAGGAAGTGACATTCTTTACTCACCTGGTGAGGTTCCTGGGACTTCTGTAAGCAAGGTATCAGGCCAACAGTTCTTTATATGAATCTCTTTGAAGATATAATTCGCTTTACAAGAGAATTAGAACAATTATAAATCACAAACTCAAAATAGACATGATTAATGATCTGAAAGGAGAGTTCACTATGATACAATTGACAAGGAAACTCAGTTATTCTGTGATGCATAACACTTCAATAGCCAGAACCAGAATGTTACATACCAAACAACCAAGCCTAATTAGTCAACAAGACTTTGCTCATGATTTAAATCTTGGGAAGTTTGTTAAAACCTTAGAAAGTTTTAAAGCACATGCCTACATAGCATTAGGGATGTTAAAGACCTGATAAACTCAAGACATAGAAACTGGTTTTTCTTTTTTTTTTTTAATTTTTTTTTTTTTTCAGCATAACAGTATTCATTATTTTTGCACCACACCCAGTGCTCCATGCAATCCGTGCCCTCTACAATACCCACCACCTGGTGCCCCCAACCTCCCACCCCCCACCCCTTCAAAATTCTCAGATCGTTTTTCAGAGTCCATAGTCTCTCATGGTTCACCTCCCCTTCCAATTTCCCTCAACTCCCTTCTCCTCTCCATCTCCCCTTGTCCTCCATGCTATTTGTTATGCTCCACAAATAAGTGAAACCATATGATAATTGACTCTCTCTGCTTGACTTATTTCACTCAGCATAAGAAACTGGTTTTTCTAAGCAGGCAGAGAGAAAACAACTATTTGCATTTTCTTATCAAGAGCAGAGCAACAATTGAGAATACTTTGTCTTTTTGAACAGAGAGAAAACTAACTTTTTATACCAGTGTCTTTTTAAAATTCATTTCAATCTTAGTCCATCCTGACCACACCTAAAATTCATTTCCAACGATTTCCCGTCACAAACCTTCTACAACTTTCCAAGCACCCATCTCATTTAGGACAAAATTATCTTCTCTTACCTTCAACAAAATGCATTCCTATTCCTTATCTTTGTTATATATCTCCTGCTTTTCCACATACAGAGTTGATTCCCTTATTTCCATCAGTCTGAGTTACAGTTAGCAAAATTTTGCACTGTTTAGAAACCTTAATCTCCAGTGAAGACTAAGGAGTAACCAATTGTGAACTGTTACACCAGAATTCTTAAATGGCAAATCTGTGAATCAGTTAAGCACAAAACATGTTTACCAACAGATTTAAATATCCTTAGTTCTTTGCAGTAAGTCAAAACCACAAACCTATGTCTAGTAATCAATGCTTTAGCACTTTATCCCATTTGGAAAAAACCTAGATGTCCAACAAATTTAATTCCATTTGTCGTCCAACCAAAACTTTAAAGTTCCAGGTTACCAAAGACTTTGAAAGCTACTTTAACAATTGCCCAAGAAAACTTTAATGAGACAATTAACCATTTTATTCATCTTTTTACTAACAACCCAGCAGAGGTAACACGATGTTATTTGACCTTCAGTAAACCTTGATAGAGTAAATGTTTCACATTTGCCACTGATAACTTAAAAGACACAACTCTCTGAGCTAAACCAACAAACTTAGATTAAATGCTGAATTTTGTTCCACCAGGATCTTCCCCGTGGTCAGTTTTCACCTGAGACACGTGGGGAAATCTGAGTGGGTGGTGTTAGGTCTGGGGGTGCTCTTCTTGTTCCTGGTACAGAAACAGGAAAGAGGGGATGGGGAGGTGGAAGAGACAAAGTGCTGCCAGAGGGCAGATAAAGGGTTCCCAGTTCAGGAGATCATCAGCTCCAGAGAAGCAGACGCCATGTTTTCCCACCAACAAGGCAGGGTGGGGGTGGTGGGGATAGACAATCCATACTGGGGCAGAGAAGACAAGGAATTTCCCCAAAACAAAGGAGTTTTGGCAGCTGCTTGGGAATATTCCTTAAGGTCTCCATCCCAAAGGACACCTGGGATTGTGACCTGAGCAGAAGGCAGATGCTTAACTAACTGAGCCACCCAGGTGCCTCCCTGACTTTCTCCCAAAGGTAAATATGAGATCTCCTGTTATTTTATATTCTGTTTCTGTCTGGATCAAGTTTCCTGTAGGCTGTCAGAGCTGCTAAATCGGGTATCTCCCCACACATGCCACTTACAAGAAGCAGGAGCACTGTCTTCCTGCAGCTCAGCTTTAGGCCCTGGGTCAGAGGACTGTGGTCCCCACACTTCCTGACAGGTTCATCTTTGTCCAGAGCTCATCCGTGTTGCTGCCCCTGATCCCCATCCCCTCCCAACCCGGGGCAGAGCCTCCCTGATAGGCTTTGCTTCCTTACAGCCTTTGTTACAAATGTCCTACTTTGGTCCTTCCTATTAGCACAGAATCGAACCCATGGGGGCAGAGTTTGGGCTATCTAAAGCCAAGAATCAATATATGGGAATTGGTCAGGGTGTCTGAGAGTCCCGACCATAATTTTGGAAATGACCTGGACAGTGGGTAGGTCTTAGGGTCCCTCGGAGGGCCAGTTGACCCCAAAGGTGGCCCATTCCAATTCACATAATGTGCCTAATTTTGCAAATGTTTTGATCCCATAGTCTCCTGAGAATCCCTTCTTAAAATTTTGAGCATACAGTCTAAGACCATAGGTTTTAAAGAGCTTTCACCCATGATGAGCAGGGGTGCTCTCTTGGCCACCCTGTGTGTTCCCTCCCTATGTCATTGGCATGAAGACAAACGAAGGGTGAGTGGCCCTCCAAAAGAGAGACCAGTCAGATGCCTGCCTGTGTACCATCCCAGAGGATACATGGGTGCCTCTTAGCCTTAGCGAGTCCGTATAAACCCCAGACTGGCACCCTGAAGGGGCTCACCCTAGACCCTATGAGGTTAGCACAGAGCAGGTTAGGGCCACTCATACTCTGTAGGCTTCTGGGGACCCTAAGTGTGCCTACCCATGGAACCACAGAATCAGTCTACCTGTCAAGCCAGGTCAAACTGCACCTGGTCAGACACTGGTGGGCTCAGTAGAGGTTGTTCTCAAAAGGTCTGAGCCCCGAGCACAACAAGCAGGGAGGGGAATTTATACCCTTCTACTTTTGCATACTTGGTACTTTTGGCACACATGGGAAATGGGCTAGGAAAGAAGAACCCAGAAGGGCTTTGAGACAGGGACTGGAATTCCCTTGCTGGTTTGGTCAGCCATCTTAGTGTATAGTTTTTCCCTATCAACACTAGTACAGGAGTAAAGACATGAAGCAGAGAAAGGAAGGCAGCTAATAGAGTGGGCTTATAAAGATGTTACTACTATGACAATCTTAAAACCTTCTTGCTGGGGAGCCCTGGGAAGCAGTGTGGTGCATACCAACAGGGTTCCCCCCAAAGAGCAAGGGAGCTGGAGAATTTGTCCACCAAATCCTCCTCCATCATTGGTTGAGGGCTGCCTCTGTGGTCATTGACTCTTAAGGCTTACCCAGAACTTGGGTCAAATGTACTCCTGTGGGCAGGCAGGCATAAAATCCCAGAGGTTCATCATATACACCTTTGGTGTATATGAGTGAAGGCCAACATTCTATAGAGGGTCAAGAAGCTAAGGAGAGCCCTGACATCTTTATCATTGACAGCAACTTTTGTTATGTATTGTATTTTCTTAGAGATAAGACTTTCTAAAGATGTTCTCCATATCCTCTGCCAGGTAGTATTTTTGTAATTGAGATTTGTTTCATTGTGAGAAATAGGATCTGCCATCTGTATTCTCTATTCTCTAAATTTGTGCAATATTGGCACTTATCTTTTATTTGATGTGTGAGTGTTGATTTATGGAAGACTTCATGAATAATGTTGTAGTAGATTAAATACTGGATACACCCAGGACATTGTATGGTTATTAAAGAGCCATTTGCAGGTGCATATATCACAAGATGTTAGGTGGCCCAAGAGTACATGTATTTAGCATAAGATCCCCAAAAATAAATATTAAAGAGTTTCTCATTCAATTTTTCTGATTAGGCTTCTACCTATTGCTTACAAGATGTACAATATGTTGGTGATGGAAAAGGGCACATGCTAAACTATGATACTGAGTGTGCCTTTGACCCAAATGTGAATATTCACATTTTCTATTCTCAGAATGCTAGTAGACATCATACTTTTAAACCATTTCCCAAGTGACTTCAAACCAGACTAGAATTTAAAAACAAGTAATATGGGCGGGGGGGAGCCTGGGTGGCTCAGTGAGTTAAAGCCTCTGCTTTCAGCTCAGGTCATGATCCCAGGGTCCTGGGATCGAGCCCCGCATCGGGCTCTCTACTTGGCAAGGAGCCTGTTTCCCTTCCTCTCTCTCTGCCTACTTGTGATCTCTGTCAAATATATAAATAAAATTTTAAAAAAAGATTAAAAACAAGTAATATGGAAAATAAACTGGAGATGCTCTTTAAGAACGCAGAGGCAGAGGAAAAAGAGATTAAAGTGAAAAGATCAAAAAAAAAAAAAAAGACAGAATTGAAAACAGAGAATTAACCTAACAATTAAAGGTGTCCTTGAAGATAAAACAATGTCAATCAAAAGTAAAAATAAAAAATAAATACGAAAGATATATTTTCTAACCCCAAACCAACTTGTTTAAAAGCACTGAAATATGTTAAGGCATTTGAGGTAAAAGTCAACAAACACTGAAAAATTAATTGAACTCTATGAGAAACTGTGCCAACTACCAATGAGGCATAACAGATTCCTCCAAACAAATTTCAGGGTAGGTGGAGATTCTTTTGTGGAACACTAAATGACAGAAAGTACTGTAATTGCATGTATACATTGCTGTAAGGAAAAGTTTATTACCTAATGTATATTTGAGAGCTCCTCTTTATTTGATGCATATAAGCCACAAAAAAGTCGTTCTTAATTATTGAAGGGTCGGATACAAAATGCCTGTGTCCCTTCCTTGAAAAAAATGATTTGCCTATGGGCTTCAAATAGCTGGGTGGAAAAAAAGAATAAAAAAAAAACAACAAAAAAACCCAAAAAAACAAATAGCTGGGCGAGAAGTAAGAATCAACAATTCAAGAACGGGAAAGCCATGGCATACGATTATGGGTGATGATCACTGAGACAAGTTAAAATGAAATTGCTTATAAAGTTGTGAAAACTTGGACATACAATTGAATGTCAATTTCAGATTTGTCTTCTTGAAGGTAATACTTCAGTATTTAAATATGGTTTGATATAATTACCTGGCTCTGAGAGTATATATCATTAAAATAAATGCATAGATGTTGCAGAATATGAAAGAGAACAATGTAAAGTGCCCCATTGCTTTTCTCACATAGAAGGAAATCAGAGTTTATTATTTTGTTCTTAACTTTGATGCATAAAGGACTTTAAGCCGAAGAATGTTTTTGAAAATCTTAAAGGTAACCATGAGGGATATCACATAGAAAATGTACATTTTTAATTTTTTTATTCTTTTAAAGTAGGCTCCACACCCAGCATGGAGCCCAATGTGAGGCTTGAACTTACGACCCTGAGATCAGGACCTGAGCTGAAATCAAGAGTCGGATGCACCGCCAACTGAGCCACACAGGTGCCCAGAAAATGTACATTTTAAAAAGAAGAACAGAAACAAAAGCCATACAGCAAATAAGAGAAGGCAAATGAAATCACAATGAAGCACAAAAATAATAAGCAGGAAGAAGGCTGCCAAACATAATAAGCATGTCAATCCTAACAATAAACACAAATGAGACAATAAACACAAAGAAATAATAAAACTTAGGCATTCACAGATAGGTCATGAAGCAAAAGCCCATCTATTTGCTGTCTACAACTGATAACTGTATAAAATACACAGATTCAAAATGGTTTTTGGAAAAGGTGAACAAAGTTAACCAGGGAAATACAATAACAACACTAATATTAGACAAAGTCAAATTCTAGGCAGAAAACAGAAAAACAGGACAAGGAGGCTTATTTATAAAAGTTATAATTCTCATGAGCCTCCATGTACTGGAAAACAAGACATCAAAATAGATACAGCCCCAAGTGAGGAAAGAAGAGATATACATAGAAACACAATAGATTTGGGAGGATTTATTACACTTCTCTAATTTTTGACAGATAAAGTAGACACTAAAACAAATAAGAAAATAGATGACTCGAGTAAAAATAAATGAGGTTATATTTTCCCCAAATATCTATGGATTATTTATATAAAAATATTTATGTCCTAGGTTCCAAAGAAAATAAATGCCTAAATACAGAGTTTGCTGGCTCCTTCTGTGACCCACCCCCCCAACACCAGCCTGGATCCTGAAGGACTTGTCCCTTAACTGGGAACAACTAAAAACTTACCGGATTATGCCCAACATGTGATTTTGGCCTTCTGCAAGACCATCCCATAAATATTTCTTGTATTCCTCAGTAGTTTTATTGTAGGTTCTCATATTTAGTTCTCTTATTTGTTGGATGAGGATGGAGTCCTCCCCCACCCCACCTCACTTTGTCTGCTCTCTTACATGAGCAAAAAAATCTGAAAGAAGGTGGTAAATCTATCATTATGTACATCTGATATAATTGAATATCTGGGAAACCTAAGAGAATCAATTGAAAAAAAAAAAAACTACTACCAAACAATAATATAGTTAGATATCAGATTACAAAATAAATGTAAGGAATATAATTCCTTCATGTATACAAATAACAATCAGTAGGAATACATCATAAAAGACAAGAAAGATTCTGTTCACAATAACACTGAGTTTAAACTTAGTAAGAAACCTGTAAATTATACAGCAGCAAAACATTAAAATAAGAATGAAAAAATGTAAACATAAGCAAATGGGAAGACTTAGCAGTTTTTGGATGAAAAGATTCCAAACGGTAAAGAGGTCAATTCTCCCTAAGTTAATTTATAAATTTAACGTGTCTACAATAAAAATGCCAGCAGATTTTTTTTCTTTGCACTTGTCAAGCTGGTTCCGAATTTATGTGGAAAAATAAACTAGCAAGAATATTCAGGAAATCTCTAAATCTGAAAAGCAGTGAAAGGGACCAAGTTTACTCAAAATAAACACGTGCTTGGGGCGCCTGGGTGGGTCAGTGGGTTGAAGCCTCTGCCTTCGGCTCAGGTCATGATCCCAGGGTCCTGGGATCGAGCCCCGCATCGGGCTCTCTGCTCAGCAGGAAGCCTGCTTCTCCCTCTCTCTCTCTCTGCCTGCCTCTCTGCCTACTTGTGATCTCTGTCTGTCAAATAAATAAATAAAATCTTTAAAAAAAATAAATAAACATGTGCTATAAAGCCTCACCAATTAAAACAGTACAGCACTGGCACATGACTAGTCAAATAAATGGAGAATAATAGATCTAGAAATTATTGCAGATACATGTAGTATCTAGCATATGATTAAGGTATATGATGCATGTAGTATATGACAAATGGAGTATTTAGTACATGACTATATCTCAAGTTAGTAGGTTAAGTAAGAGTTTTTCGTTAAATGGATGATATTAGTAGAGTTGGGTAACTATTAGAAGATGAATGGCATTGGATCCATATTTGATGTAGTACACTAAAACAAAATTCAAAAAAAGGAGATATCTTTAGAAAGAACTAAAAATATGGGTAAATTTCTTCTTACATTTGTAGTAGGGAAGGTCTTTTTAATATGTCTCAAAACCAGCATACGTAAAAGTCAATAATTGTTAATAAATTTTTTAAAATTTTCATCTTACATGAAAAAAGCAAGACACATCAAAAGAATAGCCTGTTTTAAAAAACTGGCAACTCGTGTAGAAGACAAAGAGCTTACACGTGAATATATAAATTGTTAAAATTGATAATGAAGACAGCAATCCAACAGAAAAGTAGGCAAAGATATGAAAAGATAAATAACAGTGCACAGAATAAAAGAAATACAAATAGTCTTAAACCACTCATACACTCTTTCTCATGAAAAGTGCAATGCAAATTAAAACTACACTGAGATGCTATTTTTTATTCATCATATGGTAATAATTCACAATTTGGACAACACAGGCAGTCTCATACATTGCTAGTGGGAATATAGAACTAGTATGCAGGGAAATTTGGCAACATTTATCAAAATTACAAGACCATTTATCCCTTGTCTTACAATATTATCTCTAGGAATATATCACACACATACATCTGTTCACATATGAAGTAATATTATAGTTACAAGGTTATTCATTGCAGCTTTATTTTTAATAAAAGATCAGAAACAAGCCAAATGTCCATCACTACAAATCGGATGAAATAAAGTATGCCACATCCCAGCAGAGGAACAATACATAGCTCTAAAAAAGGAGTGGCAAGACTCTTTTCTATTAACATGGAAAGCTCTCCAGGATGTTTTTCCAAGTGAAAAAGAAAAAGCAAGAATATTATAGGTGATATTCTACTTTTTTTTTAAAGAAAGGGAGGACATAATACATATCTATATCTGCTTGCAATTACATAAACATTAAAGAATATACAAAACATGATGAACATGGGTCCCCAAGAGGGGGTAGGCAGTGAACCAGACAGGGCAGGGGTAGAAGTGAGACTTCTTAATTCATAGTGTGAACCTATTGTTCCAATACTTAAAATATGTAAATGCATTATCTGTTCAAAACAAATACACTATGAAATATAAAGAGGATGAAATTCAAACCAAGGAAAATATTGTGTCTCTGTCTAAAGGATGGCTTCTTAAGCCATTAATATAAAAGAGCTCTGATAGATTAGTAAGAAGTTTTGATTTCTTGTCTTAGAAAAAGACAGCTGAAAAGGGCCTTATACTGAGCCCCAGCCCCCTCACAGCAACACTAGCCAGATGTCCTACCAGGGGCTCAAGGGTCTGCAATCTCACTGATTTTTTTTTCTTCATTTGACAAACAGAGATCACAAGTAGGCAGAGAGGCAGAGAGAGAGGAGGAAGAAGGCTCCCTGCTGAGCAGAGAGCGTGATGTGGGGCTCAATGCAGGGCTCGATCCCAGGACCCTGGGATCATGACCTGAGCTGAAGGCAGAGGCTTTAATCCACTGAGCCACCCTGGCACCCCAATCTCACGGATTCTTAAAGGGCCCTATATTTGGCTCCCATTCCTCCCAACTGTAGTCCATGGGAAGTACTGCCAGAGACCCAGTGGGAGACATTCTCATCTGTCCCCAAAGATCCTGAAATATTAACAGCTCTAAAGAAACAAATAGACAGTAACACAATAATAGTAGAGGACTTCAATATCCCCCTTTCAGTGCTGGATAGATCATCCAGACAGAATATACAATAAGAAGACAGTAGACTTGAAACACCATTGACCAAATGGACTGAACAGACGTATACAGACCATTCGATCCAACAGCAGCAAAATATATATTCTTCCTAAGCAAACAGAGAACATTCTCTAGGGAAATCATATGTTGGGTCACAAAACAAGCCTTAACAAATTTAAGAAGATTGATACCGAGTATGTTTTCTGAGCACACTGCTATAAAACTAGAAATCAACAATAGGATGAAATTTGGAAAATTCACAGATAATGTGGAAATTGAACACGTTCCTGATTAATAGGTCAAAGGAGAAATAAAAAGGAAACCACAAAGTGTATTGAAACAAAGGTAAGCCATAATTCAAGACACCAAAAGTTACATGTTACAGCAAAAACAGTTTTAAAGGAACTAAGGAGGGGCAGCTGGGTGGCTCAGTCAGTTAAGCATCTGCCTTTGGCTCAGGTCATAATCCCATGGGCCTGGGATCTAGGCTGCTATTGGGTTCTCTGCTCCACGGGGAGCCTGCTTTTCCCTCTCCCTCTGCTTGCTGTCCCCCGTAATTGTGCCCTCTTTCTCCCTTTCTCTCTCTGTGTCAAATGAATAAATAAATAAAGGAACTAGGGAAACTTATAGCAATAAATGCATAAATGAAAAGATATTCAGTGTTCATAGATGAGAATAATTAATATTGTTAAAATGTTCATACTACTCAAAGCAGTATAGAGGTTCAATGCAATCTCCATCAGTATTGCCATGGGATTTTTCACAGAAATAGTAAGAATAATCCTAAAATTCTTTTGGAACCACCAAAGACCTCGGAAAGCCAAAATTATCTTGAGAAAGAATAAGAAAGCTAGAGGCACCACACTTCCTAATTTCAAACTCTATTACAAAGCTATGGTAATCAAAACAGTATGGCACTGACCAGGAAACAAACAGACACACAGACCAACAGAACAGAATCAAGAGCCCAGAAATAAACCCAGGCACATATGATCAACTTATATTTGACAAGGTGGCCCATAATATTTAAAAATAGTCTCTCCTAATGTTCTCCATGGACATTAGGAGAAGGAATGGAGAAGTGAGTTGGGGGAAATCAGAGGGGAAGATGAACCATGAAAGACTGTGGACTCTGAGAAACAAACTGAGGGTTTTGGAGGGGAGGGGGCAGGGGGGATGAGTGAGCCTGGTGGTAAGTATTAAGGAGGGCACGTTCTGCATGGAGCACTGGTGTGGTGTACAAACAATGAATTTTGGAACACTGAAAAGATTAAATTAAATTAAAAATAAATTAACAAATAAATTAAAAAATAAATAAAAATAGTCTCTTCATAAATGTACTAGGAAAACTGAATATTCACATTCAAAATAATAAAGTTGAACCCATATCTTATACCACTTACAAAAATTAACTCAAAATAAATTAAATATAATACCGGAAACTAAAACACTTAGAAGAAAACATATAGGAAAATCTCCTTACACTGCTCTTAGCAATATTTTTGGAAACAACATCCAAAACACAAGCAACAGGGACACCTGGGTGGCTCAGTCAGTTAAGCTGCTGCCTTCGGCTCAGGTCATGATTCCAGGGTCCTGGAATCGAGTCCCACATCTGGCTCCTTGCTCAGCAGAGAGCCTGCTTCTCTCCCTGCCTCTGCCTGCCACTCTGCCTGCTTGTGTGCTCTCTCTCTCTCTCTTTCTGACAAATAAATAAATAAAATCTTAAAAAAACCACACAAGCAACAAAAGCAAAAATAAACAAGTGGGGCTATATCAAATTGAAAAGCTCTGCATAGCAAAAGAAATAATCAACAAAATAAAAAGGCAACCTACAGAATTGGAGAAAACAGAAAAAAACAGTTGAAAAAAATTAACACATTTAACAAAATAGACATAAAGACAACTTCTAAACACATAAATATGTACTCGAATTCCTCATAATGAAAGAAATGCTTATAAAATAGAAATCAGATTCAGATTATACATTACAAGTTTGATATCTCACTAAGGCAGGAACTTAGGGCTGTCACAAATCTTACGGATGGTTGGTGGGATACTAATAAAAACTGTTGTGTCTGGAGGGCAGATTGGCAAAAATCTAACAAAATTTTAAATGTTCTATCCTTACAATCAGAAATTTTATTATTAGATTTTTATGTCATAGTTAAACATACATGTATGCAGACATGTACACACAGAGACATCCCTTGTAATATCATGTGGAGTAGCCAAAACAAACAAAGAAGCTAGATACATCCTAAAATGACCCTGAACTCTTATAAATTTTGATGCAAACATAGGAAAAATATTATGTAAACATTAACAAGGAGGTAGATCTCTCTATGTGTGTTAAGGAGTATTTAAAATGTGCTTTAAAACAAAAGTGCAGACTATTGCATATACTAGAAAATAGTAAATAGCAAACATATATAATATGCCTATATATACATGTATATATACATATATATGTATCACAAGGTATTTCTGGAAGATCATACAAAAAATATAAAAAAATATCTAGTAGCAGTGATTAACTTGAGGGATGAATCTGTCTAAAATGAAGCCTTACTTTGCAATGTATACATTTTTATGCTCTTTGGCAATTTTACAATTGTCTATTACTTTCCAATAAATTAAACTACTTAAAATTATATAACTAAAGTGGAAGGAGATCCAGACAAACAATTCCATCCCTTAGACTGAATTTTTGGGTGAAAGTCCCACAAAAAGTTCAGCTGGATCCTGGTAGAGCTCAAATGTTCTTCTAGGTAGAAAAATGTTTTAGTGGTTTGTTTTCATGTTGTTTTGTTTTATAAGGTGAGTAGGTTTTTGAAAGGTGTCATCCAGGCAATTAAATATACATACCTTATATATAATAGGTCAACGCTTTGGAAGCCATAACATGCAAATAAATTAGCTGGAGATATTGTTAAATGAAGGTTCTGGTTCAGAATGTTGGGTGTGGACATAGAACCTGCATTTCTGACTAGCCCCCAGGAGATGCTAAGGCTGCTTATCCTTGTACCATAATGCAAAGAGCAAAAGTCATCTTCAGGAAAGTATAAATGAATCCCACTTTTTTTTGCAGTGTACATTCAAGCTATTTTGTTCTCTCTCCACTAGTAAAATGGAGTCATAATCTCAGATGAGAAAGCTGTGTCTTTCAGCAAACAGCAAACACTGGGTTAGATTTTCTATGTTGGCTTTTGGCTTCTACTCTGTCATCTGGCAAAATGGTTTCCAGATAAATTCTTTATCTTATTGCCCTGATCAGTGGGATGTGCAGTTATCATTCTCTCAAAGCCCTGCTAATGATATGCAAAAGGCCATCCATCATTTAAATTGCCAAAGACATGATTGAAGAATAGAGGTCCCTCTCTGGAGGGGGAGAGCAAGAAACAATGAGAAAATTTTGATTGGAACCCAGCCAGGGTAGATTTGGGTTAAGAAGAGGCCCACCTCCTGCTTCTTGATTGGGTCTGGAAGATGGGAGTTCGTGGGGAAGAGATATAACAGCATGGCCCCTAATTGCCCTGACTGATGAAGGCACAGTGATTGAGAGGAACATAACCTACACACCACAAACTGCTCCCAGCGTTGGAAGACCTACCACAAACCCACTCTCTGGCTGCTTATAGTAAATCAATGTGGGCTGAGGTCCAAGATATTCCTAACAGCTCTTTCTAAGGCCTTTGGGAATAATAGATGGGAAAATTACATCATATTCTGTCAGGAGCCAGAGAACAGCTTTAAGTAGGCTCTTCCCATCTGTACATATAAGAGGGGAAGTGAACACAAGCCTAAGAATACTGAGGCCAAAGGTACCGTACCATTTTTACCCTCTTATTGGTGACTCCACATATGGACCATCATGAAAAAACAGGTCAAAACCATTGAGACCCAGATGTGTTTATTTCCCCTTTCAAGATGACCAGAGTTCCATGTCAGAGAATGGACATATTTTGACCATTGGGCTCTAAAAATTTTTGAACTGAGGATACAAATTAGAACTAACACTTGGGGGCACACAAAAATTTGGGTACACAAATGGTTACTATGGCAACTTTTATAAGAATGAAAATGATGGCAACTATGTAAATGGTCACTAATGTGGCATTGACTAAAGCAATTATGGTACATCAGACAATGGAGTATTAGGAAATCATTAAAAATCAGGGTTTCAAATGATTTTTATAAAAAAGCAATGAGATAACATAATAAAATAAAATTTAAAATAAATAAATAAATACCCCCCCAAAAATGGTGATGAGCATGTAAGGCAATTTTATTTGTTTACTTTCTATATGTAAAATGGCACTGTATCCCTTCTCTAATCAGAAAGGACATATACAATGTAAAGAATGATGCTAGAGTTGAGGAACTAGATGAAAAGATGGTTATTGCGGGGGGGCAGGAAAATGACCTTGTTTGGGGTAAGGGTCAGATTAGATCAGTTTGAGGTGGATTTTAGCCCTGGTGGGGTAAAATCCTACCTGTGGGTATCTGAGTAGAAACATAGGGTAATGTAACATTGTGTGTCAACTCCTGCCATAAACTGTAAATAATGTATTCCACAAAGACAATAACCATTCCAAACTAATGGCGTGCTAAATGCTACTTTTGGAAAGGGGAGGAAAATTTTGCCCTGGGAGTGAAGCTAATGAACCCAGTCCAAATTTATTTATGTTTCACTCTGTTTAGGACTGTTCTTCCTTCCCCCCATATTCCAGAGGCTCTTTGATATTTACGAGCCTTAAATCTCTTTCTCCAAGCTGTTTGGCTTTTAGATCCTGGCAATGTCAGGCTTCCTAGTTCTTTCTGAAAGCTTTAGGAAGCTGCTGGTCTTGCAGTTTTCTCTGAATCAGAAAGTTCTTTTCTTTCTGGGCTGTAAACATTCTGTAGTGGCAACAGAACGTTTGGGTTCTGTTTGGTGGGTTGTAAAGGATCACACCAGAACTAGAAATACAGGTGGTGGGCTAGGAGGAGAACTGATGAATTCTTATAAGTTTGTTATGGGTTGAATTATGTTACCCCAAAAATATTTTGAGTCCTAACCCTTGCATTTGGAAGGGTTAGGTACTTACATTTGGAAATAGGGTCTTTGCAGATGTGATCAAGTTACAATGAGGTCATTAGTGTGGACCCTTCATCCATAAGATTGGTGTCCTTTGTTAAAAAACAAAGTAAACTTGAAGATCTAATTGGCTTTATTAAATGATTCATGAATCTAGCAAGTAGAAGGGTGCTCCACTGAGCTAAAAAAGAAAGAGAGAAAGAGGGCATTAAAAAAAGAAAGATATTTATCAGCAAGAAATGCATTATTTAGACAAGGTTGCTCTCCTAACGGAGCAGATGGGGTCTATCAGTAAATTTCTTAATATCGACCGGAAGTTCCATGTTACTGGTTAAAGGTTACATTCCCAGGGGGTTGAAACTATAGTAGATTAAGGTCTTAGTTTGCCGACTTGTCCTACCTGGTGCCATTTTGGGCCTGTGCTTCTCTTACCTTGTAAGAGAAGATGGTCATCTGAAGACAAAGACTTACAGGGAAAACGTCTTGTGAAGACAGAAGCAGAGACGGAAATAGTGCGGTTGCAAGTCAAGGAATGCCAAAGGCTGATAGCCCCACCAGAGCTGGGAAAAAGCAAAGAAGGATTGATTGTCCCCTGCAGGTTGCAGGGTGAACATGGTCTGCTAACACCTTGATTTTGGTCTTCTAGCCATGAGAACTTGGAGAGAACAAATTTCTGTTGTTTTAAGTGTCCCCCACCCCCAACCCTACCTCTAATTTGTGTCTCTTTGTTACTACAGCCCTATAAAACTAATACAGAGTTCATGAAATATGTTGACTCAATGATAAAAATAACGACCATTAATTAAGTCTGTTGAAAATAATTTCTTTCATATTTTTAAAATTTCTAATCTTTACAATAGTCCCCAGCAGTGGATATTCTCACCTGTATTCACAAATGAGGAAACTATAACTCAGACTAAGAAAAATTCCAGGTGGCCCAGTTAATATGTACAGAGATTTGAGCCTAGTGTCTTGATAACACCAAAGCCTGGAGAATGAGGCAAACTATACAAACGATAATGTATCTATAGTTATACCAATGAATTCTCTGTATAATGTTGACATTTCTCTATAATAACAAACAGGTATAATCCTATAGAGTATTTGTTTTCTCTGGGCAAGTCCCAGTTCTGCTGCCATTAAGTGGCAATTACCCTGCAAAATTCTCACATCCTTCTGATCTCAAATATGCTAAGTACCCTGACAGAACAATACACTGCTATTTCCAAATCATTTTTGAAAAAAAAAAAAAAAAGCCACCTGCAAAAATGTTTAAGAGCTTATAGGAGAAAAAGGGAATTAAAAATCATGAGTGTAACCTCAACTTCTTTGCCGAATACCTTTACTTACTTGCTCACACAAAGGACTGGATAAGGTATTATGTGATTTCTAGAAACAAAACTATTAGGACAATAGGCTAATACTTGCATTCATAGAATCAAGAAATATTTCTGGCAGTCCTACAGTGTGCCAAGCAGTGAACACAGTGAAGTCTGGGGTCTCACTCAGCTTTTATTCTATTGTGCAGAAACAAATAAATATATGGTTTGACAATAGGGATATCATGATGGACAAAAGTGAAGCAGAAAAGAGGGGTTTCAGGGAGTGGGAGGAGGGATTGCTGCCATTTGCAGTGAGTCATCTGAGAAAGCCTCTTTGGTTCAGGGATTTGGGTTTCTTGTTTTATTTTGTTTTGTTTTATTTATTTGGGGTTTTTTTGGTTGTTTGTTTGTTACTGTATGTTACCCTGTAACACAGTGCATTAGGAAAAATTACTACAATGCAATTTTAAAAGTGCCTTGGAAATCACTGCTGAGCTTTTGCTCATGGGAAAATCCTTTCCTTGGTGAACTTAATCTCCTGTTCTAAAATAACATTCCTTCTCCACTCTTACGAATATAAAATACAGCTTTCACTTTTAGTGGATCATGATTCCCATGTGGAAAGTAGGTACTATAACTAAAGGCCTCTATGTGCTTTAATCATGTACAGCTAGAAGCACATGTACACACCACAAACAATCATTTTATTAGAAATGTATGGACTTGGTTAATAACCCCGGTTTCTTAGGTAGTATATTACAAAAAATGATACATTTGCCATATCTGGTAAATAAAACAATATCAGATATGGTGGTTCCAATTCCAATTCTACTGAATGCAACACAAGCTACACATTTTTAGCACTTCCCTGGCCATCAGGGAAATAACATGTCCTTGCAACACCAAGAGTGAGGGGCAGAAATCTTGGGCAGGCCTGGAAAAGAGCCCAGAGCTACACCCATATCTAAGTAGGTAGAGTCTCAGTTTTCCCCAAGATGAATTACCTAAAGGTATCTCCTCTTTATCCACAGGGGTATTGGAATTTCCCAATTTGGTTGTCACTTTGACCTTAGGGCAGAATTTTTAGAAGGGTTTGAGGTTGTTAAGATGTGAATGGTTTCGCATGAAAAATGCTACAGTAATAGCAATAACGGCAAAAACTCAGAGCCAGAATCACTGAAATTAGGAAGAATCCAGATTTAAGTAAAGTTAATACTGTTTTCAGCCCAAATGATCAGAGCCTTTAATAACCAAATGCTTAACCATGACTCTGAAAGGAAAATGCAATATCCAGCATTTCCAAAAATTAGGTGATAGTACCTCTCATGAGAGAAAAGTTCCTGGGAACGCATTTCTATAAAACATTTGGCTAATGCTTTCCAGGAAGGCACAAGGATGGAATTATTTCCAGGCTGCAGCAAGACTTTGCATGTCATATCCATTCTCACTCATTGTTAAACAAATGGTTATTGGGCCATCAGCTAGCTTCAGCCTAGGTTCATCCGTAGAAGGGACACAGGTCAGGAAAGCTTTGAGAGCTGGGGTTTACCTGAGACCTGGAAGACTGAGATACAGAATGTACTGGGAACCTTGGGATGCACAAGTCTAGGAGGGATGGGGATATGGCAGCATTAGACATTTGAGTAAGGTATTACAAGATTAGTTGAGATTAAAGGTAGCGAAGTATATTTATTTTTTAGAACTTATTATTAGTTAAAACCATGCTTAAAAGTAACATAACATCCAAGGTCCCATTCTCCTTTCCCAGTCTACCTGTAGGATGGGCAGTATCTACAGTTGGCCTGCTGCCATTAGGATCCATTGCTTGTAGTGCTTTAGTTTCAAATCTATATTATGATTGAATAGGAATTCAGTATTATTTGTTTGTGAATTTTTCTAGATCCAGAAATTTCCCCTGGTTTTAGGAGAAATGTTACTTTCCTTTCTCAGCATTCTTTCACCCCTCCCTCTCGGAGAACGACCTCATCCCGATGTCAGTCTATATGGTCTAGATAGGGTTATTGTTTGGACTTTCCTAAATTTAGCACATGAATTAAACATTTGGTGGCAGCTAGTTTATTGGGGGAGGTGATTCCAGGAGCTGGGTGAGGACTGGGGAGTCAGAGACAGAAAAAGATTAATGTCTATACAAAGTCTATCATAGAGCTGTTTTCCACAGTGGGCAACTAGAACAAAATCCTACCACAACCCTCTAAGAAATGTACATACACATAATAATTGTCTGAAAGCTGAGAGATGGGGACCACTATCCACAAGTTCCATACTCGGTTGGTTGGGGGATGCAAGGGCATCAATGCTTATACACACCTAGACTGCATTAAGCTCAAGCTGAGAGAGCCTCCATGACTTTGGAGTAATCTCTGATGCAGAAAAGCAGATGTGGCAGGTGTCTGAAGCCCTTAGATCTAGGGGTAGGTCCAGAATAACCCAAACTGATTGGCTACTACATCCTTAGGCTTACAGTGAAAACAGTGATTGGTTCAAGGTGATCATGTTACTCAATTATAGCCAATAACAGTGAGAAAATTTTTTCAACAGTTGAAGGGGAAAATAGTCCCTTTTCTCCACTGGGCTTGGAAACTTGAGGATAGAAGGCTTGGAGCACCACAATCCATTTGCAATCATGAGGGAATTGCCAGTACAAGAGAAACGGAGCCAGGAGAGGAAGAGAGACAAACTGGAACCTCAGTATATTCCTTGAACAGATGGAATTTGTAGTGCAGAAAGTCAGAGTGACAGCCTGGAGTTTTAATTTTTGCAAACCGATACATTTTCTGTTGGTTAAGCCTGCTTGTGTTGGGTTTCCAATTGAAAGACTCTTGACTTGGGTGTTAAGTAGAGTGTGCAACCAGACCAGCAGCATCAGCATAACCTGGGAGCTTATTAGAAATGCAGATTCTCGGGCCCCAGGCCAGCCCTGCTGATTCAGTCTCTGAGAATAAGGCTCAGGAACCTTCCAGGTTCCTAGTCTTCCAGGAACCTAGTCTTCCAGGTGATTCTCAGGCATACTAAATGCTAAGAACCACTGCCCTAACAGATGCATTAGGGCTAACCTGCCAGAGGCCAATACATCATCAGTTAAAATAAAAATAAAAAAAAAAAAAACCCTAAAGCATCTAAAAACAGAACAAAACACACTAAGGCAATTTTAAATGCGATTTGATATTTGGAACAAGTTGCTTTCAAAAGGCACAAAATGTACCCAGAATCAAGAGCAATCACAGTAACTTTAAAAATTTCAGGGTGACCTAGAAGGGCACTGCAGAATAACTGCCATATATTTTTCATTTTTCCTTATTAAAATTTTAGATTTATCTGCATAGCTCTGCCTCATTAGAAGGCTTGAAGGCTGAAAAATGAAGACAAGAGCTTTAGATTTATTTCTTTGGATTTTTACTTAGTCTGACCCAAACCAGACACAAGAACAATTACAGTGGATTTTTTTTTTCTTTCTTTCATGGCAAGAGTGTCTGGTGAAATTTCATTTATATCTTTGGGTTTGCTAATCCTACTAAACATTGTCACCTTTCAGACCTTGAACAGTACAAAATAACTACTTTCTATTGTCGTATTCCACAAAAATAATTACTCTGAGGAATTACTGGAGAGAAATAAACGCCAAATTTGATAGTATTGTCCTCTAAAGCTACACAAGGAAACAAAACTTGGTGTCTTGGCCAAATTCGTGACTTCAGTCAAATCTTACTTATTTGGTACAATAAGAGGGAAGACCAACGTCCATTAATTTGGTAGAAGAAGGTGTCCATTAAGGCAAGCAGAAATTATAAGCATTTAAAAAGAAATAGAGATTACTCCTATGTGTGATTCATACCCTGTTAACCAACTGTTTACAAGCAAAAGTCCAGCAAGATCTCTTTTATCCTCATTAAGACTTGCAAAATTCTTCCATATGGAAAATAGTTGATTTCTGGTATTGCTTAAACAATGCTTCTGTCAAACATCGTATTATAATTAGCCAGCCAAATTCTTTCATAGCTTTTAGGATTTTCTAATTCCCATAGGAATTGTGTTTCCAGGGCTTTTAAAACCAGTTAATTTAATTTCAGAATACCTTTGCCAGAGACACTATATCATAAAAAGTGATTAGTCCTCAGGTTGGTGTAGAATGCTGTCAGCTCACAATAAAATGTCATTTCCTCTCTCCTCTGACACATTCGACTAAACTACATTTCCCAGTCTCCCTTGTTGTTGGGTGAGCTCATGGAGTCTGATAAAGGTTATGTGACTGTCCTTTAAAAATATTTGCCACACTACCCAGATCTTCTGCTCTCTCCTTTCCCTTGTGACCTAATGAGGGCCAGTGGAGGACTCCAAGCCATAGGGCAGGAGTCGGCTTACTGCACCATGTTTTTGTAAATAACATTATTGCAACACCGCTCACATCCATTTGTTTACGTGTTGCTTAGGAAGGCTTTGACAATACAATGGCAGCAACAGACATTGCATCACTCAGAAAGCTGAAAATACGTACGATCTGGCCCTTTAAAAATAAAGTTCACTTTTTCCCAAATACTTAGAAGCCACCAAGACACTCGACAGTAGGTTAATGAGTAAATAAACTGGGCACATCCAGACAATGGAATACTATTCTTTGATAAAAAAGAAATGAGCTATCAAACCATGCAAAGGCATAGGGGAATCTTAAGGGCATATTACTAAGTGGAAGGAGCCAATTGGAAAGGCTACCTATTGTATAATTCCAACTATAGGACGTTCTGGAAAAGACAAAACCATGGAGAATGTAGAAAGATCAGTGGTTGCCAGGAATTTAGGGGAGGGTAGAGGAAGGGATGACTAGGTGGGTCACAGAGGATTTTTAGGGTGGTGAAAACTATGACACTGTGAAGGTAAACACATATCACACATTTGCCTGAACCCATAGAATATACATCAAGAGTGAATTTAAGCTGTGTAATAGTGTAATGTAATAATATATTATAATTTTATATATCCATAATAGATATTATGATTTAATAATAATATAACGTAAACTGCGATATGTGGACCATCTCTGTACACTCTGTTCAAGTTCTCTGTGAACCTAAAACTACTCTCCAAAGTCAAAACTATAAATACAGATACATAGATAAGAAATGATAAATAAGTTTCCAACCTCTGTCTAAGCGATTGTGGAATCAGTAGATGGAAGGAGCCTGGGTTTCTGAATGATCTTGTGGACTGACGTCTTTTGCCTCTCCACTCACATGCATTTGATTTTGATATAAGCCATAAATCAATTTACATTTTGTTAAACATCAAGTAAGACCAATTACAGCTGCTGGTCTTTGTTACAGCACTTGAGTTGGGCTATCTGAAGAAATGTAGCAGGATACCACCCTCCCCAAATTATTTTGGTGCTGATGACCCCGAAGTCAATCTGAGGACTTCCACAGGTGGTGAGTGATGCTGAAACCTTTGAGCTGTGTCAGAATGGAGGGTGTGGAGTGGGCTGCTCCCACGGAGTCTGGCCCTAAAGGAAGTAGCATCAACACTGAAGGAGAACATGGGTGAGTTGTTGGTTGTTCTTACATAAGGGTTGTTTACAAATTGAATTCATGAATTGTCATCATTCTGTACTAAAGTATATATATATCTTTAGATGAAGACCTGATTATAAAACACCAAAACTAATACACGTTCTATGCTTGGAAATAGGCTCAGCAGTAGTTTGGGGTCCAGAAGAACCTCCTTTCATAAAATGGAGAAATAGCATGACTTTCGTGTCCTCTCTTAAAAACAAACAAACAAAAAACTATGTTTTTTTTTCAAGCCTTTATTTTTCAATTCCCATGGATTCCATTTGCCCCAAGAGCACTGAAATGCTTAGATTTTATTTTGTTGTCTTTCCTGAAACACACATTTGCTACATCTTCCTTGTATTTTCGCTGATACTTTAACTCCTTTGGAATGAATCCTAGCATCTCCAATGTTACATTGAGAGACTTGAGAGACAGGCTAGCCATTTGCTCTACATTAATAGCAGAGAAGCTCTATCCTCAGGGCCGCTTTCTGATTGCTGACTATAATAACCAGTGTCACTTATACAATAAAAAGTTTTGTGGGAATTTTTTTATCGTCTCCCTCCTGGAAAATTATAGTTGTTGCTCATCCAGCAGATGTGTGAGGCTGCAGGCTGAGTGCATCTGCTTCCCCTTTGCACGGTCACTCTGGTCCCCACCCCAGCAGAGAGGCAACTTCCCAAAGCTTCCTTGCAAATCAAATGGAGATAACAGAACAGTTTTACAAATGCATCTGTGACTCTGATCCCTTTTGTCTAAATGACCTCTGTCTACCTTTTGTTCATGTGTAGTTGCAGAAAACTCCCCCTTTTCTTCGTGCCTTACTATGGGTTTCCCCAGAAGCTAACCCTGAGTGAGATTATCAGTGTAAGTAGTTTATCTAGGGGTGACCCTGGAAGACATTAGCAGGGTTATGGGAAAGTGAGATGGGGTGGGGAGGAAAAGAAATGGCCAAAAAGGTGTGTGTTATCAAGCCAGTTACCACTGTAGAGTCGATCCTATGGAGAATTCTAGAAGCCCAAAGCAGACCATGAAGAAGAATTTTCCCATGCAAAGGATAGGGAGCCAAGTCCCACCAGTCACAGATGGAAAGCTGCTTTTTGGTGGTGTCAGTTCCTGGGAACTTGCAGCTCATCACAAAGATGGGCAAAGTGGCCTTCTTCATCCAGAGAAAGCCCTTGGGCAAAGAAATGCAGATGGTGGACTCTGAAAACTGAGCTGCTGTGCACTGAGGAGGTAGGGGTGTGGGATGTGGCAGGCACCCACAGCATCTGCTCTACTTCTGAGAAGGGATCAGTATCACCTCAAGGCTTTTCCTCAAGTCTGAGTTAATAGGAAGCACCTCATATAAAACTATCCACTGGACAAAGGGGTTTCGAGGGCTCCATTCTACCTTGATTTCTACTTCCCTCAAAAGTGGCTTTGCAAGTAACAGGGTCTATTCGTGCCTAAATAACACAGCTTCAGAGGAACTTGGAACAATTGACTTTCTAGACTCCTTGCCAGTGCTATGACACCTAAAATTTCAAAGTTCATCAGTTAAATTGTAAATTCTCTGGGGGCAGAAAGTGAATAAACAGCTTAACCTTCTGCCATGTGAATGAGCCACTGAAAGAAACTTTCCTAAGAGGTTTGATGTGAGGAGGTAGTGGGTGAGAGGGGTGTTGGTGTGTGTTGGGGGCATGTGCAGTGTATGGTGTGAGTACGCGGGTGGCCTGTGTATTATATTGTGTGTGTTGAGAGTGTGTGTGTGGTTAAAAGTTTAACAAACTGGGCGCCTGGGTGGCTCAGTTGGTTAAGCAACTGCCTTCGGCTCAGGTCATGATCCTGGAGTCGTGGGATTGAGTCCCGCATTGGGCTCTCAGCTAGGCGGGGAGTGTGCTTCTCCGACATTCTCTTCTCTCATGCTCTCTCTCTCTCTCTCTCAAATAAATAAATAAAATCTTTAAAAAAAAAAAAACATATATCACTACTTAGCTGACTCCAGAAATACTATTTGAATTGGTAAAAGTCCTTAAAGAAGCAGATAGCACTTAAGTAAATTGATATCAACCAAAAATGCCAACCATGCTGAGTTGACGGATCTTGTTTAGGGAATAGAAATCAGATGGTTTAAGCACTTTATTGCTATTGTGCATGCTTATAACTGGCACAAGGCAAGGATTCACTGTTTGCAGGGTTGGGTGTGGAGAGAATATTTTCCATCCTTGTGTGGCTTGAAACACTCTGACAGCGGTGACATTTGGAAACCCAGAAATAGCTTTAAAAACCTGCCATCTGAACTTGGGGAAAGTAATAGGTTTTGATGCAGCATGGACACGCTATGAATTAAGCAACCAACACACTAGGCTGCAGCCCCACACTGCCCCATCTCACGGACCCTCCTCCTTTATAGCTAGGCTTCTATTTGAGGGCAAAGAAGCTCAGAGTCTGAGACATAACCTGACCCAGCTGTCCTCTTCAGAAATTCATGCCTGCAGCTGTCCAAATGGCGCTGTTGTTTTTTCTTCAAAACCTGATTTTGCTTCCTATTCCCCAGCTGAGCTCAAACAAAAAGCAACAGATGACATATTTCTACAAACGTAGCATGTTTGTTTTGTTGTAAATACATGCAGAGATCAAGAAAGTTAAGCCCAACTTTGCAAGGCCAGAGTTGTGACCAAGAGAATGCTATTAGGATCCCCTGACATGAAAGAAAATGATGTTGGCCAAGGATAAGAAAGAGAAAGCTCCTAGTCCCCCACCCCTTAACATTTTAGAGCTGAGGAGGGAAAGGCAAACCCCCAGGAAGGACTGCCCTTCTTCCTAAGTGTCTTTGAAGCAGATGGACTTCAGTTAGATGTGTAGTAAAGCAATTAGGGTTGCTTTATGTTTCTTTATAAATCAACAGAAACAACTGTTGTTTTCATTATTGACTGGGGCTACTTTGCCATTTTGAAATTATCCACAAATACTGTTTTGCTTGTATTTTTTTCCCATTATCTTTGTTTGGAGATTTGCACAATGTCTCAGGAAGAGACGGAGGTACTGGGATGAAAAAATTTAATGTTTCCATTATTTACTGATGTAATATTTATACAGTAGAAGCTTCCCCCTGCAATTAATCATGCAACATGAGTGTTTGATCTAGGGATCCCTTCTGGGAAATAGAGGAGAAATAGATGAGTGAGGTCAGTGGGTGTATGTGGCAGACAGGGAGGATGCATTTGACGGGGCATAAGAAAATATATTCAGGCATAACTGAGATACTGGGGAAGAAAAGAAATTGTGCTTAGTGGAGGAGAGTGAGTCAGAGAGAAGTAGTATATCCTTCATACCAAAAAAACCTCTCTCTATATTATAAGATTTGAATGGTTATTATGTAACAGGTGGAACTCTAGGTCCTTGGGAAACAGCAATTAATAAAAACAAAAATAAAAATATATATTTCTGCCTTCAGGGAGCATATCTTTGAGATGAAAGGTACAGCCAAATGCATAAAAATATCTTAAGTAGAATATATTATGGAAAACATTTTTATAAAATAGAAAGTGGGATAAAGAGTAGGGGAGGAAATGAGCACAATTTTGAATAGGAGTTTGGGAAGACTTCACTGTAAAGGTGGCATTAGGGCAAAGACCTGAAGCAGGCAAGGGAGTAAACCTGATATATATACTAGATGAAGAAGCTGAGGCAGTAGAAACAGGTCCTGAGGTGGGAGCATACCTGTCAGGTTCAAGGGACAGCAAGGAGGCTCACACAGTTGGGTCGAGTAAATGTAGGGGAGGGTGGAAGAGGATTAGTGCACAGGAGTCATGGGAGGCACCAAGCTACTGGGTAAAGCTGAAAGAGTTGTGCAGTGCATGCACTGCACAAAGACACAGGTTGAGAGACCAGGTGGGATCCGTCATCCAGCCAGCTCTATACTTGCCAAAGTATAAGCTCTAGTGCAGAGCTGCACCTGACAAAGGGGATTAGAGCATTTTTATTCTCACAAAGGCACCAACCACTCAAATAAGATTTCAGTAAGTAGAACTGAGAAGCTTCAGAGTTGGAACCTTTACAAAAATTTTTTGATTAAAGACATTCTGTAGGCTTCTAGACCATTATGATGACATTGGTTTTAACGCAGAGGAGATGGAGGGTTTGAGCACAGGTGTGACATGATCTGACTTGTTTAACAGCAGCAATTTTCACCTCTATTGATGACGGATTGAGGGAGAAACACTGTCAGATGCTTGGAAATCAGCAATCTATGAAATAAATCTAGCTACGAGATATGATGACTTAGGCCAGCATGGTAGTAGATAGACAGGTGGGATTTGGGATGTTTGGGCGGTAGAGTCAACAGAATTTGCTAATGGCACAGACTATTAGCAGAATTTAGAAAGGGCTATTGATACCAAGTATTTAGCCTGAACAACTGGAAGGATGGGATTTCCATTACTGAGATGGAAAGTCTCTGAAAGAGCAGAGCTGGGGACATATTAGTTTTGAGATTAGAGATTAGAGAGGCAGCCACTTGAATGTATGAGTTTGGAGTTCAAGGTGGAAGTTCAGACTGCAGATAGAAATTTGGAATCACTAGTATACATACGTTTTTAAAACAGAGATACGGAATGAGGTCATACACGGGGGAGATGTAGATGGATAGAGAAGAGGTGTTAGTCCTGAGCCTTGTGATTCTCCCATATTAAGAGATTACAAAGATACAAAGAAATAAGAACAAGAGGCTGAGAAGGAACTGCCAATAAGTCAGGAGGAAAATCTTAAATATGTGAAATCCTGGGAGCCAAAAGAAAAGAGAGATTCAGGGAGGAGTGAGTGATCAGCTGTGCTTAACTGCCAAGGATCCACCATAGGGTTTGGCAATGCAGAGGTCCCTGGTGACATTGACAAGAACAGTCTGACCTTGGTGGAGCAGTAAAGAAGAAGCCTCATTAGACTGGGTTTAAAAGAAAATGAGAAGAGAGCAATGGCGGAGGTAGAGTATTGAACAATTTTGAAAGGAATTGAAATATAAAGGAAAGGGGGAAAAATGGGAGAGTAGCTAGAAGGAGAAGTAGATCAAGACTTGTTTCTCAGAAGAAATAATGACATATTGGTATACTGAGGAGAAATATCCTGTAGAGAGAAAAAAGTTGAGGAAGCCAAAGAGGGAGAAAATAATCCCCTCACACTTTTAAGTATAAAGGGAGAGGATGTAGCACAAAAGGGTACGGCTTAGCCTTAGTTGAATACCAAGGGAATTCCATGGCAACAGAGGAGAAAATAGGAGTGATGGGCACAGATACAGGTGAGTAGGTAAACATGATGGTGGGAGTTTCTGCAAGTTTTCTTCGGAACGCTTCATTTTCTCATTGAAACAGGAGATACATCATCAAGTGAAAGTGAAGTTAAGGAAAGCTGTATTAAAGGCTTGAGAAGAGAAGAGAAAGAATGAAACTGTTGTCCAAGACAGCAGAACAATAAATTGAGTGGGAAAGTAGGACATTATTGCCAGGCAACATTATAAGCCAGCTGTGCTCAGCTAAATAGGTACATAAGATAAATAGGTGGAGAATCTAATTTAATTATGGCTGGAGTTTTGCCAAGTGAATAGGTCAAAGCAAGAGAGAAACAAAGGGGTTGAGAGTATATCTAAGGAAGCAGTTCTAATTATTAACTTCAGAATTGAAGCCAGGCAGAGACTTCATGGGGACACTTGAGACAGTGAAAAGATGGTACAAGCAAAGGACCACAGGACCTGACCCAGAGGCTGAAGAATTGTTGGACAGAATAACCGGAGAAGGGGGAGAGATGCTTGAAACGGAGATCATGAAAGACCTTCATTAGCCGTGATGCTCATGTCTGGGGGTGGCCAGCAGTATGAATGGGGGAGCTGGGGAGGAGGACAAGACCACTGGAGGAAATGAGGTAAAGGAATCGATGGTATTGGAAGGATATCTATGTCAGTGTCTTTCAAACAAGAGTATTATCACTCACCTGGGAGGAGGGGGTGAAAACATGTTAGGGCATTTTTCAAAATATAATCTTTATTTTAGAATAGTTTTCAATTTCCATAAAAATAATGGAGCTAGTACCCAATGTCCATATACTCCACACCCTGTTTCTCATATTATTAGTATCTTGTATTAGTATGGTATATTTGTCGCAATTAATGAACCAATATTGATAATTATTAATTAAACTCCATACTGTATTGATATTTGATGAATTTTTTTTAAGATTTTATTTATTTATTTGACAGAGAGAGATCACAAGCAGGCAGAGAGGCAGGTAGAGAGAGAGGAGGAAGCAGGCTTCCCGCTGAGCGGAGAGCCCTATGTGGGGCTCGATCCCAGGACCCTGAGATCATGACCTGAGCCGAAGGCAGCGGCTTAACCCACTGAGCCACCCAGGCGCCCCAGATATTTGATGAATTTTGATCTAGCTTTTTTTCCCCCTTGTTCCAGGATGTCATCCAAGATGCCATATTACCTTTAGTTGTCATATCTCCTTAGGCTTCTCTTGGCTGGAACAGTTTCTCAGACTTTTCTAATTTTTGCTGACTTTGACAGTTTAGAGCAATACTCATCAGGTATTTTGTAGAACATCCTCAATTGGGATTTGTCTGGCATTTTTCTTATGATGAGACTAGGGTTCTGGGTATTAGAGAGGAAGACACACTTAAAAAAATATATTTATTTATTTATTTTTTATTTCCTTTCAGTGGTCCAGAATTCATTGTTTATGCCCCACACCCAGTGCTCCATGCAATACGTGCCCTCCATAATACCCACCACCAGGATCACCCAACCCCCACCCTCCTCCCCTCCAAAACCCTCAGTTTGTTTCTCAGAGTCCACAGTCTTTCATGGTTTGTCTCCCCCTCCAGTTCCCCCAACTCACTTCTCCTCTCCATCTCCCCATGTCCTCTGTGTTATTCCTTATGCTCCACAAATAAGTGAAACCATATGATAATTGACTCTCTCTGCTTGACTTATTTCACTCAGCAAAAGCTTCTCCAGTCTCATCCACGTTGATACAAAAATTGGGTATTCATCCTTCCTGATGGAGGCAGAATACTCCATTATATATATGGAACACATCTTTACACATTCATCTGTTGAAGGGCCTTTCAGCTCTTTCTACAGTTTGGCGACTGTGGCCATTGCTGCTATGAACGTTGGGGTACAGATGGCCCTTCTTTTTACTACATCTGTATCTTTGGGGTAAATACCCTGTAGTGCAATTGCAGGGTCATGGGTAGCTTTATTTTTAATTTATTAAGGAATCTCCAAACTGTTTTCCAAAATGGCTGCCCCAACTTGCATTCCCACCAACAGCGTAAGAGGGTTCCCCTTTCTCCACTTGTTGTTTACTGGGAAGACCCACTTTTTAGAGGTAAAGTGCAATCCATATCCCATTATACCCTGCATATATGCTATCGACATGGCTGATCACAGTCAATGTTGACCTTGATCACCTAACTGAGGTAGCGTATGTTGTGTTTCTTCACTACAAGTTGATTCTTCTCTTTCCCTTTCTATGCTCCACTCTTGGAAGGAAGTCATTGCATGCAGCCCATAATTAAGGAATTATACTGGAGTGCAGAGTACCTATATAAATTATTCACCACTCTTCTGCATAAGAGATTTGTACATTTTCCTTCATTTGTTTATTTACTCAATTTTTAATTTATATCAATATGGGCTTGTGGATATTTATTTTATACTTGGTGCTATAATCCAATACTACTTTGTTTATTGTGTTACTCAAATTGTTCCTCCCTTGCAAGCTCTTTGATTTGACTTCTGTGTTCCTCTGACTTACTCCCATCATTGTAGGGGGTTTTTGTCTGTTTTTAGTACTTACTTTCTAATCCCACCATACACTTCAGGTTCATCTTATAGGTTTCCTATTCCAGGTCAAGAATAGCCATTTCTCCAAGGAGTTCTGGCTTCTTTTATTGGAGAATGGTATTAGAAATCAAGATCTGAGTGTTAGCTTTGCTTATTATTACTGCAGTATTATTGCTTCTAGTGCCTAACAGTTGACAAAGCAAGAAAATATATTTGTATACATACATACACATGTACACATAGATACATATATGTTTTTATGCATCTATGTATATACCTATACACATATGTATATACACAAATGTGTATACACATATATATGCATATGTATACAAATAGATATGCCCATATATACACACATATGCATATATGTATGGATACATATACATATATATATACACATACAAATAGAAATATATATATATATACATGCATACATATATCCAGTATCTATAAAAATCTCTATATGTAACAGACTCTACCATATCTGTATTAAGCTAAACATGAATTCATACTGATGTTTCTGACTCTAACTCAGCATCACATTGATCATACTAGCCTTCTCAACTGGCTTATCTGTGACCTTCCTCCCTGTTGGGGTGTTTTCAAACCTGGAAGCATTATTGGCAATTAAAGGGCAAAATTCAGGGAATTATTCAAATGCTCTGCAACCCAAGAGATGGTTTCATGAGGTGAAGAATTTCTTCCCTTTAAATAAGAGTAGTGCCCCACTGGGAAACACTGATTTATGTGGACATCAACATCCCCAAGATTTCCAACAAGAATAGCATTGTATAGAGTGACAATGAATGACAAAAACTTTAAGAATTGAGGGGAGTGTCCTTTAGGTGTGTGAATGACTGCTTCAAGAATATGAAGGGAGAGTATATGAAATGAAGGACCTTACTGACATGTACTAGTTTGATTTCATTTGTGGTCCCAATTTTCCAGACCTCCACATATTCATGTCTTTTCAAATGTGACCCTGCAGCTTCACTTGTCAGGAATCTCTTTCTTTGGCCAACTAGAATGCAGTAAAAGAGATGATGTGCCAGTTGTGAGACTCTTAGGAGTCTTTGGATATTTCTGCCCATCTTCCTATGCCTCTGCCATTACCAAGAGAACATGCCCCAGCTGATATTCTAGAGCATGAAATGCTCTAGTCTCAGAGTAAAGTTGTACAGTCAAAACCATCCTAGATTAGTCAACAGCAGCTGACCTTTAGGTATAGGATGAGTGCAGTTAAAACCAGGGGCAATCAACCAGCTGCATATGGCTTTACCTTGGATGGCTTCCAATGATTTTGGATTTATGCTCATGTGAAATCTTTCCTTTGAATGTGGGCTGGACCTAGTGACTTGTTTCTAATAAGTAGAATACAGCAATGTGTTGAAATGTCTCTTCCAAGATTAGGTTATAAAAGACTGATTTCTGTCTTGCCCTTCTTTTGCTCCTCTCCTCTTATATATCCTATCTCCCTTTCTCTGGGGTAAGCAAACTATTGTGCTGTGAGAAGCCTATAGAGAAGCCCACATAGAAAGGCACTGCTATGTCCAGCAAGAATCTGCCAAAACTCATATAAGTAAGCTTGGATGTGCATCAACCTCCAGTCAAGCCTTGAAACAACTGCAACCCTGGCCAACACACTGATTGCATCCTGGGCTAGACCCAGAGCCAGAGGACCCCGCTAAACTGCAAAAGCTTCCTGACTCAGGGAATCTGTGGGAAGATAAATGCGTATTGCTATAAGCTGCTACGTTTGGGGAAAATTTGTTAGCACAGAAATAAATAACTTAATGCATCAGCCAAAACCAGTTATCTGAAGACCCAATAACTAAGTAAGTGCTCATTGCTTTAAGCCTCTGGTTTTGGAGGTGGCTTATTATGGAGCATAGCTGTGGTGATAGATAAGGGACAATAACATGAAATTCACACCTGGGGATTTCAGGGATCAAAGAGAGAGAATGGACTGGAGAGAGCAGTGAGGAGAATGACAGACAATGTCCTCACTTCCAGGCCTAGGACCATGGCCTATGTCAAATTTGTTGATTTCTGTGTACATATTTTGCAATTTCATTGTTTAATAGCTTCATCATGCATATAGAAATGTACTTTTTAGATTAGAGAATCTTGTAAATCAAATGCTTAGGCTATTAGTTATGACAGACTAGGAAAGGATAAATTTTCTTCTCATAGCTAAGATGCAATTCTGTTCTACCAGCTGATGTGCAATATTTGGAGGTGGGTATTTTGTTTTGTTTTATTTTCTTTGGTTTATCATAACAGAAGACCAAAAGCATATTGTACAGTTGTGTAATATAAGTATCCTACGCTTGAATTTGCTTTTTAAAATGTCACTTAGAAAGGTATCATAGGTAGATAGAAACAAACAAAGGAAACATAGGTAGATATAAGTATGGCAACATTTAAGGATAGCCTGAAATAGATCAAAGGTAGGTAGAGTAAATTAAAAGATAGGTAGGTAAATACATGAGAGATGGATAGACGGCAGGGAGGCACGGTTGGGATCTACTCCATCCACAAGTACACATATATTCAAAGAGTAAAGTTACTCCAAGTGTAGTAGATACTACCCAGATGCCCTTTACTCAGCCAGTGTACCCATCCCCCAGCTGCAGAGTGTTTCTGTGAAGGAGTTTCAGGTGGTGCAGTTCTTTGGAGGCTGCTCTCTGCCTTAAAGGAGCTGTCTCACCAGGGAGCTTCTGGTCACCACCCTTGAACTGGTTTGCAAGAATCCAAAGCTTCCAGCCCCTTGCCTCAGGGTGGGGCTCATGATCTGAGGCTCTCTGTGTGATCAGGCCAAGGTTAATCTCCAAAGAAGACAATATTCTTGCTTAGCTTTCCCCTCTGCCTCGTCTGCTTCTTAGACTCTCCTCCTGAGAGCCAGCCCTCAATAAATCATGCAATGGAATTCCCCTCTCAGGCTCTGCTTCCAGAGAAAATGACCAGAAGCTTTACACAAATTTCTTTATTTTTTTTTTCATAAACTTGACTTTTAATTCTACTTCTTGAATAGTGGTATCCCCAGTTGGGTGTGCACAGGTGTGCTCATTTTTCTCATGGGTGGTTTTGCCCAGGACAAAAATAGCTGACGCCCCGTTCCTAAGTCATGTTGGCTGGTTATACCACCATTCTGCATCAATCCTCAATCCCAAAAGCTACCTTCCATTTGGTCTTGTCACGGACTGAAAGAGCTCAGTCAGCAGGAAAAGAGAGAGCCCTCAATTCATCTTGCAATATGGCTCTGCTACACTTGGAAGTTTCTCTGGAGCATCATGAGAGAGAAATGCCTGGAGTCTGAGCTTGGTGCTCAGGATACCAAGAGACAATTCACATATTATTTATGTGACATTTACCTCTGCATCCTACATCCCTCTGAGACAGTGCATTCTTAAGATCAGAAGCATCAGCCTGAAAGGCCCTGGCAGGGAAAGAATTCTTAAAGGCACAATGTTCCCTTTATGTGTATTTCCTTCTTTTATGGGCCCTTTGATAATTTACTGAGTGAAAGAGGAGATAATGCAGACTCAAGGCTGACTGAGTCTCTAATATGGTTGTACTCACTTCCTGTACAAAGTAACTTGAGTTCTCAATGTCACCTTTCTGTAGGGTGTAAATCTTTTTATTATTTCCACCACAAGTGTCTTGTGAGAACAAAGGAATTTGTTTCCATGAGGCAAGGGAGAGAGAAGGAAATCTTGACTATTCTGTTTAAAAGTCATATTATGATGGTGTATAGTCACATATATATGATAAATGTGCTAATAGGGTTAGTCAGCTGGCATTTTGTTAATTTAAATAAATTTAATTTAATTTTAATTAAATTAATCTCCAGGTCCAGCTCCAATGGTAAACTGTGTGGACATGATAATGGGGGGCAAATGTTCTATAAAAGAAGGCAAAAAATAGGCTAAGTTTGAGAAAGTTTAGAGTAAGGTTACAGTTGAGAAAGTCCACAAAAGGAATTGAAAACACATAGCTGGTTGGCTCTATGTCAAGTGTTAAGTCTTCTCCTACGTAAGCTCATATAATTCTAATTACAACCCATTAAATAGGTTACCGGTCAATCCCTATTTTACAGATGAGGAACAGAGACCTATAGGGAGATTAAGGTAATATTTCCAAAGTCACGAAATTTGTGAGTGGGAGTTTAATTCCTAAGATCCTTACTCTTACTAAATGATGCTAGAAGTTATTGAACAAGTCCAGTAGCAAAGGGCTGGGTGAGCCTGAGGAAGTCTTGCTATGTGGGATGCAGGGAGAAAGGGTAGCATTTGTAGTGGATCCAATAGCTAAATGAAGACCACAAGTGTTTATAGCAGTTAAAACAGTCTACTGAAGTGAAGAACAGTGTAGCTTCTTTTTCCACACTGATGTGTGATTTTTTGCAAATTAATGGACTCTGTGCCTTGTTATTTTCATTCCTTGAGTAGGACAAATAAAACCTTACTTTTCAGGGTTATGATAAAGATTAAAGATGATATATGTGCAGGGTCTGATACATAGTAGATATAATAAGTGATAACTAATTAACTAATTTGCTTGGTTGTCTGCCGAGCCTATTCTATAGACAATACAGCCCTGGGTCCTATAGATTAAAAACCAGGCAAAGTAGATGACTAATCACTTAAAATAGTTCAATTACAATCTCACTGAGGAGATGTGTATCACAAGGGCAGAAAAAGAGCTTATTAAAGGAAACCCTGGGTTATATTCCAGATCTCATCAGAGAATATCTAAAGAAAAGGCCATTCCCAAAGTTTTTTCCCCTTTTATTCCCATACCCACTCTATTCCAGTCATTACGAATAATGGCAAGTTCTTTGCAATCCTACTGCTTCTCTGATCCTATTGCCTGATCCCCTACCATGTCTGGGGTATTCTGGATATCTCATACTTTCCGTCTCAGCTTAGGTGTGATTCCTCTGAGAATCCTTCCTTGATGTACTGTATGCCTTCCCTATCTTATGCTACAGCACCTTATCAGAGCACTTATATCCCTGGATTGTAACTGCTCACCCACTTCCTTAACTGGAATATAACTGGGGTTCCATATGGCCCAGTTTCTGAACAATATTACTAAACAAAACTGTTGAGAGCCACTTAAAACATAACACTCTTTCAGAAATATTAGGGGTACCAGTGGGTGCATTTAAAGTAAAAATCTTTTAAAGTATTTTTTTTAGCTGTGTCTCTTATATTCAATATATTTTTCATGCCTGAGAGATGCTGGGGAAAAAAAAAAAAAACAGGAACAAAAGCAAAATCAAGTTAGTGTCTTTGCTGTCTCTCTCTCTCTCTCTCTCTCTCCCTTCCCCAAAACTCTCTCCCAAACCTAGCCCAGCTGGTTTTTCTTCCCTCTCTCTTCATCTACAACATGGATCTTTTTTTTTTTTTTAAAGATTTTATTTATTTATTTGACAGAGAGAAATCACAAGTAGGCAGAGAGGCAGGCAGAGAGAGAGGAGGAAGCAGGCTCCCCGCTGAGCAGAAAGCCCGATGTGGGGCTCGAACCCAGGACCTGGGATCATGACCTGAGCCGAAGGCAGCGGCTTAACCCACTGAGCCACCCAGGCGCCCCTACAACATGGATCTTTATTATGATGATCAGTGCAGCATTTTTACATTTTTGAATTTCTTTTGCTTTTTGCTTTACTAAGAGATGTAAAGGTGACTGGTAAGCAAGAGTCTTCAGTTGGGGAATGGGATAGAGAGGAGGGAAGACACATTACATTTTTGGTTCCTCTTCTCCTTGTACTTAAATAGGTCCTGAGCACACCAAGCACAAGGATACTTATCTTGTTAAATACTATATTCTGAGCACTTAGCATGGTGCCTACTTAAGAGTAAAATTTAGATACATGAACAAATGAATAAACACAAGTCGGGGAAAATAGACTTCCTATAAATGTCACCAATTTGGAAAATTATTCTGATTTTAAAGACTATGAATAGCAGCCTCTGTGCTTTCCTCTGAGCTGAGGGTACCCCTGAGGTGACTCTCTTCTTACGTTTAACAAAGAGTTAAATCATGTGGTGTGGTTAGGGTTGACATAGAGTAGTTCAAGGTCCAAGTTCATTCTTATGAGATTTATCAATTGTGAGGTAAGTAACCCTAAATAGCCCTTAGCTCCATTTTACTTAGTAGTGAGGTACTCAATATAGAGGAGATAAAATGACTCCAGGGCGGAGATTTTAATGTTTTCTGTTAAAAAGTTTATTTGTAATCATAATATTTCCATTGTAAGTACTTTGGAATACTTCTTGCATTTTATTGCAATCCAGAGGCTAATCAACATTACCTGTTGCTAAGCATTCACTTTCATCTGGCCTAAATCAGTAGGGAAATAGGTATTTGCAAGGCTGGGAAAAATCCATGGAAATATAGAAATAAAATATTGCTTCAAAATAAAGATAAAGTGGGGTACCTGGCTGGCTTGGTCAGAAGAGCATGTAACTCTTCATCTTGGGGTTGTGAGTTCAAGCCTTATGTTGCATGTAGAGAGGCAATAAATGAAGAAACTTAAAAAAATAAAAACAAAGTAAGCCCAGCAAAAGCCTTAAAATTACTTTTTGAGTGCTTCACTTATTTTATATATGCTTTCATAATGAGGATAATAGTAAGGATAACACTAATAATAATAACTACTATATGACCAGGCAATATACACAATGTTTTACGTGTACACATGGGTTCTACAAATTTCCAAGGTGAAAGAAAAATTGACGCTGCTCGTTCCTGGGAGCTCCACCAACTACAGCAACCACACAGTAGACATGGAAGGTTCCGACCAGGAAAGAAGTGATGGATATTACCCTGAAGGGGCAACTCTTTAAAGTTCAAGTCAATGAAAAGCCTGGATCAGCTTGTGTACTGAGAGAGGAAATGTCTGGTCTTTCATTACACTCTTCATTGAGGAGAGAGAATAATTTTCCCATCAGGACTTGGAGGCCCACAGGTTTGATGATGAGGAGGGTGTTGGGGAATGTAGAACTAAAAGACCATCCAAAGAGAATGAATACAGCCTGTTTATTCAGAACTTCCTTTAGCAAGAGGGTCAGACCTCATCCTTGTATTTGGAAGGACTCAAAGGCAGGCAAGGGAGGTACAAAGGGAAGGCTTCAGGTGTGCCCTGGTTGGAGGTTACCGGTGTGGGGAAGTTGGAAGTCAGGCTAACTAGAAGGAGGGCATCTTTTGTAATTGATTTAGGGGACATATCTGGCTTATTCTTGTTGGTTCTGAGTTGAAAGCAGGGACCAAAACCAAGGAAGCTGGCAGTCATTGACCAGGACTATTTCAGGGTGACTGCTACAGAGACTGGTTTGGCTTCCATAACTAGTTGCTGCAGGGTTCTGTTGTCATATATAGTATGGCCATTGTCCATTTGTATATTCATTCTCTCTAGGGCTTCAAGCCAGCTGTCTCTCAGATCACTGGTTGAGTTTCATTAGGACTGGTATATCCATGTCATTGCTGACCTGAAATACACACGGTGGTCTTGAATTTTTCCAACTACTGCTCTGCCAATCATGAGCTTTGGAAAGGCACCAAAGTGGGAATTTTGAGTCCTAGAATTATCTGAGCTCATGCATTAATTTAACCTATATCTCTTCACAAGTCAAATTTCTAGAACTTTGTTTTTTATCTACAAGTTGGGGATTCTGTATGTTCCATGGAAACACAAGAAGTTAATTCATATTTTATTTAACCTAAAAGCTATCTTAACTAGATCTAGGATTAAGAAATTAGAATAGTTAAGTGTCAGTAGAATCCAGATGTGAGTGGTAGCACTGTTTTCCTTTACTGAGTAAGATATTCCTGACTACCCTAATGTATTCCATTTACAAGCTTTAGATAGTGACTAGTGATATTAACAGGAGTTCATAACAACAGTAAGGGACAACTGATTTTGATATATAATGACTGATAAGCATGTATTCACAAAGAACAGATCTTACTCAAGTCTGAGTATAAACATTTAGTGCAATCCCTGTCACTATTAGGTGCTTTATAAATGTTTAATAAATGTGCTCAAAATTCTCAATCCTCAGGGGGATCCTGACTTAATCAGGAATTCCTGATTCCATCTTGAGTCATATGAAATTGACCTATTGTTCAACCTAATTATGCGTCATATTTATTTTTAAAATCTAACAGCATTATACGTTTTTCTTGCTGCTTGCTTTTGTATTCTGAAGGCCAGTACTTAATGGTTTCTCATCAGCCTGACAAGAGTGGGCTTTGTGTTAGCTAATATGACCATGTTTAGGGAAAATTTCCTATAGGATATTGTTTAGAATTTCTTACTTTTGAAAAAAGAAGAATACATGTTCCTTTCATTATGTTTTGATTTAATATACATTTTTTTGAGTAACCGAAGTGTGGATGCTACTCCTGGTAAGCAAGACCTATTGAATATTCAAATTTCTTGTGTTTTCTTCATGGTATCTCATTAAGTAAGAGAAAGCACTTTTATTATTATAATTAGATATGTGGTTTTTCTTATTGTCATTTAATAATAGTTAAATACTAACAAATTCTGGATGGGGTTTCTTTAGCTCAATGACAAAATCTCACACCTGATAAGAAAACATGAGGAGGCAGACCAGCGGCTGACAGAGCAAGGTGCTGCTGTGATTACTACACATTGCCATCCCTTTAGAAGACGCCTTACAATCAAAACCTGCTCCTTCATCATGCCCAATCAGGAAGCTCCTTAGAAAGCCCCAAAGACCGAAGTCATCATTCAGCAGGCATTGTCACTGTCACCTCTAATGCAGGCCCTCTTTATCCTGAGTAGACAATGTCCAGACCATGAGAATATGCCATTTTAGGACTATGTGGGAGACCATGTGGTAGAGTAAAAATCATATGGACTCCATCCTTGTTTCTTTCTTTTCCACTGCCCTTGATAAAGTGGCTCCTCCTTTGTTAAGAGCTTGTTAAAGAGAGATATTAAAGAATGCCCAGTTTGATCTATCCTTAAGATAGCTTGAAAAGAATTACAATACACTCTGTATGCTATTTCCCTGTTATTAAATTTATTAGCTGATCCTTTTAAAAAACTTAAAGAGCATAAGAATGATATGAGAATCTTATTGAAATACAGGCTGTGATTCAGGAAGTCTGGTGGTTTTGAGACTCCGCATTTCTAACAAGCTCCCAGATGATGATAATGCTACTGGTCCAGGGCCTACACTTTCAGAAAAAAAGGCTATAGCCACCTCAGAATGTCTTAGGTCATGGGCCTATATGGCTGGGATTTTGATGCTGTTTGGATTCACTTCCAATTTGTAGTCTGCTGTGTGGTCAGCTCAGGATAGGATCCTGAAACAAGCAATCATGAGCTTTACCTCTCCTGTAACCTGCCCTCCAGTCTATTTTGGTGGCCTCAGAGCCTTCACAATGTTCTCCAGCTACAAAATGCCTTCTCTTTAGTGTCCACATTAGATAGTAGTTCAGTGATTAATATCCTTTCTTCCATTCCCTCTCCTTTACACTGATGAAGAAAGGGAGGGCAAGAATATGGCCATGTCCAACAAACTAATCCTTGTGACCCAAATGATGCATCATTCTGTGGGTTCTAATGCCCTCAGCCATTAAAATGTACATGTACCATTAAGAAGACTTTTAAGAGAGAAACCCTGTATCACACAGGAATGACTATTACCTTTCTATACCTAGCTTTAGCACTCTGCCTAGTACTAAGTTTGTAGTTTTTATAAACATTTTCTCAATGAACCCATGGAAATTTTAGGCATTAGGAAAAAAATGGCAATAGTAAGATGCTTGGGGGTTAAGTTGAACTTATGATTGGTTGCCCCATAAGTCCCAACTGGCAAAGCATATTAATCCAACAGTAATTTATACAATTATCTCTGATCCAGACACTACTTCCCTAAAGACAATGAAATGATATGCAGTTGTGATTTCCATCATGAGGACCTTACCCTTGGTCAGGGGCACACAAAAGTATTCCAATGGGATGAAAATACATTGAACTTTCCTAAAGGCCAAACCAGGCAGCTTGGAGTTCACCAGAGGTGAGCAATTGTAGGTGACAATTCCAGCACAGGTAACTCACTCATTAAAGCCCACCTTACTATTTGCAAGTGAAACCAAACATGAAGAAAAGGCAACTGGCTGAGTGAAAGAACTTATGCTGTCACATGGAGTTTGTCCTGGGGTCCCAGATCCACAGGAGAGAGTTACATCATTAAAAGATGGAGGTTTTCTGTAAACAAGCAAAGACTCCCAAACCAACTACCATTTTGAATTTCTTTCTGGGGTGGCCCCAGTAGCTGTCTTCTTCTTTCATTGATTTTTTTTTTCTCATAAAGTAAAATAAATTGCTATAGCTTTGCAGCAAAGGAAAAATTTCTCTCTCCTTTTCAGAAACTGGTAGTAAATAAGACCGTTGCTTTTTATACAATTTGTCCTACGTTTGCCTTTCAGAACAGCACAACACAGAATACCACTAAGAAAACTAACTAGAACCTGAATTTTTTTTCAATTTTTTATTTTTTTAAGGAGGCTCCATGCCCAGCACAGAGCCCAGTGTGGAGCTCAAATTCACAACCCTGAGATCAAGACCTGAACTGAGGTGAAGAGTCAGATGCTTAACTGACTGAGCCACCCAGGTGCCTTCTGGGTTTATTTGTTTGTTTGTTTGTTTGTTTTTTTAATAATGTAGGGAGTACATGAGCAGTTAGACATTTACTGGGAAAATTTTAATGTGTCTTGATTTTAACTGATTTCTAGACAAGATGGCACGTTTTAAAAACCCACCCAGAAAATGGGTATAGAACACATTTGTGTAACACTTCAAAATATATGAAGCATTTTTACAATTCTCAAAACTCATTTCCCCTTCAGAATAATCCAATGATGAGTGCATTTTCTTTATCCCCTTTTTCATACATGAGGAAATGAGGGCTCAGAGAGATTTAGAAACCCAAGGTCACACACATCTAGAACGGAGGAACTTCAGACTCCAAATGCCATGCTTTTTTGTGATGTACCTTATTAATATCCTGTGCAGTGGTTTGGTCTCCTGAGCTGTAAAAGAAACCTGTTTAAATGTGGCTAAATAAAAAAGGATCAGAATTGCCTGAGTGATGCAGTTTAAGCCATCTGAAGACACTGTGCTCCAATCACTCTCTTTCATGTTTTGCCTGAACCCTGCCTGCCACCTGAATAAAAAATGATTAGAGCAGATTGCCACTAAAGAGAATGCTGCTTTCTATCCAGGCAGCAGGGCATGATAAAAGAGATCTTAAGGATTCTGGCAAATTAGAGCTGCAAGTCTGCATTTTTTTAATTTTGTGAGCTGATATAAATCACAGGGACCTGTCAGGGAACATTCAGATGTACTGGGCAATCCAACTTCAGAGATAAGCGAAAAGTAAAAGCGCATCATAATTAAAGAGCTAGTTGTCTTCAGCAATTTCAGCTCCTGTGGGATTTTCAACAGATTTTTTTTTTTTTGAGCTTAAAATAAAAGAGCAAGAATCCCAAACAATCATCCTTGAAGTTTTGTAATGGAATGACTTCTTGCAGTAGTGTAGGTCGCTCAGCTCGTAAGTCAATCATCTGGGTCCCACACTTTGTTCTTCCACTGTGGATATCTGGTAAGTCACAAAATCACTCTGGGGCCTCTATTTCCTTACCCGGCAGGAGAGTGACTTAATTGAACTCTGAATCCTAACACTGACATTGTAGTGTTCTATGCAATTTCTTGTTTCTAAGTAGCCCTCCACGTGTGTCTGGCTTTCAACTTTAAACAACCATTCTTGAGCAGTGTTCCTCACACAGGGAGTCCCTTCAGATGACTGGCTGATGTCCAGGTTACAGATCAAATCAGTTCAGTGAAGCCAGTCCACATAAAAAAAGGAAATGAAAACCATGGTTAGCAGTGCAGTTATGTTTTGTCTTGCTTCTGCCACTTTCTCTGGGTTGGCTTAAGACTGACATCCCCATGGTATTCATCGGTGGCTCTTCTTAGCATCCCTTGCTCTTCTGTACAATGACATCAGACATCTCACCTGAACGTAAGCACTACAATCATTTATGAGCAGAATGATGTCTCACCCCTGTGGCCCCAGATTGAGATCCATTGCACTTCATAGGGGACATTCCAGTTCCAGCAACTAGATACAGAATCCATGCAATGCAAAGACTTCCCTGGATCCCTCAGGTTATGACTGTCCCTTTGAGGGTCTTTACACATATTACTGAACATCTAATACTGAACACGCCATTCATGTCCAAAAAACCTCCACCTTCATCATAGTAGGCTGTAAGATCTTCAGGTCAGAGAGAAGACTTTCCCCTCAAATAGTATAATTCAAACATACGATGAAAATAAGGGAATGACACCAGCAATAGCCATGTTCCCTTTAGCTCCATCTAAAATAGGTTTTGCCACATTCATGATCTTTCCCTATTTTTGTAAAGAAATAAAGTGCTACCAAAATGATCAAAGTCCCATAACTGCTTCTCTCTTCCCTCCCTCTTTGGAGACTGTCATGAGGATGAAGTTGGTGTGTCTCTCTCAGCCATGTTTCCATATTTTATTACATATATGTGAATATCCATAAATAACATTACATGGTGTTTTTTTAAAATTCATGTACCTGCTATCACAATGCAGTTTTATTTGGCACTTGAAGTTGTGTCTTTAAGATTAATCTGCATACCTATATGTTGATCTAACTTACTCATTTCAACAGCTGTATAGTATCACTATGGAAATACAATTCAATTCATCATGTTTCTATTTAGATAATTTAGATGTTCAGATTTCAATGTATTTATTTAGATTTAGATTATTACCAACTTTTCTCTTTTAAAATTAATGTCCCTGTTCCTATAAACTGGAGTTTCTCAATGGTATGTATTTAAAATTAGAACATTAATTATCTCATTTTTTGTTTTTGTTTTATGGAGAAAGAGAGAGAGAGAAGGTGGGAGGGGCAGAGGGAAAGAGAGAATCTTAAGCAGGCTTCACACTTATCCCACAGCCTGACATGGGGCTTGATCCCACAACCCATAGATCATGACCTGAGGCAAAAGCAAGAGTCAGACACTTAACTGACTGAGTCACCCAGATGCCCTAATTATCTCATTTTACCCTTATTGTTAGTAATGTGCCTTTACATCAAATATATAGAAATTCAGGCCATGAAAACTGTCATACCTGAATAATTTTCCTTCTGTAAATGTAAATTAGATCCTACTTATGACCTTTCATGCTATTTTTAGACCATCAGAGTTTCATTTTAACTGTCAGAGACACATTTGTGTTTGTATTTTTAGGTACATAATTTAGGGAAAATAACTATGTGAAAAAACATGAATATATAAAAAGAAATGGAATATATCTCATTCACCTTTATTCAACATTTCCTATCCCCAACGAGTAGAAAAATATCTTATTATTAGTATTCATTTTAACATGTCAAAAACCCAAAACCTTTACCTCTCAACACACTGTGCATTCACATAGTTCCCTTCAGTGCTTTTCGAAATCTAATTCATTTCCTATTATTTCCCATTTCTCCTTTTATTAAACACAGATTTTATGATTAATGCCCTGGAAAACGCCAGAAGATATCTTTAAGAGATAGAGGAAAGTGCTATTATTTCTTCACTGAAATAACATTATAGGGTAACAACCCTGAAAGTGCCAGGATTTCAGCACTCAGGGCAAAATTACAGTAACCTAGCATTACATTGCTCTGGCTGGGGATGATTTATCTGTTTGTTCTGGCATATTACACACAGTGTGAATGGTGCCTGGACTTGCAAAAAGGAATAACTCAGTGAAACATAAAACATCATTTTAAAATGTGAGGTGACATCCCAAATCAAGAAGAATAATCCTAAAATATAGTCACTCAACACTTGCTAAAAATAGTTATGAATCTATCCTCCCAACAGATTCCAAAAATCAGGTGACCATCATAGCGTTTTTTTGTGGGGAGCTTAGATAATAATCAAGAGGAACCATGGTGATCAGCTCCTCTGGGAATTCCTCAAGAGCTTACATGTGCCCTTCTCATCCAATTTTCCCGTATATTCCTCATTACAAACAAATAGCATTCACCTCCTAGAAGACAATTCCATAGGAGGTGGAAGAGAACAATGGGTATGATTTATCACTGTTGTTTTTTCAACACCAAGACTGTTATATTAAAGTTGTAGGTTGTATAGTCAAAATCAATTCCGATTTCCACTTGTGGTAGCTTACACTCACTGTACCATGTTGGTTTCACATCCCCAGAGTCCAGGGTATACCGTACATTTTTAAATTTCCTCTTCTACACAGTGCATAACAAATTCAATTGATTTAATTCAATCTTTGCAAAATTAGTGAGGTCCAAAGGCAGACAAAATGCACATAGGGTGAAGAAAATGAATGGGTGTAGTTACTGAAGCATTTCCATATATATTATCGAGTTTGATCTGACAGTTACCCTATGGGCTACAAAGAACCTGAGGCTCACCTACTTTGTGACCTGCCGTAAGAGAGAGTCTGCCTGTCACAAATACAGATCTACAACCTGAATCTTAAACAACCTAGTGATCCTTCCTTCCTGTTCATCTCAACTTTATAATTTGAGCAATCAATATATATTTTCCCATACTAGAACAAAGTATAGGTAAAGCATAGTGTTAAGAACCCGGATGAATACAAAAACATATTAGAGTATTTCTCTGCTATTAGTATCTTCAAAACGGTAGGGAAGGGTAAGGAAATAAACATATATATGTATATATGTATATAAGAAGAAATACTATCTCAATAATAAGCTCCATATGGCTAAGTAGTTAGTATCTATTGCCAAGGAAATAATATAAACAATGCTAGAAGATGTTTTGGATAACTTTTCTAATACTGTATAAAAAGGATAAAGAAAATGTCTCATTTCAATAAGTATGTGTTGAGGGAGAAGCAGTGTAGATATCCACCTTCCCAATACATCTTTTTACTTATAGCCCATGATATCCTCTCTAATAAGAGGAGGGATCTCATATAAACCCTGTAAGTCCTATGCATCTCAATCATTTTAAGTATGAAATTTGAACGGTCATATATCTTCCTAAAACAAACTGTTCCTCTAAATCCTCCATAATTTATTTGGTTAATGTAGGCATTTTAGACATTCTCTGGTTTGGGCTGTTTTACACTAAATTCTATTCAAAGAGAGGATGGTTATAGCAATCACCCAGAAAGTCCGAGGATATGGCATTAAATTTTACATCAGAGGGGTGCCTGGGTGGCTCGGTTGGTTAGGTGTCCCACTCTTGATTGCAGCTTAGATCATGATCTCAGTGCAGAGTCTACTTGAGATTCTCTCTCTCTCTCTCCAACTTACCCTTCTCCTGCTCTCTCTCTCAAATAAATAAATACATAATTTTTAAAAAATTACATCAGAGACATCATCTCCAAATGGGCAGGAGCAATGTGACCCAGGAATTTCATTTTCTGTTGACTCAACAATGGAAGGACAACAAGTAGACAATTCGAAATGCAGTAACTATCTGTGATTCATGAATTATGATTGGCCTGGAAATAGTACCAACGTTAAGAACTCAGTGCTTTACAAGAGTAGAAAATATACTGTTTTAACATTTTAGAGTGAAAACCTCTCATCTACCACCCACCTCCTGTCCTTTTTATGGGGAATGAAGAACATTTCTCTTTTGTGTCTGTTTACCCTCTTCTTTTTTTCCCAACACTCTTCCCACACATAATTTCACATTCCTCTCTTTCCTATAGGACTATTTGCAACCACTGTGAATGTCTCATGTCCTCCAGATAGTCTGTTCAATGGGAAGTTTGAGTCAGGTGTATAAATGAAAACATCTTTCATTTCCAAAACAAAGAAATAGATATAGCTTCTCAATATCTCCCTTAAGGTAAATCTTTAATGAAAAAAGTGATTTTCAACAAGACTTATTAAAGTTTCAGCTATTGTATATAATAAGATGAGAGTCAAAAGAAAAAGCCCAGAAAATTAAAGGTATTCAAATTTCCCTTTGTTTCTTAAAAAAAATGGGAGTAAATCAGAAAGAAATCCCTTTTTGCTTTCCAAAATGCCATCATGGGGGATAGTCAGTGGACTGGAATAGTATTTCTGTTACATTGTGTTACTTCTCCAGCGCCAAGAAAACATAATCTTGGCACAACATAAATGTTTTGAATTCATTACCAAAAAGGAAAAAAAATGAAAAGGAAAAGAAAATCCACACCCACAACCCACAAGGCATAATAATCCATTGTTTCTCTTCTATTTTCACTCATTTCTATTAGATTCCCCAGAGTTTGAAAACCACATTTCAGTCTGAAAAAGAGCTGCTGAAATTTCAGATGGACATTAAAGAAGTCAAAAGGTGCTAAATCACCCTAACTCAATATAAGGTTACTCAAGCTCCATTTAATTATCATGTAGAATACAGCCAAATGGTCTGGGTTTTGCTTGTTGTTTGTTTTCAAAATTATTTGAATTTCCTGACAGGGTTGTCATTTCAAAGAGCCTCTCCTTGGGATAATTTGGGACAAGAATAAAGGGTGTATTCCTTTCAGGCATCCTTTATTCACAAGAGCCTAGAAAATAGGCCAAGCAAATTAATATATCTTAGATAAAAACGTCTAGGACTTAATTTAAATATAGCCTAAATGAATAATTAATTAAATCATTAAATAGAGCTCATTTGATCTATTTTGCATGATAACATGCTTTGGAAATAGTCATTAGAAAATCATGTAAATAGTCTACGGCCATACCACCCTGAACGTGCCTGATCTCGTCTGATCTCAGAAGCTAAGCAGGGTTGGGCCTGGTTAGTACTTGGATGGGAGAAAATCATGTAAATGATGTTCAACCCAAGGGTGAGGTAGAACGGGGTAATTAATGGCCAGAAAAAAATAAACTAGCATTTATTGAGTGCTTATTAAAAGCCACGTACTCTTCTGTGTCCTTTACATGTATTATCATGTTTATTCCAAACAACACTACAGCGTAAATATTATTATTACCATTGCTTTATGTGATGAAAATGGAGGCAAAGAGAAGGTAAAGAATTTACTCAAGCTGCCATATTGGTAACTGGTATAGTGGAGGGACAACCTGGGTTCCAGAGCCCATGCTCTTAATCACCACACTGAGCAAAGGAAGGAGGCAAAAGTAAATCAAGTACACTAGTAGGTTCATACATACAGATTTAAATATTTAGTGTTGCCCATTCAAGAACTTTCCTGAAGGTCTCTTCCAAGCAGTAATTTGACATTTTGCTAAAATGAAGATATAAACAATGGTCACCACCAGGCTAGCAGATAGGAAGGAATTACATAGCAAGTCGGTGAGCCTAACCAAATATCCTCCTCCATGGCTCTGAATTGGCATTCCATTCTCACCCATTGTCACTCATGCTACAGTTGAGTAAATACTTATATATTGATACAAAATAGATGATTTCTTTTTGAAAACCGATCTGTAAAATAAAATGCATGCTGAATCTTGATAAAATTAAAATAAGGTTATATATGGAGGCCCAGAGCCTAAAATGTTTGCTTGGTGTTTGTTAACTTATCAAGAGAGACTGAGATGAAAAATTCAGTTTAATTTGAGATGTCATTGAAGGTTCTCAATTACATTGTGTAAGTAGAATGTTCAGCAGTTAGAATCTGAATACATAGTACACTTCTTCGTAAACTGATGACAAAGAGTCAGGTGCTCCAGCCCCAGAATGAAACATAAGAGCTTTGTTCCAGAACTATTCTCAAACAGCAATAGCTAGAAAAGCTGAGAAGATGAAAAAGAAGTGTTGACAAGGCTCATTTCAAGGTCAAATTGGACCTTGATTTTAATAAAGTTCAGAGACAGCTATATCACATTAAAAATACATTTCTCTCCCTTCTCTTTTTTTGTGGCCATTATTATGAAAAATGTACTTTTTTTTTTCTTTTTGACTCTGATTGAGCTAGTGCTTTGTTCATGAACTTCCCTGCTTTTCCTCGGGTGAGGGAGGTAAAAACCTGATTTTGTGTGAATTTAGTGGCTACACTTGTGTCAACCATGAAAGTGTGCTTCTCATGTAGGTGTCTGCAAGAGAACTGAGGACAAAATTACAAAGAATGCAGAAAAAAATAAGGAAGAATAATCTTTCACTCCTGTAGATGGCCTGGGGATGATGAACATTCATTGAAGGGTCACCAGGTAGTAAATGTTCTCACTGCCTCTATAATGTGAATAAAGGACTGGCAAGGGGACAACTAGTTGACCAGAAGGTGCATCCATGAAGAAGGGCCCTATGACACCTGTTTCCCTTTTTCTACCCTCACCTCTTCTTTCTTAGTACTGTGACTCTACCTGATATTCCCTCGCTCTACCTTACTCTTCCTTCTCCTTCCTGTCTGTGCAAATTCACTAATCTTCAAGGCTCAATTCCCATCTCAGAGTGTGTGTGAAGTCTCACTGCTGCTGCCCACACAGCCCTTCCCTGTCCTCTTCTCCTCACTTATACTGGTTGCATAATCACCACTTTAGCGTGTGTTCTGTCCTTCTCTAGTCATTTCTAGATGTTTCTCTAGACCAGGTTGTAAAATCATAATCTCAAATACTTTATGTAGAATTGTAGGGAATTAAAGAAGAAACAAAGAGGAAGAAAGGAAGAGAGGGGAGGAGGTGCCCAAAATAAGGGAGAGAAAGGAAGGAAGAAGAGAAGAAGGGAGGGAGAAGGCAAAGAGACTATAACAACTCTGATGACACAAAATATCTTAGAGCCCACATAAACATAAAGTTAGTGCTGAGCATGTAAACGTACTCAGCAATTTCTGGTGACTGACTCTTTCTGGAGCCTCCTTTAAACCACAGTTTCTTTTGAACATCTCTACTACTCCTAACCTCCTTGCACTGCTACTATAAGTTAAGAAAAACAATTATTTCAATGTGTACAGGGGAATGGGAGGAGGGGCTAAATCCCGCATCAGTTTGACAGGTAGTTAACTAGTAAGAGAAAAAGCAGAAGAGCAAGGGTTGAGATAGGAACAAGGTAGCTTCCAGAAAGAGGAGCTCCACTTTTATTCAAAATATAAATTGGATCTAAACACCAAGACATAAGGATTTGGAAGAGCTTACACGTATTTTTTAAATGTTTTTGAGAAAGATGAAGGGTCATTTTCACTTGCTGATAAGCTACAATGTGAATTTCAAGTAATAGTTATTTCTCAACTTTTGATCACAGATGTTATAATGCCAATCTCAGGATTTCAGGCTGTGAGTGTGTTTGTGTGTGTATGTGTGTGTATGCATACATATATACACACACACACACAGACACAAACTCACGATAACACACATGCATACACAGCACACATGCACACACATGACAACACATATGTATATGCATACACACAGACAGACATATATGCATGCACACACATATCTATATAGACACACATGTAAATGCACGCATACACATACACGTGTGTGCACATATGTGTGTGTGCACGCGCACGCACACACACACACACACACACACACACACATATTATTTCTTTCTCAAGAGGGGAGTGGGCGTTAATTTCTATTTGCAGAGAAAGACCCTGAGAACCTAAATGTAAAATTGAGCTCCCGTGCCAGTCTTAGGCTGGGCTGCCCTCCAGTCCCCTCCTTACCTGTACCCTGACTCAACCTCCATGACAGTGGGGCTCCTCACCTGTTATTTCCCAGGCTCCCACTGAAGCACTTTTCCATGGGGCTCAGCCAATGGGAGACTTGGTGAGAATCTGGAACATGAGAGGGAGGAGAGGAGGGCATCTCTCATCTCTATCTCCTGCTGGCAATAAGCCTAAAGGCCACATCCCCTAAGTCTCTGCAGCTAGGGCATGCTGCAGGTCTCCTGCTCCCAGGTGGGACACCACTTTCCTCATTGGTCCCTTTGTCCTCCAGCACCTGTGCAACCAATTCCCTGACCCTGAATAAAATATGATAAAAACAATTCTGTTTTCCTGACAAAATGGTGCCTGATCCAGATTTCATAAAGTTGGGTCCAATCCCACATCATTTGTTAAAAAAATAAAAATAAAAATAAAAGAGTTTTTTGCTAAAAAAAAAAACAAAAAAACAAAACAAAACAAAAAACAAACAAAATACCCCCCAAAATACATATTAAACTATTTCCTTTATTTTAAACTTTAATATTTTAACTATTTGAAACTTTATTCTTTATTTTAAACTATATGTTATATTTTCAGGAATGGCTCGTCTTTCTTCTCAAAAATCTATTCCAACCTATATTTTAATGCTTATCTGAGATTACCTTGTTAGCAAGGCCCACTTCAGAGCAGGTTTGGGTACATGCAGATAGTAGTTTACTTATTCCTTGATTATGGCATTTGCCATAGTTTATATTATAGTTTAATTTTCATTACCTCCTTCCATGCCTGACTCTTAACTCAATTATAAATACTTAGAGGGCAGGAGGCACCAGGCCTAAATCTAATATTTAATCTTAAAAAGTAGAATAGAAACATTCATGTAGTAAACTATCACTAAGCGCTGGTAGAATTAATAGTGGTTAGAAAGGAATGAGAAGATTCTGGGTGCACGGCTCTGGTTTTTATCAGGTCCTCATGAAGAATGAACTATTGTCATAAGAACTGATCCCCAATTCCTTCAGCTGGTTGTATATAATCTTTCTTGGTGACGCAAATTTAACTTGAATTGTGCTGCTTGATAAAGCACATAATGTGTTCTGTAGAGATGGAAAATGCTGCTTTTTATATAGAAACTCAGCACAGATTAAAAGCTCCAAGCCAGATACCAAGTCAAACATTGACGGCCTCAAGGCTTTTGGTTTTGGTCTAACGTTTCTGCCTCAAATGGAGTTATTTCCAGTTTATTTCATGATCTTCATTTGGATTACTCAGAAGCAGAGTCTGAAACAAGGATCCAGGTACGGTGGTAATTAATTTATTTGGGAGGTGATCCCATGAAGCACACTGATAAAGACCAAGGAAGTAAGACAGGGAAGGGAAGGAAGCCAACAGAAGGTGTTTTAAACCAGGTACCACTGTGGGTCCTGAGGGCTCCATCCTGCTGGAGCACCCTTAATGAGCCAGGAGGCAAAGGGCTGATGTTTTCCCATCAAGTCTGGTCCATCCCTAGCTGAGGGCAGCTACCAGAACTTGAGCTCCAGGGCTCATCTAGCCAATCCCATGCATAGGACACACATGCACCTCAGAGAAGACAAAGCCTTTACATAGAGGGCTACAGGTTCTTGCAATGAAAGCCACAGTTACTATAGCAAAGTAAGTGGCAAGGAGAAATGGAAAGGCTACTGACAGCATCTTCTATAAAGATGGAAGATTATGTATATATATATTCAACGTTCAACATGATGTATCATACATGCACGTGTCTGTCTATGTCTTTATGTGTAGAAATAGTGAGTAGGTGTGCGTTTTTTTCAGCCTAAGATCTTCGGCATACGTGTCTGTCTATGTGTTTATGTGTAGAAATAGTGAGTAGGTGTGTGTTTTTTTCAGCCTAAGATCTTCGGTATTGAAAAGCCAATGTAAGATGAGGAATACATGTAATATCATCCTTCTCTGAATGTCCAAGACCTTTTACTGGATTCTTTGAAAATATACTTGAGACTTGCTACCTTGTGTTATTGATTCAAATAAGCATACTTAAATAAGTTTCTTTGTATATAGCCTGTACTTCTATTTAACTTTTAAGTATATCCCACAGCACATAACATAATATTTTGAATATACTAGATGCTCAATATTTAGTTGCTCAGTGAAAGGTACGGAAAATATTGATTTCCTCTCTTTTAACTGCAAGGGAGGGGTTACTTCTGTGCTCTGTTGATGTTGGGCTTGGCAGTGAGACTTCCTCAGGCCACATATTGGGAAGGGTATAGCTCCCACCACTTGATTTGGGCTTTTCTATGTGACTTCCTTTGCTCAATGGGATGTTAGTACATGTGCTTAACATGTGCTTCATGGTTCAGGTTTGTCTCTTGCAATTCTACATTTCTACATGAAAAGAACCCTCCCTCAGGTAATTACTGGTTTAAGGGAAATGAGAAACTCCACTCTGCAGCTTTCAGCCAAGTCCAAAGTCAATCCTTGATCAGCCTACCTCACAGATGCATAACTAGAATAAATAATTGTTTTAAACACTGACTTTTGGGATTTTGTTACACAGCATTATTGTGGTGATAGCTAACTGATACAGAGGGGAAGCAAGCAAATCCTTTAAGTATTGGAGCAGGACAATATTGGTTATAATAGAGTTACTTTTGGTAGAATATAAGACCTTCAAATACAGAAGTTATTTTAATATGCTAATATTCTCCACCAAAATAATAATTGATTCAAACCTTTGTAAATGTACAAAGTAATAAAAATGAGGTTAGAAAGTAGTGAAAAACAACACAAACTAGAATTCCTTCTTTAATTGTAACAAAGGTTATATAACACACACAGCATATACAAAAAATACAACATGAAATATTTTATTCAAGCCTAGTTTTTCAAATCTCAAGTCCCATTTTATAATCATATATCTGATTTTATAGTACAGAGATCTTTGCTAATCACCCTTTTTAATCCTGTCTCCACTTAACCCTTCCTATCATTATATATAACCCTATATATAATTTGTTAGCACTCATTATATCCCAAAGTTCTCTTATTTGTTTGTTTGTTTGTTTATTATCTGTGCCTTCCACTAGAATGTAGTAGCCTTACTAAGAATGAAGCCTTGTCTGTTTTTCTTATCCTTGTGTTCCAGCATCTAAAAAATGGCATCTGGTAAATGGTAGGTAGACCATAAATGGCTTTTTAAAAAATTGATATCTAATAGCTACCAATAATAGATACTACTTTCCATATATTACTCTGAAGGCATTTTTGCTAACTTCCAGTTTTGAATTTCTGCTCTTCAATTTAGTGACAGCATCAGCCTTCATAATAAGGTATTGCTGGGTGCTTGGTTGAATAGTTCAAGCTGCATTACATTGATGTTTTGAACAGAGGGGTTTTTCTTGTGTTTTTTTTTGTTGTTGTTTTGTTTGTTTGTCGTTTCGCTTAGATTCTAGTGAGATGTGTGCACGAGCTTCAGGTACCTGTCCTTCATTTTGGTGGAATGACACCCAAATGATGGGGGAAATTACCCACAAGCACACTTAGCCTTTATTGGATTTTTCTGATCTTGTTATTCATATTCTCTGGCAGCTGGCTCCAAAACAAGCAAAGGAGCACTACATTCCAAATTGCATTTTTAAAATGTGAATATTGTTCTTGTTCCTTAATGTTTTATGCATTGTTTGCAAATAGGAAATATGGTCCCCTCATATTTTATGGATTTGCTTTGGAAAATGATTTCAAAGAAAGTTCAACGTTAGGAGCATAGAACTTAGCTCTAGCATTTTTGAATGCCTGATTTTTTTCCCCCCGTGCCATCTATTTTCTTAATAGAGAGGATAAGTTAAAGTTATACCTTACCCTTTGGCCTCATTACTATAAACTGGTAGGGACTAGCCTTGAATTTTGTACACTTAATAAATATGTACTTACTGATAAACTGGAAAAAGCACTGTATGGTCCCTGAATTCAAGAGGTACAATATTTCTTTTTTCAAAATATGTCAAGGCAAATTTTGCCTACATGCTGACATGTGAAAGGAATCTTGGACAAAAATTACACATTGTCAAATAATTGCAGATTTGGGCCAAGTTGATCAAAATTTCTACCAATAATGTGACTAAGCTAAAAGGGCCATTTTCAGTTATGGGTAACACTTTATTTTAGAGTACAGTTTTCTTTTTTTGGTTTATGTTACTGAAATCTTGCTGCATCTTTTCAGTAATAGCTTATCTTTCCGTAATAGGTTAGTTCTATTGCTATAGGTTTCGAATGAAAGCTGAAAGTGTATCTTTCTCTTTCCACCATATCTTATGTTGTCCCCACTCTGCCTGTCACTGTTATATTCCCCATTTTCTTTCCTTTATAACATTTATTATTCTCATTTATTATTATTATTATTTATTTATATTATTTATGTAAATAATATAAATATCTTTATTTATATAATTTATATTTATGTTTATAAATATATTTATATATTTATATAATTTATATTATTTTATTTATATTTCTCATTTATTATTATTCTTCTTCTTTATAACATTTATTATTATTTTTCTTGCTCATTTACTTGTTTGCCTTTTTTTGTTATCTATATCTGCATTAGAATATAATATCACAAAAGCAAGAATGTATCTATATTTTCTTCTTTGTGTTTGTAACATTGTGTTAGCAAACTAACACCCAATAAAATGTGTAGAATTCTTACAACTCAACCATAAAAAGAAAAATAAATGCAATTTAAAATGGGCAAAAGATTTGAATAGACAGCTCTCCAAAAGACATACAAATGGCCAATAAGGACATGAAAAGATGCTCAAGATCACTAATCATTAAAGAAATGCAAAGCAAAACCATCATATGATACCACTTCGCATATACTAGAATGGCTATAATCAAAAGAGAAGATAATAACAAGTGTTGAACAGGATATGAATAAATTATAATCCTCTACATTGTTGGTAGAAATGTAAGAGAGTGCAGCCATTTTGAAAAACAGTTTTTCAGTTCTTTAAAACATTAATCATAGAATTAGCAGATGATATAGTATTTCCACTCTTAGGCATACACTCAAGAGAACTGAAAATATGTATCCGCACAAAAACTTGTACATGAATGTTCACAGCAACATTATTCATAAGCCAAAAGTCAAACAACTGAAGTGTTAATCAGTTGATGAGTGGATAAACAAAATGTGATATATCCATAGGATGGAATATTTATTTGACCATAGAAAGGAAAGAAGAACGGATACATAGTACAACATGGCTGACACTTGAGCACATAAAAGCATCCAGACACAAAAACGTCACATATTGTATAATTCCATTCATACAAAATGTCTAAAATAGGTAAACCCATAAATACAGAAGGTAAACTAGTAAGTGCCAGAGGCTAGCGGGAATGGAAGAAGGGGAACCACTATGAAAAGGTATGGTAGCTTTTCTACAGATGATGAAAATGTTCTGGAATTAGAGAGTGATGATGATTGCAAAACTTTGTGAAATATTCTAAACAATACTGAATTGTACACTTCAAAAATAATGAATTATGAGGTATCAATTACATCTCAATAATGAAAAATGTAAAATAAAGTCAATAATAAGAAGAACTATGAGTAGGATGCTTGTATTCTAGGTGTCATGCTAAAGGCATTACGGACAACATTAATTATTACTGTTACACAACTCTGTGAGGAAGGCTATTATTACTGCACATATTTTGTATAAATTATAAGTTAGAAAGATTAAATAACTTGTCCAAGGCCACAGAGCTAAGCAATGGTGGTACAGGGAATCCTGGGAATTGAACCTAAATAGCACATCTGGCTCCTAAGATCGGGTTATTGCATCTGCTGGAATACTACAGCCAGAGTCATCATATTTATTGGAATATGTGCTTAGATTTTGCCTCAACTTTCCTGGAAAGAGTATTTTCTTTGAACTCTTTTGGGCTCATGAGGATAGTAATATTTATAGAGTGATTGACAACTACAAACAGCATAAAATAACTCGGTATATTTAGACCATGGTTTTTGAGACAAACAGAAATTAGTTTAAAACGTTTTGAAGATTTTCATGGAAGATTGGAGGAATGGAATAAAATGGTGACTTTGGGGAAATAAAATCTAGACAATTTTAATAGCCATTTTCATTTTTATATTCAGGAATGTATTTACCTTGATAGAAACCATGAGACTCTGATTCCACAGCATTGGTCTTACAACCAATTAACTGAGCGACCAGTGCATGGGTCACTCAGCCTCTGGGCTTTGGTTTCTTGCTTCGTACCATAAAGGAGATAACTAAAAAAATACCATTGTTCTGAGAGAGCTCTATCACTCTATGGTTGTAGGAACTGTGAACCTTAGAACAACAAATACACCTGAGTTCCTTTTATATCTTTAGTTTCAGCAAAGAATCTGGCCTGAAGGTTCTCTCTGAGGTTCTCTTATAGCTTTTTCATGATCTTCCGGAAACCCAGCAGTATTTCCCAAATGTCAATCCCTTGCCCTACAAGCTGTGTGAACCCGAGAAAGTACCCACAAGGAGCTCAGACTCATGCCTAGAGAAGCCAATGCTCTGAAACACAGTAGATGAAGTAAAAATCCTGGGTATCATTCTGGATCTTTCTGCATTCCCAGAATTTAATGGTAAGAGAATCTCTGATGAGGTGGAAACACAAAATGTTGAACATATAGGAGAGAGACAAAATTGAAATGTAGAGATTGAAAGTGATAAGGATATTTGCATAGAGAATTCATGGCTTTTCAGAAGGGGAAGAATCAATAGTACCCCACCTTCTCCCTTTAAGTTCAAAATCTTTAGAATGTGATTGGATAGGGGAAAAAATGGGAATGACAGAAACCCCAGATTCAATGAATGCAATGATTCACCCATGATAAAGGTATTAGGAGATTACAAATCCAGGTTTAATTTGAGGACAGCTGGTATTCCTCCCAGTTCCCCTGAGGTCCCTGTCACCCTTTCTGTATTCCCATCCCTCAGCTCTATGGGCTGTTGCCTAAGCCTCACACCTGCAGACACCTGCAGGACTGTCCTTTGGCTACTGAAGCTTCTCTGACCACATCACCAGCACAGATCAGGAAGTGTCTGGCAGTTGACAACCCCTGGAATAGACCTTGGACAACAAGTAGGAAAGCCCAACTCCTTTGCCTCGAGTGAAGGAAAATTCTGAAAAGTAACTTACACTCCATAGACCCTGTAGGATTAGACTAAAACTGAGGCTTTGCCTGAAGCTGCATCCTTGCTTGTCTTCTTCCTTCTTCCCTGCTCTGCTCCCTTATACTTTTTCCCTAGATGCACTTTTAAAATAAATTATTTTCACAGGAATCATCAACTCAGAGTCAGCTTCTGGGAACTTGACCTAGGACATTGGTGCTATACAAAAATGGTGGCTCTGGCCCCCTAAGATGGCAGAGAATGGACACTCTTCTGTCCTAGTTTATGGGGGCAAACTGACATCCTAAGGAAGAAACAATGTGATGGGGTCTATATAAATTTAATGTTGGAAGTTCATGACAATTCTTTTGGGTATGTTCTTCGCTGAGCACTGGGGTTTGTGAAAGACTAAGAAAAAAAAAAATCATTGTAGCTTCAGCAGAGGTCTGCACAATGGTTGTAATAGAGCAAGTACTTAACATTGCTTTGGACACAACAGGGGAATCACACAAATGTAACAGTAGCTGCACCACAGAGGCAGGATAATCTTTCTTGACTAGGTTTCACCTGCCATCCCCAGGCCTCTGGGACTGGAGGTAACACCAGTAGCATTACTGATCCTCTTAGACTAGAAGATCCAACTTCTTATAATGGTACTGTAGTCTTTCAAATTCAAATTCAAGCATGAGGATGCTCCCTAAAGATTCTTGGGCATTATCAGTGAATGGAGACTTTAGCAACAAGTATTGGGCTTTCCATGACTGAGAGTGAGTTGGGGCTGAGACATTTGCATTGTTAGTCGTACTTCAAACAGCAAAGCAGGGAACACAGAAACCAGTCAACTAATCACAAATCCGTGCCAACACTGACTGGAGGACTCTATCCACCTTTTTTCCCCCATTTCTCCACCTTTGTTTCTTCAGGAGGTCAGTTCATCATAATAGATCTGGACCAGTATAGCCATCTCCACCAACCTCTCTGCCTTTAGTTTTGCTCCCTCCCAACCTATTTTCCATACTGGAGGTATAATAATCTCCTTATAACACTCTTAAGATCCTTCAATACCTTAGGACTCTCCCATGTCTCTCAATTATCTTCAGCATAAAGTTGAAACTCCATAGGATGGATCTGAAGCCCTTTCATAATCTGACCTCTCCAGGGACACCTCATATTCTCTTCTCTTGGCATGTTCTGCCTCACCCATTCTTCACACAGCTCTCTCTCTACTTTGGCTCATCCTCCCTGCTTACTTGAACAGTCCCCAATACCTTTGTCCCAGTTCCTGCCATATAATTTTAACCTGCCTCCCCTCCTTCTTCACAGACCAGAATCTTGTATCTATCCACATTCTCTAGCAGGCACTCTAGGATTTCCTTCCACTTTTGGATCCTCTACATCTTTTTTGGTGTTGACATCCACATCACAGGGCAGGTGAGAGAGAACAGGTTTGAGGTGAGTGTTTCTCCTAGCTCACACTGCTCAGAAGGCCATTCAGGATGAGATCAACTGCTTCATACACATATTTTTCTGGCTTTTACAATAGGTCACTACCCATTCTAAGTGATTGCAAGGAAAGGACCAAACTTGCCCCATGCCACAGCTTCCTTCCATCAACCGCAGACATATGCTTATACATTAGTGGAGTTGTAACAGTACCAAGGCTGAGCAGTGACTCTTTTTGCTTCCTGCTCCAACCCCCCTTGCAAAAACACCCTCCAGTTCCTTGAACTCTTAGAGTTTCCATTACCTTTATTTGTTGTTGTTTTCAATGATTATGGGATTGATGATAGTGATTTGCCTGTAGCTAGTGGGGCACAGAAAAACCCATGCATATTAAAGACCTCCAAGAGGTCTGCCTTACTTCTTTCATTTCCCTAGTTCTTTTCTGCAGTATTGATTCTACCTTTATCCTTTTCACAAAGCCTTGCAATAACCTGGCTCCTTTCACCACTGGCTCTGGTTTTGTGGGGGGATTTATTATGAACTCTGGTTTAGAGACTTTAAATAGTCTATAATCTTGGCCAGCTCAAGCTCAGCCAGTACTGAAAGCCTGCTAAATGAAGTGTGACAAACGCACGCTCATTTAGTGGTGACTGGTGACAGCTGGGATGATGATGTATCTATCCCAACAGCAGAAGCAGGACATTTATTCAGTAATAGCCTTCATCTTCTCTCTCCTCTCAACTTCACAAAATCCCACTTCTCTGAGACAATTAATGGAGTAGGGGAACTTAAATCCCCATATTTCCAGAACCACCTACATAAAATCATCTTCAGGCATGGATATGACAAAGCCAGGGATGCAAGTTGGTGTCTTTGTTTCCCTGCCTGACAGAGCAAGGCAGCAGAACTGAGGTAGGACCCAGGGGAGCCCATTATCCCAGCCTGAAATGGCACACAAAACTTAGCATCCCACGCCTCCCAAGTTCATTATGGAAAAGATGAAAAACAGTATCTTTAGAAATCATTTTTTTAATTGGCCTAATGAAATCATGTACCCTCTCCCCCCTTTGGGTTGGCTTGTTAATGATTCCTGCTTACATTTGCCCTTGGAAATTGAAAAGACTTGTTGTTAAAATACAAGAAAAAAACCTCCAAAAGTTAAATCAGGACACTCCAGTTCCGCCTTGCCCAGCAGTATGTACTGGTATCTCTTTGTGGTTTTAGTTTGCATTTCCCTAATGACTAATGATATTGAGTATCCTTTCATGTGCTTGTTGGTCATTTGCATATCTTCTTTAGTGAAATCTCTATTTAAATTTTGTCCATATATTATTAGGTTGTGCGCCTTCTTGTGAGTTGCAAGGGGTTTTTATGCATTCCGGATAAAAGTCCTTTGTCTGATAATGTGTGTTGGAAGGATTTCTTCACTCTGTGACTTGCCTTTAAGTTTTCTTAAATGTCTTTTAAAGAGGTTTTTTGGGGGAAAAAATTGATGCAGTCCAATTTATCCAGTTTTTCCTCTAATGGTTCATGCTTTTTATGCTGAAAGTAATCTTTGCTCAGCCAAAAATCACAAAGATCATTACCTGTTTTATTCTCAAACTTTTATTATTTTAAGTTTGCCCTTATGACAATGATTTATTTTGAGTTACTTTTAATATTTAGCATCAGTAATGGCCAAGTTTCACTTTTTCCTACGAATATCTAGTTAATTCAGCATCATTTGTTGAAATGAATTTCCTTTGCCCATTTAATTGTTAGTAATTTTGTCATAAACCAACTGACCATATAGATGTGATTTATATTCTTTTCCATTCCATCCCACATTTTCACTAATAGCAATGTGTCTTATTCACTGACGCTTGTAATATAGCTAGGCTAGATTCTGAAACTTCCCTTGACATCATGATTGCTCTCCTTGGCCATATAGATCTATATATCTATATATCTGTCCTGATATTTTCACTGTGTTCCCTAACTCTGTCCAGTCCTATGCCAGGGTCTCTGATCTCCCTGCCTCAAATATCAAAATGTGAGTTTCTACTAATCTATTCCCTGAGAGTCCTGCTATATACAAGGGGTAAGATTATCTGTAATTACGTCTGATAATGACTTTTCCCTCTCTGTTGACACACTTACATTTCCCAGTTTAGGACCATTAAAAGTTACTGTCTTAATGCAAAGATTTCTCTTTCTTGATGGTAACTTCAGATACCATAATAGGTTTCCTATAATAAAGGCCACGCTTTGAAATTAAGTGCGCCATTTGGTGTCCCTTAAGTCAATGTTATTTAAATGATGATACACCACTGGTGATGTGAGAGAGGCTTTCAGATTATCCCTATATATTCTTTAAAAAATATATACATATATATATGACTAGGTTTTAGAATGTAGCAACCCCCAAATACAGTTTCTTACAGTATTGCTTAACAACAGTATGACTGATTTATAAGAAATAGTTAATGTAAAGAAAAATACTGATCAGATGATTTCATAATAATGATATATATATATGACATATCATATATATATATACCAAAATGAGTGAATGGGATTGGCCTCACAGAACAGAGGAAACTGGCCAGATATCTTCTTGGGGTTTTGTAAATAATCTGACCTACTTCACTGTTTTTCCTTCCCTGTCTGGTCATAGGTAAGAGTCAAGGGACCCTTCAAAGAGCTACTGTCCACAATGCAGTACTAGGTACTCTTTTTTGTGTCATACCTAATGTGTATTTCCTTAGCTTTATTTTGTCTTTTTCTAGCCCAGTTCTGATAGGGTAAACATTACCACCTCTTTTACAGTGTAAGCCAACCCACTCACTCCCTCTGCTTCTTTTCTACCCTATACACAGCACACTAGTTTACCATTCATGAAAACTCTTCCTGGATCATTAAATTATGTGGAAAGAGGGTTCCCCCATGCAGAGTGCTTTTAAAGTTAAACGAAAAGCTCCACTAAATGCCCTCTTATCTTTGTAAGCTTGAGGCAGAAAGAGTTCTTTTTTACTCATTATAGCAATTATTTTCTTCTGCCCTTAAATATATCTGGAGATTTCAAATCATGAAAGCAATTTAGCTATCAAAACTGCCATAATATAAAAATAATTTAAATCCAAGCCAAATCAACTAAAAAATGATGAATAAAACTGCTTAGAAAAGTCTGTATCATGCTCTAGTCCAAACAATCTTTATTTCCTTGAAAAGACTGATCTTCTACATCATTAAATTTTTATTCCCATCACTCCTGGGTTGTTTGACCTACGGGAATCTTTCCTTGCCTCATATTATACTTTTTAAATTTTCAAAAATTGTACATGCAGTGTAACGTGCGTGCAATAAAACGCACAAACTTTAGGTGTACCACCTGATGAAATGTTCCATATAATACTCTTGGGCAAGCATCACACAGTTAAAGACATAGAAAATTCCCAGCAGCCTGAAATGCTCGCTCTTGTTCTCTCCCACTCAATATCCTCCACAAAATACTGATCGGTCTGGCAGCTGTTATCACACATTCATTTGCTTCCCTTTCTGATTCATATAAATGGGTTAATGCCATCAATACACATCCACAGATGGCTTATTTTCTTGAAAGTTATGTCTCTGAATGCAATACGTACTTCTGCCTAGATGCGCTGTCTGTTATTAAATATTAATATTAAATTAATTAATATTAATTAATTAATATTAAATTAAATTGATATTAAATATTACTGTTATTAAATATTATTAAATATTACTATTTAATATTTCATTGGTGAATGTATCATTATATGATTATCCATGGTACTGATGAGTGTAAGGGTCTTTTTAATTGTTGGCAATTATAAATTGTATTAAAATGAGCACTCTGTTACATATATCGTGGTGGACATATGTGCTCATCTGTACTAGGTATATACAGGAGTGGTACAGAGAAAACAAATGTTTAATGTTAATCGTTATGGTCAATTAATTTTCCAAAATGGTTGATTGTGGTGATGGTGGCATAACTGTGTGAAAATAATTTTAAAACAACGAATCATATAGTTTAAATGGTAGATTGTATGCTATGTGGATTACACCTTGATAAAAATTGGCTTCCATTACATTTCTATTGGGCAAAATTGTTTGTTTTTTTTTTATTTTGCTTTTTACCTATCTCACCTATAATTGATTTTGTGTGTGTGTGTGAGTATAGAGTTAGGAATCAAATTAACTGTTTTTCACTTGGATTGTGAATAGACACAGAACCACTATAGAACAGATAGCCACTTTCCCACCTCACTGCAATGGCACTTTTATTGAAAGATGATAGTTTTTGGCTGTTGTGCATCTGTTCCATAATACTCTCACATAATATCCTCTTTTTAAAAAGTGTCTTATTTTTCCAATGATGAAAAATAGTGCATGGATGTATTATAAAATCTCAAAAAAAAGATGAAGAAAAAGAAAAAGTAAATATTATATGTAAGCCCACTCAGATATCATATTAAGATGTTTTATTTATTTCTACCTTTTTTCTGATATTTCTCTGTATTGACAGATAGAACTGAGATGTGACATAAAATGTTTTATTTTATATTTTATCTTTTCCCACTTAATTTAATATTTTATGTATTTTCCTAGATCATTATATATTCTTTGAAAACTCTTAATGAGTATAGATTCATATAAAATACATGCTAATCTATTTTCTTATTATGAATATCTAGAATAATATTTTTTTTAAACCTAGGAATAAACTTAACCAAAGAAGTGAAAGACCTGTGCTCTGAAAACTATAAAACATTGATGAAAGAAATGAAGAGGACACAAAAACTGAAAAGATATTCTATGCTCATGGATTGAAAGAACAAATATTGTTAAAATGTCTATACTACCCAAAGCCATCTACAGATTTAACTTAATTTCTACCAAAATACTAACAACATTTTTCATAGAACTAGAACAAATAATCCCAAAATTGTATAGAACCAGAGAAGACTCTGGATAGCCAAACCAATCTTGAAAAAGAAACAAAACTGGAGGTCTCACAATTCCAGACTTCAAGTTATATTACAAAGCTGTAGTAATCAAAACTGCATGATACTGGCATAAGAATAGACACATGGTGGAATAGAATAGAAAATCCAGAAATAAACCCACAAATATATGGTCAATTAATCTTCAACAAAGGAGGAAACACTATGCAATGGAAAAAGGACAGTCTCTTTAGCAGAAGGTGTTGGGAAAACTGGACAGCTACATGCAAAAGAATGAAACTGGACCACTTTCTTACAACATACACAAAGATAATCTTGAAATGGGTTAGAGACCTAGATGTGAGACCTGAAACCATAAAAATTCTTGAAGAGAACACAGGCAGTAACTTCTCTGACATTGGCCCTAGCAACAATTTTCTATATGTCTCCTCTGGCAAGGGAAATAAAAGCAAAAATAAACTATTGGGACTACATCAGAATAAAAGACTTCTGCACAACAAAGAAAACAGTCTACAAAACTAGAAGGCAACCTATTGAATGGGAGAAGATATTTGTAAATGACAATTCTGGTAAAGGGTTAGTATCCAAAATATATAAAGAACTGGTATAACTCAACACCCCAAAAAGAAATAACCCAATTTAAAAATGGGCAGGGGGCACCTCGGTGGCTCAGTGGGTTAAAGCCTCTGCCTTCGGCTCAGGTCATGGTCCCTGGGTCCTGGGATTGAGCCCCTCATCAGGTTCTCTGCTCAGCAGGGAGCCTGCTTCCACCTCTCTATCTGCCTGCCTCTCTGCCTACTTGTGATCTCTGCCTGTCAAATAAATAAATAAAATCTTAAAAAAAATAAATGGGCAGAAGACATGAACAGACATTTCTCCAAAGAAGACATACAGATGGCCAATAGACACATGAAAAGATGCTCAACATCACTCATCATCAGGGAAATGCAAATCAAAACACATTGAAGTATCACCTCACACCTGTCAGAATGGCTAAAATTAAATAAATAATTAAATAAATAAATATGAAACAACAGGTAGGTAAGGATGTGGAGAAAAAGGAACTGTCATGTGTTGTTGATGGCAATGTAAATTGGTGAAGCCACTCTGGAAAACAGTATGGAGTTTTCTCAAAAAGCTAAAAATAGAACTACCCTATGATTCAGTAATTGCACTACTAGTATTTACCCCCCAAATATAAAAACCCTAATACAAAGGGATACCTGCACCCCTATGTTTACTGCAGCATTATTTAAAGTAGCCAAATCTCAGAAGCAGCCAAAGTGTCCATCAATAGAAGAATGGATAAAGAAAATGTGGACTATATATGTAATGGAATATTACTCAGCCATAAAAAAGAATGACATTTTTGCCATTTGCAACAATATGGTTGAAGCTAGAGAACATAATGCTAAGCAAAATAAGTAAGAGAAAGACAAATACTATATGATTCACTCATATGTGGAATTTAAGAAACAAAGGAAAAAGAGAGAGAGAAAGGCAAATCAAGAAACAGACTCCATTATAGAAAATAATCTGATGATTACTAGAGAGGAGATCAGTGGTGGATATGGGTGAAATAGGTGAAGGAAATTGAGAGTACACTTATGATGAGCACTGAATTAATGTACAGAATTGCTGAATCACTGTATTTTACATCTGAAACTAATATAACACTGTATGTTAACTACTAGAATTAAAATTAAAAACAGTAATAGGGGTACCTGGATGACTCAGTGGGTTAAGCATCTGACTCTTGATTTCAGCTCAGGTCATGATCTCAGGAATGTGAGATCAAGTCCATGTTGGGTCCGTGCTCAGCAGGGAGTCTGGTTCTCTCCTTCTTCCTCTGCCCTTCTTCCAGCTCACACACACTCTCCTCTCTCTAGCATAAATAAATAAATAAATCTTTAAAAAAATCTTAATAACAAAAAAATAATATTTTTGAAAAAACAACATTGTGAGAAACATTTACACACCAAATTTTTAATTTGGGGAAAATTTCAGTCATTGTTGTTTCAAATATTTCTTCTGTTCCTTTCTCTCTTCTGTTTCTTGTGTTCCCATTATGCAGATGTTAACACTTTTTACAACTGTCCTACAGGCCTTACATATTCTGTTCTATTTTTCTCAGTCTCTGTTCTCTGCAGTTTTAAAGGATTCTATTGAGATGTCCTCAAGCTCAGAGGTTCTTTCCTCAGCTGTGTCTAGTCTACTAATGAGCTCACAAAGACATTCTTAATTTTTGTTACCATGTTTTTGGTTCTTTTTTTTAGGATTTCCATCTCTCTGCTTATATTGTCCATCTGTCCTTGTGCTCTGTCTACTTTATATATAAGAGTCTTTAGCATATTAATCATAGTTGTTGTTTTTAATTCCCGATGTGATCCCTGCAATATCCCTGCCATGTCTGGTTTTCATGCTCACTCAGTCTCTTAAATTGCTTTTTTTGTTGTTGTTGTTTTTGCTTTTTGAAATGTTTTATAAGTTTTTCCTGACAGCCAGACATGTTGTACCTGGTAAAGGAAATTGCTGTAAACAGGCCTTTAGTGATATGGTGGTGAGCTGTGGGGGGAGGTGAACCATTCTGAGGTGAACCACAGAACCAGCAGTCCTGTGACTAAGTCTCAGTCTTTTAGTAAGACTATGCTCCTGGACTGTGAACATTACAGGTGTTTCTCAGATATTTTTCTCCCACCTCAGGTGGGCCAGGATGGCTGGAGTTGGATATTTCCCTGCCCCCCATTCAGTTAGTCTCTGATAAAATCCCAACAGATTTAATCAGCTTCTCAGCTTCTCTGTTTAATCAGCTTCTCAGGAGAGCTGGCCTTGTTAAGAATTTCAGAGTGTTCTAGTGCATTATACAATGACTCCTTTTTCCTCTCCCCCTGCCAAAAGAATGAGGAGATTTTTCTCCAATATATATTTTAAGAACCTGATCAATCTCCCACAGGTAAATCTCACAAAACTATGGTGCTTTCCCCACATCAAGACTGGGTCTCTCTGGAATGTTCAACTTTCAGAGTTGTCTACACTGAGCCTTCAGCAATTATACAATTACTGTTCAGGTTTTCCTTCCCAGGCACTGGTTCCCACAGAGGTTTCAACTCCTGAGTCTTCATGCTGATAAGCTGTGACTCCTTGTAGCAACCTGTCTCTCCAATCCTGTGGGCAGCAGTTTGCACTGTACCCTCCCCTCTTAGATCCTCTTAGGGATCCAAGAAGAGTTGTTGATTATTCAGTTTGTTCAACTTTTTACTTGCTCTTAGGATAGAGTGGCAACTTCCAAGCTCCCAACATGAGGAGTTGAGAACCAAAATTTGGTATTTATTCTTTCAAATCTTTATATCTCTATAACCATATGTTAATAAAATGACATTTACACTTGACCAGCATTGTGGATAGGTCAATTCAATGATGACTCAACAAAATGAAACCCTCATTTAAAATGAATGTACAATATTAATAGAAAGGAAGGAAGTGCATAAAATTGAAGAACGTTCATTTTCAGACACTGCATCCAATCCTTACCACATATGATTTCGGTAATCTCCACTAAGTTTCCTAACCTCTCAGATGGGCAGTCTCTCAAGTGCAAAATATCAATAACCTTTATTCCCTCTGTAATTATAAAGATAAAATGAGATCACATATGGAAAGCCCTTGACAAAATTGGGCATGTTATGAAAGTTCAAAAAATGGAAACTATTATTTCTCATAGACTAATTTCTATTGTTGGACTTTCAGATTATTTTTTGTTTTTCTTTTCTAGCAATAACAGTGAAATACATAATCTGTCATCTATTTTTATTAGTGCTTGTTTACATTTTGAGGATGTTTACAGGCTGAAGTTCCTGAAGTTGTGGATTATGAGTATTTTTAAAACTCAGACAAATGTTGCCAAATTGCATTTTAGATGTTATATCAGTTTATCTTCCAACATCAGATTGTGAGATGACCAGCTCAACACTCCTTTAGAAGATTAAAGAGAGAAAGAAAAGTTGACTTGATTTGAATTTCTTTGATTACCAGAGAATCTGCACTATTTATTTTTAATGTATTGATGTATTGGTCAGTGATATTTCATCTTTTGTTGTTGTTCTTTGTCCTTTTTCTATGAGTACTATTTTATACATATATATATAAAGTCTTTGACCATGGTGGTTTCCAGTTTGTATTTCAAGTCAAATATCATTTACTTTAATTTTCATAATTTTAGAAGGATGATTTTATATATAAATAATGCAAATATTATATAAGCATTATAAGAAATCAGACAACCCAAAAATACACAAGAAAATATTTTCAAAATTACTCCATATCTTACCACTCAAAAATAATCATTGTCAACACTTAAGGACTAATATTTTAGGGATGTCTATGTAAATACATCCACCTAAATAATAAATGATAAATAAATGTAAGTTATTTTGGGAAGATGGTTATCACACTACAATGCTACACTTATTTAGACTTTTAATTAAAAATTAGTTACACTTAACCAAAGGTAGGCGGCAAAACCTGCACTGAAATTAAGAAATACTGAGCTTCAGATATATGTTGCTTCACCACCTGACTTTAATTACCAAAAGAGCAATCTGAAATCAATATATTAGAGTAGACATACTTTACGATGTTAGAGTATTTTCTTAACCTTATGTTTCAAATTTAGACAAGTTCTATTGACTTCCTATTCTGAAAAATAAGGAAACTAGTATATCTTCTTCAAACTCCCTTCCCAATCTTTGCTATTTACATATTATAAACAGATATTTGACATTTATATGCTTACTTTGTCAAAAGTTCTTTGATTAATATAATGGTTATTCCTTGATCTTAATTTTAAAGTTTAGGGGATTCGATACCTATCACTCTTCCTTTTTCATGATTTCTTTTTTTTCTCCTCATTCCTGATTTTAAACTTGGATTTATTCCTGATAGACCTAATATTTTTCCATAAGCTGGGCTTATTATTCTGATCTCTAATACTGCATGCTCAAATATGTCTCTGTATTGCCATTATGTTAAGTAAAATATACATGGATACAAATTCTTGAAGCTATATATTTATCCTTTAGAACTCTCCTCTCTATATTTCAATACTGAATGCTGTGGTGGGAAAAATCTCAGGCTAGTCTTCAATTGCCTTCTGTGCTCATGTGATTTCCACTTCTACCCTTAACAACTATGGTTGAACCTCAACTCCAAAGGAGATTCTTTGTCTCTTTTTTGAACGCTCTGTGGTTCTGAATCATATCACCTTAGCCAATGGATATTTAGATGAGCCTTTTAGACAGATGATGTGTAGAATGCAGGACTTCTATATTGGACTCCAGAGAACACTATGATGGTAAGTGCCAGAGAGCATTTATGCTGCCTTCCATCTTGCTCAAGACATTGCTGTACTGAGAAGGGTTGCTTCACAATATTTTCCTCATGTTTTCTTGAAGAAACAAGGTTTTCTCTACTTTTCAGTTATTTTCTTTTTCCTAATTGGGGTCAAGGAGCAATGGGTGGAGAAAAGGCATTCAACTATAATAATGTTAAGAGGTGAGAATGAATAACTATTTTACCATGTCTAATTTATATTTTTCTGTGTGAGAATTCAAACAGCAAACATAAAATTGTTTAACTATTATATAAAACTTCATGCCTTATACATTAACTTACTGTATGTTTAAATATAAACATAAATATTAACATAGACAAAGGGTAGTGAAGTAGTTAAATATAAAGTATTCAAATTTATAATCAATATCACCTTACATGTACTCTTATAGGATTAGAATTTTCCTGTTCCAATTTGTCTTTTCAAAATACATACATAATTAATATGTGATATATTAATAATGTTATATATTACTATTCTATACTGTGTGAACATATTATATGTTATATATCAAATGTAATTGATATATAATATGTAATTAATAAATATATTAATGCTACATAATTAATTAATTATATACATAATTGGTAACATTCTAATTTTGAGGCCAGCATGACCTTGATATGAAACATGAAAAAAACTTACAAACTAATATCCATCATTAACCCAAACAAAAATATTCTTTCCAAAGTTTTAATAAATTGATTTCAAAATATATAATCCATGACCGAGTGGAGATTATCTAAGGAATACAAAGTTGAATGAGAATTTGAAAAGCAATGAATAATGTACTATATTAACTATAAAAGACATGGCCATCTAAACATATAAAGAAAATCATTTGATAAAATTTGACACCCATGTATAATTAAACCTCTTAGTTTATGTAGCATCAAAAATCAAATTTTAGGAATAAATTTAAGTTAATGACATATAAAACTTCACCAAAACATTGCTGTGAGAAATTAAAGGCTCTAAATAGTGTAGAGAAATAATATATTCATGGCTTAAAAGATTCAAAATTATTGAGGTATCAATTCTCCCCAAATTGATCTATAGATTCAATGCAATCACAATTAAAATTTTAGGAATCTTTCTTGTAGAAACTGATAAGCTGATTATAAAATCCACTGTAAAATATCTAGAATAGCAAAACAATTTGGAAAAAGGATAAAATCAAAGTAATTGGGGTGCCTGTGTGGCCCAGTTAGTTAAGTGTCTGACTCTTGATTGCAGCTCAAATCATAATGTCAGGGTTCTGAGATGGAGCCCTGAGGGCTCAATGCTCAGAAGGGAATCTGCTTGAAATTCTCTCTGCTCTTCCCTCTCTCCCCCTATGCACTCTCTCTCTCAAATAACTTTTTTTTAAAAAGGAATTAAACTACATGATTTCAAGATTTACTAAGAGGTGACAGTAATTTATGTAGTGTGACTCATTTGTAAGTATAGACCAGTATAACATGAAATAAAATGGAAAGCTCAAAAATAGAACCAACTTAATGGGAAAACTTTTCAACAAATGGTGCTAGAACTGAATATCTATATAGAAAAAAGTATCTGTGACCCATACCATACACAAAAATTACTTGAAATAAATCAGAGAAGAAGGGGAAACAGAGACTTTTTTAGAAAGGACTTAAAAATACTAACCACAAGAGAGACAAATTCAAAAGTAAGATATAAAAACTAAAATCTTCTGCTAATCAAAAACAACACCATTATGAAAAAAATAAAAAGGTAAACAGTAGACTGGGAGAAAATATGTGCAACACTTATATATAACAAAAGTTTCATATCCTCAATAAATAATTTCTACAAATCAATACTAAAATAAAGTGACTCCTTTTAAAATAGAAAATGAGTTTCACAAAATATTCCACAAAAGATGGATGATAGGCCAACAGACACATGGAAAAAAAAAGATCACCTCATTAATTGTCAACTAAATGCAAAACAAAGTCACAAGGAGATATATTAATCACACACATACTAAAAGACCTAAAACTATAAAGTTTTAAAATATTAAGTGTTGAGATGTGGGCCATCTGGAAATCTCATACACTGCTAATTGAAAAAGGAAATGGCATAGTCACCTTGGAAATTAGTTTTCTTAGTAAAGTTAAAAATAAACCTACCCTATGACTTAGATATTCTACTCTTAAGTGATATCAATGCTAAATAAGATTGTGCACAAAAATGACTTGTACAAGAATGTTTATAGCAACCTAGCTCACAATCGAACAAAATTCAAAATACCCTATGTGCCTGTCAACAAGTGAATAGATAAATTTTAATATGAAAATACAATAAAATATTACTCTAAGATTAGAACAAACTACTGATAAATGAAATGTCATTTAAAAAAAAAAGAAAAAGAAAAAGAAAAACATGTTGAACAGAGAAGCCACATGGAAAAGAGTGTATATTATATAGTTAAATTTATATCAAATTCGAGAAGAAGAAAAGCTAATTTATCTTCTTAGAAGTCAGATTAGTGGTTGCCTCTGTGGAAGTGTAAGGCAATTGACTAGAAAGCAGCATAAAGGAATTTCTGAACAGCTAGAAATACTATACACCATGATTTGTTTGATGGTCTCATAGGTGCATGTATTTATTCAAAATTGATTGAATTGTACTTAAGATTAGTTCGTTTTCCATGCACGTCACACCTCTCAATTAAGTGCTTTTTAAAAATAGCAGTAATATTTGTCATAGACAAAAAGGTTCATTTTATTTGTGACAAAAAGTTTTATATATTGTGGTATTGGCCTCATACCTGCCATGATGGTTATTTAAAAAAAAAAATAGAAGACAAGTATTTTCAAGGATGTGGAGAAATTGTTGCTCTTGGATACTGTCGGTGGGAATGTAAAATGGTGCAGCTACAATGGAAAACAGTATGGTGGTTCCATAAAAAAATTAAAAGGAGAACTACCATATGATCCAGCAATCCCACTTCTGGGTATTTATCAAAAGAATTAAAATCAGGATCTTGAGGAGATATTAGCATTCTTATGTTCACTGCAGCACTATTTACAATAGCTGAGATATGGAAACAAACTGAATGTTTATTAATAGATAAATAAAGAAAATATATATATACTTATATATAGGACATACATGTATAAACTAGAGAAAATATGATATATATATTTATATATAGGCTAGACATATAGATATATATATCAATATATATATAATACATATATGTATATGTATATAGATAGATATAAAATATATACTATTTAGCCTTTAAAAAGAAGGTAGTTCTGCACTATGTGACATTCTGATGAACCTTGAGGATGTTATGCTAAGGGAAATAAGCCAGTCACAGAAAGACAAATGTTGCATGATTCTACTTACTGTCTCTAACATAGTCAAATTTATAGACTCAGAGTAGCCTCGTAGAATCCTGGGACCACGGGGAGGGGGAAATGGAGAGTTGCTAATAAATGGATGTGAGTTTCTATTAAGCAACATGAATAAACCCTGGAGACCTGCTCTATAACACTGTACCTTGTCAACAAAAATGTACACTTAAAACTTTGTTAAAAGTTTTAAGTGTACATTTTACTTTAAGTGCTCTTACAAAAAAAAAAATCTTACTTTAAGTGCTCTTACTTTAAGTGCTCTTACCAAAAAAAAAAAAAAAATTAAAAGTCTTATACAGATTTTTCTTGAAAACAATATTAAAATGAGTTAAGAATACAAATAAGCATTGCACAAAATTAAATATAAACTGTCTATAAATTTTGGAAAGATATACAACCTCGCTTATTTTTAAAGAAGTGCAAATTAAGTAATCATGTGACCATACCTCTAAAATTAGAATAGTTGAATAGTGACAAAAATGTTAATATTTGCTAATGCATATAGATCTTCCTCAACTTATGATGGGATTACTTCTGGATAAACTCATAATAAGTTGAAAGTATCGTAAGTGGAAAATGAATGCATTTCATACATCTAACCTACCAAACATCACAGCTTAACTTAGCCGACCTTAAATGTGCTTAGAACACTTACATTAGCCTACAGTGGGGCAAAATCATCTAAGACAAGCCTGTTTAATAATAAAGTGTTGAGGGGCATCTGGGTGGCTCAGTCGATTAAGCGTCAGACTCTTGATTTCAGCTCAGGTCTTGATCTCAGGGTGGTGAGATCAAACCCCACATTGGCTTTGTACTGAGTGTGAAGCCAGTTTAAAATTCTCTCTCCTTTTCCCTCTGTCCCTCCCCCGCCACTTGCACACACTCTCAAAAAAAAAAAAAAAAGGAGTGTTGAATATCTTATGTGAGTTACTGACTATTCTCACTGAAAGTGAGAAACAGAATGGTTGTATATGGGTTGTTTCCCTTCATAATCACGTGGCTGACTGGGAGCTGAGGCTGCTGCTGCCCAGCATCACAAGAGAGTATCTTACTACATATCGCTAGTCCAAGATAAAAATTTTAAATGTGAAGTACAGTTTCTACTGAACACATATTGCTTTTGCATCACTGTAAAATTGAAAAATCACAAACTGAAATATGGCAAGTCAGGGATTATCTGTATGGTCTATGAGAATGTAAAAAAAATCCTACATGCATGTGCTATTTTATAGGAGTCTAAAATTGGTAAATGGCACACCCTCACTGCAGTTAATTTAATCAATATCCTTTGAATTTTAAAAGACCATGTTTAACCTATAAATTCCACTTCTTGAACTTTTCCTAAATATTCTCTTATAAGTGAATCTAAAGGAAACTGCAAAAGAATTCACTCCCCATTATTGTCTATAAGACCTGAAAATCTGGAAGCAGTAAAATTAACTATCCACAAGGGAATAAGTAAATTATCTATGGCATATCCCTGGACATCAGAGGGACTACTATACTATATTTAAAACTATTTGTGCTATAGGGAAATGTCTTTAAGACACAGTGCTAAGTGAATAGGAAAATGGAAGATAGTATGTATAGTATATTCCCATTCAGGGAGGTAATGTTTGGAAACACAAATGTCCTTTGATAGTGGTCATTCTTTGGAGTAAGACAAGGTAGTAGAATGGGGTGGATGGGAGACTCAAATTTCAGTGTATAACATTTAAATCTACTTTAACCTGGCTTAAAATAAATATTTATTGTAGGACTGTAGAGCTACTAATGAGATATTTTTCTGGTATTTTCAGAGGAAAAAGAAAAAGGGACATCAAGGAGCAGACTTCTTGTTTCAGATGTGTACACTGATTTTTTATTAACTGATTCACAGTAGTGATTTGGTTTCTAGGTTTCCTAATCTAACATTATCAATATTTCATATATAAATGAAAGTACTAACTGTGATGGAAAGGTTTCTACTGCATATTTACATGTAACAAACAGGTACACAATGAGATTTCTGGTAATAGCAAAAAGGGTTACAAAGAATTCCTTCCTCGGTTTCCCTGCCCCTTTGCAATGTGACTCTAAAGCTCCTCCCATCAAACTATGAAGTCAATTTCAACTTCTGAAACTGAGATGGCCCTGTGACTTGTTTTGGTCAAAAGAATGACCAAGAAGTGATAGTGTACCAATTCTTCGGTTCAAGATGCCTTACCTTTTATTTTTATTCTCCTTGTTGAAACACTACCAAGATGGTAGGTGAGCAAGCCCAGAGTAGCCAGTTAGATGATGAGAGACCCATGGCTCACTTGTGTCCATCACTCCAGCTTTTAGACAACCAGTCCAAGAGGCGGGACTGCTAGATAACTGGCAGCTGACCCCAGAATGCCCATCAAGAAGAGAACTACAAGGCTGTTCCCAGCCCAAATTGCTCACCCACAGAACTAGGAGCTAAATTAATGTTTCCATTTTATCCAAGATCAAAAGCATCCATATTTTTATCCAATATTGTTTCATTTGGTTCCTTTGGCCAACATAAAATGGGCACCTACATTGTGTTAGCACTGAATGAAACTTTCTGGGGCCATGCCTGCTTTCAAAGCAGTGGTCATCCATATGGTGTCTCATAGTCTAGTGACCACTAATAAGGAGTCTGGAGCTAGACTGCCTAAACTCAAACTTCTCAAGCTTTTAGTGTAACAATTTTTCATTGGTGAAGAAGAGCAATAGCATTTAGACGATTCCATTGTTATTAGGATTAAATGAGTTAATAATTAACACTGCATTTGAAACAGCAAATGGTAATCAAATTAAGGATGTTAATATCTAAAATTGGAAGAATGTTGTATCTTTGCATAGAATCACTAGGCAGATTTCCAATTTAGATGAAGGAACTACTCCTCATAAAGGGTGTATGGAAGGATAGTTTTTAATACCTGTGGTAGACACAGCCCCAGCTGTGTGAGTGTTGGTTGCTACAGCTCACTACTACCTTCCTTATTCTGACACTTGCCCATGGCCTATGAGAGTTGCCTCATGGGGAAATGTCTGGGAATCTACCACCCAATTTCAGGAGACAGCTTGCAGCTGACTTGGAAGAGGGTAAAAATGACCAAACTCTTTGACTCAAGGTGGGATGTAGTCTCTGGTGGCCAGCGTCCTCCAGAGCTCCCTGTGGGGGTTAGGCTGAGTCTAAACTGGAGCTGAGCCCACATCTGTGCATGGCGTCTTTCCCTATCCCATTCTACTTTTCTCACCCCCCTTCCCCCAAGAGCATGCCCCAATTAATCACATGCTCTCAAATCCCCATCTCAGATAAGTGTGAAATGTTATTTTCTGACCTTATACCACCAGCCTGTCAGGAGAGCTCAGAATGATCTGGCAAACCAAATTTGAACAATGACCAGATAAAAATATACAAATTACAGCAGCTACCAGGGGAAGAGATGCTCTTTGTAAGACAACTCAAGGGAGGAACAAGGTACGACATAAATGCAACTATACTGTCCCCCTTCTGCCAATCTGAATATTCAGCTCTGTTTCACAAAGTACCTGTCTTCTCAGATCACCCAGTAAGAAGGTTTTGCCTGTGCTGATTCTCAATGGACTCTTGTTTTGGCTCAAATTGGCAGCCTGCTTCTTGACAGGGGACTACGATCTTGTGAGTGACAATTCTGCCTCTGCAGATTCTTTTGGGTGGGGTATTTCCCACGTCAAAAATGGAATAGCAGCAGGGTGCCTGGTCTTATTAGATTCCCCAGTGCAAGTCACTTTTCTCATTTATCAACAATTTATAAATCACAAGGTCTGGGAAGCAGACAATACAAAGGACGCTCAGTGTCAGATAGAAGGCAAGCGGCAACCTTGTTCAGATAGGACAGGGTGTTTCATTGAGGAAAGATAGAGATGCATTTGCAGGACTCTAGGCCAAACCTTCTTAATCCACTGTGCATACAAATTACTAGGGAACCCTGATAGAATTCAGATTTCTGGGCCCTCCTAATGCTGAAGTACACACCTGGTCCCTGGGTGCTAAGAAGGTCCACACAGCTGCGGCTCACCCATCCAGATGCCCACAGAAATGAGTTAGATAACACCACTGAGGTCTGGAAAAATTAAAATCAACTTCTACTTCACATTAACTCATTTAACTAGAATCTATTCTTTAGGTTTATGATGAGCCCCCAAATCTACATTTCTAATAAGAGAAGCTCCCAGGTAATGCCCCATTTGAGGAGCAAAGCTTTTAAAAAAATCTCTTTTTCCAAGGACAGATTTCTGATTTCCCTTGGTTCTCTTTCCCATTGACCTTTCTTTATTTTCAAGTGAGGCTCCTGTGCTGATACATATAAAAAGTAATACGGGGTGATTGATGGATTGATTAACCTCTATGAACCAGCAATGTTGTAGGCACTGCAGATCAATCAGTGGATAAACCCTGACAGTGCCTGTTCTCAGGGATTGGACAAGAAGCAGGTAAGTAGGAAGTACCTATCAATGGAAATAAGGCTTATATGGCAAAGTAAGTAGGGAAGAAATAAAGAGGGAAGGGGGAGAAGTTCCCCTTTACAGAGACTGGTCAGGGAAGGTGTCTCTGATAAAGTGACATTTGAGTGAGGCTTATGGGACCTAAAGGAAAAAGGCTTGCTCTTCAAGAAAGAAATTTCAGGGAGTGCAGTGTGTGCAAAGGTCCTGAGTCATGAGCATGTTAAAGGAACAGTGGAGAGATCAGCTAGGCTGGACTAGAGTTAGGTGTTGAGGAAAGTGGTAAGGGTTGAACTCAGAAAGGAAACAAGTGACTGAATTCGCAAGACTCTAAGATTTTTTAAAAATTATTTTGTTGAAGTATAATCAATAGTGTTATATTAGTTTCAGGTGTACAATACAATGATTCAGTATATATATTACTGAGTGCTCATAATGATAAGTGTGGTCTTAATCCCTTTTGTCTATAAGATTTTATTTCAAGTGAGTTGAGAAGTCAGTGGAGGCTTTGAATTAGTGTAGGACATGATACAACTTAGACATCTTAAAAGAACCACTCTTACTTTTGTGTATAGACTATAAGGGGATAGAGCTGAGCAAAGGAGGCAGAGTGAAAGACTCATTGCTATTGATGGTACAAACTGGACATGTAGTGGGGAAGGGTAGGAATGTTGGGAGCCTAGATAAATCTTACAGCTAAGGCAACATGTCTTTCTGATGGACTGGATATGAGGAGTCAGAGAAAGTCAAGGGTAAGTTGAGAGTGTGATCTATGCACTGTAGAGTGGACCTCCATTTATGGATGTCAAAAAGACTTCCAGAGAAACAGATTTGCCAGAAGGGGAAACCAATGTTTAACTTTGGCTATGTTTGGTTTGAGATGCCTTTTTAGCTATCAAAGCAGATACACTGAACAGGCAGTTAGAAATGGGCCTAAGTTGGGAGTTGGGGTGTCATTTGGGAAACCATCAAAGAGCAGGGAACTGGATGAGTTCAAATAAGGAATATTAACATCAAAGCTGCCCTAGGAGTGAAGTTGGAAAGACTCTTGCATTTACGGTCAGGGCAATGAGGCAGTAGAGGGAAGGAGACTGACAAGAAGCATCCAGAGGGGTTGGAGGAGACCTAAGCAAGGGTAGTGTCCATAAATGATGACCAGAAGTTGGTGGAAAAGTGTCACTATAATGACCAGAAGTTGATGGAAAATTGTCACTAAAGTGACAAGTTGTGATCAACACTTCCTTTGGTGAAAGTCCAGTGTTCTTCACCGAAATTTGTTGTCCTTTATTTTAAGACAACACCTCCCAAATGTGTAATAGAATTAAGCTACATAACGGATTCTGAAGAAAAACAAAACAAAACAGAACTCTGTGCTGATCGAGCGTGAGCCTGCAGCCTAAATCCCACATTTCTTCTATTTATTGTCACAGTATTATACAAGAATGAGCATTCAAAAGGATTGATTCCGGGCCTCTATGTGTACATAAATGATCATAGATTTCATTATTTGCCCAAAATAGAGTCATGCATTTTAGAAAAGGCATTAAATAATAAATGCTGACATTTTAAGAAGGGTCCCAAAGCATCCTAAAGACTGTAATGTGGTAGAATCGGGACAGGAATACAGGCATGAATGAAGACTAGATCTTTCTGGAATTCTGATCTCCCAATTTTCTCCACTCATTTTTTGAAGTCAACATTTTGTTTATCACTCCAAAGTTAAATGAAAAAAGGAGGACATAGGGGTCAGTAATCCACCTCACCATAGACAAAAAAAGTGTTCTGTCCCATAATTTCTCTACATTCTTTGTCAAATGGTAGTGTGAGCTAGAAACCAGAGAGTCACACATCTGAAGCTGTGTGAGTCCTCAAAGATAGCTGTGGACTTAGGATGGTACAAGGGTTAATAAAAGCAAACTGTAGCAGCCATCAATATTTGCCATTGTTTATTGGGACACTGATGCTCTTGACTGAGCCCCTGGTTACACTCAGCACTTTGACCTCCCTCTTCTTTTCCCCAGAGAAGCTGTTTGAGCTCATCTGGCTCTCTACCCTTTCAGTGGAAGAGTGCTGTTGTCCAATCTAATGCCCAGCTAGATTCTGGCCTCTGGACCATAGGTTAATATGAAGTCCTCCTCACACCTTCACATAACCCTATCACCATCCAGCCATTCCTTCCACTTTCTACCAAATCTCGCTAAATACCCAACAACCCTATCTTGTCTCTAACTCTCATTTTATTTTTTTCATAATGGATAAGGAGGAAGATAAATATCGAGGCTCCCCACTCAGAGAGCTCTCAAGCTCTTGTGCTTCTTCCTCACATGACCAAGTCTTCCACCCTCCTTCTCTTGAAGATGGCTTCTTAGGTAACCACTGGGTAACAACCACCTCTGGCCTACTTCAGATTTTAAAAATATGGTAGAGGCCTCAGAGGAGGAAATGGAATTCAGTGAAATTTCATTCAGTGAAAAACTGAATGAAAAGGGAAGGATGGTGGGATGGGAGAAAAGTCAAGGGTCACCTGTGTTGGGATGTTTCAAGATGGAATATTCAGGGAAGATTGTCTGTCGGTCACATGTTTGTCTTTAGATATTGTTATAGACTGACTTGTGCCCCTCTCACCAATTCATATGTTGAAGCCCTAGCCCTCATGTGACTGAATTTGGAAATACGGTTGTTCAGGAGGCATGTAAGGTAAAATGAGGTATAAGTGGGGGCCTAATACTGTAGAACAGGTGTCCTAATAGGAGGAGGAAAAGACACCAGAGAGCTCTCTCTCTACAGAGGAAAGCCCATGAGAGGACATGGTGAGAAGGAGGTTCTCAGCAAGCTAGGAAGAGAAGTCTTACCAGAAACCAACCCTGCTGGCACCCTGAACTTAGACTCTGAGCTTCTAGAACTGTGAGAAAATAAATTTCTGTTATTTAAGCCAAAGCCTCTCAAGTCTCTGATATTTTATTATGGTAGCCTGAACAGACAGACAGATGTGAATACCTAAACCAGTTATGCCATAAAGATCAACAGACTGGTTCTCTTATTTGTCCAAAGTTTTGTCTTCTAAACTAGAGGACAAAAGAGGATAGAGGTGAAGTGAGGATTCAGAGGGAAATGATGCTCACTGTCATTAAAATTCTGAGTGAGAAACATGAGCTTGAAGATAAATATATGCTGTAAAGATTACTACAAATAATGAAAGAGTGGTAGCATCGGCTTACTATTGACATGCTTTATATCATGCTCAGTCAGCACTTTCCTGGAACCCATCTGTCCTTTGTGTTTATAGAAGGATAATTGGCTTCTAAACATTTTGAAGATATTAAAAGAAAGAAAGGAGTCCACGTGGATGGACAGAAAGTTGTTAAGGACTAGAGTATACATCACAACACATTTGTTTTGGGATGTGCATTTGAGCAGCAATGGATTATCATTTGACCAGTGCTTGTTTTTTGTTTTGTTTTGTTTTGTTTTGTTTTCCTCCCATCACCTCTCTTTGCTGTTGTTATTCTTCTTTATGTAGATGTATTTCTATAATCAAGATTTTCTCTGAATTTCTCTTACACCCAAGAGCATGCTTTGGAGAAGATGGGTCTGGTTTAGACAGTGGGGTAAGGTTCTGACATAGTGGGACAGGGAGATGACATGTTGTAGGACACAAGACTCCACCATTTTCTAGCCAAGGGAAATTTTCTATGAACTCTTTTAGCTTTGATTATGGCTATCAAGAAAGAAGCAGGAAACTCCAAGCTCAGAACCTACCACACATTAGTTGATGGTCACCGAGACACAGCCCTCTATTGGACTGTCTGACTTGCCACAGTCTCCTTCATTTCCAAGAGTATGCCCTTCTCTCTCCGGCTTTGATTTATGTTCTTTTCCTTCCCCCATTTCCCCCATCCCCACTAAATCTCTTTCCTCACTTGTAAAGTGAAAATAACAATGCCAACCTTTTTCATGGTTCTTAGGGGACTCAAATGAATAAACTAAATACTTAATAAACTATAAATTACAATGCCTTGGTCCATAAATGTTGTTGCCATTATTATTCACTGGTAAAGAGAAGTATGAGCAAGGTACAAAAGTCATTTAGAAGGGAGAAGGGGGACTGAAGCCAGGAAGTTTGCAGATAATAGTATAGTGACTTGAACAGGAAGCATAAACAGATGTACACATTTTTCCAATTGTGTGTGATGGAAATACTCCAAGAATAGGACAACTCAAGAGACCCCATGCCTCCTCTTCTAGAAATTTTCTCATTCTTTAACAATACCCCTCCTCCAAGATTTACCCACATTCACAGCTTGTTTCCACCAAGCTAAGTGGAAATTTGGCAGTTATTTGCTTATTTTCCTTAGCACTGCCAGGCAAAATGACTTGGTCCAAATATAAAAATAACACAGACTGCATTATCTGATTCAGTTCTCTGCACTGAGTAGGTTAACTATTCAAATGGAAGCTAAATGATGCATTGGAACAGGGCGAGAATGGATGTTAGGATAATTTGGCTTCCTGATTATCCTATAGAAGTCTGGGATATGGGTAACCCTATTAACACAACATTGTCAAAACTGGTTCAACCAAACACCTCAGCCAAACCTGCAGACTTCCCACAGTGCCCTTCAGTATAGCTTTTCCATTTGTAAGCTTCAGTCACACATTGGCATGATAAGATTGGCTCTATACCTTGTGTGCTGACAAAGTGCTTCTTGCTTTGTATGTTACCATGTTGGTTCCTCTGAAGATCTGAGGTTGATACCTGTAAGCCTATTTTTATAGATTGAAAGACTGAGGCCCACAGATTTGGCTCAAGGTTACTTGTCTGGTAAATGGCAGAGCTGGATTCCCAATGGACATCTTTAGGCTCCAGAACTAATGAGTTTGCTGTACCTAACAGCTGTGATTTCTGTCATTCACTGTGAATGCCACATCTCTGTGGATGATTTGTGACCCTCTCCATATCATGATTCTTGGACTGATGTGGCCCTACAATAGTGATATGTGTAGGCTTTTCCACCTCCCCAGTCTTTCACTACCCACCATCGTAGCATTTTGCTCTGCACTTGTGCATTTCAGACATCTTAGTAATTAGGCCTCTTCCTACTTAGTATGGGTGCTGACAGACCTTCCATGTATAGCTTTGTATGCACGGGTCTATGTCCCCAACTCACACTGCAGCTATTGTAGGTAGAAAATGCTTTATATACTACCTATCAGTATACTATTTATCATAATATCATGCACATGATTTGGACTCAAAAGTCTATTTTTTTAAAGGCAAAGTAAGTGAACTAATAAAGGAGAAAAAATATTTTGAATAAAATGTGGTGATAGGTGCTTCTTAATGTGGAGTGGGGCTCCACCCAGAGCCTTCTACTATACACCTTTGACTGATCACGATGGAAAAAAAATCTCTTACTTTCCATTGCTTCAGAAGCTATGCCTATATTTCTCATTAGCCTTGTGGTAGAGCTGCTAATTTTCCAAATCAATCTTTCCAAATGAAGTATGAGTGACAATGCATCTTGGGAAAGTCTGAATGTTGTACCTTATTTCCACATGGAGACATGAATTATTATTGTAATTATCCTTCAGGCACTGGCAGAAATTGCGGCTGTGTCTATACAGAATCAGGAAAGGTAGAAAATTTCACAATTTGATTTGTATAGGCTCTCTGGGACAATTGTGTTGAGGCTAGATCACCATTTTCTTATACAGTCTACAAATATTGATTGAATTCCTACTACATGGCAGGCACTGTGCCAACAGTTGAAATAGGACAGTGACCAGACAGATATAGCCCCAGTCTCATGGCACTGATGTATGTTGGGGGCCTACCTTCAGGGAAACGCTAATGGCCCACCCTTTTCCTCATGTCCTGCTATGAGCTGGGGCTCTAGGAATCAGGCCTGAAGTGGAGATTCTTGGGAAAATTCTGTCTTTAGAGCTGCTGCCCACAGTCATAAAGATCAGCACCCCAGATTCAATTCCCCCAGATTTTTGTCTTTGAAATGCTTTCCTGCATAAAGAATATTTGGCTTCCAAAGTATCAATTTGATGAGTTAAACAAAGCATGATACTTATGAGCTAAAAGGCACTCCAATTGTTTTTGGAGAGAGTGTTGTGCAGAGTAAGTATAAGGTAAACGTGTTACCAGGAGGTTTAGTGACTTTTGCGAGGTCACAAGGTTGGTTGGGGCAGAGACAGAATTAAAACCTAGTCCCTGTTCCATTCTCTTTCCATACCCTGCATTATTTCACACCCCTTATTAAATTATATATAATTTATATATTATAATAACTTATATATAATTATATATAATTTGCACCTTAATATGATTCTTTAGGAGCTACTATGGCCCACTGTCAAACAATAAAGGCTTTATATGAATATTTATATGAATATTTACCATCTATGCTCCACATGTTATCTTTAATACCCAAGATGGGTCTTCTACTTTTCAAACATGATGTCATTTGATAGATTTTTTTTTTTTTTGTTATCAATGTTGTGAAATCTCTAGGCCAGTCCTTGGAGTTCCACTAAACTTAAAAAAAAAAATAGAATAAATATGATTCAGTTATATGCCCGGAGACCAACACTCTGCAATTTCTGAGAACCTAATATTTCTTTGCTTTCTTCAGCCTTCATGTTCTCCTGATTAATGAGCAGGAGACACTAAGAAAAAAAAAGGAAAGAATGCTAATATTAACGAGTGTTACTATGTTTCAGTTTTCAAAAAATAAGAAAAGAATACCAATGAGTGTTACTATAGTTTAGATTAAAAAAAAAAAAAAACAAGAAAAGAACACTAATATTAATGAGTGTGACTGTGTTCTAGATTTCATGCTGACAGCTTTAAATATACTCACAGTCAATCCTTAACAAAAACTCTGTTAAGTAAATATCACTGACATGCTATTTTTTAGATGAGGAAACAGAGGTCCAGAGAACCTAATGTATTTTCTCATACGTCATCTGACCTCCATACCCATCCTCCTTTACCTCTCCCCACCCTTGTTCCACAGACGCTTTAATAGGTTTAGCAATCTGCCAGAGCCAGGCCCAGAATAGCACTGTGAATCAGTTCGGGTATGACTGAATTTCAAGCCCTATCTGAAAGATTTCCACGTCATACACTTTTAATTTAGCCACGTCCTATCTCCCTTCCAAGAGCATGCGTAACGAACCTTGTAAACCAGAATGAAATTATGTCGGGTAAGACCATGTAAGCCTGTAATTTGATACCTTTGTACCAAATGCACATCTAACCAATTTCATGATTTGGTATTCCAGACACACCTGCTTTTTCTCTTATTCTCTATGTTGTAGAGTGAGTCTGTTCAGAGTACCCCAGGGTACCTGCATCTCAGGCCATAATGGCTTAGGGCTCAAGAATAGCAGATATCAAAGAACTGCCAGAAAGTATGACTGCATTCTGGAGGGTTTGGGTGGTGGATGCAAAGTTCAAGGCGGTAGGTCTATCTGCCCAGACAATATGGTGTAAATGAGCCTAGAATCCTCCAGAGCACTGTGAAGATAAAAACTTCAGGGTATAGTAGTGCTTTATGACCATGTTACTTGAGAGTGTAGTCTGAAGACCAGCAACATCAGCGTCACCTGTGGGCTGTTAAAAACGGAGAAGTGTAGATTTCATTCTAGACCCACATATCACCTTCTCTGGGGAAAAAGCCCAGGATTCTGTTTCAACAAGTTCCTTAGGAGATTCTGATCTGCACTAAAGTTTGAAAATCCTGCTCTAAAATACCAACAACCAATGAAACTGTGGCCCTAGCTTCTATCCTTGATACTGAAAAGTCATAATACCTGCTACTATGGGGCCTCCAGACTAGCAGGAGAATTAGAGATTTCAATGTCCATTTCTCCTTTTATAGCAACAAATTATACAATTAAACATAATACATGAATAGATGTTAGGGGTGCCTGGGTGGCTCAGTGGTTGAAGCCTCTGCCTTCAACTCAGGTGATGATCCCAGGGTCCTGGAATCGAGTCCCGCCTCGGGCTCTCTGCTCAGCGGGGAGCCTGCCTCCTCCTCCTCTCTCTCTCTCTCTGCCTGCCTCTCTGCCTACTTGTGATCTGTCTGTCAAATTAAAAAAAAAATCTTTAAAAAAAATAATAGATGTTATACTTCCCAAAAGTAAACATATAGAAAGGATTTTCAAAAGCCTTTGAAAGTTTCCTGTTTGCAAATCTATGTTTTTTTTTTTTCATAGACAATCCACTAGATTCCAGAGTTCTAGTACCCCTGGGGTACCAACCACATGAGTGAACTGCACTACTCATTACCCATCCCAGACCTTTGGAATAGAATTATATAGCATAATCGCAGGAAACAAACTGAGGGTTGTTGGAGGGGAGGGGGGTGAAAGGGATGGGGTGGCTGGGTGATGGACATTGGGGAGGGTATGTGCTAGGGTTAGTGCTGTGAATCGTGTAAGACTGATGAATCATAGACCTGTACCCCTGAAACAAATAATACATTATGTATTAATTTAAGAAAAGAATTATCTAGGGTTCTAGCTTCACATTGTGCTCAGCTACATTGCCAGACCCAGGAATGCTGCATGTTCTAGGCCACTGATGGTGACCTTGGCTTGGAATATCACCTGAAGAAGGAAGGGGCACCTGAGATTGAGTGGGGAACCTCAGGGTGAGAGCAATGTCTGGGACTCTGTTCTGGCTGGTTAGCTCCTAGAGCTGGCTCTTTCCTTCTGAGGGCCACAGCTCACCTACCTTCCCATCAGGGTCACCACATACGGCTCTAAACAGAATTTGCCTCTTTGAAACAATAAAAATATTGCCAGCTTTCCTCCAGATTCCTGTCTTCCTGACCTCAGCTTCAATTTTCATACATCAACAGTGGAGAGGGTAATGGTGAAGGAGAAACAAGACCCACCAGAGAGGAAGGCTTTTAGCATACTGTTTTATAGGAGGAGGTGGACCCATGATTCAGCTTTGTTTCTCTCTCAAGTGCTGGGTAGAGTGTCTGGCACAAAGTAATTACTCACAAAATTTTAAAAATATAAAGTTCTATGAATTGTTGTGCCACTTGATGTAGGCAATTATAATAATATTGTTAAAGGTATTGCTATTGTTTGTGTGGTAATTGAAACAGATGGCAATTTCTAATATGTAAACCATTAGCTTTTCACTTTGGAAAAATAAACCAGGAGCCATGAGTTCCCCCTTATTTCCCAACTACTTTTCCCTCATGTTATCCCTAAAGGCCATTGAGAAAACCTATCATCAGAAAAGGGTTATGCTTAAAATAATAAAAGGATGACCCATTTTCTGAGCAGAGCAGGGAATGTGCTGTTGTTTCTTAGACCCAATCCTGAGGCTGCCAACAGGGTGACACCATGGCAGGGTAAAGAAGAAAATGGAACAAAATGGAGATGAAGTAAGTGCACTCACTAAGTCAAACACTGATTATTTTGAATTTTCATAGTTCTTTTTTCTTTGGAGTGTACAGTGAGGAAGGCACTATTATCCTTATATTCCTGAGGATAGTAGAAGACAATGGAGACACCTGTCAATCCAGCCAGCTGTCCAAGGTTCTGTAAGTCATAAGCACTAGGGCTACAACCTGACGCACGTCTATGTGCATCAAGGGCTGCATGCTTTTCACCAGAAATTCTTCTCCCCCTCTTCTCCTTTGCTGTCTTCACCAGAGCTACCACCGTAGATTACTAATGGGACCACTTGAGAAACAAGAACTGAAATCAAGTTTAGGAGATGTGGAAAGATGGAAAGTGGATCCATTGTAGCCTAAGAGAAGGAGAAAGAGCAAAAAGAAAGAGGGAAGTTCATGGAAGACACAAATGGTAGACTGCAAGGGGGAAGTGAAATTTCTATGGACATTCACCTAGGCCACTCTGTGTACACTGTCCATGTTGGAGAGCAGGAAAATATAATCACATCACTGCTCTAAAGGCAAGAACACAACTCTTTGCTAATGAACAGGAACATAAAGTGCTATTCATCACACACATGCCCTACTGCAAAACCACATTCAAAGCCAGGAATACTCTTCTGAGAGTTTTGAGGAATCATGGCCATGCATGTGAGCTGTTTTAAGTGGAACAGTAACCTGCACTTACTATTGTGAATCAGTCTCTGTTGAGTGATTGTATTATGAGTGTCATGAATGTCTCACAAAGAAAGAAACTGTTCCTGAAAAAACCTGTTGGACTAAGCCAACTTAACAAGATATCTCCAAAAGTGACTGGTACTTGCTGACTACTCATAGCCCCAGGGACCTTGCAAAAAGTTGAAAAACTGAACTTTTGTAATCCTGCTTGATTTGACATAGATATGAAAGAGAGACATTAAATTAGTGGAGCTGAGGTTATTGTGCCCACTCATTTTGAACCAGAGACTCACATATTCAACTTTCTTTCTCAGTGGATGTGAAAGTGGGTGTCCATGATAAGTTCTTTTGTAACACTCAAAAACAATACATTTCCAACTACCTTCAATTTGCAGAGTTGCAATAGGTACAGAGGATTACTTTCCCCTTTACTTTGACCTTGACCTACACAAGATGATGTTGAAAAGGAGAAAATTGAGAGAAAAAAGTGACTCAGATTTGTACATCTGACTGAAAAGCAGATGGCTTTCCCAATACTACTAAAAATGTTATCAAATATTCTCAAAGGATCTGAACCTCTCTTTTGAGTAAAAGTTGTATTTGGCATCTAAATCCAACCTACCTCTTCCTTCCAGGCATAGGAGGACTGCAGAAATTTAGGATGCAATAAATGTACAGCAGTCATTTGTTTCCCAAAGCCTTTTTCATCCAGTATATGTATGTTTGAAATCACCAAAGCATCACTTTCTGATTCAAGCCATAATTGCAATGTACAGATAGAATACAAGGTAAAATGTAAATTCTCTCTTCCCCCTAAAGGCATAAATGTACCAATAAGTTGTCATCCCTCATGAACTAATTTTCTTGATAATTTGTATTGGAGTGGAGTATTTCTAAACAATACTCCTGTTAATTTATATTTATATAGAACATCTATCCCATAATGCATTTAATTGAACTGGCTGATATCTAATTTTCTAAGCACGTTTTTTTCTGACTTGTTGCTAAACGCTCAATTCTTTTTTCTAACATTAATTAAATTAATTAATATTTAATATGTTTTCAGAATGGCATACAATCTGCAACTATGTTACTTATGAAGAATGACTTTCTGATTGTCAAGAATCATGATGCAGACAGTGCTTCAGGGCTCAACTATTTTTCCATAAGAAATCTTTAATTAATCACCAGTTTAGCTGTTGACAACTCTCTCATCCCAATCTTTGTTCTTTCTTATAGCCATAGTTCATGACAAGCTACTGAGATATGAAGGTATTATCCCAGTGGAGGAGAGATGGTGTGGCTGCTTTTGCAAATCATAAATGGTGGCACCTTTACAATGACTTGGTAGCCATCAAACACTGGGTGTTTGCCACAGAAGACAATACATGGACCCTCATACCCTCAAGGCAGAAAAGCTGACAGGTGCCAATTTGTCCCCAGTAGTTTCCACGCAGTTTTCTGTGGTGGGAATGAGTAGTGATCCTATTACTAGCTAAAAATGTGTTCTAGCTTGTGTCATTCTCATTGTACACATCTTCTTTTTATTATTAGATTCCCCCCCCCAATCAAACACAGCAATAAGGCCACGTAGATAAATTGCTCTCTCTAGTCACTGATCATAAATGTGACTCCAAAAAGCTAAAGATCCATACCACTGAGAGCATAAGGTCTCCAAAAACTGCCTGGCTCTGTGGGAACAATTAAGGAAGGATGCTGAGTGGTAGGTAAAGTACTCATTTTACTTTGACAAGAAATGAACATAAATAGTAACAATTCACACTTCATCTGTTCTTGACAAGCCTTCATAATAGATCAAAAAATGTACATATTTTCCCCCCAAATTAGAGGATTCAGGATCGGAAGTGTAAGCAAATATGTTAATTGACTTTAAGGTGGTTGGCTCCTTCAAACAGCACATGCCACCCTAAGGAAAACCCAAGGAACAATTTAGCCCAAGCCAAATAAGAGGCCTTCTTAGGAAAAGGTTATGACAGACCCTTCTCTCCTACAGCAATCTTCAAAAGGCTTATCTTAATGACCCAGGTTAATTTTCATTCTCGTGCCTATAATTTAATTCCAAAAGGAAATATCCAAGTAACATTTATCTTACTTAAATTTATTTCTGCCTGAGTCAGGTATGGCTTTGATCAAAGCTAGTAGTATAAAGAATTGTAGTAATATTAATCCTGATGGTAAAAAATAAAAGCCATAACATAAATGTACCATTTGTTGAGTGTCTTGTGTTATATGCCAGACATCACCATAAGCATCTTGTGATATTACTTAATGTAACTCACATTTCAACCCAGAGAAGAACTGGTTTCTTTTTTATTATTCCCCTTATTCCCACTATAGAGATAACAAAACTGAGGTTCGTCACACAGCTATTAGATAGAAGCATCTTTGCTCATGTCTTTTAAAACACAGCCTCTACTAAGGCTCACAGGCCCATGTGTACTCCAGACCTCATTTCACAAAGAAAATTCAGGAACTCCTTCAGCAGGTATTGCTATTCATTTTTATGCATAATTAAGAAATTATATGCTGCTGATAACTCTGGTAATGTAATGCCTAACCTCTCACATTCTTCCTTGATTGCCATGCAAAGGATTTGAAAAGAGATATTTTAGAATAATTACCCATCAGTAATCATCTCCACACAACACAAATCACATTTGATTCCCTATTAAGACAGACCAAGAGAATGAGAGGTTTTCACTCTGGAATGTTTTCTGCTGCAATCAGGTTAATTCTATGTTTCCATGCCATTGGTCTTCTGAATTTAAACATGGGAGCATGGAACAAATTCTGTAGAGGGGATAATAATATCCCCAATCATGGGTCTTGATCCACTGGGGAGAAGTGCTTAACTATTAGCTTTCCAAATGGAGTGCTATCCTCTTTAGGTGTGTCACCTCCCGGGAAAGGTTCACTGGGCAAATGGGAGAGGACATTTTTTTTTAACTGCAGAACAGTTGCTACTTTGGTATCACTCATAGCCTCTTCTATAAAATACTTCATAAGAAGAACAAAGAGACAACTGTCAAGCCACCATAGTTAATCAATGTCATTTTGTAATACCAATCAGCAGTCCTCCAACCCATGGTGCCATGTTATGTTTGATTTATAAATGTAGTAACCTTTCAAGATGATCAATATACCCATGATTCTTGTGGGACACTTGCCAACATTTAGCTTCCTGTCTTTTATTTAAGTACTACTAGAGTCTCATGCCAGCATCATAATCTTAACCCAGGAAATCTGAGTTTGTGCTATAATCAGTAGGCCTGCCAACAATACTCTTATCCAACATCATCTCATCTTTCCCCCAAATTTGACTTCCATTTCTCTTTTTTTTCCTCTGTGACAATACAGCAGCCATCCTTCTGAGAAGGGAACATGTCTCTCTGTGTCTCATATGAACAAAGTATCTGCTCCCCAAACCTACCTAGCAAGAATCACTTTGTCTCTTCCCTCAATCTCACCATGGATGTTCTTTCTCCATCTCTGCAGTGTTCCTCTCTTCCTTGCACTCACAAGAAAGCATCATGTGTATTGACATTGAAATTAAAGTCAGATTATTAATTCACCTGGGGGCATTTTAAGTCTTTTTTCTTTTTAAGCTTGGTGAAACACAAGTGTGGTTTGGTGGTTACACAAGTGTATGGTATATTTGACCTTAAATTGTATAAATGCTTTTCTGTTTGTTACATGCACTTTTAAACATACATTATATATCATAAAGTTTATAAAGCATATGGAAAAGCGTTTTAAAAAATTTCAGGAATAGTTAGCAATTGAACATTCATTTTCCTACTATACAAATCAAGAAATAAAATGTGACTGGCACCTCAAAAGCCTCCTGTGTGCCCCTTGCCAGTGAGAGCTCTCTCCTTCCCGTTGAAGGTAAAAAAATACCCAGACTTTTATGATAAACTACTTCTTCAAAGCTTATCTTTTACTATAAAATGAAAATCTATGTCCCATGTTAAGTGATTTTAAGCACTCAGATCAGGTAGGGGAAGCTTTATAGAATCAATCTCACTTTACCAGATATCTACAGCATACAATGTGCCAGATATAAAACTAGAAGATGGGGGAATACAGTTTAATAAGACATAGTCTCCAACCCCAAGAAACTCATGGGCATTGGGAGGCTCTACAGGAGTTCATGGAAGCATAAGAACTGTAAGTTTTGTCAACTATAACCATAATAGCACAAAGGGAATTGGAACTGGAGAGAAACAAAATACAGCAAGATTTCTTATTGCTCTGTTTCTCCAAACAAACACATGGCTGGCCACTGTTTAACTGGGAGAAGAGTATGATCAAGACTTTCTCTAGAAGGGCCATCTGTACCCCAATGTTTATAGCAGCAATGGCCACGGTCGCCAAACTGTGGAAAGAACAAAGATGCCCTTCAATGGACGAATGGATAAGGAAGATGTGGTCCATATACACTATGGAGTATTATGCCTTCATCAGAAAGGATGAATACCCAACTTTTGTAGCAACATGGACAGGACTGGAAGAGATTATGCTGAGTGAAGTAAGTCAAGCAGAGAGAGTCAATTATCATATGGTTTCACTTATTTGTGGAGCATAACAAATAACATGGAGGACATGGGGAGATGGAGAGGAGAAGGGAGTTGATGGAAATTGGAAGGGGAGGTGAACCATGAGAGACTATGGACTCTGAAAAACAACCTGAGGGTTTTGAAGGGGCGGTGGGTGGGAGGTTGGGGGAACAAGGTGGTGGGTATTAGAGAGGGCACGGATTGCATGGAGCACTGGGTGTGGTGCAAAAACAATGAATACTGTTACGCTGAAAAAAAAAAAAAGACTTTCTCTAGAAAATTAAGTGTGTAGAGCAGGATGAGAACTCCCTCATAGATGAGTCTGAGAAGTGAGGGTGTTCTCTGTCTCTAGCACTATGAACAATGTATTTCCAGCTCATTTCTGAGACAAGGTTTGTGATGTATCAGGGAAGGAAACTCTTCCTTAACATTAAAAAATATTCCCTTCTTTCCATTCCTTATTTTGGAAATAAGGATAACAGTCTACTGACAAAATGCACTGAGATGGTGTTTGGGGGGGATTTGGCACAAGGCTTGGCACCCAGGAGAGCTGAGTGAGTGGCAGCTAAGCCTTGTAGAGTTGGGAGCTCCATTATCTAAGCCATATCTTTATGGAATAAAGAATTGAGATTAAAAATGAAACTAAAGAGAATTTTATATGGAGGCTTTAACTGGATTCAGTCATGTATACCATCCAGCTAGCCTCAACAATGCATTGTTCTCTCAAGGTTGTGTCCTTAAAAATAGCTCCCACTATGAACAGAGTGTATTTTCCAAGGACAGGGAGGGAGTAAGAAGTCTCCAATTGCCCATGTCCAGCTTGGGGATCAACCAGGAGTCACGTCCTCTCCATGACCTCCTCCAACATGTGCTCAGATGTTTTCCCAGGCTCCCACAGCCCCCATTACTATCTTGTATATTCAGTACTTGTGAAGTCCATTTTTTCTGCTGTAGTGCTATATTGATATTTATCACCTTCACTGACGTGATTTTTTTCTACATTTATATATTTTTTAAATTTTCTTGCATTGATAGTAAAGCTATAGTATAACAGCTATTAAGATTTTAAAATTAGTATTTGTGGCAAAGTGGAGTTTATTTGCTCAAGAATTGGGTGATGTGTCTCTTCAATAAATGGTTCTGGGAAAATTGGACAGCTATGTACAGAAGAATGAAATTTGACTATTCTCTTACACCATACACAAAGATAAACTCGAAATGGATAGAAGACCTGAATATGAGGCAGGAATCTAAGAAAATCCTAGAGGGGAACATAGGCAGTAATCTCTTCGACATCAGCCACAGCAACTTCCTTCAAGACATGTCCCCAAAGGCAAAGGAAACTAAAGCAAAAATGAACTTTTGGGACTTCATCAAGATCAAAAGCTTCTGCACAGCAAAGGAAATAGTCAACAAAACAAAGAGTCAACCCACGGAATGGGAGAAGATACTCGCAAATGACACTGCAGACAAAGGGTTGATATCCAAGATCTATGAAGAACTCTTCAAACTCAACACACACAAAACATATAATCACATCAAAAAATGGGCAGAAGGGGAGCCTGGGTGGCTCAGTGGGTTAAGCCTCTGCCTTTGGCTCAGGTCATGATCCCAGGATCCTGGGATCAAGCCCCGCATCAGGCTCTCTGCTCGGCAAGGAGCCTGCTTCCCCCTCTCTCTTTGCCTGCTGCTCTGCTTACTTGTCATCTCTCTCTCTGTCAAATAAATAAATAAAATCTTTAAAAAAAATGGGCAGGAGAGAACAGACACTTCTCCAAAGAAGACATACAAATGGCTAACAGACACATGACAAAATGTTCATCATCATTAGCCATCAGGGAGATTTAAATCGAAACCACATTGAGATACCACCTTATACCAGTTAGTATGGCCAAAATCTATAGACAGTAAACAAGAAGTGTTGGAGAGGATTTGGAGAAAGGGAAACCCTCTTACACCATTGGTGGGATGCAAGTAGGTGCAGCCACTTTGGAAAATAGTGTGGAGATTCCTCAAAAAATTAAAAATAGAGCTACCCTATGACCCTGCAATTGCACTACTGGGTATTTACCCCAAAGATACAGATGTAGTGAAAAGAAGGACCATCTGTACCCCAATGTTCATAGCAGCAATGGCCACAGTCACCACACTGTGGAAAGAGCCAAGATGCCCTTCACCAGACGAATGGATAAATAAGATACAGTCCATATATACAATGGAATATTATGCCTCCATCAGAAAGGATGAATGCCCAACTTTTGTATCGACATGGATGGGACTGGAGGAGATTATGCTGAATGAAATAAGTCAAGCAGAGAGAGTCAATATCATATGGTTTCACTTATTTGTGGAGCATAAGGAATAACATGGAGGACATTGGGAGATGGAGAGAAGTGAATTGGGGGAAATTGGAAGGGGAGATGAAGCATGAGAGACCGTGGACTCTGAGAAATAAACTGAGGGTTTTGGGGGGTGGTGGGAATGGGTGACCCTGGTGGTGGATATTATGGAGGGCACATATTGCATGGAGCACTAGGTATGGTGCATAAACAATGGATTTTGGAACACTGAAAAAAAATTAAATTTAATTTAATTAAAAAAAAAGAACTGGGTGATGTGTGCAAATTCATTACCTTCTGTACCTCTCTGAAAGGTACAGAGTCATACAGCTTCACAGCTTTATTGGGAGGATTAAATATAAGAACTTCAATAGTGAACTCATAATAAATAGTGGCCATTACTAATTCCTCCCCAATTAGATTCTAAAATCTTTGTCTGTGTAGACATATGGCATTCTTTTTCATATCTCCTTCAGAGCTGAGGAAGTGTTTGCTTACAGAATCCACTCAGTGGACGTTGGTTGATTGACTGCTTTGGGCCCAATGCCAAGATGTGTACCAATCCTGTTCTCAGTGCTGGTGGTCTGCTACATTCTATCTAGAAACCCCCTAACTCAGGGAGTTGACTACAAGTACGGTATAACAATACAGAGGTTAGGGCAGTGGGAGAGGGGGCTTAGCGACAGTGCTTATATGTGTTCCTGGGATTACAAAGCAACACCATGCTGCTTATTAAATAAACATGTCTGGTTGACAAAATGGCTGTCCCTGACTTTGACAAAAATGATGGATGAAACTCATTTTCTATAGGAAGATGCTTCAGTGAAAGGCAAAGCCTAATCCTAATATTTTTTAGCTGACTGAACTCTTTGTGTCTATAAAGGTTCTGTCAATTAAAGGTGTTTCAGCCAAGTCATCTACGTATTTCTCCAGCAATGTGATCTGTCAACCCAAAAAGCATGATTCCCGAGCCTAAATATTATAGCAAGAGAAGCCATGGCACAGGGGCTGGCTGATTGGATTTTACTGATGACAATGCTTTGAAAGAATAAAAGAACACATTGCCTGCTTGGAGATTTTTGTGCTTTTGCTAGCAAACTCTGAATTTTAACAAAGAGGATTTACAGGGTAACGTCACTTTTGCGCAGGGCTTTGGCAATTATCAGTTACTAAAAGTCAAATCATACTAAAGTGGCAAACAATCATAAATGTGCAGCACTTTAGGATTTGTGATCCCACAACCATGGAGGTACTGGTTAATTAACTGGGTAGTCCATTGTGAATCTCATCTAATTATCCTTTGGTTGGAATTTGCTGCCTTTTTTTGGAATGGAAATTGGTCTTAATGCACGGACATACAAGACGCACTTATTAAGAAGACTGATAATCTTTAGAAAATAATTCTGAACTTACTGGTCCCATATGCTTTTTTATTTCTAAGTGGTTCCCTTGTGAAATTATGTAAATATTCTAATTTCATTGTTATTGTCCATAAAACACTTAAAACTTTCTAAGGATATGCAATTGTTATAACTGGAAGGACATGGTCTTTGACTTTGATGTCAGAGGGATTTGAGACTGGATTTTCTTCCAATGTGGTCTTGCAAAAATCATTGAGTTTCATGGGTAAGTATAGATAATGGACCTTTGAAAGAATTTCTCAGAGTGATGTTTGGAAGTATTATGATTGGAACATACTAGGTATTCAACAAATGTTAGTTTTTCCTTAGTCTGGAATTGATTTTGGGTTAAATTTGCCAGCCTCACTGGAAAAATTAGTTTCATTGTAATCCAATCACACTTATTTTTGATACAAAGTATAAATATCCCTATCTAGTTCCAACCTTTTTCAAATTGACTGAAGATTCTCTGGTGAAGCTTGGTTCTCTGGTGACTATTTGATTTCACAAAAAGATCAAATTCACTCCAATGAACGAGCAGTCATTAAATAAATAAATATATATATATATATATATATATATATATACATACATATACATATATATATATATTTGCTGTTTTATTTGGTGCCTAGCTCCTAGTAAAGCTCCACGCGTGTATATAGTAGGACCTTAATAAATGTTTGTTGAAAGACCATCTATGGCTGAAAGTTGAAATTTTCAAAGATTCTAAAGTTTGGCAGCTCATTAAAATATGTGTATAGTTTTCCAAGAGAAAATCATTCATTTGTGTGGTAAAGTTCTGGTATAAATTTTTTTCCTGGTATAAATATTTTTTAAGTCACTTTAAATTTTAGTCATGCTTTGTCTATAAAACCTTTCCTGTAATTCAAGACAGTCTTAATTCCTCACATTGAAGGAAACCTCCACAACAAAATGAATAAAATGTGAAGCTCTAGAAATGCCACCAGGAAAATTAAAAGTCCCTAATGGCAAAAGGGAAAGGCCACTATTATTATTCAACTTTTGGTATAAAAATAGAAATACACATAGGACAACTCACCTACAGTTTTGGGTTTTTTTTTTTTTTCCTCTCTATTTAAATATAGGTAACAACATCTTTATCCTCATTTTTATAGAAATGGAAATAGGTTCAATGAGGTAAAAGTCCCCAGGTCATACAAACAGAGTGGTGGACAAAGTACATCTTACTTTAAATTCCCTGTTATTTACACTTGGTAATCATCTTATTTCTATTCAGTCAAGGACTGGTCCTGCCATTGGAAAGGCAGACCCACAGTGTTTGTTGGTAACAATTTTGCATTTTGCTGATTTTCTTAAGGCCAAATGATGACAACTGCCTCAATATTCAGAGGCTATTTAGTGGTTAGACACAGTAGGAATCTGGTTTTGTTACGATTTCCAGAGACCAGAAAAGCCTTTTTCTATTATTCTTAGTTTTTCTTTTCAACAAAATTTTTTTAAAAGATTTTATTTATTTGAGAGAGAGAGAGAGTGTACATGCGTGAGTGGCAAGGGGTGTGAACAGAGGGAGAGGGACAAGCAGGCTCCCTACTGTGTGTGGAGCCTGACACGAGGCTTGATCTTAAGACCCTGAGATCATAACCTGAGCTGAAATCAAGAGTCAGACGCTTAATTGACTGGGCCATCCAGGTGCCCTTATAGCATGTTTTAAGCTACAGGGAGGACTATAGATCAACAGTATGTTTAGAAGTAAGTAACTTAAAAGTATTCACACCAGAGTCTGCCCATCTGAATATATTTTACTCTATTAGACAGCTATGCAATATCCAATGGAAAGCTCATGGGCAATGTAATCCATTCTTTCTTTGAGTAACCCACTAGGGGAATTTCAGGCCTGATGATAATGTGTTCTGTTGTCCTGGAACTACTTATGAATTATAATTGTCTTGGAAGGACCTGTTGGAAGCCTTTCAGTACAAGAGTTAAGTGTTTCAATACAAGGATCTGGGTATTTTTTCCAGTCTGGTGTCTGGGCCTCCTTGATATCCCTGGAAATGTTCAGAGTCTCCTCTGTTGGCCCATGCAGAAGAAAGACTAAAATCTGGGAGTAGCCCAGATGTTAAGAGATCGTTTCTTCTGGCATTCTCTGTGAAGGACATTTTCATGGTCTGCAGAGAAAAGGTGAAGAGCCTATGCAGAAATTGGGGCAATGTATCTGTAGTTGTTTTGTTCTTAGGAGTTCCTCAGGGAAAGGTGTTTTATCTCATTGATCCTGACTTCTTCACAGGGTGGATACTGAGTACGGTAGAGACAGCTGTGTGGACACTAATGCCATATCCTTTCTTACGGACACACAGTTAGATGTCATTTCCCAGGTAGGCAAGATCATGTACATAGGTATCTATTGTTGTGTAACAAATTACCCCAAATGTTAGCAGCTTAAATCATCATATAGTTGTTATCTTACACAGCTTCTGAGGGTAAGGAATCCAATATTCAAGCTGTCAGATGGGTCTGCAATTATCTCAAGGCTCAACTGGTTTTAAACCATCCACTTCCAAGCTCACTCACATGGTGATTGTTGGTTTCTTGCTGGTTGTCAGCTAAAAGTTTCCCAACATGGAGGTCTCCCCATTAGGCTGCTCATAAGATGGTGATTTGCTTTCCACAGAGTCAGTGATCCAAGAGAATGCAAGCTCAAAATGGAAACAGAAATCCTTTACAATATAATTTTGGAACTCATACCATCATTTCTGCTGTAGCAATGTGAGTGGGGACTCCACACGTTGTGAATATCAGAGGCGAGGATCACTGGAGGCTACCCTGGCCTTGTGACTGAGTTCTGGCCAACAGAATATGTGCAGAAGTGATGTTATGCTATTCCCAAATCAGCATGTGGAAAACACACTCCACATCCTCCATGTCTATTTCCTAATTATCCAGGTGAATAGTGAAGTCTTTAAGGATTCAGAGGGAAAAGGAACCAAAAGATCGTAAAAGCCTACATCCATGATTGACCACACAGAGCAAACCCTCTATGACATAAGGGAGAAAGGAACTATCAGTGTTTAACACCACTGAAATTCTCTCCTTCCGCCCTCCCTCCCTCCCTCCCTCCTTTCCTTCCTTCCTTTCTCCCTTCCTTTCCTCCTTCCTAATTCTTTTTAGCAATTAGCTTTCCCTAATGAGTATGTGTGTGTGTGTGTGTCTGCATTTCAATTCAGAACTGTTATTTGATTTCTCACAGTTTTATTAATATTATACTTGTTAATATATTTGATTTGTTCACTTTTCCCCTTTATGTTGTTAGTATTGGCTGTTCCCTTTAACATGTAAAGTTTGGGAGATCAGGAATCCTGTATTCTATTTTGTCTCTATCTTTCTCCACCAACCAGGTCATTATCCTGCACCTAGAACAACTACTATCCACAGACTGACTGTATGCAACCTTATTTCAACACAAGGGAAAAGATGTCCCATGAAGTCTTGGTCCAAAAAACTCTCATTTCAGGTAATGACCTAAAGAAGAGGATATTGCAAATCTTAAAAGCTTAATTTTACAGAAAAGAGTTAAAATTTCAAAATCTATGTTTAGGAAAGCACCTTGTGGAAAATAAATGTGTAACATTATACAACAAATAAAAATCATAAAAGTGTATTGAAACCCAAGTATCTTTGTAGGAAAGAAATGTGCAATGACACTTTTATTTATCCAAGCCAATTAAAACTTTTACTGACCATGAAATATATTCTGTAAACATCTCTAACTTTACCTTTTACATAGAATCATATTGCTTAGTAGAAGTGTTGTATTTAAATATATATTTAATGCCAACATAATTATGATTATATATTTAATATTATATATAATTAGGATTTAACATTTATATATAATATATTCTAATATAGTATTGGAATCTACATACCTAGGTGTCCAGAGTTTTATTTTTACCAAAATGGTTTACATTGTTACCTTTCACTGCATTAGATTAGCAGAAATGACACTATCCCAGAATGAAAGGAGAAGGTTGTTTCATTTTCTGTACCAAGGAGTTTCAGTTTTTTAGTCTAAGGATATAAATGAAGTGTAGTATCTAGGAGAAATATTCACTTCATTTAAAATGAGAGATCCTTCTTGGAAAGGGTATCTTGATTTCAAAATTTAAAAAGTAATTAAGAGCACAAGCCTGCTTGGGGCTCCACTGGCTGTCTGTGACTCTACTTTTTATCACTGTCTAAAAGACAGATGAGGCAGGGCACAGGCCTATGAAATTCCTGACAGATTAACTTTTGGGGAAACAGACCAAAGTAGAAACTGCTGTTCTGTTTACATGGAAGTAAGAACAAATACAGCTTGTTTTTAAGTAACATCAGTACACACAGTACAAAAAAGAAAATGCAGTAGACTTGTTCTTGGGCTCCGATAGACAGACCAAGACTTCAAGTCTTTTGATAGAATTCACTTTTATTTTCTATTTGAACACCAAATTCAATGAAAATGAAGTGTGTATTGACTCCACTTTCTATCAGAGCCTATAATTGGAAGCTCTGAATGCAATACCCTTTAAGATATCAAATCACAAATAACAATCCTATCTGTGAGACATATTATTTGTCCCTGTCAATTAACCAATGGCAGAATTTTTCTCAACTCTGATTACCCTGGACATAGATAATGAGTTCACCTTCCAATTTTTATTGATTTCTTCCTCACTCTATAGAAAACTATTGATTTCTGTTTTCTTGTTCAGTTACTAGATGATTTTATCTTTCATTTGGTTTGACTTAAAGTGAAACTTTTTTTTCCTGATTGGAACACAGCAAAATCCTGGAGGAAAAAAAAAGAGAGTCAGGGCCACTTAAATTTACAAATGTTTTAGTGAAAATTCAATGAGCCCCTCTCTGAATTATCTACAGTAAATACTATAAGGAAATGGTGAACTCTGCCTCACTGCCCCCTGACCCCCAGCCCTTTTTGTTACGTACATACGGAAACCATCTGTGTTGCAATCATTGCAGAATTTAGGTCTGGGAAATAGAATTTAACAAATGATGAGAATATCAAGTTTGCTGCTATAAAATAAAACAAACCAAAATATACAAAGCAACCTCCACACAGACTTGCATACACACACACATGCAATATATTCCTCAAAGAGATATACAATAGTAGGATTGTTTTTCATTCCATGAGAATTTTTGCATGAGAAAAAAGCGACTCAGAGTGAGAGAGTCCCCAGGGATTGCAGCAAGACAAAGATGGGACCGCAGTGGGGATGGATGTCTCCTGCCTGTGGTCATCAGTCCCTCGTAGTATTCTGGCACTGCCCAATGTGGCTCAGGGTAGATTTTTATAATAATGTCCTCAATGAATTATGCCTTCCCATGTCCATAACCCTTTGTAACGTGAGTCGGCCCCTGCTACTCTTGAGATGAAATCTTGAATCTGGTCTGGACTCAGGACTTGTTTTTTGTTGTTTGTTTGTTTGTTTGTTTGTTTGTTGAAAGAGACAGAGCAGAGCTTGCAATATAGAACATGAGGGGGGGTGGGGCAGAGGGAGAGGGAGAAGCAGGCTCACCGCAGAGCAAGGAGCCCAATGCAGGGCTTGATCCTAGGACCCTAAGATCATGACCTGAGCTGAAGGCAGATGCTTAACTGAGCCACCCAGGGACCCCAACAAACAGAATGAGGCAGAAGTGATGCACAATTGCCAAAGGAAGACATTTGGAAGCTTATGGCTTATGCTATCATCCTCTTGAAACCGCTCTGAGACCACCATGATGAGAAGAAGCCCAGGATAAAAGATCACATGAAAAGAGATGCCCAGTTTCTCCATGTCCTGGATAAGCCAGCACCTAGCCAATCACCCAAGAAATGTCATTGCATGTGTGAGCCCAAGAAAGACAGAAGAATCACTTGAGAATGCAAAGAAATGTAAGAAGCAATATATCATTGTGTATCATTCTTTAAGTTTTAATTTGAACCATATAGACTTATACAAAAGCTGTTAAAATAGTATAGAGAGTTTCCATATACTCCTTACTGAACTTCCCTTAATATTAGTCCCCCATACAACCACAGTCCAATGATCAGAACCAGGAAATTATTCCTAGTAAGTAAGGGTCTTACCAAAATTCCATTTTTCTTTTTTTTGCCACTACTGCCCTTTTCTCTATTCCAGAATCTAGTCCAGGATTCCACATTTCATTTCATTTTTGTCTTGTTAGTCTCTTATCTGTAACAGTTTCTGTCTTTCCTCATCTTTCATGACTTTGACACTTTTAAAGAATATATTGGTCAGTTATATTGTAAAATATTCCTCAGTTTGGGTTTGGCTGAAATTTTGCATCTTAGGAATGGAGTGACATCCTTCTCAGTCCATGCATACTTTCAGGGATCACATCACGTTAAGTTGGCTTTTAGTGTTTGTTCACTTTGATCAGTAGATTAAAGTGTTTTTTTTTCCTAACTTTCCATTTTAAAGTTACTATTTTATTAGCTTTATAGTTAATAAATATCTTGGAAGAGGTATTTTAGAATATGAAAATAGTCATTTTAAGGTGCTAAATCCTGGAGTGGTTTGTAACAGATAGATAAACAGATAGATACAGAGATAGATAGATTATACATAGATACAAAGATGATAAAGATAGAAAGATGATAGATAACTGATACAAGGTGTAAGTGGGGACTTCTACTGGGGAGGTAATAATATGATACAGGGAATGGAAATAAACAGAAGGTCTATGTAGCTTGAGTATATGATGGTTTTGTGATAGATTTGTGGGTGAAGAGACTAGAGCTATTCTGGTACAGCAATATAATATTTGAGAACTAGAAAAGAGAGACAGTTTTTTTTTTTTTTCTTTTTTAAATAAGGGCTTAAAGATAAAACTTTTGACTTGACACTTGAGTGAGGAATAGAAATACTTTTAAATTCCTTTTGGTAATTTGAGTACTCTGGGGCATGTAGAGTCCCAAGATTTATTAGAGTTTTATGGGAGTTTTGTGTGTGTGTGTGTGTGTGTGTGTGTGTGTTTACCTTAATGGGTAGTTAGTTATAGGGTTATAGGGTTATAGGATTATAGGGTTATAGTTATAGTTAGTTATAGGGTGCTGAGGCTATGGGCAGAACCAGACATTCTTTAAACAATGTAATTATAATTGCTACTATTCCCATCATTCTATGTGCATAAGATGAATGACAGTCTACTAATTGGACAAAGCTCTGCCATCCATGGACAAAAAACAAGGCAGGAGTACAAGTCAGAATATCATTTCTCAGAAAGAAGGTGGCTGATCTTCCTACTGCTTTGTAATAAGACCTATAAAAGAAGAATTGGGCATAATATGGAAGCTGAACAGCTCTAACTGCACCTAATGAGAGAAGAAATGCATTCTCCACCTAGGAAGTTGTAGAGTAGAATCACATGTCTTTTTATATACAACTAATAGTTAGACTTCCTCGGCACTGGTAATACTGCAGAAAGCTAAAGAGGTAAGTTCCTTGTATTCATTGAGCTTATATTCTGTACAAGGGAGCTTCAACAAACAAATATGTTACTTAACATATATTTTAGATAATTCTAAGCAGTTGCAAAGATAAATAAAGCTGGACAGAAGCAAAGAGAGTGACAGAATAGGGTCAGTTGTTATTTCAGAAAGATCTGTCAGGGACAACTTGCTTAGGATGTGATATCTGACTCTACAGATGACAGACGACCATCAAAGGAGGACCATGGGGCCCAGGATGTGAGAGTGACTCAACAGGTAGATGAAGCCCAGTGGGAACCTAAAAGCATGCAACATAGCAACACAGAGATAGGAGGCATGTAATGTGTATTGAGGAAGATTCTTGGTAGGTAAGAGAAGCAGCTGTGGTCCTAAGACAAGGTACTCAGTCTGGTATCTGTGCAGCACCTGAGCCTGCAGGTAGATCCCAGGGGGTCCATGAATTTGGGTTAGGAAAGACTTAAATTGAATTGGATGTAATTTACCAAAATATGGAAACAGATCAGTAGTTTCTAAACATTTCTTCAGAAGCATTTTTCCCTTTTTTAAATGAAATTTTTTGCATAACTGTTACTAACAAAAATGCTAAATTTCTTTGGTGGAAGTTAAGTGTCGTGGTTCCTGAGGTTTCCACTCCTGGTCTGCCCTTGAAATCCCAGTTCTTCACAGGGCACAGTTTGATCAGTGCTTCTCTCATCCCTCTGTAATGAATATCACCCTGCCCCACAAGCCTGTAAGTAGAAATACCATGAGGTTTTGACTATGGCAGATGAGGTGATGCACAATAAGGAGGTGGGCATGCCATGCAAATTGGTATACTCCCTGGTGTGTGCAGAGAAGTAAGCAGCAATTCTTCCCAGAATTTCCTCTGATCATGCTCACTTTGGCCAGCAACTTGACAATGACCCAAGCAGCTAGATATTGGCCAAGTCCAGAATACCTCAAAATATCTTGAGCTAAGCCCTTTAAAGTATATGTTCTTGGGGTGCCTGGGTATCTCAGTTGGTTAAGCATCTGCCTTCGGCTCTTGTCATGATATCCGGGTCTTGGGATCGAGCTCTGCCTTGGACTCTCTGCTTGGTGGGGAGCCTGCTTCTCCCTTTCCCTCTGCCTGCTGCTCCCCCTGCTTGTGCTCTCTTTCTTTGTCAAATAAATAAAATATTTTTCAAAACTCTTTAAAAAATAAAAATAAAAAGTATATGTGCCTTAGAAATGCAGACATAAAACTTTATGTATATGTCCTTGTTGAGGGGAACATTTTTCCTTTACCCTTTAAAATTCTTTCAGAAGCTCTTAAGAGTTAAATTGACACAAGACAGATGAACAGGAGAAAATCAAACTTAATTATGTATGTGCAAGGAATCCATAAGAATATGAACCCCATGGCAGAGAGGCAATTAAGGCTTATAAGCCATCAAAGCTAAGGAGAAGGGGGTGAGTGTCTGGGACTCCAAAGAGAAGAAAGACAACTCATAAGAAGATGAAAAAGAGTAAATATCTGGTAAATGAATGTGTGCTGGGCCATATAGAAACAATGGGACATAGAGGGGAATTTTAACAAATAGACTTTGGTAAGTTTCTCCCTGTATATCACACCTAGTTCATATTATGCTATAGGTATCTATGGTGAGAGCTCTCTTCCGGGAGCAGGTCCTCCATCTAAATTCTTTTAGGCAGTTAGGGAGGTCAGAAGCTCTTCCTGAGCCTTCTGTTTCTTAATAACAATCAGCCTTAAGCAATCCATATGCCGAAGAAACACATTTTAAGATAGCAAGTTTTGCTCTCCGGCAGTAATGCAATAAGAAAGAAAGAAAAGAAAGAAAGAAAGAAAGAAAGAAAGAAAGAAAGAAAGAAAGAAAGAGAGGAAGGGAGGAAGGGAGAAAGAAAGAAAGAAAGAAGAAAGAAAGAAAGAAAGAAAGAAAGAAAGAAAGAAAGAAAGAAAGAGGGAGATGCAGACACTATTGACCAGTGGCATAGCACAATTTACCCGCTTAAGACAATGATTTATTCACCATCCCTTAAGACTATACAATTATTCATTGACATGAAAATCATTTCCCAAGCTCTCCAATCCATGTGTATTTAGGAAGAAGTGACAGAGGAAAAAGTAAGTGGTGATGTGGGGCAGCTTTTACCACAGTCCTTGACTGTGGCTTGCTTATTTAATTTACAGTGATCTCAAATTATTTTTTAGAATGGCTGTCACTAGAATTTAGATCTTTAACAATAAATCCCATCACTAAGTATTTCCTTAGATTTTGCTAAAAGCATTTTGTTGTCAAATTGGGGTCTTTAAGGAGCTATCATCTATTTAAAAATATATTACAACAGTCATAAGTTTCCTTCTTCTTTAAGTTTCTCAAGTGAAGAGTTATTGCAATTGTGTTTCTGGAAGGTGCATACAAAAATTACAAATCACAGTGCATTTACAAGCCTGTCATGAGCTTTCCAGTAGTTAATGTAAAAAGGAGATGGAATTTCACCAAAATAAGGGGAAACTTTCTGATAGATCTAAGGAGAAAATAAAGAAAAATAATTTTAGTACATTTCCCATTACTGGAGAGGGTTTAGGCATAATTTTTGGAAATGCAAGAGCTATATTAGACTCTACAATGTAAACTATATTAAAGGCTTCCCAAGTGGTACATTCAACTTTCCTTTTCAGCTCCTTTTATCAACTATTAGTTCCCTAAGATGATCAGGTTAAACCTGTTGCTAGAGCAAAGTTAAGATTACTGGACTTATTTGAGGAAAGTAGAATACCTACCCTCACAGATCTAGATACTATCTAAGTAGGGAGAAATAAAGGAAAGATACGTATAGGTTTCTGGGGCTGGGTAGGTCAGTTTTAAGGTGGGTTTTGAAGGGTAGGGGGCTGATCAAGACTGGGAAAAAGTTATAACATAGCTTTGAATTCCTGAGCAAAGTTTGTGAGGGTCTTAAGAGAGGTGATAACATGCTATGAATCATGACATTTAGGTAACTTCAGTTGCTTACAGTCTTATTCTCCTGGAAGAAGTATTTTTCTGGAGCAAGTAGCTAAGCTATTTTGATTGTTTTCAGTACTGTTTAACATATATAGAGAAAAGTATCCCATTTTCAATATTGTTTAACACAGAGACAGGAAATTATGATGATTTCAGTTCTTATTTCCAGCACTGCCATTCTGTATTTCTTTTCTTTGGTATGGCAATATTTTCAGGAAAGTGATAAGAAAGATCAATCTTACTTTTGACTTTCAAAATCCTCTACTAGTTACAATTTATATATAAAATCAAAATTTTCTTCCTCACATTGTATTTCTTTTTATCACTGTATAATTATTAAAGATTTTTGCACATTTAATAAACACATTTTGAGAGCACATTTTATGTCAGTTTAACTGTTAAAAAATGACCAAAAGTAAATTTGTGACCAAGATGAATAAAGGAAAACACACCCACTGTAAGATTCTAAAGTCTCTAGTACTCACTTAACAAATGTCTTTCATAGAGTTGAGCGATGTTTTGGCAGGGGGAGGGGGGCGTGGGAATGTTCACATGACGATGCACAAGTGTTTAATTTGAGGCTGACTGGATAATTAAGAATCATGGAGGTGACATCGTGTTGTTTGGGGCCATGTTGACCCTACTTATACTCTGCTTACAATCCCAATTTGACTTCTGGTTTCATCTCTGATGTAAAGTGCTTAGAAGTCATCACTCCTGTCCTTATAAGGAAAAGGTGAATAAACTAAAGCAAAGACTTTTCTTGGAGCCATCAAGAATTTAGGTCACTCATAGGGCACTCTACCACACCAAAATCTGGAGAGACAGACACATCCAGAGAACCTCAGCCAGGATCTACTTACTTGGAGCAGAAGATGCTGGTGTCCTAAACTGGTGGAAACACTCGAATGGGCATTTGGAAAAACTGCTAGAAACTGAGTATGTTCTGGATCTGAGAATGAAAAGTTTCTAGGGCTGCATCTCAGAGTTTTTGGCAGTGTTTTAACCTCAAGAACCACGCAAAGTTCTCAGGGTAAAGATTCAAGAAAGAACTCTTCAAGGTTCTGGTGTAGGAGAGAGAAGCAGGGTAATCTGTGAAATATGTCCAGACCATTTTCCATAAGAAGGCAGACTCTGCCAGAGCCTCAGCCTAGCTAGGCGAGGAATATTGCTCCCACTCCAGCCCCTAAGAGCCTTCCTGCCCTATCTAAAGGGAAAAAGAAAAGCTAAGAAACACTTATGAAAGTCATAGTCCAGGGACACAAGAAGACTGAATTCACTGAAAGATTAAGATTTAGTCATAAGGTTATAGAACACTTCCATTCTACCATTTCTTACCACAACACCAACAGCACTCCAGTAAAATAACAGTGGGTTTCAGCAGAAAGAGATTCAAGATACGGACTCTGAGGAGGAACACTTATGAAAGCCCAAAGTCAACAGGGGAGATCAAAACAATATAGCTACAGCAAATATTAAACACAATACAACTCCTAGCCATATTAACATAAAACCTCATACTAGAGGCCTATTTACTTCAATTCCCATTATCCAATGTATAATGCTTTCAACAAAAACTTAAAAGGCATGTTAAATGCTATATATATGTGCATATACATATATATAGCCATATATGCTAAATGCTATATAAATTTATATGCTATATATTTATATATATGCAATATATAAGATTATATATAATATGTTAAATGTTATATTCTATTACATATTCCACTATATTATATATTATACTCTATATATCTTATAATATATATACATATGATACATATGTATATCTTGAAGATCAGCAAGTAAGGAAATACTCCAAAAAAAACAAACAATAACTTCCCCACAATTGTGGAGGTATGCTAAAGAGACAAAGCAGTCAATTAAAAAAGCTCCCAGTGGCCAGGTCTGAGACAATTCAAACAAGAAAATAAATTTAAACAAGATAAAGTAATATTAGATTATAACCCAAAGTATAATATCTACTAGTCCATATTGATATAAATAAAGGGTTCACTAAATAAATAAATGGAGGACAAAAGACAGCTCTCCCTGCAGAAGAGTTTCAAATAATTTATGTAGATACTTGTCCCTCAAGTATCTACATTAATCAAGAGATTAATTTTCCTTTCCTCATGTGTGGGCTGCACATAGTGACTCTCTTCCAAAATGTGTAGCATGAAAAGAAAAAGAATAACTTTACCATGACAAAAACCTATAAATGTCTTGGCCTGGCAAGCAAGGTTGACATCAATAGCGACACCATGTTAAGTATGTGTACTTTTGACATGATGTGATGACAATGGCACTTTACCCCCATGGTCTTGTTCCCAAACATCCATAATCCCAGTCACATCATGAGAAAAACATCAGACAAATCCCAAATGAGGGAATTCCACAAAATAACTCATTAGTACTCATCAAAACTGTCCAGGTCATCAAAAACAAGGGAAGTCTAGGACACTGTCACCACCAAGAGGAGCCTCAGGAGACCTGACAATCGAATATAAATTAGTATCCCAGACGGGATCCTGGAACACAAAATGATATTAGGTTAAAGAACAAACTAAGAAAACATGAATAAATTATCAGATGTTATAATTATATATCAATATTGGTTATTTATTTGTAATAAATATATCATACTAATGTGTTAATGAGGAAAGCTGAGTGTAGAGGATGATGGAAACTCTTTGCATTGTTGTTCCAAATCTTTTCTGTAAATCTATCTGTTCTAAGATATAGTGTTTACTTTTTTTTTTAAGATTTTATTTATTTATTTATTTGATGAGAGAGAGATCGCAAGTAGGCAGAGAGGCAGGCGGGATGGGGGAGGTAGGATTCCTGCTGAGCAGAGAGCCTAATGCAGGGTTCCATCCCAGGACCCTGAGATCATGACCTGAGCCAAAGGCAGAGGCTTAACCCAGTGTTCACTTTTAAAAATCCCAATCTTTGAGAATAAAATTTTTGGACAACAAAGACTGAGTCATTTGGACAGACTTAACATAACAGTGACATGAAAGGTAGTTACTATATCGAGGAAGGCTGAGCAAATCTCCATGATGTCAAACTACTCGTACTGTTCTCTTAAAGACTAGTGACCATCTGGGTGAAAAGTAAGGATGACACCAACATCTGGATACTCATATCCGCACACCTGCCCTTCAGCTCTGGAAAGTTGTGATCACTTGGTCACAGAGAAAATCCTCACAATATTTTCATACAGAGCCTTTAGTCAGGAGATGGGGATGAACTTCACATAACCTTGAAACAGCACTGCCCGGCTCATTGAGAGTGGCCGTCTGTTAATGCTGACATTTTCCTTTGAAAGTCCATTGTCTTGCTTCAGGCAATAGGCTACCAATTTTAGTATATGTGCTGCCAAAGCGAGCACGGCAATAGGCTACCAAAAAAAAAAAAAAAGGGGGGACAGAAAAGGCAGCTTGAGATTTATGATCTTATTGTGATTATGAAATTACAAAAAGGAGCCAGCCTTGTCCATGCTGGCCACAGACAAGTGTAGCTATAACTAAAATTTATAGGATGCATAAAAAGAATCACATAGGCAGAGTGCTGTAAATCCTAGCTGCCCAGTCACCCCAGCAAATTCCTAATGGATCATCATGCCCTCAAGTTTAAATGGCTGTTCTTAAGAAGTAAAGGTAAGTGACAGGTTAAATACATAAGCAAACAGTGAAATCATTTCATTTCCTGAATGTAAAATGGGGTGGATGGCAGGAATAACCCACGCAGGGGAATGGAGTAGATGTCTGCAGGAAACTTTCATTCATATTCCCACTAGATGCTACCCTTTGGACAAGGCTCTAGGAATACTGAGATACAAAAACACATTCTCAGCATCAAAGAGGCCACTTCTACATATGGTGAAAATCTGCTAACCTGTGGCAACACAATGAAATAACTCCTCTGAGAGAGGTTATATATAACAGTATATACCTGAATGAACCAAAGAGGTATATTACGGTATCTTAGGAAGTCTGGATTTTATGCAGAGGGAGTGGGAAGTTTTTATATAAGAAGGATTATAAATGATATTATACAAATATGATGATGGTTGCAGTGGGGAAGCAAGTTATGACGCTGTTGTAATTTTCCAAGAAAGAGAGAGATCAACCCCGGTAATGATCAGAAGGATAGAAAGTGGAGATCAATGCAACAATGAGCTCTTTGTGTAGTGAGAAGTCAAAAACCATCCCTAATTGTCTGGTTCAAGCAGCAGGATGAATATTGGTGCATTCAGTAAGATAGGAAATAATGAAGGAACAGTTAGGTTGCTTTCTCTGCAAATAGGCTCTGGGATGGAGTATTTCATGCGAAAGCTCTTTTGGGAAGTCCTCTAGGTAGGTGCCCTTGGGAAAGAGAGGATAGGATTACTAGGTAAAGGTAAAGTCCAACCCAGAACATGGTTACAGCTGAGGTCTCAACTGATCCTACAAGAACTCTGAAGCTAGAATAAGCCCTTCTGAGTTTTTCCAAATTGAGACAAGGAGACTAGGCGGCCATATCCCAATATTGACTCATCCCTGGCCACAGACCGCCCCCTCAGAAGGGTGTACCTTTGAGAAAATGAGTTCCCTACCACTTAAGACACTTGCCAGGAATGGATACAGCCACAGATATCTCCAGTAGCAGAAGGACGGTTGTACAGATTCTGGAGAGGGAACCTGCAGGAGTATCACAGTATCCCCTAGAAGCCTGTTTATTTTGCTGGCAGGGAGCGGGGGATTGGAACTAAGAGCTTGAAATGTCATTAATTTTTTTTTTTTTAGTTTTTTTATTTTTTCAGCATAACAGTATTCATTATTTTTGCACCACACCCAGTGCTCCATGCAATCCGTGCCCTCTACAATACCCACCACCTGGTGCCCCCAACCTCCCACCCCCCACCCCTTCAAAATTCTCAGATCATTTTTCAGAGTCCATAGTCTCTCATGGTTCACCTCCCCTTCCAATTTCCCTCAACTCCCTTCTCCTCTCCATCTCCCCTTGTTCTCCATGCTATTTGTTATGCTCCACAAATAAGTGAAACCATATGATAATTGACTCTCTCTGCTTGACTTATTTCACTCAGCATAATCTCTTCCAGTCCCGTCCATGTTGCTACAAAACTTGGGTATTCATCCTTTCTTTTTTCTTTTCTTTTCTTTTTTTTTTTTTTTTTTTACAGCTTTATAAACATATATTTTTATCCCCAGGGGTACAGGTCTGCGAATCGCCAGGTTTACACACTTCACAGCACTCACCATAGCTCATACCCTCCCCAATATCCATAACCCCATCCCCCTCTCCCAACCCCCTTCCCCCATCAACCCTCAGTTTGTTTTGTGAGATTAAGAGTCACTTATGGTTTGTCTCCCTCCCAATCCCATCTTGTTTCATTTACTCTTCTCCTACCCCCTCAACCCCCCATGTTGCATCTCCTCTCCCTCATATCAGGGAGATCATATGATAGTTGTCTGTCTCCGATTGACTTATTTCGCTAAGCATGATACCCTCTAGTTCCATCCACGTCGTCGCAAATGGCAAGATTTCATTTCTTTTGATGGCTGCATAGTATTCCATTGTGTATATATACCACATCTTCTTTATCCATTCGTCTGTTGATGGACATCTAGGTTCTTTCCATAGTTCGGCTATTGTAGACATTGCTGCTATAAACATTCGGGTGCACGTGCCCCTTCGGATCACTACGTTTGTATCTTTAGGGTAAATACCCAGCAGTGCAATTGCTGGGTCATAGGGTAGTTCTATTTTCAACATTTTGAGGAACCTCCATGCTGCTTTCCAGAGTGGTTGCACCAGCTTGCATTCCCACCAACAGTGTAGGAGGGTTCCCCTTTCTCCGCATCCTCGTCAGCATCTGTCATTTCCTGACTTGTTAATTTTAGCCATTCTGACTGGTGTGAGGTGATATCTCATGGTGGTTTTGATTTGTATTTCCCTGATGCCGAGTGATATGGAGCACTTTTTCATGTGTCTGTTGGCCATCTGGATGTCTTCTTTGCAGAAATGTCTGTTCATGTCCTCTGCCCATTTCTTGATTGGATTATTTGTTCTTTGGGTGTTGAGTTTGCTAAGTTCTTTATAGATTTTGGACACTAGCCCTTTATCTGATATGTCATTTGCAAATATCTTCTCCCATTCTGTCAGTTGTCTTTTGGTTTTGTTCACTGTTTCCTTTGCTGTGCAAAAGCTTTTGATCTTGATAAAATCCCAAAAGTTCATTTTTGCCCTTGCTTCCCTTGCCTTTGGTGATGTTCCTAGGAAGATGTTGCTGCGGCTGACGTCGAAGAGGTTGCTGCCTGTGTTCTCCTCGAGGATTTTGATGGATTCCTTTCTCACATTGAGATCCTTCATCCATTTTGAGTCTATTTTCATGTGTGGTGTAAGAAGATGATCCAATTTCATTTTTCTGCATGTGGCTGTCCAATTTTCCCAACACCATTTATTGAAGAGGCTGTCTTTTTTCCATTGGACATTCTTTCCTGCTTTGTCGAAGATGAGTTGACCATAGAGTTGAGGGTCCATTTCTGGGCTCTCTATTCTGTTCCATTGATCTATGTGTCTGTTTTTGTGCCAGTACCATGCTGTCTTGATGATGACAGCTTTGTAATAGAGCTTGAAGTCCGGAATTGTGATGCCACCAACTTTGGCTTTCTTTTTCAATATTCCTTTGGCTATTCGAGGTCTTTTCTGGTTCCATATAAATTTTAGGATGATTTGTTCCATTTCTTTGAAAAAAATGGATGGTACTTTGATAGGAATTGCATTAAATGTGTAGATTGCTTTAGGTAGCATAGACATTTTCACAATATTTATTCTTCCAATCCAGGAGCATGGAACATTTTTCCATTTCTTTGTGTCTTCCTCAATTTCTTTCATGAGTACTTTATAGTTTTCTGAGTATAGATTCTTAGTCTCTTTGGTTAGGTTTATTCCTAGGTATCTTATAGTTTTGGGTGTAATTGTAAATGGGATGGACTCTTTAATTTCTCTTTCTTCTGTCTTGTTGTTGGTGTAGAGAAATGCAACTGATTTCTGTGCATTGATTTTATATCCTGACACTTGACTGAATTCCTGTACAAGTTCTAGCAGTTTTGGAGTGGAGTCTTTTGGGTTTTCCACATATAGTATCATATCATCTGCGAAGAGTGATAGTTTGACTTCTTCTTTGCCGATTTGGATGCCTTTAATTTCCTTTTGTTGTCTGATTGCTGAGGCTAGGACTTCTAGTACTATGTTGAATAGCAGTGGTGATAACGGACATCCCTGCCGTGTTCCTGACCTTAGCGGAAAAGCTTTCAGTTTTTCTCCGTTGAGAATGATATTTGCGGTGGGTTTTTCATAGATGGCTTTGATAATATTGAGGTATGTGCCGTCTATCCCTACACTTTGAAGAGTTTTGATCAGGAAGGGATGCTGTACTTTGTCAAATGCTTTTTCAGCATCTATGGAGAGTATCATATGGTTCTTGTTCTTTCTTTTATTAATGTGTTGTATCACATTGATTGATTTGTGGATGTTGAAACAACCTTGCAGCCCTGGAATAAATCCCACTTGGTCGTGGTGAATAATCCTTTTAATGTACTGTTGAATCCTATTGGCTAGTATTTTGGCGAGAATTTTTGCATCTGTGTTCATCAAGGATATTGGTCTGTAGTTCTCTTTTTTGATGGGATCCTTGTCTGGTTTTGGGATCAAGGTGATGCTGGCCTCATAAAATGAGTTTGGAAGTTTTCCTTCTATTGCTATTTTTTGGAACAGTTTCAGGAGAATAGGAATTAGTTCTTCTTTAAATGTTTGGTAGAATTCCCCCGGGAAGCCGTCTGGCCCTGGGCTTTTGTTTGTTTGGAGATTTTTGATGACTGTTTCAATCTCCTTACTGGTTATGGGTCTGTTCAGGCTTTCTATTTCTTCCTGGTTCAGTTGTGGTAGTTTATATGTCTCTAGGAATGCATCCATTTCTTCCAGATTGTCAAATTTGTTGGCGTAGAGTTGCTCATAGTATGTTCTTATAATTGTCTGTATTTCTTTGGTGTTCGTTGTGATCTCTCCTCTTTCATTCATGATTTTATTGATTTACCTTTCTCTTTTCTTTTTGATAAGTCTGGCCAGGGGTTTATCAATCTTATTAATTCTTTCAAAGAACCAGCTCCTAGTTTCGTTGATTTGTTCAATTGTTTTTTTTTTTTTGTTTCTATTTCATTGATTTCTGCTCTGATCTTTATGATTTCTCTTCTCCTGCTGGGTTTAGGGTTTCTTTCTTGTTCTTTCTCCAGCTCCTTTAGGTGTAGGGTTAGGTTGTGTACCTGAGACCTTTCTTGTTTCTTGAGAAAGGCTTGTACCGCTACATATTTTCCTCTCAGGACTGCCTTTGTTGTGTCCCACAGATTCTGAACCGTTGTGTTTTCATTATCATTTGTTTCCATAAATTTTTTCAATTCTTCTTTAATTTCCTGGTTGACCCATTCATTCTTTAGAAGGATGCTGTTTAGTCTCCATGTATTTGGGTTCTTTCCAAATTTCCTCTTGTTATTGAGTTCTAGCTTTAGAGCATTGTGGTCTGAAAATATGCAGGGAATGATCCCAATCTTTTGATACCGGTTGAGACTTGATTTAGGACCAAGAATGTGATCTATTCTGGAGAATGTTCCATGTGCACTAGAGAAGAATGTGTATTCTGTTGCTTTGGGATGAAATGTTCTGAATATATCTGTGATGTCCATCTGGTCCAGTGTGTCATTTAAGGCCTTGATTTCCTTGTTGATCTTTTGCTTGGATGATCTGTCCATTTCAGTGAGGGGAGTGTTAAAATCCCCTACTATTATTGTATTCTTGTCGATGTGTTTCTTTGATTTTGTTATTAATTGGTTTATATAGTTGGCTGCTCCCACGTTAGGGGCATAGATATTTAAAATTGTTAGATCTTCTTGTTGGACAGTTCCTTTGAGTATGATATAGTGTCCTTCCTCATCTCTTATTATAGTCTTTGGCTTAAAATCTAATTGATCTGATCTAAGGATTGCCACTCCTGCTTTCTTCTGATGTCCATTAGCATGGTAAATTCTTTCCCACCCCCTCACTTTAAACCTGGAGGTGTCTTCGGGTTTAAGATGAGTTTCTTGTAGGCAACATATAGATGGGTTTTGTTTTTTGATCCATTCTGATACCCTGTGTCTTTTGATTGGAGCATTTAGCCCATTAACATTCAGGGTAAGTATTGAGAGATATGAATTTAGTGCCATTGTATTGCCTGTAAGGTGACTGTTATTGTATATTGTCTCTGTTTCTTTCTGATCTACTACTTTGAGGGTCTCTCTTTGCTTAGAGGACCCCTTTCAATATTTCCTGTAGAGCTGGTTTGGTATTTGCAAATTCTTTCAGTTTTTGTTTGTCCTGGAAGCTTTTAATCTCTCCTTCTATTTTCAATGATAGCCTAGCTGGATATAGTATTCTTGGCTGCATGTTTTTCTCATTTAGTACTCTGAATATATCATGCCAGCTCTTTCTGGCCTGCCAGGTCTCTGTAGATAAGTCTGCTGCCAATCTAATATTTTTACCATTGTACGTTACAGACTTCTTTTCCCGGGCTGCTTTCAGGATCTTTTCTTTGTCACTAAGACTTGTCAATTTTACTATTAGGTGATGGGGTGTGGACCTATTCTTATTGATTTTGAGGGGGGTTCTCTGAACCTCTTGAATTTTGATGCTTTTTGCCTTTGCCATATTGGGGAAATTCTCTCCAATAATTCTCTCCAATATACCTTCTGCTCCCCTCTCTGTTTCCTCTTCTTCTGGAATCCCAATTATTCTAATGTTGTTTCGTCTTATGGCGTCACTTATCTCTCGAATTCTTCCCTCGTGGTCCAGTAGCTGTTTGTCCCTCTTTTGCTCAGCTTCTTTATTCTCTGTCATTTGGTCTTCTATATCACTAATTCTTTCTTCTGCCTCATTTATCCTAGCAGTGAGAGCCTCCATTTTTGATTGCACCTCATTAATAGCTTTTTTGATTTCAACTTGGTTAAATTTTAGTTCTTTTATTTCTCCAGAAAGGGCTTTTATATCTCGCTAGAGGGTTGCTTTAATATCTTCCATGCCTTTTTCAAGCCCGGCTAGAACCTTGAGAATCGTCATTCTGAACTCTATATCTGACATATTACCAATGTCTGTATTGATTAGGTCCCTAGCCTTTGGTACTGCCTCTTGTTCTTTTTTTTGTTGTGAATTTTTCTGCCTTGTCATTTTGTCCAGATAAGAGTTTATGAAGGAGCAAGTAAAATACTAAAAGGGTGGCAACAACCCCAGGAAAATATGCTTTAGCCAAATCAGAAGAGATCCCAAATTGTGAGGGGGGAGAAAGGGGATAAAAAGGGGTTCAAAAAGAAAAAAAAAAGAAACTATTTAAAAAAAGAAAGCCGATAAAGAAAAAATATAAAAAGAGGAAAAATATATATATATTAGATAAACTATTTAAAAAACGTTAAAAAAGAAAACGGTAAAAGTTAAAAAAAATTAGCAGAAGAAGAGAAAAGGAAAAAAAAATTGAAAAAGAAAAAAAAATTAAATTAACTGCAAGGCTGAAAAATCATGGGGAGAAAGCCATGAGTTCCGTGCTTTGCTTTCTTCTCCTCTGGAATTCCGCCGCTCTCCTTGGTATTGAAACTGGACTCCTCGGTAGGTGAACTTGGTCCTGGCTGGGTTTCCCATTGATCTTCTGGGGGAGGGGCCTGTTGTAGTGATTCTCAAGCGTCTTTGCCCCAGGCGGAGTTGCACCGCCCTTACCCAGGGCCGCGCTGAGTAATCTGCTCGGGTTTGCTTTCGGGAGCTTTTGTTCCCTGAGCGCTTTCTGTAGAGTTCCGGAGGACGGGAATGAAGATGGCAGCCTCCTGGTCTCCGGCCCGGAGGAGCCGAGAGCCCAGGGCCCCACTCCTCAGTGCGCCCCCAGAGAACAGCGCCCAATGACTCCCGCCACCCTGGCCTCTGGCCGCGCTCCGAGCTGACCGCGCCTGCGACCGGTCCAAGGCAACCCCGAGCTGAGAGTCACTCCTCGGCTCTGTCTCTGTAGCCGGCTTCCCCGTTCCAATACCTGTGAGCTCTGTGACACTCAGACACCCTCGATCCTTCTGTGACCCTGCGGGACCTGAGGCCGCGCTGACCCCGCCTGGGCTTCACCCCAGTTAAGCCTCTGGAGCGATGTCCCTCAGCGGAACAGACTTTTAAAAGTCCTGATTTTGCTCCGTTGCTCTGCTGCTCGCCGGGAGCCGGCCCCTCCCCCCGCGGTCTATCTTCCCGTCGCTTTGGATTCACTTTTCCGCCAGTCCTACCTTTCAGATAGTGGTTGATTTTCTGTTTCTAAAATTGCTGTTCTTCTTCTCTTCAATCTCCCGTTGGATTTGTAGGTGTTTGCAATCTTTAGATAAGCTATTTAGCTGATCTCCGCTACCCGAAGTAGTCTCAGCCTGCTACTTCTCCGCCATCTTGACTCCTCCCAAAATGTCATTAATTTTTGAGAATAAAATATTCCTAGATTCCACATTCAAGAAAGGACAAAACTGATTGGTTTTGTTTTATTTGCTTGCTTACTTTTACTACAGCAATAAGTAACAACCTGGACTAATTTTAAATTGATCCCAATTGATATAGATATCCATCAGCAGCAGCTTCACTGGAGCAACCACACTTCCATATCTTGAGATGGGCTCCCCTGTGAGATACCCAAACGTAGACATCCAGTGGTCAAACAGCTACACAAACAAGCAAGAGCTTGGAACAGAAATCCGAGTCGGAAATCAGTTGTTGTAGTTACTAGTTTATGACTGTAATTGGTGCCATGAAGGCAGAGACATTGCCTGGGAAAGTGGAAGATGAGGAAAAGAACCAGGTCTAGAAGCTGGAAAACCACCAACAGTCGCCATATTTATCAGACTTTAACATGCCTCTGAATCTCCTGGGGGGTCATTGAAAAATGCAGATTCTGTGATTCAGTAGATGTGTGTGGGCCCCTGAGAGTCTACATCAATAGAAGACTTCCAGGTGTAACAGTCGTTACTGGTCACTGGATCACACTGTGAGTAACAAGGAGTTAGACAATGGGAAGAAGAAGGAAGATCCACAGAATTCAGAGAACAACATTTGAAGTTCAAGAAGACAATAGCATTTGGTATGTCTACATGGGCTTAAATACAGGCATGATTTGGGTGATAATGAAAAGGCCCAATTGCTTAGTTAAACCTGGTTTTAATTTTTTTTTAATTTTTTTTTTAATTTATTTGACAGAGATCACAAGTAGGCAGAGAGGCAGGCAGAGAGAGAGGGGAGGAAGCAGGCTCCCTGCTGAGCAGAGAGCCCGATGTGGGGCTCCATCCCAGCATGCCGGGATCATGACCTGAGCCGAAGGCAGAGGCCCTAACCCACTGAGCCACCCAGGCGCCCGTTAAACCTGGTTTTAACTAAACCTTAGTTAAACCTAGTTAAACCTGGTTAAACCACATACTTATTACCTTTTCAGAGTAATATAAAAACACATGAGCTCTTCTGACATGGATTCATCTACCATATTAGTTAATAGAGGTTATGTTACTAAGAAACAGAACACTGAGCAGAAGATCAAGTAGGAAGGGGGATAATTTATGCTGATATTGAGGAAAAGGATGAGGCATAGGAATGGCATATGGGATAGATCAGAACTGGATAGCTGGCTGCGGAAGGGACTATGATAACCCAAGAAAAGGACATCAGAGAGAAGGAAAAGAGTTTTGTAAGAGCGGACAAGAAAAAAAAAAAAAAGATACTCATTGCCTGCTCAAAGCTACTGCCAAAAGACTGCCCCAAACCCAGGAAGCACAAGGAAGAAATGTACTTACCAAAGAATGAGTGGATTAAGGAATGAGCATTTCATTTGAAATGAGCAAACATTTCAAATACATGCATACTTTCATACATAATTTTATAGGAATGGATGTCTTAATTTGGGCTTCCCCAAAAGCAGAGTCAGGGGCAAGTAGTTTATTTGGAAAGTGATGCCACAGAGCAGGGAGAGTAAGACAGGAAAGCAGGAAAAACCAATACAAGTGCACATGATCAAGGTCACAGCTGTCAGCCACAGGGGGTCATTTCTGCCAGGACTTCTGAGAAGCTATGGAATGCTTCCGGAAGTGTCTATCAGTATATCCACCACCTCCCACTGGTAGAGCATTATTCTCTGCAGGCATTAGCCCCCTCTACTTCTGGCCTTTTCTTTCTATAGACTCAGAGGAAGCCCTGAGCAAAAAAGCAGGGGAGACCTGCACACCCCATGCTGGAGACTGGACTCTGCCTACAGAGTTGAATTTGACCTCATGAGGAAATGTCCACTGGAGCTGTGGCTGAAATCAGAGGTGGGGTAGATGTGATGCCATGTATCAAAGGCATCAACCACAAAGCAATAAAATTAGTGGATCTGAAGACACTTTTTAAGGCAGTGCACTTTGCAGTTTCCAAGTCCATGATGCTAATACAAAACAGCGGTTAACTTGGGGTTGCCTAGTAGTAACGAGCTGTGGAGGCTCTTAGCCCCATGCACATAGATACTCTGTAAATACTTCCCTGGCAACTCTGTTCTTTCCAATTAATTGGCCAAGCTAAACCTTTGTAAGCAGCAGTATAAGAGGTAAACTTCAGCTTTGTCTCTGCCAAAATCATCACAAATCCTGAATTAGTCGGATGTAAATTAATGAGCTTTTAGCAGAGCTTGGTTTTTGTCAGACATATTGATCCTGGAGTGAAACAGCCCATTAAAGGCTATAATTAAGATGCAGTTTCTGCTTGAAGATGAAGTGCCGGGGCAGGGACAAATTGCAAAATGCTTGTTCCTGTGAGGCTGACAGGTGATCAGGGGATGAATGCGTATTTGGAGGATCTTTTTTTTTTTTCCTCCTGACAAGAAATGACAGCCCAGTTTCAAATAAAACAAATGAAGTTTACACAATTTAGACCCTAAAAGCTAGAGGAGCTCCAGATCCACAAATTACTGGTAGAAATACTTTTCCTACTAAGCACAGGGAAACTGTTTTGCATTAAATACACCCTCCTCTTTCCTTGCCTGCTTTCTTGCTATAATAACAGGGGATTCCCCCACCCCCCATTAGACCTCCTCTCACTAGAGAATTGCATTTGTTGGAAAGACTCACTTTAATAAGTGTTTGGAGTGTTAGCAAAAAACCTACAAGAAGAAGCGTAATAGAGGCCAGGTGTAAACTCTGGGGGGACACAGGGAGGAGAGCTGCTGGCAATGCCAGAGGGGACTTTAAGATCCCCTGGGGGGAAGAAGTCTGGAGCAAACTGCTGGTGGATGCGTAGATGAAAATATGAACCATTCTGCATTTTCCTTTTGAAAGATTCAGGAAACGTTCTGTCTCTCTCTAATATATTTGACATGGCTGGATTTTTTTCTCTTTTCTGAAGAAAGTGAGGAGGTACCAAGGGCTTGTGAGTTGGGTACAAGGTGAAAACAGACTGAAAACAGAGATCACAGGACAATAGCTTGGCACCAAAACTTAGGGGAAATGAGATCCTTTGAGAAACAGTAGAAAAAAGAAAACACACAAACCCATCTTCTGCACAAGAGAGAAAGGAGTCAGAAAGAAGGGCAGGGATTTCAGGAGCCGGGTGCTGTAGAAAGCACTGTGTGCATTTCTGGTTTCATCCAACTGCAAATTGGATCACTGGCTATCAGAGTCACAATAGTTAGAGAGTAAATACAATGGTGCAGAGCACAAGGAACAATAAAATACACCAGAGTGTTCAATTTCAAATAATATCCTAAAATAAATAGACATAGCCAAATGAAGAAAATTGGCTTTTGCATTGAATCAAATACACAAGGACAGGAAAATACAGATCAGCTTAATCCCAACTGGTATCTATAAAATCAACTTAAAAAAAAAAAAGCATGTGAATTTTACATAGTTCTGATCACAAAGGTATAATATGATTTGTACTCACTTGGAAGAAAACCAACTAGGATTATGGTTACCTCTCAGGAAGAACTGAGCCGATTCAAACAAATTTGCCTAAGATACCCACCCAGTTCCTGTAATATGATGATTTTGTGATACTCAGAGGTACATCATCAAGCAATATGTGCACATGGAAGTATGCCAGGTATCTGAAAATACTCAAGGGGGAGAAACAGATCATCTGGAAGGTGGGACTAAAGAGACTCCTTTGACAAGATGCTTTTGAGTCAAATTAGTATTGCATTAATCATAATGGCCTGCTACTATTAGAAATATCTGACAATATCAATGGGTAAAGGAATTTTGGCAATGGTTTGTTCTGGTAATGGCTTCTGCAGCCTCCTTCCTGTGCATTATACTTATCATTAATTTTATGGCTCGTTTTACAAACATTTTGGCAATAATAAGATTGATATTAGTTTTTGCTATAAGAGAAAAACTGAATTATGCATCTCTCATTCTTATCTCTTCTTTGACTTAAGGGATAAAATTTTCCATTTTGTCCTGATCCATTATGTTGCATTTGATTTGAAAAATAAGTACAAGTTTCTTTAATTTATTTAAAAATGACATGAAAACATAGATGGCTTCATAACATATTTTCAAAAGTTTCATTTTTGGAATTGGAAGCCTCACTAGTCCAATGAAATTTTGATTTTTTTAATATTAACAACTGCAATTCCCATTTACACTGTTCATTTTTAGCAAATGTGAAATTTCCAGTCTACATAAACTCACATTCTGTCATACTGAGCACCTATTTACTATCTATGTCATGATTTTATCTGAATATAAACTCAAGTTTTTAATAGCATTTTTATCTTTAATGATGTATTTCTAAGTCATTCATCCATTTTCATCAGTTGAAATATAACAGTATATACCAGTAAGAATCAAAGACAATTTAACAGGAAACAAAATTCAAGTGGTTGATTTTAATGTTAGACTACTGAAAATCCCATTGCTAAGACCAATCGCTTCTATGAATATAATATTAGTCAAGATGAACTGACCAACCCAATTCTTTAAGCACATGCAAAACTTTTGAGAAAAATATTTAGTGCCTAAAGTATTTCTGTGAAAATTAAAACTAACATTTCAAACTTGTGTATTGTGTATGAACCAAATAATCATATTATTCTTATAAACTTGCTGAACTTCCTGTTGACAATTTGATAGAGCCCTGGGTCCCACCTGGGATGCTATGACCAAAGCCTTGAGACACTCTATATCAAACAGGCCTCAATTCACATCCTGCTGTTACTTAGGTACTGGACAAACATTCACCCAACTCAGGCACTCATCCTTCAGCAGTTGAGAAGAATCTAGACATTGGAGAGTCCAAGGTTTCCTTCCTCTATCCCACAAATCCAAATAAGTAGAAGAAGGCAGGAGAGCAATTAAATTTCACATCAGTAGGAATCATTAAACACCCCAACCCCCCTCACACCACAGGTTATAAGCAAGCACCCTTATCTATATATGGAGATATATATATGGATGGATATGGAGATATGGAGATATATATATATATATATACCTATATAAATAGATAGACATTTTATGCATGTAAATATACATATATATGCATAAAATATCAAAGTGAGGTCTTAATTTTCCATTGTTACCATTGTTTTAACAAATTACAGACAAGCAACACTACAAATTTGCTTTTCATAACTACTCAAATAGATAGGTTTGTAACCTATCTAGCAGAGAGAAACTTTATTTCTTTGCCTTTATCCTAAATGCCAATGGTTTGATCTAAAGTTTTTTCCCAGTCAAAGAGAGCTAACGTGTGAACTCTGCAACCAAGAAATTCTACTTAAATCCATTCTGAAGATGCCTTTCATGCAATGCAAATAGAACTCAGTAATTTTATGGTCTTTTATTAAGAAATTTTGAGGTTTCTTAATGTTATATGAAAATAAAGATTTTTCTTTCTGGGGAGTTTGTTTCTTCCCTCTCCCCTCTCAAGGATATTAGATATCATTTTGATAACATATAAAATAAAAAAATAACTTCCAGTGCTTTTAAGACCTAATATCTGTCATTGCAAAGTCCTCATATTCTAACATACACATATATTTTTGTTGTCAACATGTCTAAATACAAAAATATATCCATCATTGGGATGAACAGATAACTTTAAAGATATTTTCCCCAAATTTTAGTGCAAAATGAATATCATATAAGAATTTTGCTCTTTTTCCTTTCTTTCCCTTCTTTCCTGACAGAGTAGAAATGGCCAACCTGAATCATATGGTTACTCTGACTTGAGATACTGAGTCCATAGATCACTTGTCTCTTTTTCATGAAAGATACACTTTGCTATCTATTTATTCATATTATTATTTTTTATTACTTTTTTTTTTTGACCAGCATGAACTTTCCACTGAAGGCTGTGGGAACTGAATCTCATCCTGGCCTCTATGAACCCAGTTTCAAGTCCCCTTCAGGAGGCTCCAAATTTATGCCTCAGGTCTCCCCTTCTTACATCATCCCACATAAACCTCCGTTAGGGCTGTTGATGGAGCTTCCCCCAGCAGAGTCACTTTAACAGACCTTTTGCTTTGTGTCTAACAGTTCTTCTTCCACTGAATCAGAGAAACAAAGAGGTTATAATTCACTTTTATAATACTGGGAAATAAATTAAGCTGCTATAAAACGCATGTGTATGTCCTTAGTCAACCTCGGCATCGTTCAGCATGAGCTGCTCCTCTTGTTCCTCCAAAGTGAGGAAAAGTGTCTTTTCTCCATCTTTATCCTGAGGACACCAAGTGAGTCATTAAAAGTATCTGCATTAAGTTAGCACAGACTCACATTCTAAACACAGGGCAGTGGGCAAATAAAGGCAGCTTCATAAGAAAATGGCTCCAGTAAAGGGCTTCCTGAATCAGAAGAGCTAACTGGGAAGTAGCCAGCCCCCAGCCTGAGGCCATGCATCTGGGTGGACTCCCCTGTCTGCCCCCAGCTGCTTTTCCCACAAGGCATAGGCACAGTCCCCCAAGACCTGCAGGACTTGGATGCTGGAATCAAGAGCTCTGCCCACCCCTCCCCCTTTCCACAGAGTGGACACCCATATACCGAGCCCTTATTTTGCACCAGGCCTACCCAGGCTTCTAAACATATATCTCACAACTTCTCCTCAATGGATATTACAATTCCCTTTTTACAGGGTGTTGGCAAGGGGGGACCAATGCTGAAAGTCATGAAATAACTTGCCAAAAACTACACCATGGAAGCCAAATCCACAGCTCTCTCTGCTGTAACAGGTTGCTTTAGGACAATAAAATAGCCTAACAAAAACATTTATTATTCTTTTTTCTTTAAGATTTTATTTATTTATTTGAGAGTGAGAGAGAGAGCTTGAAAGAGAGGGAGATCACAAGCAGGGGTGAGGGGTAGAGAGAGAGAATCAGACGCCCTGCTGAGCAGGGAGCCCAATGCGGGATTTGATCTCAGGACTCTGGGATCACGACCTGAGCTGAAGGCAGAAACTAAACCAACTGAGCCACCCAGGTGCCCGAAACATTTATTATTCTTAAAGACATGTTCCACCACTGCTATATTTCCTGTAATAGATCATAGTTAGACTGCCCCAATCATTTGACTTATCATTTGACTTAATTCCTTAAAATCTTGGGTACTCTGTGAGCATCTGTTTAAAGATTACCTGTTTAAAGATAATTACTTTGGGAACAAGAAATACTATATTCTATTAAAAGCTTTGATTCTGGGGATGCCTGGATGGTGTGGCACTGTTGATTCTTGGTTTTGGCTCACCTCGTGATCTCAGGGTCCTGAGATCGAGACCCACATTAGGCTCTGGGCTCAACATGAGTCTGCTTGAGATTCTCTCTTCCTCTCTCTCTGCCCATCCGGCTTGTGCTCTCTCTAATAAATAAATAATTTTTTTAAAAATAAAAGCCCTAATGTTTGGGCACATTTAGTAAAATAGATCCTGAAATGAAAGCAGGGATTTTGACTCTTTTGTTCACCATAATATCCCTGATGCTTAGAAGGGCACCTGGTATATAGTAATTAAACAATAAATGTTTGTTGAATGCATGAACAGTGAACAGAGATGAAAATCTCAAAGGCTAGCACCAACTTTGGTTGAGTGTACTTAATGCGAAAGGCATCAGTATTTTATTTATTTATTTATTTATTTATTTATTATTTATTTATTTATTATTTTATTATTTTCTACTTCTCCATGTTGCCAGTGGTAAACGGGGGTAAGCCCTACAGCAATGAGGAGGAGAAATTTCCTAAAGATTCTACAGCAGAAAATAGAACAAAACAGAAAGGAGCAAGACGGAAGGACCTTTTAGAATTAGTGTCAGGACCCACAAAGCCCTGGGCTATGGGAACTGGCAGGGCAAGCAGAAGCCAAGGGTGTGGGGACCGTAATGAGTCTGAAATTGGCAGAACCTTGGTGAAAAAATCAGCTCTTGGTGTAGCCACCACCCTCCTCTTTGGTGGTCTGTCAGCTGGATGCAGAATTTCAGGGTCTGACTACTCACTATCTTCTGTACATGGTCTGTGCTTTGGGTAGTATCTGCCTAAGCAAACTGACATACGGAAAACTGGCCTACGCTAAGAGTGGTCTGCCCCAAATTGCCTCAAACATGATACATGTCAGCTTGGCCCAAACTGTCCAGCTTGGACACATAACCTCAAGTACCCTTGCTTTGCCATACACACCTTTGGTGTGAGGGCTCAGACTCCCTCCTTGTGTTTGCCAAGAAAACTCTAAATTTTATGCAAGGAAACAAGGTCATTTCTGAGGCCCAGTAGTCAAGGTGGAAACTACCAAATGAGGATAATTGGGAGTTTACTCCTTAGATTCCTGTCTGGGAGGATGAGAGGACTTAAGATTGCAATGCAAGACACAAGTGGCATAATTACAGATGAATGAAAGTCCAGATCACATTAAAAACCTTCATCAAAATCCCACTCCACAATAGCTAATACAAGGTTAGTAGAACTCATTATGAAGACTCTGAATTATGCATAGAAGAGCTACTATAGAATGCAGAGGGACATTAAGTTGCCTGATGAAACCTGAATTCTCTGTCCAGGCCTCTGTTGGCAATAAAGAGATTCCTTTTCTTGGTGCTGCATAAGCATTATAAATGTACTGGTCAAAGGTCAAGAAGCTTATCTAATGACTTCTCTTCTTCCATCTGCTCTTTCTCCCCATTATTATTATTATTGTTATTATTAATATCATTATAAAAGTAATACATATATATTGTAAGAGATTCAAATAGTACCAAAGGATATAAAATAAAAAATTAAAGACTTTCTTCCCCCTAGCTCTTACTTCCTGTAGGATTTCACCATTTTAAGTTTCCCGTTTCTATAATTATAAAATGGGGAGGGGCTCAAAAACTCCTACATTTAACATATTCACATAGATAAGAGAAGACATGACACCCAGGAAATAGGAATAGAATGCTATATAAAAAAGAAAAATCAGAAAGCTATATAGAGTCCTTAAAAATTAAAAATAAATAAATAGTAGAAATTAACGAGCTCATTCAAAGGCTAGAGGAGTAAGTTCAAGAATAATTACAGAAGGAGATGCAACATGGGGGGTTAAGGGGGTAGGAGAAGAGTAAATGAAACAAGATGGGATTGGGAGGGAGACAAACCATAAGTGACTCTTAATCTCACAAAACAAACTGAGGGTTGATGGGGGGAGGGGGGTTGGGAGAGGGGGGTGGGGTTATGGATATTGGGGAGGGTATGTGCTATGGTGAGTGCTGTGAAGTGTGTAAACCTGGCGATTCACAGACCTGTACCCCTGGGGATAAAAATATATGTTTATATAAAAAATAAAATTTAAAAACAACAACAGCAAAAAAAAAAGAATAATTACAGAAAGTAGAACCTGAAGAAAAAGATTAAAAATATTCTTTTAAAAAGACAAAAAAAATTAGAGGATCAATCCAGAAGATTCGATATATAAATATAGTAGCTCCCTAGAACAATCCATATTTTAAAGGGATCTTTTTGGCTTCATACTGACAGTAGGCTGGATTTTTCTCTGTCATTCTGTCATTCTATGTTATTTTTACCTTTTGGGAAAGGATGACGTAAAAGTTATCTTGACTAAAGGAAAAATATTTGGAAGCCTTTTTTTCTTTCTATATTCTATGGAACAATTTTAATAAGGTTGGATTTATATATTCTTTGAAATATTCATAGAATTGAGCCCATGAAACCATCTGGGCCCGGCATCTGTTTCCGGGGGCTTGTTATACAATGCTTTCACAACTGTTTCACTTTAGCCTATGGCTACTGGTTTATTTAAGGTTGTTTTATCATTCTTGAGTCAGTATGTAATAACTCATACTTTCAATTTTTTTTTTAAGATTTTATTTCTTTATTTGACAGACAGAGATTACAAGTAGGCAGAGAGGGAGGCAGAGAGAGAGAGGAGGAAGCAGGCTCCCTGCTGAGCAGAGAGCCCCAAGCGGGGCTCGATCCCAGGACCCTGGGATCATGACCTGAGCCGAAGGCAGAGGCTTTAACCCACTGAGCCACCCAGGTGCCCCCATATTTTCAATTTCTACCAGGCTTTCAGATATATTTGTATAATTGAACAAGCTCTTCCCCTATGATCTTCTAATATTTTCTTCAGATTTTTGACTATTTCCTTGTTCTTCTAATTTGTAGTATGCTTACATCTTCCTTTTTTCCCTCTGATATGTGTGAGTTAGTTAGCTTTATAGATCTACCTGATTTATTCAAAGAAACAATTCTTGAATAGCTAGATGGCAAGATAGACCTATACAGAAAATACAGCAAAATTTAAATTCTTAAGCCATTAAGTTCTGTGTTTCTTCCTTATTTTTCAGTTTTATTTGGTAGCATCACATGATGGTTAAAAGCATAGACTTTGAAGTCAGACGTCCTGGAGTCTAATATTGATTTTTCCACTAGTAATCGTGTTGCTTTTTTGAAAGTATAAATATAAATATTCTTCTTCTAACCAGATTAATTCCTCCTTTGATGCATATTCCTGTAACAGCTTTTTGTTTTTATCTTTCTTCCCTTCATTTTCAATTTATTTTTTCATTTATTTAATTGTGGCTCCATTTATTTAAAGATACCCTCTTGGAATGTTTCTACTGAAGACTGCTTATGGGGATGTCATTTGTTATGATTTTTTTCCAGCTTTCTTGAGATAGAATTGACTAATAAAAATTGTACGTATGTAAGGTACACAACATGATGTTTTCTTTTTTTTTTAAGATTTTATTTATTTATTTGACAGAAAGAGATCACAAGCAGGCAGAGAGGAAGGCAGAGAGAGAGAGGGAAGCAGGCTATCTGCCAAACAGAGAGCCCAATGCGGGGCTTGATCCCAGGACCCTGAGATCATGACCTGAGCCAAAGGCAGAGGCTTAACCCACTGAGCCACCCAGGTGCCACAACCTGATGTTTTGATATGCATATATTTTGTGAAATAATCACAATATCAGGCTAATTAACATAACCATCACCTTGCATAGATACCGTCTCCTTTTGTTTTCCTTTTCTTTTGTGTGTGGTGGAAGAACACAAAATCTACCCTCTTGGTAAATTTCAAGTACACAATATAGTGTTGCTAACTATAGTCACCTTGTGGTACACTGGATCTCTAGTGCTTATTCTCTTACGTAACTGAAACTCTGTACCGCTGACCAATGCAATTTTGAGTGTCTGGAACATGAGGTGGAGAACCCAGCAATCTCCCCTTGTCTGTGCCTTCCCTCAGAATTAAGTAATTAATTACTCCTTCTGGCTAAGAAAATCACAAAGACTCCCATCTCAAAATAAAATTCCATAGCCTGTAGGCCTCTATTTGAGTAACTTAATATTTATTTATTTTTGCTCCTCTGCTTCTACTTAGCTTCTGAACTGTTTGCAGCTTTCCACTCCACTTTGTATGTGGGCTCTTCTCCCAGTTTTCATAGAAACTGGCAATCTGTTCAAAATTCACATGTTAGCGTCCTTCCCTGAAATTATTCACTTTCCTTGTACCTCTACATTTTATCCCTATTTTTCCTGGTGTTATTGTAGATCATGACATGCTTGGTTATAGTCAACAGCCATTAAGAGAGAACAAAACCTCCTGACTTCTTGGCTTTAAAAAATGTATTAGTTATTTTCAAATGTTGTTCTCCTCATATACGACTTTTTTTTTTTTTCTCCATCCCGATTCTGTTGCATAAATTTTCTTCTCATTCTCTCAACTCCCTTTCCTTTCTTAGTTTGGGGCTTAGCTTGAATTTGGCCCCAACATGATACATTTCTCTTAATTACCTCTTAACATGAGTTTTTGTGTTTTTTTTTTCTTTAAACTAAGTGGTTTTGTAGTTCCGGAAGACGTGTATAATGGTCAATCTATTAACCTGCAGTCTTCCAATCTATATAATGCAAGTTCCTAAATCCCCATCTAGTAGCAGATCTTCACCTCTGGCAGGACTAAATTCTATTTCTAGACAGGATTAACATCTGCTAGGATAAACACCTGGCACTCCTAATAGGTATACCATTTTCCATTTCACCAGGCTACAAAGCACTGTTATCTAGTTCACCACCATGCCATTGACCTTGGACCATGACCTTTAATTCTAGATACTAAATTACTCTCCTTCCGCCTACAGGCTTTAACTTGACACAGTAGGCCTATTTTCTCAGGTGCAGTCCTTGCAGAAATAAAGGTCTTTGCCTTAGTTATTTATTGCTGCATAACAAATGACTCCTAGACTTAATGATTTAAAATGAAAACCATTCTCTTATAGTTTCTATAGGTCAAGAATTTGGGAGAAGCTTAACTCAGTGGATTTTGCTTGGATCTCTCATGAAGTTACCATCAGAATCTTGGTAGGGGCAGCATTCATCTGAAAGCTAGGCTGGGGCTGGAGGATCTGCTTCTAATATGCCACACATACACAGCTATTGGTAAGAAAACTCTGATTCGTACCATATAGAACTTCCCATTGGTTGCTTGAGCATTCTCATGACATGGTAACCAGTTTCTTTATGCAAGAGGGAGAAAGATGGCAAAGTTCATATACAGTTTGATCAGGCTCAGGTGGAATGAGCCATTATGGTTGGGTGAGCCAAGGTGACTCCACTCACATGGCTGGAGGCTGGTGCTGCCTAGTAATTAGGCATCTCTATATGTTATCACTCATGATCTAATATTCTAGCCCATAGTTCCTTACAAGGCAAAGAGAATATTCTGAAAAAGGAAGACAGAAAGTGCACTAAAGCTCTGAGACTCACATCATATCACTCTACCATATCCTACTGAGTAAAATAAACAACAGAGGCAACCTAGACTCAAGAATAGGGAAACAGACTCCACTTCTTACAATGACCATGAATTTTCAGTCAGTCACATTCTTTATTATTGATGCTACTATTTCCAGTCATATGGAATATAAATAGTCATACTAATTCCAGCCTTTATAACCCACTGGAATCACCTGGGCAGGTTTTCAAACAATGATGCCAGAGAATGGGATTGACCCAGGCATGCGGATTTTTTAAAGCTCTCTAGGTGGTTTTAATGGACAGTCAAGGTAAATAACTGCATTAAAGAAGGACCAGCTCATTTTGAATATTTCAACCTCTCAAAAATCAGAAATAAAGGAAAAATGGACAATTTATTGGTTTTGATTTTTCCTCACAGTAAGCTGGCAATCAGTGTATCCATGGGAAAATTGACCAGCAAGACTGCCAGAGTGGAAGGCTTTACCACTTTTCTACACTGGGTGATTTTTCATCATTTCTACTCAATGGAACAGTGAAGAACCATCATCACTCAATGATTTTGCCTCTGAGGCTTTTTTTCATATATTTTTGTTTCTTGTAGAAATCTGACCACTTTGTGACTTCTCTAAGATAATACTTCTACTCTTTAAACTGCAAAATAATTTATATGATAGAAAGTGATTCTAGGATCAGCGAATCTCCTCTTGAGCCCTCTCTATTTCCTATCTAACACAGGAATGATTGTGCTCACTTTCTTTGGTTATTGAAGAAAATTCCTTTGTGGATGAATCCAGCTATACCTTTGGCCGGCTGAAAAAATGGGTCAAAATTTCCTTACATTTACCTGGAATTCAACCAGTAGATCACCTCAATCTATTCTTTCACAAAAACCATCCTAAATTTAGGCATCTGGCCTGGGCTAATGTCTTTGGCCTTATCCCAATCTCTAAATATCCATCGCTGCTCATACCTTAGGAGTTTATGAAGTTTTTCTTAATGAAAGTTACTCTAGATGAATTTCTCTACCCTGTTTTCACTCCATTCTCCATTTATCTCACAAATGCTAATGTTGTTCACATTTATTTCCATTCTTAGATATACACATCTGGATCTTACCAAGTTTCCTCCTGAGTCATAATGTCTTAAAGGTCATATCCACCAGGTGCATATTTTTCTACTTCAACCCCAAACATTTCTAGAAGAGCTGGAAGCCACACGTGGGAGGCAAAGAGATAAGGCACACTTTTGAATGCAATTTATAAAGGCATTCTCAGTTTTTTATGACTACACCTTTTAAATCTTGGAATTTAATCTCCAAAAAGTCTCCACATGTCCTTCTTATCAGTCAATGAAAATTATATAATCTGCTGTGTTTCCATTGTTCCCCTGGGGACTGGGAAGTTTAGAGCTAACTTTATGCTCAAACATAATTAAAATAACCAAAGAGATGAGATCTGAACTTAGGGAAGGGAATTTTCTACATAAGACCCATTTTGAGGCCTAACTTGGGGTCTGGTTATTACTAACACTAACTCTATGATAAGGCAGAAGTTTGACCAACTTTTTGGACCACATGGATGATGGGAACCCTCTGTTCAGCACCTTTTGTGGTTTTGTTTTTTGTTTTTTTTTAATTAGCACTCCTTACTCACAACACCTAGTATTTTCACAAATGCTATCCCAAGGACTATGCAACACTTCAGGAAAATCTGATCCAGAGTATCCTTTCTTAGGAAAATGTGGGCTACAGGAGAGAAGCAGTAATAAGGAGGCAACAATGCATTTGAAGACCCATTATGTGAAAGGTAGGGCATATACCCTTTATCTCATTTTCCAAACACCTTAACAATCCAACAAAGACATCATGATGAAGTTGAGGCTCATAGAGGTTGTTAACTTACTGGCCCAAAACCCATAGCTAGGAAGGGGCAGAAAAAAAAACGGGGAGTTTGAACCCAGGTTGCCTGAAAGAAGACCCAGGGTCCTTTCCCTCTACCAGATCATCTGGTCATATCTCCCTTATCTTTAAACACATAACTTATTTTATGTCTGATTCATTAGTCCATTAACTAGGTACTGCTTTGTGATTGCTCTTATTTTTTTTTTTTTTTGACTTTTCAGGAAAGCATGCCTGTTATTCTCCAGTAGATTGTAGAGCATGGAAGATGAAATTTGTATTATATATTTTTATTTCATAATACATACGTACTTCTGGTCAAACAGTGGGTGCACTATTCATAGATACAGAATGAATGAATTTTTAAAAATATTATTGAGTGTGAGACTTCCTCTCTAAAATTGTTAGACTTTCACGGCTGGTTCTGCTCAGAAAGTATAAAATTTGCATTCAATCCTAAACAATCTCCGAGTCATTCTGCCAACTGTAGTCTAGTTCCACTAGCTTTTTTTTTTTTTTAATTTTTTTATTTTTTCAGCATAACAGTATTCATTATTTTTGCACAACACCCAGTGCTCCATGCAATTCGTGCCCTCTACAATACCCACCACCTGGTGCCCCCAACCTCCCACCCCCCACCCCTTCAAAATTCTCAGATCGTTTTTCAGAGTCCATAGTCTCTCATGGTTCACCTCCCCTTCCAATTTCCCTCAACTCCCTTCTCCTCTCCATCTCCCCTTGTCCTCCATGCTATTTGTTATGCTCCACAAATAAGTGAAACCATATGATAATTGACTCTCTCTGCTTGACTTATTTCACTCAGCATAATCTCTTCCAGTCCCGTCCATGTTGCTACAAAACTTGGGTATTCATCCTTTCTTTCTTTTTCTTTCTTTTTTTTTTTTTTTACAGCTTTATAAACATATATTTTTATCCCCAGGGGTACAGGTCTGCGAATCGCCAGGTTTACACACTTCACAACACTCACCATAGCACATACCCTCCCCAATATCCATAACCCCACCCCCTCTCCCAACCCCCTCCCCCCATCAACCCTCAGTTGGTTTTGTGAGATTAAGAGTCACTTATGGTTTGTCTCCCTCCCAATCCCATCTTGTTTCATTTACTCTTCTCCTACCCCCTCAACCCCCCATGTTGCATCTCCTCTCCCTCATATCAGGGAGATCATATGATAGTTGTCTGTCTCCGATTGACTTATTTCGCTAAGCATGATACCCTCTAGTTCCATCCACGTCGTCGCAAATGGCAAGATTTCATTTCTTTTGATGGCTGCATAGTATTCCATTGTGTATATATACCACATCTTCTTTAACCATTCGTCTGTTGATGGACATCTAGGTTCTTTCCATAGTTCGGCTATTGTAGACATTGCTGCTATAAACATTCGGGTGCACGTGCCCCTTCGGATCACTACGTTTGTATCTTTAGGGTAAATACCCAGCAGTGCAATTGCTGGGTCATAGGGTAGTTCTATTTTCAACATTTTGAGGAACCTCCATGCTGCTTTCCAGAGTGGTTGCACCAGCTTGCATTCCCACCAACAGTGTAGGAGGGTTCCCCTTTCTCCGCATCCTCGCCAGCATCTGTCATTTCCTGACTTGTTAATTTTAGCCATTCTGACTGGTGTGAGGTGATATCTCATGGTGGTTTTGATTTGTATTTCCCTGATGCCGAGTGATATGGAGCACTTTTTCATGTGTCTGTTGGCCATCTGGATGTCTTCTTTGCAGAAATGTCTGTTCATGTCCTCTGCCCATTTCTTGATTGGATTATTTGTTCTTTGGGTGTTGAGTTTGCTAAGTTCTTTATAGATTTTGGACACTAGCCCTTTATCTGATATGTCATTTGCAAATATCTTCTCCCATTCTGTCAGTTGTCTTTTGGTTTTGTTCACTGTTTCCTTTGCTGTGCAAAAGCTTTTGATCTTGATAAAATCCCAAAAGTTCATTTTTGCCCTTGCTTCCCTTGCCTTTGGTGATGTTCCTAGGAAGATGTTGCTGCGGCTGACGTCGAAGAGGTTGCTGCCTGTGTTCTCCTCGAGGATTTTGATGGATTCCTTTCTCACATTGAGATCCTTCATCCATTTTGAGTCTATTTTCATGTGTGGTGTAAGAAGATGATCCAATTTCATTTTTCTGCATGTGGCTGTCCAATTTTCCCAACACCATTTATTGAAGAGGCTGTCTTTTTTCCATTGGACATTCTTTCCTGCTTTGTCGAAGATGAGTTGACCATAGAGTTGAGGGTCCATTTCTGGGCTCTCTATTCTGTTCCATTGATCTATGTGTCTGTTTTTGTGCCAGTACCATGCTGTCTTGATGATGACAGCTTTGTAATAGAGCTTGAAGTCCGGAATTGTGATGCCACCAACTTTGGCTTTCTTTTTCAATATTCCTTTGGCTATTCGAGGTCTTTTCTGGTTCCATATAAATTTTAGGATTATTTGTTCCATTTCTTTGAAAAAAATGGATGGTACCTTGATAGGAATTGCATTAAATGTGTAGATTGCTTTAGGTAGCATAGACATTTTCACAATATTTATTCTTCCAATCCAGGAGCATGGAACATTTTTCCATTTCTTTGTGTCTTCCTCAATTTCTTTCATGAGTACTTTATAGTTTTCTGAGTATAGATTCTTAGTCTCTTTGGTTAGGTTTATTCCTAGGTATCTTATAGTTTTGGGTGCAATTGTAAATGGGATGGACTCTTTAATTTCTCTTTCTTCTGTCTTGTTGTTGGTGTAGAGAAATGCAACAGATTTCTGTGCATTGATTTTATATCCTGACACTTTACTGAATTCCTGTACAAGTTCTAGCAGTTTTGGAGTGGAGTCTTTTGGGTTTTCCACATAGAGTATCATATCATCTACGAAGAGTGATAGTTTGACTTCTTCTTTGCCGATTTGGATGCCTTTAATTTCCTTTTGTTGTCTGATTGCCGAGGCTAGGACTTCTAGTACTATGTTGAATAGCAGTGGTGATAACGGACATCCCTGCCGTGTTCCTGACCTTAGCGGAAAAGCTTTCAGTTTTTCTCCATTGAGAATGATATTTGTGGTGGGTTTTTCATAGATGGCTTTGATAATATTGAGGTATGTGCCGTCTATCCCTACACTTTGAAGAGTTTTGATCAGGAAGGGATGCTGTACTTTGTCAAATGCTTTTTCAGCATCTATGGAGAGTATCATATGGTTCTTGTTCTTTCTTTTATTAATGTGTTGTATCACATTGATTGATTTGCGGATGTTGAAACAACCTTGCAGCCCTGGAATAAATCCCACTTGGTCGTGGTGAATAATCCTTTTAATGTACTGTTGAATCCTATTGGCTAGTATTTTGGCGAGAATTTTTGCATCTGTGTTCATCAAGGATATTGGTCTGTAGTTCTCTTTTTTGATGGGATCCTTGTCTGGTTTTGGGATCAAGGTGATGCTGGCCTCATAAAATGAGTTTGGAAGTTTTCCTTCTATTGCTATTTTTTGGAACAGTTTCAGGAGAATAGGAATTAGTTCTTCTTTAAATGTTTGGTAGAATTCCCCCGGGAAGCCGTCTGGCCCTGGGCTTTTGTTTGTTTGGAGATTTTTGATGACTGTTTCAATCTCCTTACTGGTTATGGGTCTGTTCAGGCTTTCTATTTCTTCCTGGTTCAGTTGTGGTAGTTTATATGTCTCTAGGAATGCATCCATTTCTTCCAGATTGTCAAATTTGTTGGCGTAGAGTTGCTCATAGTATGTTCTTATAATTGTCTGTATTTCTTTGGTGTTCGTTGTGATCTCTCCTCTTTCATTCATGATTTTATTGATTTACCTTTCTCTTTTCTTTTTGATAAGTCTGGCCAGGGGTTTATCAATCTTATTAATTCTTTCAAAGAACCAGCTCCTAGTTTCGTTGATTTGTTCAATTGTTTTTTTTTTTTTTGTTTCTATTTCATTGATTTCTGCTCTGATCTTTATGATTTCTCTTCTCCTGCTGGGTTTAGGGTTTCTTTCTTGTTCTTTCTCCAGCTCCTTTAGGTGTAGGGTTAGGTTGTGTACCTGAGACCTTTCTTGTTTCTTGAGAAAGGCTTGTACCGCTACATATTTTCCTCTCAGGACTGCCTTTGTTGTGTCCCACAGATTCTGAACCGTTGTGTTTTCATTATCATTTGTTTCCATAAATTTTTTCAATTCTTCTTTAATTTCCTGGTTGACCCATTCATTCTTTAGAAGGATGCTGTTTAGTCTCCATGTATTTGGGTTCTTTCCAAATTTCCTCTTGTTATTGAGTTCTAGCTTTAGAGCATTGTGGTCTGAAAATATGCAGGGAATGATCCCAATCTTTTGATACCGGTTGAGACTTGATTTAGGACCAAGAATGTGATCTATTCTGGAGAATGTTCCATGTGCACTAGAGAAGAATGTGTATTCTGTTGCTTTGGGATGAAATGTTCTGAATATATCTGTGATGTCCATCTGGTCCAGTGTGTCATTTAAGGCCTTGATTTCCTTGTTGATCTTTTGCTTGGATGATCTGTCCATTTCAGTGAGGGGAGTGTTAAAATCCCCTACTATTATTGTATTCTTGTCGATGTGTTTCTTTGATTTTGTTATTAATTGGTTTATATAGTTGGCTGCTCCCACGTTAGGGGCATAGATATTTAAAATTGTTAGATCTTCTTGTTGGACAGTTCCTTTGAGTATGATATAGTGTCCTTCCTCATCTCTTATTATAGTCTTTGGCTTAAAATCTAATTGATCTGATCTAAGGATTGCCACTCCTGCTTTCTTCTGATGTCCATTAGCATGGTAAATTCTTTCCCACCCCCTCACTTTAAACCTGGAGGTGTCTTCGGGTTTAAGATGAGTTTCTTGTAGGCAACATATAGATGGGTTTTGTTTTTTGATCCATTCTGATACCCTGTGTCTTTTGATTGGAGCATTTAGCCCATTAACATTCAGGGTAAGTATTGAGAGATATGAATTTAGTGCCATTGTATTGCCTGTAAGGTGACTGTTATTGTATATTGTCTCTGTTTCTTTCTGATCTACTACTTTGAGGGTCTCTCTTTGCTTAGAGGACCCCTTTCAATATTTCCTGTAGAGCTGGTTTGGTATTTGCAAATTCTTTCAGTTTTTGTTTGTCCTGGAAGCTTTTAATCTCTCCTTCTATTTTCAATGATAGCCTAGCTGGATATAGTATTCTTGGCTGCATGTTTTTCTCATTTAGTACTCTGAATATATCATGCCAGCTCTTTCTGGCCTGCCAGGTCTCTGTAGATAAGTCTGCTGCCAATCTAATATTTTTACCATTGTACGTTACAGACTTCTTTTCCCGGGCTGCTTTCAGGATCTTTTCTTTGTCACTAAGACTTGTCAATTTTACTATTAGGTGATGGGGTGTGGACCTATTCTTATTGATTTTGAGGGGGGGTTCTCTGAACCTCCTGGATTTTGATGCTTGTTCCCTTTGCCATATTGGGGAAATTCTCTCCAATAATTCTCTCCAATATACCTTCTGCTCCCCTCTCTGTTTCCTCTTCTTCTGGAATCCCAATGATTCTAATGTTGTTTCGTCTTATGGTGTCACTTATCTCTCGAATTCTCCCCTCGTGGTCCAGTAGCTGTTTGTCCGTCTTTTGCTCAGCTTCTTTATTCTCTGTCATTTCGTCTTCTATATCGCTAATTCTTTCTTCTGCCTCATTTATCCTAGCAGTGAGAGCGTCCATTTTTGATTGCACCTCATTAATAGCTTTTTTGATTTCAACTTGGTTAGATTTTAGTTCTTTTATTTCTCCAGAAAGGGCTTTTATATCTCCTGAGAGGGTTGCTTTAGTATCTTCCATGCCTTTTTCAAGCCCGGCTAGAACCTTGAGAATCATCATTCTGAACTCTATATCTGACATATTACCAATGTCTGTATTGATTAGGTCCCTAGCCTTTGGTACTGCCTCTTGTTCTTTTTTTTGTTGTGAATTTTTCCGCCTTGTCATTTTGTCCAGATAAGAGTTTATGAAGGAGCAAGTAAAATACTAAAAGGGTGGCAACAACCCCAGGAAAATATGCTTTAGCCAAATCAGAAGAGATCCCGAATTGTGAGGGGGGAGAAAGGGGATAAAAAGGGGTTCAGAAAGAAAGAAAAAAAAAAGAAACTATTAAAAAAAAGAAAGCCGATAAAGAAAAAATATAAAAAGAAGAAGAAAATATATATATTAGATAAACTATTTAAAAAACGTTAAAAAAAGAAAACGGTAAAAGTTAAAAAAAATTCAGCAGAAGAAGAGAAAAAGAAAAAAAAAATTGAAAAAGAAAAATAAATTAAATTAACTGCAAGGCTAAAAAATCATGGGGAGAAAGCCATGAGTTCCGTGCTTTGCTTTCTTCTCCTCTGGAATTCCGCCGCTCTCCTTGGTAGGTGAACTTGGTCCTGGCTGGGTTTCCCGTTGATCTTCTGGGGGAGGGGCCTGTTGTAGTGATTCTCAAGCATCTTTGCCCCAGGCGGAGTTACACCGCCCTTACCCGGGGCCGCGCTGAGTAATCCGCTCGGGTTCGCTTTCGGGAGCTTTTGTTCCCTGAGCGCTTTCCGTAGAGTTTCGGAGGACGGGAATGAAGATGGCGGCCTCCCGGTGTCCGGCCCGGAGGAGCTGAGAGCCCGGGGCCCCACTCCTCAGTGCGCCCTCAGAGAACAGCGCCCAATGACTCCCGCCACCCTGGCTTCCGGCCACGCTCCGAGCTGACCGAGCCTGCGACCGGTTCAAGGCAACCCCGAGCTGAGAGTCACTCCTCGGCTCTGTCTCTGCAGCCGGCTTCCCCGTTCTAATACCGGTAAGCTCTGCGACACTCAGACACCCCCCGATCCTTCTGCGACCCTGCGGGACCTGAGGCCGCGCTTACCCCGCCTGGGCTTCACCCCAGTTAAGCCTCTGGAGCGATGTCCCTCAGCGGAACAGACTTTTAAAAGTCCTAATTTTGCTCCGTTGCTCCGCCGCTTGCCGGGAGCCAGCCCCTCCCCCCGCGGTCTATCTTCCCGTTGCTTTGGATTCACTTCTCCGCCAGTCCTACCTTGCAGAAAGTGGTTGATTTTCTGTTTCTGGAATTGCTGTTCTTCTTCTCTTCAATCTCCCGTTGGATTTGTAGGTGTTTGCAATCTTTAGATAAGCTATTTAGCTGATCTCCCGCTACCCGAAATAGTCTCAGCCTGCTACTTCTCCGCCATCTTGACTCCTCCCCTAGTTCCACTAGCTTTAAGGAGGATTTCTTTCCAATAAGACCTAAACGTCAGAATGTGGTAGAATTATTCATCCATGCTATTTTCCTCATCAATGTATTCTAAGGGTATAGAGTATAATAAGCATTTGAAATAACTCAAACTAATGGAGACTTTCCTGGAGCATATTTCAAAATCTACAGCTGCCTTCCACCAGAGTCTGGCTTACAGGACAGGGTTGGATTCTATGCCTCCAAGGGTAATTCCCAAGTTATGTCATCTGTATGGTCTCATGGTGTGCTGCCTTTCTAACAACCAGAGAAGCCTTGGGGTTTCGTAAGAGCCTGAGGTGGGACTGAATTGTGCTCCAGAGAGAATGGCAGAGGAAGCAGAAACTCTTATTTTATGGCATATGACTGTTTATAGCAATTGACAGGATGAAGCCTTGCAGTAAGAACATTGCCCATTCTGGACGTGGTGCTCAAAACAAGGAGAGCAAGATCAAACAGCTACTTATGACTCTGTGTCACTGGTCTGGCATATTTTGTTTTCATGAAATAGCATCTACACCTTGATGAATGTTCCTTTTGGTGTCTTTGCATTTTCCCAACCACCCAGTTTTATTACTGAGAAGTGAGAGGGAATCTTTCTTTCTTTCCCTTTTTTTTTTTTTCCCTGGCAAATCTGAAACTGAATTACCACAAGACAACAGCCTTTCATCAGTATTTGAAGAAATAAAACAACTGCTCCCTACAGTTGGCCTGTGCTGTTCTCTGGCAATGCAAGAAATTTATGGTGGCTCAAGTGCCAGAGAGTTCCAAGGTCACTTTCTTTTCAGCATGAAAGGAATAGCGAATCCACACAGCATCGCTGTGCTGATTAAACAGTCTGAAGTGAACTAAGCACTGGGGTGAGAAATTGAGTTTTGTGTATATAAGGACATCTCCATGAGAGAAGGAACATCTGTAGGGAAAATGTAGGCATAAACTGGCTTTATTTAATTTCTTGGTTTGCTGTGAGGCCCTCACAAGTATGACTGCTGTGAGCTAACTAAACGGTACCTTAAAAATCTTCAGTTCATTTCTTCTAACAGAGAAATATGGTCGTCCTTACTTTGCTTGAGCTGTCACACGAATGCTAGAAATCGGGATATTTCTATAACAGATGCTTTTATAATGAACCCCCATTCTCAAACTTGCCTGATCAAATCACATCAATTTGGCCTTGTCTATGGGACACAAAACCCAGGACATTGCTTAGGCCCTGCTTTTATGGAATTTACAACCTAAATTGACTGTATTAGTCTCCCAGGGCTTCCATAACAAATTACCACAAACCTGGGGGCTTAAGACAACAGAAATGTATTCTCTCACAGTTCTGGAGAAATTCAAAATCAAGATGTCCGCACAGGCACTGGGGGAGACTCCATTCCTCTTGCCTCTTCCAGCTTCTGGTAGCTGTTATCATTCCTGGGCTCGTGGCCACGGCACTCTAGGCTCTGTAGAGAGCTGTTGCCATGTAGCCTCTGTAGCCTCTTCATCTTTTCTGCATGTCTCATAAAGATATTTTTTATTGGGTTTAGGGCTCAAGATGATTTCATCTTGAGATACTGAGCTTAATTTCTCTGCTAAGACCTTTTTTAGAGATAAAATCTCAGTCACAGTCCTGTGGATTAGGACCTGGATTAGGACCTCTATCTTCTGGAGACATCATTCAATTCACCACAACGGCACAGTGACTAATGCCAACAAGATCAAGCGGAAGGTGACTGCAGGTGTTCCCCTGACTAACAACTTTTCTGCTAATTGCTTTGCATGAGAATGGGAAAGCATATCAAAGTTGGAATGACCCTCAATCGTGGCAGTTATACACAAGGTACCAAGTACAGGGACAAGCTGGCTTGAGGACATACCTGCAGAACATTTTACAGGCAAGAAAAATATAAAATGAGAAGAGTAAGGGAAATCTTAGGTAACTACTTCTCCTCAATTGTCTATGGGATGGAAAGAGTCTATTATAGCAGAGAAATATTAGCAGATGGGGGAGACAAAAGAGTAGCTATTTCAGGATTGGATCATTCCATTTATAAATGCATCAAAAATGACTTTTTCCTCACCCTGGAGCTGAAAGCTTTTGATGATTACAAACAGGCAACCTTCTCCCAATTTTCACATTTTCTGAAGGAAACTTTTTTTTTTTTTCAAATCATTTTTAAGCTAGTTACAACATAGTTGTAAAATGTGGTGAGGGTTTATGCATTTAGTCTCTCAGCTTTTATCGTTACCCCCACCCACCCCTCTGCCTACGATTGAGCACCATTCCTATAGTATCTGCTCAGCTGCCAGGTGAGGGGGAAGATGTGGAAAGATTGGATGGGATGCCAAGAAAGTGATGGAAGCTCTTTTCTTAAGGGAATCAGACCATGCCTTGTGTTCTTCTCCCCGGATGTTTCTTCCAGGTCTTTGCTGACAGAACAGAAAGTTATATCCTGCATATATTGCCCACTGAACCCTTGGAATTAACTTGAAATACTCTCTGGGGAACTGCTTTTAAAGTCTAGACTCTTCATAGCATTTGGACCTATCTGATATTTTCTTGTTGGATTTATTGGATTATGTGTTTATCATTTGTTTGATCGCATGAAGAGGGAACCTCGTCTATGTTGTTCACTACTGAATTTCCCAGCATCCAGGACAGAGTTTGACACTCAAATATGCATTTGATACATGAATGATGGTCCTAGGTGTCTAGGGCAGCAAACTTTGGAGCTGTCTACCAAAACTCTACTGATGCCATTGCTTAGAACCCAAAATAAGAGGAATAAATTAAACTGAAATAAATTTGTAAATGTTACTTTAAAAAATAGTTTGAATATATATCCTCTTAGAATTCTCTTAACCTACAAATAACCTCTACATAAAAGAAAGGAAAAGATATAGAACAACGTCTTCCTTCCACTACTTTCACCATGGATCATTCTTCTTATTGTCGCTACTACTTTTGAATACCAATACCAAATAGAGTGTTGAGCAAACTACCAGTTGTAAAGAACCAGCAGAGGGAATTCAAATGGGAAGTTGTGGTGGCAGTTCTATCTTTCCCCACTGGGTAGTGACAGTGCCAGGGACGTATGAGAGGGTGGAACACCAGCTGGAGGCATGAATCAGAAATGAGTGGGTGATAGCCTGCTTCTGAAGGGTGTCTCATAATGCAATTCTTCTCTCATAATGCAAAAAAAAAAAATATATATATATATATATATATATATATATATATATATATATAGACTTGTCAAGAAGGGATTTGGTTTTGTTAAAATAAACATCAGCTCCCCCCATTCAATTATCAAATTGGCAGGATCCCATATCCCATGACACATTCCGTATTAAAATACTCTTAGGTACCTCAAAAATATTTAATGGGATGGCAAAAGCCCAAGTGCCTCTGCATAGCCAGGTCTCCCTGGTGTAAGCAGATAACCCAATTGCCAACTCAGGGATTATGCCAAATACCATTCAGTATTAAAGTGTTAGACCAGGGCAGAGATATACAGATGTCGGTCTCTGCAGCTGACCTTCCACCAAATCTTGGTTACAGCCAGCTGGTGTTCATGCATCTGTTACCCAAACTCTTTTCTAGCTCCTGTCAAAGTGTCTGGACAATTGGGAAACTCTGTCCTTTTAGGCACCTACAGCAATGTCTCTGACCAGTGGGCTATATTGTGTTGAGGTGCGGCAGTGGTCTGGAAGGTGGGATAGATTGGAAAGAGGACAGCAGAATCTTGAAGACAGAGTTGTCAAGGCCCTAAGGGAACTCTTGCTAAGGATGGTGAGACAAGGGCTAGCTGGATCCCACAGAGGTACTGCAGGGAACACAGAATGACCATGGTATGTGTGAGAATCCAGGGAGGGAAGAGGCTGTCTATAAACGTACAGATAATAAACTTTTGAAACATTGAACCCCAAAGAGGAGAACTGAACCCAAGAGCAGAGGATGCTTTTATGAACGAGCTCACAGAAGATATGGGGCTGTAAGCTGGTTGGGTGGAGTCATGTGACTGGAGGATATTAATTGGAATTCAGCACTTCATTTCAGAGCACTAAGGGGAATGGGGAATGTGAGGAACAACTCGGGTATATAAAGATTGGGAGCTAAGACTCATTCTATGAACCCAACACTTACAGAAAGGGGGATAATATTCTACCAAAATTTAAGCAGAGAAACACAAGCTCACAAAATGTGACTGTTTATATTATGACCTCCTACGTACCCATGTTAGGTGATTTTTGGATTACTTTATTAAATCCATTTAATTAACATCTTAAAATACTTACCTCCACTTTGCACAGATAAATATATGTCAATATGCTTAATGGAAACTGACCTGGATACAATCATACAAACAAAAGAAAATGTGCCCTAAAGATTTTAAGGTAATTATGTTATTTGAAAAACATGACATACAAGATGAAAAATAGTGAAGAGAAAAATAAATTAAGCTTTTCTTAAACCTAATGAAGTTTTGCTTCTCCACTCATTGTTTTGAAATTTGCTTACTTCAAAGAAGAGTTTTTAATTAACTTAATTTCAACTCAATTACTGTGTTATTAAAAGTAAGCTTCATAGCTTTCAAGTCCTAAATAAAATTTTATCAATATATTTAGTTTGATATCATCTATCAATTTAGCGGCAAAAGAATGTTAACATTAATCATTGAAAGGTTTACTTCTGGAGAAAATTAAACCCTTGCTGCTCTGAATTTCTCATCACTGGACATTCTTAAAATATGTGTAATGATACATATTCTAAAAAATAAATATAAGAATCACATACACCAATATGTCTTTGTTATTTTCAAAAGCAAATAGAATAATTAGATCATGTTATAATCACAATTCCGCAACTCTACTAAAACCAGTGACTTGTACACTTTAACTAGGTGAGTTTCATGGTATATAAATTATATCTCAATAAAGCTGGGTTTTTTTTAAGATTTTATTTATTTATTTGTCAGAGAGAGAGAGAGAGCGCACAAGCAGGCAAAGCGACAGGCAGAGGCAGAAAGAGAAGCAGGCTCCCCACTGAGCAAGGAGCCCGATGTGGGACTCAATCCCAGGACCCTGAGATCATGACCTGAGCCGAAGGCAGCGGCTAAACCAACTGAGCCACCCAAGTGCCCCAATAAAGCTGTTTTTAAAAGAGGAAATAGAAATCCCAATTTAAAACTTGAGAATGTTATTAAACAACTACAGGACATGCAGTCATTATTAAAAACTCAGTTGTTTTGAATTACTGATCATTCAACATTTTTTAAAAACTATTAACTTAATAGAAGTCAATGTAGCATCAGAAGGACACTTAGGGGATCAACTTTATAGCTGGTTGTTAACTTTAATGTGACCTCTAGTGTTTGAGTTACAAACCCTACAATGTTGAATTATTTTAAAAATTTTTATGAGGATTAAAGGATTTCAAAAGATAATATTTAGCTAAATATTATCCCTAGATTAAAAGTATATATACTTGAGGGGTTGGGTGAGCCTGGTGGTGGGTATTAAGGAGGGCACATATTGCATGGAGCACTGGATATGGTGCATAAACAATGAGTCTTTGAACACTGAAAAAAATTAAATTAAATTTAAAAATAATAATAAAGTCCTATGCTTACATGTTGAGAATTTCAGGTCATTGTTATTTTTTTATTAGCCCACTTATTCTATCAATCTAAATTGTCCATCTAAGTTATTTTAATCCTTCTTTTGTGACTTTTTTTTAGTGAAGACCTCAAAAATGTGTATGCACATGCCTATCCTGATAGGGGTTAGAGTTGGGTTGGGATTAACACTGCCAAAGGGCTAGTGAGAGACTACGGCAACTTAAATTTTCATCCATTAATAGTCAGAGTCAAAATAGTAGACCTACTTTAGACAACACTTTGGCAGTTTCTAATAATGTTAAATATACATTTGTGTGTGACCCAGCAACCAAAGTGAACAAAGTAAAATGGACATCTAAGTTTACACACATGTACACAAAATATATGCAAATGTTTATAGACTTTATTGGTAATTGCCCCAAACTGGAAACACCTGAAATGCCCCTGCACTGTGGAATGATTAAAGAAAATGTGGACATCCATTCAGTGGAATAGCATCCCAAAAGAAAAAAAGAAGCCAACCATTGATAGACCCTAAAATAATGGCAGACCCTAAAATAGTGCAATCTAAAGTCCGTTATGCTACATGAAAGAAGCCAACTCAAAGGACTATAATTCCATTAACATTACATTTTAAAAAGACAAAGCTAAAAATTTAAAAAAAGACAAAGCTATAGAAACAGAAAAAAAAAGTCAGTGTTTTCTAGGGTATGCACATGGGGGCAAGAATTAACCATGAAAAGCATGAAAAACCTTTGGGGGATGTTGGGGCAGTTCTATATCTTCATTATTGCAGTGGTTATACAATTCTAGCATTTGTCAAAACACAGAACTCTGCAATGAAAATAATGGCTCTTCCTGTATGTAAAGTATATTTAGTTTTTTTAAAAATGGAAATAAGGAGTTTCAATGAAATGTTGGTTATTTCTCAGAAACGATGCCCAAGTCAGGAAAGAACTCAAACAAAGTCAAATTAACAGTGAATCAGGAATCACATATCTCATGGGACACTCTCACACTTCAAACTCTGCGGACCTCATGGATAATTCCAGGGAGATGCTGATGACACAGGTGCCCAGTGGAGGTCTTGCAGCCATTTTCCATGTGGTTCTGGGAGAGAGATAAGATTTAGTGCCTAATGGTAGTATAGCGTATATCTTCCCTCCTATGAATCTAGAGTGGTATTTTATAGGGACCATATATTGGCAAATTGAAAAAGTTATCACTCAAATAATTTTCTGTGTTTTGGGGTCAGGATTAAGAACACTGTCTAGGGGAAGCCCTTCTTATAGACTCCCCATTCCTGATAAAGGACACCTAGGGTAAATAACTTCCACATGGCCCTGGTGAACATGTTTGAAATTCTGCTTGGTTCTGGGATTGGGTCCTCCACAGAAAGGGAGGAAGGGAACTGATGACAGAGATAGGTGCTGGGCATTGCCTATCACTGGTACCACCATCAGTCACACCAATAAAATACATTTTTCCTAATTAAAAAAAAAAAGGTATAAGGTAAGAGGCAAAGAGACAAAAGAATGTTGTTAAAATAATTTGTAAAATGATATCAATATTTTGATTTAAGGGATGTTAAGAGAATTACAAGCTTCATTTGTACGTATGTACTTTTGCATGTATTTATGCTCCCATTAACTTGTATGGTTGTGATATCTATCTGTCTATGACCTGTCTATTCATCCATCCATCCATCTACATATCCAACTTGCTTGGCTGTGATCTCTCTCTCTCCCCCCCTCCCTCCCTATTATTATATCTATATCTAGCTAGCTAGAGAGAGAGAAATTCACTGTGATATGCATATTATTTTGGGATATTTATCTTAGACAAAAGTATGTAGGTACATTGAAGTTTGGGGATAACATTTTTCATACTACTTAGTGAGCATCTATCTGCTCTGTGTCATGGAACTGTAGTAAATCTTTTCTATTCATTCACTATTTAAACCTTTAAAGCAGTTCTTCCCAAAACATAGTGCCAGAACTTGTGGAGATCACCTTTCAGGGAATCCACAAGGTGCATACTTTTTCAATTACAAAACTGTTTGAGGCTGGGTTTTCTTTAAACATTTCAATAAAAACAATGTATCACAGCAGATGGAATACAGGAAGAGATAAAAGAATCTGGTTGTTTTATATTAAGCCAGACATTAAAGAGATCTACAAAGTTATAAAACAATGCTAGTCCTCTAAGGTTTGGGTGGGGTTTTTTTGTTGTTTTTGTTTTGTAATTGCAGTTACTGTTTTTAAAGAAATATATGTTATTTATGTTAATCTGTGATATATTATAAATTTTAAAATAAATTAGTATTTTTTGACTTCTTGGTTTTAAGATCCAATGTTATTAATATCAATAGATAGCAGAGATAGCACCCATCTGTCATGAAGAGAAAGCCCCTTTGGGTTCCCAGCAAATTTTTAAGTGTGAAAGAGGCACTGAGACCAAAAAAAAAAAAAAAAAAAAAAAAAAGACTTGCTGTTTCAGAAAAATCCTATGATCATCTCCATTTTCAGAAGTCCAATATCTCACAAATGTTAAGTGGCAGAGCCACCTGACCACTCCCTACCCTCCAGGATTTGCTGTCTTCTGTGTCTTCATTTTGGGAGCATTTTTAAATAGTGTTTCTCTCAAAAGGGCATATATGCCATTTAGGTTCTCCCCCCACCCCCCCAAAACCTGCTACTTCAAGTGGGACAGGATAATGATAGGGCACAGACAATATTCCCACCTCATACACTCCCATTGCTATTCAATCTTTTCTGGAGGGCATCAGGGATATGGCTTCACTGATGTGCTAGAGAAAGGCTCACAGAAAGGAGCAGGATGTATTGTCACAGAAGCTGTGGACAGGTGAGTTCCTGCCCCACACCACCCCCCTGACCCTTTGCTTTCCTGGTTCCCAGAAAATCCACTACCTGCCTGGATCCTTGTGGGTAGTTGGGTATCATTCTGGAAAGAGTACAACTTTGGAATTAATCAACTTTGAAACTATTCCTTTGCCACTTAACAAACTCTTCCATTTGGGGAAAGCTGTATTTCCTCTGTTGGCCTTAGTCTCCTCCTCTGTAAAATGGGTGATGGTACACCCCATCTGAACATGATACAAAGGGGTTAACACAATTAAAGTGCTTGCAGTAGGCAAGAGTAGGCAAGGAGGAGTAGACATCCTCACTTCTTTTTCCCCTTGATTTGTTCTCTCCTAAATGCTCTTCTCTCTTCTCTGTAGATATATGGTCAAAGGAGATCTAGAGAACCCTGAGGTTTTATGATGGTGTTTTTGTATTTTCTATTTAGATTCTGGAATTCTGGAGGGAGGGTTGTGGGGGAAGTTTACAGTTATTTCATAAAAGTTTCTACAGATGTCTAAGATGTGCTCTGCTTTTTTGATGTGCAAAGTATAAAATACTTCTATGTTATTCTATTTTCTCTCAAGAGAACTCTGTAAAGTAGGAAGAAGTTATCCTCATTTCATTATTGGGAGACAGAGGCCCACCAGAATAAAGATAATGCCTGATGCTGCTAGACCCCATGTGTAAACTAGCATCTCTTCTTTTCCTTTGCTCTTCTTTCTCTTGCCCCTCAGCCTAGAGCAAGACCAGGGTGGGGCGAACAATGCACAATGCACAGAAACCTCATGCCACTTCTATAGACTGTTCTGATGATATTTCTTTCTATCTCTCATCTGTTTCCTTTGTAAGAGAACAGAAAATAAGATGATAAAGAGCAGGTTGTTTACACCTGTTAGGTAGCTCTTTAAATTCTTCATGGGTGTGGGGGAGTTAAGATGGCAAAGAAATAGGATCCTGGGCTTGCCTCCTCCCTAAAACACAGCTGTACTGAAGTCAGATCACGTGAAACACCCAGGACATTGATCTGAGGACTGGGAGAAGGATCTCCACATTTGGAGGGAGACAGTGTGGCAGATGCAAGGTGCAGGAAGTGAATTGGGGGAGAGAACAATGGTGGTGCCTTGGAGGGGTGGTAGGACTTTCCACAGGGAGAGAAAAGGGAGAAAAAGAGTGAGGGGTGGAGAGAGTGCATGTCGGGTTCACACAAGAAGAAAACCTCTCTGGACCATGGACTACGGGAGTGAGGGGGACTGAGTGTTACAGGTTTTGGGTAAACAGCGTGTGGAGATCAAATTCTGAGGTTCTGGAAGTGCACAACTTTCAAAGAAGCAGAGTTGTGGCATGCACTCCCAGGGAGAAGGAAGGTGCTGGCCCAGGAGCAGGGCACTCCCCTTCCTGGAGTACATTTATTTATTTATTTATTTTTAAGATTTTATTTATTTATTTGACAGACAGAGATCACAAGCAGGCAGAGAGGCAGGCAGAGAGACAGGAGGAAGCAGGCTCCCCGCTGAGCAGAGAGCCCAATGCGGGACTCGATCCCAGGACTCCGAGATCATGACCTGAGCCGAAGGCAGCGGCTTAACCCACTGAGCCACCCAGGCGCCCCCCTGGAGTACATTTAGAAGAGGGAATACAAAAGACCCTACAGGCACCAGCAACTGGTCTTTTATGGGGACAGAGGCAGGTGCAGAGAGTGGATAACCTGGTCATGCTTTTTGTTGTGACATACCATAAGACTCTGCACACTGTGTAGGCATAGGACTGTTTTTCTGGGACAAGAGACACCAGACACAGCACTGTGAGGCTCTACTCCAGAGGAGGGTAGTGAGTCCATACAGTGTAGCGTTCTTTAAGATTTGGAGTTTTGAATCCCAGCCACATGCCAAAGATAAAACTCAGGAAAGCTGTGGCACTGGGCACACTAATGGTCCTCACTATTGTGTGTGGGTTTCCTGAACAGCACGAGGTGTGAGATCCCCATGCCAGGGATGAGAAGGTGGGGTGGCACCATTTTCCTCTCTCCACCAGCAGGGAAGGATTTCAGAGTTCCCAGTGGAGGCTGGAGCCACTTCCACCAAACCCTGCCCCCTTGTGCCTGACAAGTGCATATTTACTCGGCACTGCTGACTCTGAGCTGGTACAGTGAGCTTCTCCCCCGCTCTCCAGAAGACCAGCACAGGCAGCACCCCACATGCACCAAGTCTACTAATCATAGGGTGCTTCAAAACATCACCTGCAGTTCTGGTAGAAATAGGACCAGGCTTGACCTTTTTCTTTTTCTTGATTTTGTTCTTTGGAATCAAACTTATAGAGTTTTTTGTTTGTTAGTGTTTTGGGGTTTTTTTGTTTTGTTTTTTGTGGATTTTTTTTGTTTTGTTTTGTTTTGTTCATTTCTTTTTCTTTTGTGGGGTGGGGAGGAATCAAGTTTCTTTTTTCCCTCTTGCTTTCCTTTTTTTTTTCCTTTTTTCCTTTCTTTTTCATTGGAATCAGGCTTATAATTTTTTTCTTTGGTTGTTTTTTTTTTTCATTCCTTTTCTCTTTTTGGGATCAGGTCCCCCCCTTTTCATTTCTTTTCTTTTTTTCCAGAAAACTTTAACAAATCAAAGAACACCTCCTTAAAGATCCAAAGATTCTCCACTGCAAGCAAGGAGAAACTGTGCAGAGGACTGACCAGTGAGGAAGAGTAGCTGAAACCCAACAGCAGAATGCATACAGCATACAACAGAAACACTTCCTGAAGCTCCTGGCTCTGGACAGTGAATGAGCCCTTTTTAATATAACATTACTCTCAGATGTATGAAACATAATAATATTTCAAAACACACACACATGGAAGACAAAAATCCAGCCAAAATGGCAAGATGGAGGCCTTCTTCCCCCAGAAAAGGTCAAAAAGAAATCAAAGCCAGGGATTTGCTCAAAATAGGTATAAACAGAGTATCAGAAAAAGAATTTAGAACAACAGTCATAAGACTACTACCTCAGCATGAATAAAGGATAGAACCCCAGAGAAGCCATTGCTACAGAGATAAAGACCTAAAAATTCATCAGGTTATAATAAAAAAAATGCTGTAACTGAGATGCAAAACTGACTAGATATAATCACAACAAGGACTGAAGAAGCAAAGGAGAGAATAGTGAGAAAGAAGATAAAATTATGGAATATAATGAAGCTGAAAAGAAGAAGGAAACAAAACTATTAGATGATAAAGGTAGACATAGGGAACACAGCAATTCCATAAAGTGAAATAATATCCATATCATAAGAGTCCCAGAAGAAGAAGAGTGGGAAATAGGGGCAGAAGGCTTACTTGAACAAGTTATCATTAAGAACGTCCCTAATCTGGGGAAAGAAACAGGCATTCAAGTCTAAGAGTCACAGAGAACTCCCCTCAAAATCAACAAAAACAGATCAATACCACAACATATCATAGAGAAACTTGTAAAACACAAAAATAAAAAGAGAATTCTGAAAACAGCTAATGACAAAAGATCCTTAACCAATGAGGTTTGGCACATAAGGTTAACAGCAAATCTGTCTACTGAAACTTGGCAGGCCAAAAGCAAGTGGCAGGAAATATTTAATGTCCTAAAGGCTGAAAATATGCAACCAAGAATACTATATCCAGCAAGGGTGTCATTCAGAATAGGAGAGATAAAGTGTTTTCAAGACAAGCAAAAACTAAAAGAGGTTTGAACACTAAACCAGTTCTGCAAGAAATATTAAAGGGACCCTTTGAGTAGGAAAGAGAGACCAAAAGCAACAAAGAATAAAAAGGAATGAAGACAATCTATAGGAACAGTGACTTTACAGGTAATACAATGGCACTAAATTAATATCTATCAATGATTACTCTGAATGTAAATGGACTCAATGTTCCAACCAAAACCAGAGGATATCAGAATAAAAATGAGACCCACTGATATACTGCTTACAAGAGACTTACTTTAGATCCAAACATATCTCCAGATTTAAAGTGAGGGGATGAAGAACTACTTATCATGCTAATGCACCTCAAAATAAAGCTGGAATAACCATATTTGTATCAGAGAAACTAGATTTTAAACCAAAGACTAATAAGAGATGAAGACTGGAACTATAGCATAATAAAAGGGTCTATCCAAAAAGAAAATCTAACAATTGTAAATATTTATGCCCCTAACTTGAAAGAAGCCAAATATACAAATCAATTAACAACATACTTAAAGAAATCCATTGATAATAGTTCAGGAATAGTAGGGGACTTTAGCACCCCACTCACAGCAATGGACAGATTATCTAAGCAGAAGATCAGCAAAGAAATAGTGGCTTTGAGTGACACAATGGACTGGATGAGCTTAACAGATACATTTAGAGCATTTCATCCTCAAGCAGCAGAATACACATTTTTTTTAATTTAATTTTATTTTTTTATGTGACAGAGGGATCACAAGTAGGCAGAGCGGCAGGCAGAGAGAGAGGGGAAAGCAGGCTCCCTGCTGAGCAGAGAGCCCGACGCGGGGCTCGATCCCAGGACCCTGAGATCACGACCCGAGCCGAAGGCAGTGGCTTAACCCACTGAGCCACCCAGGCGCCCCAGAATACACATTCTTTTTGAGCGCACATGGAACACTCTCCAGAATAGATCAAATACTGGGTCACAAATCAGGCCTCAACCACTACAAAAAGATTGAGATCATATCATGCATATTTTTAGACCATAATGCTATGAAACTTGAAGTCAGCCACAAGAAAAAAAATTGGAAAGACCACAAATACATGGAGGTTAAAGAACATTCTACTAAAGAATAAATGGATAAACCAGGAAATTAAAGAAGAATTAAAAAAAAATACATGGGACCAAATGAAAGCATGACAGTCCAAAACCTTCAGGATGCATAGAAGAGGGAAGAATATAACAATACAGACCTTCTTCAAGAAGCGAAGTTCTCAAACAAACAACCTAAACTTATACCTAAAGGAGCTGGAAAAAAGTAGCAAATAAAATCTAAAGCCATCAGAAGAAGGGAAATAATAAAGATTAAAGCAGAAATAAATGATATAGAAATTAAAAAAAAAAACAGTAGAAGAAATCAACAAAACCAGGAGCTGATTCTTTGAAAGATTAACAAAATTGATAAACCTCTAGCCAGAATTATCAAAAAGAAAAGATAAAAGACCCAAATAAAATCATAAATGAAAGAGGAGAGAGCACAACCAACTCTATAGAAATACAAATAATTATAAGAGAATATTGTGAGCAGTTATATGCCAGAAAATTAGGCAATCTAGAAGAAATGGATAAATTCCTAGCAACATACAAACTACCAAAACTGAATCAGAAAGAAAAAGGAAATATGAAAAGACCTTATAACCAGTAAAGAAACTCAATCAGGGGTGCCTGGATAGCTCAGTTGGTTAAGTGTCTGCCTTTGGCTCAGGTCATGATCCCAAGGTCTTGGGATAGAGCCCTGCATTGAGCTCCCTGTTTGGCAGGGAGCCTGCTTCTCTCTTTCCCTCAGCATTCTGCTCCCCTTCTTTGTGTGTGCTCTCACTCTCTCTCTCTCAAATAAATAAATAAAATCTTCAAAAAATAAGAAATCAATCTTGATGAAGTCCCAAAAGTTCATTTTCACTTTTGTTTCCTTTGCCTTTGGAGACATATCTTGAAAGAAGTTGCTGTGGCTGATATCGAAGAGGTTACTGCCTATGTTCTCCTCTAGGATTCTGATGGATTCCTGTCTCACGTTGAGGTCTTTTATCCATTTCAGGTTTATCTTTGTGTACAGTGTAAGAGAATGGTCGAGTTTCATTCTTCTACATATAGCTGCCCAGTTTTCCCAGCACCATTTATTGAAGAGACTGTCTTTTTTCCACTGTATATTTTTTCCTGTTTTGTTGAAGATTATTTGACCATAGAGTTGAGGGTCCATATCTGAGCTCTCTACTCTGTTCCACTGGTCTATGTGTCTGTTTTTATGCCAGTACCACGCTGTCTTGGTGATCAGAGCTTTGTAGTAAAGCTTGAAATCAGGTAATGTGATGCCGCCAGTTTTATTTTTGTTTTTCAACATTTCCTTAGCAATTCGGGGTCTCTTCTGATTCCATAAAATTTAGGATTATTTGCTCCACCTCTTTGAAAAATACCGGTGGAATTTTGGTTGGAATGGCATTAAATACAAGGAAGATTATGGTCCATACACACTATGGAGTATTATGCCTCCATCAGAAAGGATGAATACCCAACTTTTGTAGCAACATGGATGGGACTGGAAGAGATTATGCTGAGTAAAATAAGTCAAGCAGAGAGAGTCAATTATCATATGGTTTCACTTATTTGTGGAGCATAACAAATAACATGGAAGACATGGGGAGATGGAGAGGAGAAGGAAGTTGAGGGAAATTGGAAGGGGAGGTGAACCATGAGAGACTATGGACTCTGAAAAACAACCTGAGGGTTTTGAAGGGGGGGGGAGTTTGGGGGAACCAGGTGATGGGTATTAGGGAGGGCATGTATTGCATGGAGCACTGGGTGTGGTGCAAAAACAATGAATACTGTTACGCTGAAAAGAAATTTAAAAAAAAAGTAAGAAATTGAGTCAGTATCAAATATCTCCCAACACCCAAGTGTCCAGCACCAGATGGCTTCCCAGGGGAATTCTACCAAACATTTAAAGAAGAATTAATACCCATTCTTCTGAAATGGTCCTAAAAACTAGAAATGGAAGGAAAACTTCCAAACTCATTCTATGAGTTACCTTGATTCCAAAACCAGACAAAGACCCAACTAAAAAGAAGGATTACAGACCAATATCCCTGATGAATAGGGATACAAAAATTCTCAACAAGATACTAGCTAATTGAATCCAACAGTATATTAAAAGGATTATTTACCATGACCAAGTGGGATTTATTCCTTGGTTGCAGGGATTGTTCAATATCTACAAATCAATCAATGTGATATAATACATTAATTTAAAAAAAAAAGTATAAGAACCATATATCCTTTCAATAGACACAGAAAAAGGATTTAACAAAATACAGCATCCTTTCTTGATAAAAACACTCAAGAAAGTAGGGATAGAAGAACCATATCTCAATATCACAAATGCCATATATGAAAGACCTACAGTTAATATCATCTTTAATGGGGAAAAACTGAGAGCTTTTTCTCTTAAGGTCAGGAACATGACAGAAATGTCCACCCTCACCATTGTTGTTCAACAACAGAGTGTGGGAAATCCTAGCCTCAGCAATCAGACGACAACCAAAAAAAGCATTCATATCAGCAAAAAAGAAGTCAAACTTTCACTTTTTGCAGATGACATGATACTCTATGTAGGAAACCTGAAGGACTCCACCAAAAAACTACTAGGACTAACAGGAATTCAGCAAAGTCACAGAATATAAATAGATGCACAAAAGTCATTTCTATGCACCAATAACAAAACAGCAGAAAGAGAAATGAAGGAATCAATCCCATTTACAATTGCACCAAAAATGGTAAGATACCTAGGAATAAACCTAATGAAAGAGGTAAAAGATCTGTACTCTAAAAACTGTAGAACATTTATGAAAGAAATTGAAGAGTACACGAAGAAATGGAAAAATATTCCATGCTCATGAATTGAAAGAAGAAATATTGTTAAAATGTCTATACTACCCAAAGCAACCTATACATTAAATACAATCCCTATCAATGTAACACCAGCATTATTCACAAAGCTAGAACAAACAATTGTAAAATTTGAATGAAACCAGAAAAGACTCCAAATAGCCAAAATAATGTTGAAAAAAAAAGCCAAAGCTGGAGGCATCACAATTTCAGACTTCAAACTATTTTACAAGGCTGTATTCATTAACACAGTATGGTACTGACATAAAAACAGATACAATGGAACAGAATAGAGAATCCAAAAATAGACCCACAACCATATAGCCAACTAATCTTTGACATTTGAAAGAATATCAAATGGAAAAAAGACAGTCTCTTCAATAAATGGAACAGGGAAAATTAGACAAGAACATGCAGAAGAATGAAACTGAACCATTGTCTTACACCATCCACAAAAATAAATTCAAAGTGGATGAAAGACCTAAATGTGAGACAGGAATCCATAAAAATCCTAGAGGAGAACAGGTAGCAACTTCTTTGACCTCAGCTACAGTAACTTATTTATTAATTTTTATTTATTTTTAAAGATTTATTTATTTATTTTAGAGAGAAGGTGTGTATGTGTGAGTTGGGGGCAGAGCAGAAGGAAAAGGAGAGAATCTTAAGCAGCTGCCCCACTGAGCATGGAGCCCAATACACGGGTCAGTCTCACAACCCTGACAACATAACCTAAGCCAAAACCAAGAACTGGGTGCTCAACCAACTGAGTCACTCAAGTACCCTACAACAACTTCTTACTAGACACACCAGACTCAAAGGAAACAAAACAAAAATGAATTATTGGGACCTCATGGAGAATAAAAACTTCTGCAAAGCAAAGGAAACAGTCAACCAATCTAAAAGGAAACAAATGGAATGTGAGAAGATATTTGCAAATGGCATATCAATCAGATAAAGCACTGGTAACTAAAATCTACAAAGAACTTATCAAACTCAACTTGCAAAAAATAAAAAATCCAGTTAAGAAATGATCAGATATGTCTCAAAAGAAGACATCCAAATGGCCAACAGGCACATGGAAAAATGCTCAACATCACTAATCGCCAGAGAAATACAAGTCAAAGCCACAGTGAGATACCATCTCGCTCTCGTCAGAATGGCTAAAATTAACACCTTAGGAAATGAGATGTTGGTGAGGATTCAGAGAAAGGGAAACACTCTTACGCTGTTGGTGGGAAGGCAAACTGGTGCAACCACTCCTAAAAACAATATGGAGGTTCCTCAAAAGTTAAAAATAGAGCTACCCTGGGGCACCTGGGTGGCTCAGTGGGTTAAGCCTCTGCCTTCAGCTCAGGTCATGATCCCAGGGTACTGGGATCGAGCCCCACATTGGGCTCTCTGCTCAGCAGGGAGCCTGCCTCCTCACCTCTCTGACTACTTGTGATCTCTGTCTGTCAAATAAATAAATAAAATCTTTAAAAAAAAATAGAGCTACCCTATGAGCCAGCAATTGTGGTACTAGGTATTTTCCAAAGGATATAAAAATAGCGATTTGAAGAGGCACATGCACTCTAATATTTATAGCAGCACTATCCACAATAACCAAAATGTGAAAAGAACCCAAACGTCCATCAACTGATGAATGGATAAAGAAGATGTGGGGTACACAAACACACACACACAAACACACACACACTAGAATATTACTCAGCCATAAAACTGAATGAAATCTTGGGGTGCCTGGGTGGCTCAGTTGGTTGAGCAACTGACTCTTGGTTTTAGCACAGGTCATGATCTCATGGGTCATGGAATTGAGCTCTGTTTTGGGCTCTGTGCTCAATGGAGAGTGCTTGAAAGATCCTGTCCCTCTGACCCGCCCCCTCCCACACCTTATACTATATTTGCTTTCTCTCTCTCTCTAAAATAAATAAATAAATCTTAAAAAAAAAAAGAAAGAAATCTTGCCATTTGCAATGACATGGCACTAGAGTATATAATGCTTAGTGAAATAGGGAAAGACAAATACAATATGATTTCACTCATATGTGGAATTTAAGAAGCAAAACAGATGAACATAGGGGAGGTAAAGGAAAAATAAGATAAAAGCAGCAATGGAGGCAAGCCACAGGGGACTCTTACCTAGAGGGAACAAACCAAGGATTGCTGGAGGGGAGGTGGGTGGGGCATGAGCTACATGCGTAATGGTCATTAAGGAAGGCATTTTTTGTAATGAGCACTGGGTGTTTTTTGCAAGTGATGAATCACTAAATTCTACCCTTGAAACTTATACCACACTATATATTAACTATCTCAAATTTAAATAAAATCTTGACAGAAAATAAAGATGCTTTCTATAAAATAAAATAAAATTACTCATCAATCTCTAATCACGGCAAATAAAGCTTGAACCATGTGACATTTCTGATATTCAACCATTTTTTTTTTAACCTAATAGTCTTTGGGCACAAGCAGCTTTAATAGGTTAAGGAGAGACCAGCAACCTTAAGAAAGCTTCCCATGCTCATGAGGAAAATTACAGATCAAATGGTCTCCAGGAAAATACTTTAGTAGAATACCAGGAACAAGAGATCAGAAGTAATGGTTAGAAGTATAGTTAGAAGTAACATGTACAAATGAAACAAAACATGTGTACTAACACAGTAGACTGAGTAAGTTCAATAGTTTTTTTAAACAAGGTACAAATTAAGGGGATGGGACCTTTTTTGAGTCTGTCATTTTTTCCAAAGGAGTTGAAGCCAAGAAGGAGACAATAAACAAATAAGGCATGAATGAATGTGTGCACACTCCCTCTGTAAGGACTTAATAAAATAAGTGAGACTTGAGTGCCTGTCCAGCTGGACCTTTTCCTATTTATCAGCAATAAAGAATGCTGATGGAAGCTTCATCATCACTGGCCCAACCTTCATGATAAATTAGGAAAATATTTCAGTTTTGTTCTCCTTCCCACTCCTCAACCCAATAGCAAGTTAATTCAGAGACATCATGCTTTAGGGGAGTGAACCCACTTCAAAGGAAAGGAACGAGTTCCTTGCTATCGGAGAAAACCATAATTATATAATTATATATTTATATATAATTATATAAAACCAGTATTATGTTTATTATTAATGGATCTTCCATAGTGGGGGATCACATGAAATATGGTCCTTTATTCTACCAAATAATTTATGAAATATTACACAGAACACAATTCCTTCCCCAAACCTGCCAATTTGGAAAAGGTTTCTGAAAATATGGCCTTTTAAATATTAAATTTGAAGCCTCCTAAAATGAGGATGCTTTATTCAATGTACTGCCACTTTTCAAAAAATTCAAACTAGAGGGTATTATGCTGAGCAGAATAAGTCCATGAAAGACTTCCACACATGATTTCACTCGTGTGGAATTTAAGAGACAAAACAGATGAACATAGGGGAAGGGAAGGAAAAATAAGATGAAAACAGGGAGACAAAGCATTAGAGACTCTTAACTATAGGAAACAAACTGAGGGTTGCTGGAGGGGAGGTGGGTGGGGGGAACAGGGTAACTGGGGCGTTAAGTAGGGCACTTGATGGAATGAGCACTGGGTGTTATTTGCAACTGATGAATCACTAAAGTCTACCTCTGAAACTAATAATACACTATATGTTAATTAAATTGAATTTAAATATTAAAGAAGTGTAGGAATTATGAAAATAATTTTCCCCTTTTGGTGAACTTAAGGAAGAATCAAGCCTGAGCCATAAAAGAAGTGAGTTATGCTACTCCATTCAGGTGGATGGTGTTCATTTGGACTTATAGAAAACTGAGCTTGGCATCGTGCCCTTTGGAACCTCAGTATTTCTAAGAGATCTATATTTCTGAAATGGATATCCCACCCAGGCCTTTTTGAACCAACTATTCCTACCAAGGTTATCCCTGCAAGCCATTATCAGTGTGGAGGTGAGTTAATATGAGTAGCCAAGAGCAATTAATAAATGTCAATTAAACCAGGGATTCTTTTCTTTCTATAATCATAGGCAGAGATCCCAAGAGAGCCTTGTGCTAAGCCTGATTTTGATTATACCATAAGGTTCCTCTGCATTAATTAGAGGACCTCATGAAGCATACACTTGTCTGCTGCTGCCAGGTCAACATCTGGCCCCCCCAGCTCCCAACTTCCCAAATGGCAGTCTATTGCATAAAACAGCTGAGAACTTCCATCAAGAATAATCAAGACAAATGTCCTGCAAATAAAGGAATAGCAGCTCCAAAGGGCCTCATTCGGGAGAGTTTGAACATGGAGCATGTTTTAAAAAGATAGGCTACACCATGCTGCAGTAAAAGTAGCCCCAACTTTTACTGGCTGAGCCCAATACAAAGTTATTTCCCACTTATTCTATATTTGGCCATGAGTCAGGACCACTGTCCTTTCATGCAGCATCAGTCCTGCGGCCCTTCCATACCAACCTCTCCCTCCATGATCACAGGTGTGTGGGGGTAAGAAAGAACCAAAGAATCAAGCATCAGCAATTAGGTCCGACAGCCTAGAAATCACACACAGCATTTCCACTCACATTTCAATGGCCAAGCAAGTCTCATGGTCATGCCTCACTTGAAGGAGCAGGAAACAGATCATCTTGGGGCTGAACCTGACTGGTTCAGTTGGTTAAGTGCCTGCCTTTGGCTGAAGTCATGATCCCAGGTTCTGAGATCCAAGTTCAGCATCAGGCTCCCTGCAGAGCCTTCTCCCTCTCCCTCTGCCTGCCACTCCTCTTGCTTGTGCTCACTCTCTCTCTCTCTCTCTGTCAAATTAATAAATAAAATCTTTAAAAAAAAAAGAAATAAAGAAAAGAAAATGAGATCATCTCATGTGTCCAGAGAGGGAGAGGAACTTAATATATTGCTGAATCATAAGAATAACAAAAGTAAAATCTGAATTGAATAAATGGAAACTCTGACCACATTTAAAGCCACAGGATGGGAAACTGTAAGAACTAATTCGTTGTCAAAGAAGGGAAGCTCAGAGATGATTTACTTCAATCCAATGTAAACCCTTCTTTAGGAAAACAATCTTTATGCTACTCCTTGTGTAACTCCTGTATATGAATTAGGCTTGCTGATTCATTGGTTTGCTGATGCTGTCGAGGACAAACTCCAAAGACAAGAGCTTCTCTGGGAAACGACTGGGCAGTCCCAGTCTCCTGGGATGAGTACCATCTCTTAAATTCTTCCCAGGTGCCTCATTCATTTCACAAAAATAAAACTTGGTTGAAAAACATTCTCAAATTTTCTAATTTTCTGAGGCTCTTCTCCAAGGGCAGGACATACTATAAATAGCTAACATGCTACTTCATTCAGAGCAATCGCAGGTTCCTTCCCCAGCCCTATTCAAGTAAAGTTCCACAAAAATTGGCCTTGGAGCACTCAGCAAATTTTGTCACCCACATGATTCCTTCTTTGAGTGATACCTGGACATCCCAGGTTATCTTAGTTCAAGGACAAGCGGCTAATAGGCATAAGTTGATTGAATTTATTTAAAATGAGCTGCATGAGTGACCTGAATGGGATGTCCTATTTACTGAAGGAGAAACTTGCTGCATTTTCCTGCTCACAGCCCTGTACAGAGAGCGGTTGTCAGCAGGTGGGGGACGGAGCAGGGGAGGAGGGGAGAAAATGAGTTAATGCCATAGCCAATGATTCTGGAAAAGCCTCCCACTCTGAAACTGATAACACAGGTGTGAGATCAGTTGAAGGGTTTCAGCACACTGGGTAAGGGGGCAGTTTAAAAGGTCAGGTCAAAGCAATCAGTAGAATTTATTCAAACATCTGTAGCTTCTTAGGGCTTTTAATGAGAATTTCCATATTAACATTTGGTTTTACCACGGTACTGCATAATTTTCTACTCAATTTACCCCTGACAGGTTACAGGCATCACAACATTCTTATCAAATTGACTTTCCATAATGTAGAAAGAGACGGAAGTTTTATGATACTCTTTGTAGAGTAAGGGGGAGAGGATACGAGAGAGAATAACTTTAAGACAAGGAAACCAAAACCAGCCTCCTTTGAATATTTATCCTATTTTTTTTTCATGAATTTTTAATATTCATCAAAAATACATTAACAGTCTTGTTTCTCTTCAGCCTGGGGATCATTTACAAAATAGACGGTGGTGTTCAGATCTAAACAGCAAGTCTTTACCTCAGCAACAGAAACTAATTGGTTTTAGGAAATAAACCCATTAACTCACATAGGAACTGAGGGTGTAGATTCAGTTTCTAGAAGTTTTCTTACCAAAAGAAATTCTGAAGAAACTCGGGAATCATCTGAAGCGTGGAGCATTATAGCACTGATGGAGGACCCTGAGTTATTAGATTCTATAGACTAAACGCTATTGATATATTTTCTTTTTTACGCTATTGATATTTGATGGTCAAATTATTTACTGGAAAATATGAAATCTTTGCAGTGGGACCAAGAACCACCATCTATACCCACTTCCTATGGGAAAGTGGCAAGATGTTAATAGCCTAGGTTTGAGTCCTGTGTTATACTGCTATTACTGGAGATAGATCACAAGCCAAAGTAGCTGGATGGAAAAGTTTAGATGTGCTCCTGAAGGAATCAGTCCACTGGATCCTTATTTCTAGAGCTTCTAAATAATATAACTTAGGTAGGATTTATCCTGCAATGTTGTTCTTCCTCTCTCAAATCAATCCGGTTCAATTCTGTATTTATTTATAAGTACATTGATTTGAAATAAGCTTATGCTGGACTTGCATCCACAGAGATGGTCCACACAACTGGGGACAGAGGGGCGCCTGGGTGGCTCAGTGGGTTAAATCCTCTGCCTTCAGCTCAGGTCATGATCCCGGGGTCCTGGGATCGAGCCCCACATCCGGCTCTCCGCTTGGTGGGGAGTCTGCTTCCCCCTCTCTCTCTCTCTGCCTGCCTCTCTGCCTACTTGTGATCTCTCTCTCTGTCAAATAAATAATAAAATCTTTAAAAAAAAAAAAACTGGGGACAGAAGTCATGTTGTTCTTTTATCAAGAAGACAAACAAACAAACAACAACAACAACAACAAACACACAAACCATCAGGGCACCTGGGTGACTCAGCTGTTAAGCATCTCCCTTCAGTTCAGGTTAGGATCCCAGGGTCCTGAGATTGTGCCCCAAATCAGGCTCCCTCCTCAGTGGAGAGACTGCTTCTTTCTTTCCCTCTGCCTGCTGTTCTGCTTGCTTGTGCTCTGTCTCTTTCTCTCTCTGTGTCAAATAAATACATAAATCTTAACAAAAAAAAAAAAGAAAGAAAGAAAGAAAGAAAACCAAAAAAACAAAAGTAGAAGTAACTGAAAAAGAGACATAAACAAAAAAATCCTCTGCGTATCATGTTCATCAAAGTGTTAAACAAAAATTAGACATGAGTTTAATCCTTGATGGTATAAACAGTATGAACTGTTTGACCTTCGCAATTGCCACTTCCTTCCTCAAGTGGTCTAAGATTTCATTTCATTAGACCCAGGGTCCTAGCCACCCCCTGGCCTTGCAAAGAACAATATCTTGAGAGTCAAATGAGATTAAATCTCCTAGCTAATCTCCTGCTTTTAAAATTAACCTATACAGAAAGTTACAGAAGACAACTTTGGCTTAAGAGAAAGGAAATAATACTAAGCTTGACAATCTGAAAGCAAATATATATCTGAAAGAAAATAAAACATAGACAAGAAGGAAGAGTAGGCAGAGGGGGTGCCTAAGTATTGACATAAATAGAGGTATGATAAAGGCAAGCAAGACAGCTCAAACAATAAAACTACCATCCATGGGAAATGGGGAGGAAAGTGAATTAAACCCTCATCTTTCATAACAGTGAGTCAACAGACTTCATGTAAAGTTAATAAATCAAGAAATAATAGATACGTTATGTAAAGTTAAGGAAGTAACCAACAGAGAAAAAGAAAATAAAAACAGGATTTGGGACAAGAGAGGAAAGGAATGCATCATAAGCTCTTAAGTGCTCTTTAAATGTTAAAAGCCATGCACGCTTGTAATTTTTTGGGGAAGTAAAGAGTAAAGAAAGAAGTAAAGAAATAATTGGGAAGCACACATTACATTGATTTACAGCACCGCCGAGAGCAGAGAACATGCATTTATAACTCTGACAGTGCAGTGAACAGGGGGTGGAAAGCGAATTTTCATAAGCAGACATTCTGGCCCATACCAGGTCCTCCGAAAAGAGAAAGGAGCTGGGATGGGCGGATGTCAGCTAAAGGAGGGTCCCAGCATGGAACCCTGGCTTTGCCATTTGACTTAGGAGTGTGCCCCTCTCCCTCACCCCTGCCCCGGGAGGCTATTTGTAACACCGACCTTTAGAGACCCAGATAGACACACCCAGAGTCTGTATTCTATTAAAATTAATTCTGCATCATCAAGAAGACAAGAATCACACATGCAAATCAAGTGATCCATGTAATTAAAGAAAAAAAATGAGATAGGAATAAACAAGAGAGTGGCACTTTGGAGGGGGTGAGCCAAAGGGTCCAACGTGGGTGATGGAACCCTCTGGGGAATGTTCAGGAAAGTGAAGCCAGCTCAGAGAACATGACAGTCAGAAGAAACCCAAGAACTTTCTCATCTAGGGATCTTAACCCAGATAGAATGCAGCGGTCCATACACTGGGATTGGGGGAAAAAAAATCCTTAATTAACCTCTATTTGAAACTTAGTCTTTCCTTAAACTGTGAATGAAAGCCACCAACCATAAGAGTGCTAGCATTGACACTTTGACACCTGTCAAAATGGCAGGTAATTTTGTATTGCATTACTGTTTCTGCAGATATCTTAAAATATGGCTTACACTAATTATTCTTGATAGTATAGTCGTTCTTAGATCTACCACTAGATCTTATTACTTAACATGTTAACAAATATATGCATACGTTACTCTAACCTAGATATGTTTTTAACATTTTTGTTACCCCACTTCAATAAACGTGTTTTCTTTTACAAGCCTATGTATTTTACTGCAAGCATTTAAAAATTAATTCTGAGCAGAAGTCTACAGACTTCACCAGACTTCCCAGGGGATCAATAACACACCGAAGTTAGGAATCTCTGGAGTCCTGCTGTATTAGTTTTCTATTTTTTTTTAAGATTTTATTTATTTATTTCACAGATAGAGATCACAAGTAGGCAGAGAGAGAGAGATAGAGGAGGAAGCAGGTTCTCCGCCGAGCAGAGAGCCCGATGCGGGACTCGATCCCAGGACCCTGAGATCATGACCTGAGCCGAAGGCAGAGGCTTAACCCACTGAGCCACCCAGGTGCCCTAGTTTTCTATTTTTGTACAAAAACATTACTGCCAACTTAGAACCTCAAACACTGCAATTTATTGTTGCCACATTTCTGTGGGTCAGCAGTCAAGGCACAGTTTAGTTAGATCCTCTGCTCAGGGTCTCACAAGACTGAAATCAAACTGTTGGCTGAGCTGGGGTTCTCATCTGGAGTTCAGCCTCTTTCTAAGCTCAGATTATTGGCACAATTATCTCCTTGCCACTTATAAGTCTGAATCTTACAGTTCCTCGAGATTGCACACTATCCCCGCCCACCCTCACCTGCCAAAGGTGGTTCTCTCTACAACATGGAAGTTTGCTTCCTTTTAGGTAAGTCTTCCATTTCTTACCTATGAACCCTCTTTTATGAACTCAACTGATTAGTCCAGGCCCACCAAATATGATCTTCCTTCTGATTAACTCAAAGTCAACTGAAGGAAAGACAAGCAAGGAGAGCTTCCAGATTTCACCACTTACCATTGGCAGTTTGCTTTAAGAATTGTATCCCTTTAAAACACTTGCTTCTTCCAGTTGACAGCCATCCCCTGATGGAGGGCCTGTAGCTATGCTACCATTATCCTGTGACCAAGTATATGGGCTACTGGGGAAGGCAACAGCAGCCTGAAGGCACAGAACGCCTGAGGAAGGGGGAAGTTAATGGGGCCGGGAAACATTAAACAGTAGAAGTCTAGTTTGTAGTCCCAGATGTTGCCTACTTAACAGTAGTGCTTAAGGCCCACATTTGGCTCTGGACTGCCTCCCAAAATATGCCAGGTAAACACTGAGGGGCCAGAGGCTGATTTTTACCCAGTTTGGCTCTTGCGCACCGTGATGACTCAGACACCCAGGCAGTGGGTTTCAGATGACACAGGCAGAGCTGCAGGAGACCCGGAAATTGAGCGGACAGCCTATTGAGTGTGCTTGAGCTCAGGTCAGCATGTCTATTCTAACAGCAAGGGAAGCCACCCATCACTCCAAACCGGGCATGGGAGAGAAGCATTTCAGTGTTTTCCTCCTCCACAAATCCTAGGCAAACTAAAATGTGACTGTCATTGCTGCAGTAATACAACTGACTTCAGACTGAAAAATTAAGTGCACCATCACACTTAACTTCCCCTAAGGAACCAAGCCCGTGTATCGAATCCCCTATTTGTCAGATATCCACTCCAAGCAAGACAATGCTCCTTTCAAACTGCAGTGTTTCAGTACAGTTCCCCAGTCTCAGCTCGACCCCAGCATGGGGCAAACACAGTAAGTTCAGAATGATTCCAATTTATGTTGTATCAGAAGATGACATACCATTTTAAGTGGCTTCTGTCCTTCTAAGGGAAGTGAAAAAGTGATTCTATATTTAGAATCTGTCCTAAAGATTTGGGATGGATAAGGGCGTAATTGGAGAGCTGCCTTCTTCAAAGGCCGACTGAGTGATCAGACTTTAGGTTATATATATTTTTAAAATATCACCTTCATCCTAAAACATAATGACTTTTTTCAGAGCAACAAACCCCTATGGAATGAGCTCTCTCTTCAGAAATAGTCTGCTGAGTTTCAGGTGTTATCAGGCATACTGGAGAAAGGGAGTGTTCAGCAAAGAACCCACATCCCCAGGAGGGTGGTGTTGAGGAGAGGCAGATTAGACTTGGATTGTGGTTAATCAAGATACCTAAACACAAAAAGAAGGTGGGGTATTGACAAATAGGCAAATCTCAGGTCCTTAGCCTTTTCTGTCTCTTAGATCCTATTGGCAGTCTGATGAGCTGATGGGCTCTTCGTCAGGATAATATTTTTCAATGCATAAGGTGAAATGCACAAGGGTACAAGGTAAAAACTGAATTATATTGAAACTTACTAAATATTAAAAGACATAAATTTGTGATATAGTAATGTTTGTGCTACTTTATTGGCATATTAAATAACGAGAACTACTGACAAGTAAATAATATAATTTAAAAATAGTGATAGAGTAAAGGACATTTTAAGATATGGGGAACAATTCCGTTGTTATTAAAATAATTGTGATTATTTCTTTTGAAGCCGAAGAACCAGATACTGTTGATACTACTGCAGTTGGCTGCCTATATACATAACTGAAAAGAATGCTACATTTCAGTGAAATAAAAATTTTTCCTTTTTTTTTTTTTTTTCTTTACAAGTTCATGAACCCTCCTCCTAACTACCCAATTTGAGTCTGTAGACTACAGGTCAAGAACTAACGAAAATTACCTTGTCACTGTAGATTAAATAATTCATGTCAAGAAAGTCAAAGCTTCTTTTACCAGATTAAGCTGATAATTGCTAAATCCCATTATCTTTTCTGCAGTTTCAAAGAGTGAGAGAAATGAAGGAAAATGGATTTTTTTATAAAATTTTATAATCATACAGGACTAGTAGAAGGGTAGAAAACCCTATTTAATTTTAATTCTGCCTCTGTGGAGTCAAGAATGTATACAACATGCAAATATATGCAACCAGATTTCAAATTAACATACTGACCCAGGAACATTGGCACTGGAAACAAAATAAAAATAAAAATCAGGGGTACCGGGGCGCCTGGGTGGCTCAGTTGGTTAAGCAACTGCCTTCGGCTCAGGTCATGATCCTGGAGTCCTCGGATCGAGTCCCACATCGGGCTCCCAGCTCCATGGGGAGTCTGCTTCTCCCTCTGACTTCCCCTCTCATGCTCTCTCTCTGTCTCTCAAATAAATAAATTTAAAAAAAAAATCAGGGGTACCTGGGTGGCTCAGTCATTACGCATCTGCCTTCAGCTCAGGTCATGATCCCAGGGTCCTAGGATCAAGCCCCACATCAGGCTCCCTGCTCAGCAGGAAGCCCGCTTCGCCCTCTCCCACTCCCCTGCTTGTATTCCTGTTCTCTCTCTCTCTGTCAAATAAATAAATAAATAAATTTTTTTAAATTTTAAAAATTAAAAAAATTAAATTCAGGGCATAGTTTTCAAGTACCAGGAGGCACGAGAATGTTGGCTTCCTGCTTAGAGTTCGGACTGTACCTCCCACAATTTTGTCTATGACATAAGGAAAGATTTTTTTGCCCCTGACCTACTGTTGCTTCTGAAGAAAAACCCCCTTTTTGAGAGAGATACTCACAACCAACCTCCACATGGAAAATAACCAGGTTATACTTTCCTCTGAGTAATGAAGTCCATTTCATCTGCTCATAGTTAGGAAAATCCCCAAATACAAAAACATATTTATAATCACATTTGAAGTAGAGCTTATCATCCCCAAAGGAAGATACTTTGCTTTATGAAATAATTCCCTATGGTAGCTGTAACTCAATTAACTTAGTCAAATGCCACGTTGTGCTAGGAACTCCACTAGGAGGTGAAGGTATAAGCATCAATTAGAAAGATACCTTGTCCTAGAGGGGCTCACTCTTAGGTGGAAATTCCTTGAAACTAAAGGTCACCTGTGCCCATTACTGTTTTAAAACTCATTATGCTTGATAGAGACACTGTGTTCAGGGGGCAGGAGAACTTGAAGACAGAGTTTAGAAGCCATGGTGAATTGAAGACAGTGAGCAGACACAAAGATAAAGCCTCCTAGGATTCTGAGGGAGTAGGACGAATGCAAGGTTATTTTCTCTCAAGGCAGCAGTGATAGCAAAGAGCTGAGACCATGCCTGTAGGGTCACCTTTGGGAGCAGAGGCTTTGGAAGGGACACAGGGTCATAATAAACTCTAAGAGAAAGACTGGAGCAAGAATGAAGCCAGGAAGTTAGTAGACCTGCCTCCTTTCCCCATGGAACAGCAAGTCTACATCTTCAATGCACTGAGTGTGACTGGATTTCTCTCTAGGAGCTGGAGAAAGAAGAGTATGATAAACCCAAACAAGAAAGGGTCAAACCAACCTGCTCATAACCAGCCACAGGATGAGAGATACAGTAGTCATGTCAATGTGACAAAGGCACAGAATCCACAGGCATGGAGGTTCAGGACCTCATTTCCTGGGTGTTCAGGGGGCAGGAGGGTGGGCAACAAAGTTTCAGAGAGCCAGGGTCACATGAGAAGTCAATGCATGCACACTTGTCAGGAACAGCACTCGGGTGTGACATGAATTGCACCTTGAATGAGGATGTTAAATGTATGATTCCAGAAATAGACTCTTAACAAAAGGACTGAAACCATCAAGTTGGCAGTTGCACAACAGACTGTGAAGGACTGAAAATGGTGTGCAAGTGTGTGCCTTATACCCTCAGACTGTGGAGGCTTTGGCTCATCACGTGTTGCGAGTCAACCCCCTTCTTTTCTAGTAATGGGAATCACTCTCTCAAGTCCTACCCCAGTGAACGTGCGTGGGTGGAAGAATATCTCCAAAGGAAAACTGTCTATGGATTTTGTGCCCCTAGCAATCCATGGGTGGAATATAGGCCCTCCATCCATGGCCAGAGCCCCATGTCTCTAGAACCTTAAAGAAGAATGCAGTGTTTGAGGGAAGATGCTTATGGATTCAGAGAGTCAAGTTCATAGCCAGGGAATACCTGGGCCACAGACATACCTAGATAATTCATAAGGTGGAGAGCCTTATGACCTGACCTGACATATCACAGATTTTGTCTACCTGGTACTCCGAGTTCCAAATGCCAAAAAGACATGAGATAAGCTAACACACACACACACACACACACACACACACACACACACACACACACTTCTGACTTTTTCTTTAAAGATTTTTATTTATTTATTTGACAGACAGAGATCACAAGTAGGCAGAGATGCAGGCAGAGAGAGAGGGGGAAGCAGGCTCCCTGCTGAGCAGAGAGCCCGATGTGGGGCTCAAACCCAGGACCCTGGGATCATGATCTGAGCTGAAAGCAGAGGCTTTAACCCACTGAGCCACCCAGGCGCCCCTGACTTTTTCTTTAAACATAAGAAAACCTATTCGGCAGAGAAAATAAAAACTTGTGAGAGAAGAAAATGATAAAGTGTGTTATAGGCCTTAGCAAAGAAGAAAAAAATCTATTTTAAGACTTTGAATTAGCATTAACAGAAGGCAGAGGGGGAGGGAATATAAGAGCAGAGTAGCAGCAGACAAGAGCCATGGGGGGCTGCTCACAGCCCCTGCTGGCCCTCCTTCCAGATCTCTCCTCATGGGGGGAGGTCTGTATAGGAAGACACTGGGGAATGGCAGTTGGGAGCTAGTGATGGGGCCTTTAGCGTTTGCCTCGAAAATCCATTTTCCCAGCACAAATAGTTTATTTAGGTTTTATGTCTCAGACTGTCTTCATTAGCATCCCCTGGATCCAGCCTCTGACTCAGAGCTGTTACTCAAAGGGTTTTCCAGGGCATGCTTTCTCGGGAGATACATCTATGGATGTGAGAAAGGTGGGACTGAGCAGGGAGAAAATCTGGCCCTCAATGCCATTACAACAGAGACTTTGATGACCTTACAAGGAGCTCTGGAGCTGGGATGACCTCGGTCGTCCCAATAGAGGCAAAAGAGTCAAGCCTTTGTGTCGTTGGTCAGTCACTGCCTCTGCTGCCTCTCCTTAAGCACAGCAGGCCCCTCAGACCATGGGCAATTTCCAGGGAGAGCCCCCATTGTGAGCAGCCAACAGCTGAAATTTCTGGCAACTTGGAGGGGGGTATTGTCCTCAAGAGGGGATCTGGATGACACAACATAATATCTACCATACAGATCAATAAATAGGGGCATGCTGATGGAAATTATGGAGGCCTCAAGTCCCTTCTCTCCGCCTTCCTCCTCCTCATATTATTAGGCAGGGTTCTCGTGAGAACCAAGCTAAATCATGATACTATCTACTTAGAGACAGCATCGAATTCCACAGGTTAAGGGCTTAGTCTGATAAGACTGCCCACCAACCCTGTTTCAGATGACAGTGGCAAGTCAAGATTGTTACCTGTGCTTTTGACCAACCAGCTACAGATGGAAGGTTCCAAATCCTTCTTTGGGTCTGATTAATTTATTAGAGTGGCTAACAAAACTCAAAACTCAGATGTTTTACCAACTAGATTATTATAGTATTATAGATTACTATAGATTATTATTGGTTTATTATAAAAGTATACAACCCAGGAACAGCCAGATGGAAGAGATGCATAGGGCAAGTTTTAGCACAAGGGCATAGAGCTTCCCTACCCTCTCCGAGCGGGCACTCTTCCCAAATACCCCTCTGTTCCTCAACCCTAGAAGCTCTCTGAACTCGGTCCTTTTGGGTTTTTATGGAGGCTTTTTTATATAGGCATGATTGAGTAAATCATTAACCATTGGCAATTGATTCACTCTCCAGTACCTCTTCTCTTGAAGAGGTGAGGGGCTAGGACTGAAAGTTCCAACCTTCTAAGCACAAGGCAGGCAACCAGACCCCATCCTTAGGTGGGGTCTAAAAATCACTTTATTTGCATAATAAGGGACCGCTAGTTCTTCTTCAAGAAATTCCAAGGCTTTTAGGAGCTTTGTCCCACAAAAGGGGACAAAGCCCAAATATACATTTTTTTGTTTTTAAATTATAAATCAAAATGTCACACCAGCTCCTCAGGGCCTGACTGGATTCTCTCTTGTTCTAACTGAGCATCTTAGTGTTTCAGCATCAGAGAATGTTTATACCAGAAGAGCCTCAGAGACCTACTATAAACTCCTAGTTCTTTCAGCTAAAGGGAACAGATAAAGGCCACACAGCGAGAATTAATGTCAGCTTCCCACTACTGTGGGAGGCTGACTAGAGAACAGAAAGCAGGAAAGAGCTGTGGATGGGGGTGAGGACTTGAACACTTAGAAGTCTGAATATTCTGAGACACTGGGAAGGGATACATCTCAGTTACTACCTGCGAAGGTTACAGATCCCGGCCCCTGATTCTCTTTCCCTTTTACCCTGCTTTGTGGCTTGCGGCCCAGGAAGGAGAAATTTAAAACATTTTTATTACCCACATGGTATGAATCAGCCATTTCTTGATTGTGTGTGAGTCATCTACAGTGTTGGCTTGAAGCAACCTCATCTTACCCCTGGGATCCTGGTGTAATTATTAAAAGCACATCCTTTCACTGCCCAGAGAGGTCTTGTTTGGTCAGTATGGTTACCTGAGCTAGAGCCAAGTGGGGCTTTCAAGTATTACAGAGTCCTACCTTGGCTTCCCCACATCATCTCTCCTATTTTTAGGTCCAGAGGCCTCCTCCATGTTCTCCTCTCTTGCCTGGGCACAGAGCTACACCCTATTCGTCAGTCTCCCTTGCACCGGTGTTTGTTTATGGAATATGGGTGGAAGTAAGGTCACCACTTCCAGAAACTGGCCTTAGTGCGAGCCTGTCTCCTCCCATCAGCACCCCATACAGCAGATGGTAAGGACCTAGAGAAAGGAGAAGCCACAAGATAGAAGTCGCCTGGGTCTCTGAATGCCTGATGAACAAAACAAAGCCAAACAAACCCCATTAGACTAAGGTGAGCAAGAAATAATTTGCTATCGTTTTAAGCCACTAACATTTGAGGCTAACTGCTATGGCAATTAGACTGTATAACTAATATGTTTCTCTCCCAGATCTCCATCTGCAGCCTTTCCCTGGCTTTCCTAGGAGCAGAGCCTGAGCCAGGGATTCAGAAGCATATGGCTCATGGAGGTAGGGCTCCTAGACGGAATCAGGGAAGGCTAAGAGGGCAGGGGAAGTTGCTGAGCAAGAATGTGGCCTGAACCATGGGGGCTTCTGAGCCTTTTGAGCTGTACCCCCTTGAAACATGGGAGTTGGTCTCTCTACCTCCCTATGAGTTCATCATTGGCTTTAAGGTGCCTCCTGGAGGCTGGAAGAAGAGAAAGGCATTAGTGGCCCTGAGTGCTGAGGGTAATTTTTCATTTGGAGCATGAGGGTTGGAGAGGGAAGCTGTGAGTCTGCAGCAATCCATACACACGGCATCTGGGGATAGGGGCATCAGCCTCCTAAAGGGGACCTGGACAGGATACCACTGCTTTGCATTCACCTGCATTACAAAAATCACTATGAACCCATATTGGTGTGGCTTTAATTACCAATTTGGCCCCCCTATAATAACTATTTTGACTGGGAATTAAGAAAGCCTAAGGAGAATTAAAGGAAAACATTTTAAAATCAATCAATAGAGTTCTCTGTTGCAAGCAATTAAAATATGTTTTCAAAATTATTCTGGCTGGGGGGTAGAACATGGGCAAAATGGGTAAAGGGGAGGGGGAGATACAGGCTTCCAGTTATGGAATGAATAAGTCATGGGGATAAAAGGTACAGTATAGGGAATGGTCAATGGTATTATAATAGTGTTGTATGGTAGAAACACTTGTGCTAGGCACAATGTATAAAGTTATCAAGTCACTATGTTGCACACCTGAAATAATGTGACAGGGTGTGTTAACTATAATACAGTTTTAAAAAAGACTAGGGTCAATTTAGTAAAAGAGGAATTTATTAGCAAAGGGGATTATTAGCAAGAGGGATTTTTATGAACAAGCAGCTCCAGAAATTGGTGGGAAGTAGGGGGAATGTAGCTTGAAAAAATGGCAGGAATCAAGGAAGGTCAGGCAGAAAGAAACATAGCCACCACATCCAAACAGAAAGCTACTGAGGCACTATCAGTGCTGAACACCACTGCCATCATCTTCAACTTTACCCTCTCATAAGTGTAAGCAGGGAGTGCCTTATACAGAGATCTACCCATACAACTTTAGGGTTGACAAGTTTAATGCTTAGAGTGAAAGCAGCAGAAGAACTATCCGGGAGCTGGCTGGAACTCTGTTGAAAAGCATGAGCGCTTCTGCACATCCTTCCACCATCGAACTTTATGCCATTGGCCTTTTAAGCCTTTGGAATGTCAAGAGATCCCTCCAAAAATGGAAATACCTTTAACATTTTTCTTAACACCTTAGCTATCAGCCAGCACTATAGTTAGGACCAGGTTCTAGTTAGCTAAGGACAAGGCAGTAATGATTTAGGATATCACATGTTCAGATGGAAAAAGAAATGCTGGTGTACGATGGCATATCTGAACTTACTTAAAGTTTTTTGAGGCATTCATTGACCACATTGGGTTTCCTTGTTAGAGCCTTGCTTTTGTTTTCAAATTGGTAATGAACGTCAGCAGAAAGATCTACCATTTCTGAAACCAGAGCCCATCACCCATCTTCAAGAAGCAGTACACAGACTACAGGGCACAACTGGGCCCTACTTCTGACTCCAGTACAGAATCTCCAGCCCTTTTGGGTTCTCAATACCAGGAGACTCAACTAATGGGTTTATTTTGCTCACGTATATTTTAAAATAAATTGTATTTTAGCTGGTATGGTAGATTTCAAAAATGACCTCCCTGGATCCAGGCCCATTGCCCAGATATGATTTTCCAGCTCTTCCCATCAAGCTGTGGAATCCATTTCTCCACTGTCTGAATATCACCAGTTTTGAAACTTATTTTGGTCAACAGAATGACAAAAGTGTCAGTTTGTCAGTTCTGAGCCTTGGCCTTTTAAGAGTATGTGCACTTCTCTTCTTTCCTGGGGCCCTGCCCTGGCTAGGATAAGAGACACATGGAGTAAAAATGGGCTATCCCAGTGGAAGTCATTTGGAAACGTCCAACCCTAACCAACCTGGGTGCTGACCACAGACAAGTAAGTGGTCCTAGCGTAGGCCAGAAGAACCACTGAACTGAGCCCAGCCCAAATCACGAACCTGCAGAATCATGCATTAACAAAATGGTTGTTTAAGCCACTAAGCAAAGGGGTGCTTTGTTGAGCTACAAAAACCAGCTACTACAGAGAGAGAATTAGCTTTTGCCAGATGGCCACAGGCAGCATAGAAAGATAATCAAAGTCTGGGCGATCACACTCACGTGTATCTGCCCTGAGACTTTATCTTCTGTTTAGTATTCCCTATACGCCAGGACTGTGCAGAGGCATGTGAGTCTCAGTCATTTGGCAGGCATTAATTATTTGACCATGTATCACTGCCATTTCCAGGAGAACTTGATAATACCCAACGGCTGCTCACTTCCAATTCCAAGAAAGCTAAGAGAAGAAAAAATAATAATGGGTCTCAACACATTTGTAGTAATCACTGGCTGCATAATTAAAATAAAAATCTGTCATCTACAGCCAGGGGTAAAGCAGGTAAAATTAAACATAAACTGTCATAAAAATAATTAAAAACTAGACTTTTAAATTAAAAGACATCTTTTAATAATTAGTTAACATTTGCTATTGTTCTAAACAGACTTGCCGTTAACCTTTAACACGTTGCTCAGGCGGTCCTTTCTTAGCTGAATTTTAATTATGCTTGAGGGAAAGTAAAAAAAAGTGATCTATTCATTAATCTATTAAGTGCCTGTCCTGTATAAGGTAGGCCTTCAATGGGATGCCTCAAAAAATAGGACAGTCCGTGCTTTCAGTAATATGACCATACAGAAGGGAAGATAAGTACTCCAAAATATCACTTAATTGTTGAGTCCTAGTTAATTGACATAAAGAAAAGGACTTCTCAAGAAGGTAACATCTGAACTACTTGTAGAGATGGGGCACGAGGTTGGTATTTAGAACACACCAATGCTATACATGGCTGCAAAGGAAGCAACTGATGGACAACTTCACGTTCAACAGCAGATTAAGTTCTAGCAACTCCCAGGAAGAGGACTGTCAACACTCTTGTTTCAGAAAACAACCCCTATTCATCCCTTAGAGGTCCATCCAAGTTTCCTTAAGCAAATAAATCTTCTTAGAGCTATACATTCTAGCAGCAGAGGAATGAGAGTCACGAGGCAACTCTGGCTAAAAGAGCTTCTGCAGAAAGACCAGGGATCTGATTTCTCCCAATTCCAGCTGTTCCAAGTCACAAAAGGGTCATGACTATCTTCTGTTACCTTTATGGGGGCCCATCCGCTGTTCCCTGGGTTGAGTATTTTCAATGAATTGTGTATTTGGCGTTACAGCACCACTATGGCTTTAAGACAATGTTTGATTTGGTCTAGCTGATTGGAAGGAACAGAACTAACTTTGAACAATGAACAAATGTTTCCCTCCTCACAAATAGAAGCTTCCAGCTCCCGCAAGCACGTCTTCCTCCTACCTGCCTCTGTGCCCAGTTACTCTGCCTTTCCTCTAGATGGTGTGGGTAAAAGACCATGATCCTAGACAAAACACACTCCCCCTATCTGCACCATCTTTTTCCTTTTCAACACTCAAGGCAATCAATTCATCAGTGTTTCCCTCTTTTTGTATTGTTATTTTTCCTTGTTCTTATAAGTCACATGATTGTATTTTCCCATTTATAAGAAAATGATTTTCCCTTAATCATTTCTGTCTTCCAGCAAACAAACAAAACTTTTTACTTTCTCCTTTCACAAAATTCCTTAAAAGAGAAATCTATACTCACCATCATCAATTTCTCCTGTCCCATTCTCTATTAAAACCATGTCGACCAAGATTTGCCCCCTCATTCCAATTAATCTCTTCTTACAAAATCATCAGTGGTCTGCATGCTTCTCAGGCTAACAGTTATCTGTCCTTATCTTAGTCCTATCTTAGTAGCTTTGCACAAAGCTGAAAACTCCCTCCTCCTTAAAAACATTTATTCTCTTAATGTCCATGGCATTGCATTCCCATTGTTTCTCTCCTGTACTCTAAGCACTTATTCTAATATTCCTTTGCTAGTTCCTCACCATCTTCATGGCATTGGCAATTCCAAGTGCCCCAGGGTTCAGGCCTTGGTTTTTGTCATTGTTTTACCTGAACTCATTCTTTTGATGATGTTTCAGATATACACATGAGCATATAAAAGAGGCTCCAAAATTCATCTCCACAGCCTGGACCTCTCCTCTAATCATCTCACTATCTGATGGCCTCTCTACCTGAATGACTAACACATACCTTACACATAACAGGCCCAGACTGAACTTCATCTTATTTTATTACAGGACCTTCACTGTCCTTCCCATCTCAGAATATGGAAATTCCTTACTTCCAGCCAATTGGGCAAAAATCCTTGCCATCATCCTTAACACCATTCTCTCATACTGCACATCTGAACTATCAGCAAATTTAATGGACTAGGCATCAAAATATTTTAAAAATCCAACCAATTCAGTGACTTATCATTACATCTACTACAAGACCTTGGCTAGCCATCACTATCACCTATAATATTATGATGGCTTCTTATCTTGTATCTACACACACACACACACACACACACACACACCCCGTTCATTCCCAGGCACCATTAGCCTTTGTACTTGCTTTTCTTCTTTCTCCTTTCTGGTTTTCCTCAGCTATCTTCATAGATGTCTCTCTTACTTCTTTCTTAAAAGAAGTAAGAGTTGCCATCTTATTTTGTGAGGTCTTCCTCCTTGGCCTTTTTTCTAGAATGTCAACCAGCATCACCACCACTATTCTTCTCAATCCCCTTTCTTGCTTGACTTTCTTCTCCTTAGCAGCTCTATCCATCTAAAGTTTAACATAATTAAATTATTGATCCCTTGTCTATGGAATATAAGCTATACAAAGCTAAGGATTTGGGGCTAATCACAGCCTGTATTGATTTCATTCTTGTTACTAGCCAATCATTTTTTTTTTCCCCAACCTAACACCTTGTCAGGTGATTTGTAGTTTATACCAAAAGAGGTTGATTATATTTCTCTGCCTCATTGCTGTTGGGCTCAGCCATAAAACTTGCTTTGATCAATGGAATTTAGGCAGACGTGGTTGTGTGGCAGATCCCACCCTAGGCTTTAAGAGGAACTATATGTTTCCACACTCTTTTTATACTTTTGTCATTGCTATGAGAAGCACATGCCTTATGTAGATACTGGTCCCAGAAGGTTATGGACTATATGTTGTACACTCAAACAACCTATAGAACCTGTAGGTTAGAGCCTTGCTCAGCTGAGCCCAAGCTTGATCAGCCAGACCCTAATCACCTGACACATACACAAAAGAGAAATCCATATTATTTTATGTCACTGAGATGCTGAGATTGCTGTGCACCAACAGCCAACTAATATACTGTTACATCCACAGATCCTGGCACATAATAAGTACCTGATTAAAAAAAAAAACTGATGAATAAATATCCATGAATCATTTTATCTTTGGGAGTCATTAGTGCTTACCAAATATTCTGTCTTTGCATCTTCTCACAGAGATCGCAGGGCCACATGACTAGTTCCAACCAATGAACTATGAACTAAAGCGACAGTGTCATTTCCAGGCTACAGCCTTTATTGCAAGACATTCTAAGCCTTTATTTTTCCCTCTGGTAGTGAGAAGGAATTTTTGCAATGATAGCTGCTTTCTGTGCAGGAGCAGTGAACAGACCCTCCTGCTCACCTGCTCGACATGTAACTTCCATGAGAAATAACCTGTTGCTGCCTTTAAACACTGAGATTTCTGGTTTGTTTGTTACTGTAACATAAACTAACTTATATCTTATCTCTGTAAGACTATATACAAATGAGACAGGTTTAGAGTCATTTTGTTATTTATTATTATATTCCAATATAATATTTATTATTTATTATTAATTCCAAGTGGTATTGGGGTACCATCCTTATATCCTTGTTTTGTGAGGTAGTAAGTTTTTTAATAGAAGTTTTTGCTCTAAAGGAACTTGGGTTGAAATCTGGAAACACATATTGGATATGTGACATTACATAAATCATTTAAGCACTCTGGCCATGCTTCTTATTTGACAAATAGGACTAATAATATCCCTCTCAGAGGTTATTGTTGTCATTCATTCATATACCTGGCATTTATTGAGGATGTTTTGAGCTCAGATTTTGAGCTCAAGGAGTTTAATGTCCAGGCAGGGGCAAGCCAGAGGCCCATATCACTGTGTTAGCAGGCATGGCATGGGACATCTGTCAGGGGAAGCAGGAAGACACCATGCATGACTCAGAAGCAATTACCTGGGCCAGAGAAAAGCATAACTTGGAGCCTAGTTTCTAAACAAGCATCATTCTCCATGCTTAGCTCTCTGGCCCATTAAGTTGATCTCTATCACTTCTTTGCAAAAGTGCCTGCTTCTCATTCAAGAGTACCTAATGTTTTATTTTTATATTTTTTAAAAGATTTTATTTACTTATTTGAGAGAGAGAAAGAGAGCATAAGCAGAGGCAGGGAGAGGGAGAAGCAGACTCCTCACTGAGCAGGGAGCCTGACACAGGGCTCCATCCCAATACCCTGGGATCACAACCTGAGCCAAAGGCAGATGTTTAACTAACTGAGCCACCCAGGGGCCCCAGTACTTAATGTTTGCTGTCCTGGATAGCATCATGGCCCTAGAAAAGTTGATGTCTGGTAAACTTCCAATTCCTACAGAACCATTTCAGGCCATTGGAACTCCTTGCAACTCTCCTCCTTTCACTGAACTCTCTCTCCTTTCACTGAGGCCACTGCAATCTTTAGTTATAAATTTTGTGATTATTTAAACACCAATCACCTCACTCAATAAGTTGTTATGTTTCATGAGGACAAAGTCTATTTGATATACCCGGTGCATAGTACAGTGTTGATATATAGTAAAAGTCCAATGAACAATTGGTGAATGAATGAATAGATGAGTGTCAGGTATTCCATCTCTACTGTGTCACTCCATCCAAATCATCACCAAAGTTAAGTTCAGAAGCGTTTGACGAATCTGAATGCTTAAAGAGGAAAATATCCAAATAAACTGAATTTACCTAAAATATAACCTAAATTTTCCTATGCAGAAACTTTTATATTTTAGAAGAGATCCAACATACCAATTTCAAATTTTAAGATAAATAAGTACTAGAAATGTAATGTACAACATGATGACTATAGTTAGCACTACTGTGTAAGAGAATAAATCCTAAGAGCTATAACAAGAATTTTTTTCTGTTCTTTATATTGTATGTATATGAGATGATAAATGTTAGCTGAACCTACTGTGATAATCATTTCACAATATATGTAAATCAAACCATCATTTCATGTGCCTTAAACTTTACAATGATGTATATCAGATACTTCTCAATAAAACTGGAAAGAAATAAAAGAGAAAGATATTTAAGCCAAATGAAGGACTATCTAATGGTGGAATTTCTGTCTAGAGGGATATTTAATAGAAAAGCAACAAGAAAGTATTTTGAAGCATTTTTCACATGCATTATCATGCTGTTCTTCAAATTACACCATCTGTGTAATTGTTTACTTGTAAGATTGACCAAGACTAAGAGAATAGAGAAGCAAAAAAGCATTTGGAAAAAAAATACACAGTTTTTCCTAAATCTGGATAATTTTTATTCATCCTACCCTCATTAAAAGTGAGGAACTAATTGAATTAAGTGTGTGCTAGAAATTAGAATAACTACCCTTTGAAATGTAAATGCCTGGGCACATAAAGAACAATTAAAGAAGCAGCCCAGATAAAGAGTCTGTAATGAATTCTGATGTAGCCAAACATTTTAGGTTGTGCTTTTCATGCCACTTTATTTGGAAATGCTTCACCATAATGTGACGTACCAAAATAACTTAGGCAAGAATATTTCTTTTTTTTCTTTTTAGCAAGAATGAACTGTAAAACATTCTGTGCTTGGATATAAAACTGAAATCAAAGTACTCAAGAAGTAATTCCTCACCATAAATGCTAACTCTGTAAAGAGTAAGAGAGTAACAAGTATGTAAAGAGTGTGGGCTTCCATCTGAGTGTTGGGATGCTGAACCAAATTATATAAATACTTGGTTTGTATGGAAAATCAACTCATTTAGCACTGTCAATGGCTCTAAAAACTGCATGTTTCTTATTTTATACATATCATCTGCTCAATTTGCCTTTAATTTACTGTATAAGTAGTGTGACCTCATTTCATGGAGATGAAGACAACCTCATATTCATTCACAAGCAATAATTATGGATTGCAGAAGGATAACATAATGAGAAGATCCCGTTTGCATAAAATTGCTATTTTAATGTTGGATGCCAGAGCTGGCATTATCAGGGTTTGACACATCTGCCAGACTCAGCTACGGCTCCAATGGGAAACAAAAATATAAGAGGAGTATTGAAAATGTTGAACCCTATTAGATTCAGGGATGGGCATCTCAGCTGACGTCACATGTTATCTTTCTGTATAACAGCATTATCACGGGACTGCCAGCTTACTAAGCATTTATGAGGATTATTTCAATTCAAACTTAAAAACAACCCTACGAGGTCAGTGCTGTTATTAATATTATTTCCATTTAACAGGTGAAGAAAGTAACTTGCCCAAAGCCATGCAGTTAAATAATGGCAGAACCAAAACAATAGATCTGAATACAAAGCCCAAAGTCCTATTACCTCTTTTTTTTAATCTATCTTTTATTCATGTATCTATCCATTTCTCTCTCTCCTCTTCCTTATATCCATCTGTCCATTCAATCATGTTCTTTATCTGTTATTCTCTGTATCTTCATATATCTCTCTGCCCTTGTCTTTCTCTGTTCCCTTTCTAACTCTGTGTCTTTGTCTGACTCCGTCTCAGTCCTCATGAGTTTCTATCTGCCCTTCTTATTCCTTGTTTCTCTGTCTTCCATTTCTTTTCTTTCCTTCACTCTTTCAATCCCTCTATTCATATAATTCTTTACCTATCACCCATTTATACATCCATCCCTGTATTTGTCTTGATTTCTTTATTCATTCATCCATCCACTCAATACTTTCCATATCTCCATATGCTTTTCTGAATCTGTTATGTACTTTCTATTTTTCTAAGTTTCTCTCCCTGACTCTGTCTCTCTCTCTTCCTCTCAGTTTCTCTCCATTCTCCCACTTCTTTCTCTCCATTCAAAGTCACTGCTTATCCAGGTATTTTAGGTGTGACCTTTTCCTCCATCCTGTCTAAGGTCAAGAAATATGTCCCCATGTGTCAAAGTTATATGCCTCACAAAGACAGTAAAACATTCATGTATGGCTCAACCAAAGGTCATCCCTGTTGCTACTTGATGAAAGACAAAGTACTGAAAGAAAATTATGCATGGGTCTCTTGCATTTCCACATCTCACATCTACCATGAGTGAGGCACCAAATGCCCTTTGTTTCAGATTGTCTTTTCAAATATATTTGTACACTGAGCAGCCTTGGAAGACAAAGATAGTGTCTTCCTCTGAAGTGGAGGGCAGGTTTGCTTACACCCTGGGAAGGTAGCGATTATATCTCTTTCTGGAGGAAAGGGCAGGCCTCCTTACTGTCAAGGGTAAATAAGATAATGCCCCAGTGAGCAAAGGGAGGGCATATCTGCCCATATGCAATCCAGGTTCTTTACGCGTAAGGTTCTTCTCTTGTAATGAAAACCTCCTACATGTACAGACATCTATTTGGGCATCTGTGTAGCCCCTGTTGGACTTGAAGGTCAGGAGAACCGAAACAAATGTGCTAGTGCTCATGCTGCTGGCTGTGTCCTCAGTAATAAAGCCCTATATTCTGCATTCTCCCAGCATCCATAAAAGGGCAGCAGGCTAACTCATTAGTTAACAAGTGCCTAAAAATCTCAGTCCCTTCACAGTTTCTACCTCAAAGCTGTACCTTTTTTTCATTCTGTCTCATAACAGTGCCCTACTGTCATCAAAAGTTGTTTTTTATATTCCAGATCTTGAAAAAGAGAAGGTTTTAACCAAATTCTTCCAGCTTCCTGTTGTCTATTGGAAAGTGACAACTACGGGCAACAACAAACTCAGGTATCCCCAATCCATCTGCATTTCAATGAGGAAGAAAACCCTTTTTAATTGGTGTACTTCACAATGCTCCCCCCACCGCCCCCTCCTAAATTTGGTGGAGTAATTTGTCACTTGGGTATGACTAGGCATGTTCGAGCTTTGCCACCTTTCCAAAGCCAATATGTCAGAAGGATCACATGTCAGCGTGGACTGGAAGGGCTGAAACCGGGAGAGTATGGTTCTATCAGTTGTGCTAGGTGACCCAGCTCTCACCCTCTCAGCTTTACCTCTGATCTAGCTGTGGCTGTAGCCGGCAGGTTCTTAACAGGCTTTGACTTACTTCATACCCACCGAGTCTCATCTCAGTTGCCCTCTGAGTCTTTCCTTTTCTATTCTGAGGTTTCTCTGATGTTCCAAAATCAAGTAACAGTCCACTCCTTGGGCACAAATGCATTCCTAGAAGTACAGGGCTTGTAGTGCCCCAGGGAGGGCCCTCAAACACGGGGGCATGAGGGCTGATGGATAAATGTGTCCTGAGGTTTGCTCTTTGTTGGAAAATTCTGAGAGACATATCTAAGTAGTAGAGAAAGCCCTGGAAAGGAACAAATCCAAGGGGCCCATAGCAGTGACTTCAACAAAATCACTTCCTATGGCTTTTTCTTCCTTTTTTTTTTTTTTAACTCCCCCTTGTCCCTCTATCCTTGTCTCTGAGACCACCTCACAAATAAATTACCAGTACACAAGCTCCTGCCTCAGGTCCTACAAGGTAATCCACTGATAGAGTAGAAAGACCAAGGTCTCTGGAACCAGACAGACTTGAATCTATACATCATCTCTTCCACTTTCTGGGCTGGGAGATCTTGAACAAGTCGCTTAATTTCTGTGAGCTTTAGCTTTGTGAGATAGAAAAAATAATACCTTGCCCAGGTGGGCATATTGATTATCAATTTAAAAAAATGCAGTCCTTAGCACATGGTCTATCACAGCATCGGTGTTCAACAAATAGCAGCAATTATCATTATTATAGCCTGAGCAAAACCCAGGGGCACCCTGGAAATTAGGGGTACAGAAATGGGTGATATTTTGGCTTCCATGACTATCCAGGGACTGCTAAGCTGCAGGACTTTATCAACTGAAGGACCCAAAACTGCATGAATTATTTATAAATTACTGTTTATAGAAATGGTTGCATCATAAACAGCTTCTGGATTCCATAAACTTATTTATGCACATGGGGACAGATAATGCATTTGAAGAATTAAGCCATGTTGTGGCTCTTTTTCCTTTGGAGTCTCTCTACCCCTTGTTCTCTCCTTAGTCCGGTCAGCTAATCACGGTGCATTTGTGGCCCCAGGGAAGGGATGATACAGGAGAAATGTACAAGTTAAAGAAAAAAAAAAGATTTAAATAAGTCAGTCAGAGAAAGACAGATACTGATTTCACCCATAGGAGGAATTTAAGAAATGAAACAAATGAACAAAGAAAAAAGAGGCAAAAACAAACTCTTAAATATAGGGAACAACCTGGTGGTTGTCAGAGTAGAGGTGGGGGGGGGGGATGGTTGAAACAGGTGAAAGGGATTAAGAATACACTTAGGATGAGCACTGAGTAATGTACAGAACTGCTGAATCATTATATTGTACACCTGAAACTAAAATAACACTGTATACCACTATATAATGTTAATTAAACTTGAATTGAAAAAATAATAAAAAAAATTAAAGATCCAATTCTTTTTTGTTTGTTTGTTTTCATAAACCTAGAGCTTCAGGAGAAAGTCTTTCCTGCTCCATAAATAGTATGGATTTCTCAGAGCTTAAGTTAGGAGCATGAAGTTTCAGACACTGCATGATGAGCCCATAGGGTCAAGGATTAAGACAGGATCCAGAGATGGCCCAGGCTCTCTGTTAAGTGGCTCCTTGCCATCTGTGTGGGATGCAAGTCAAATTCCCCAAACATCCCAGTACACTGCAGTAAGTTCTGTGTATTTCCTCTGATGGGGAAATATGTTCATTGTTCTTCCAGTTATCATCCACTGAAGATCTGTCCTCAAGAGCAACTCGATTTGCAAATGGGCTCCTGAAACTTCATTAAAGTCAACATTCAACTTACTCCTTGTGGGAAATGCCATTTTCAGAATTCCAAGACACCTGTAAGACCCTAAATGAAAGGTGAGACCAGGTATGGAGATGGGAGAGGGTTATGTCTTTTGTATGATGGTCAATATAGACAGGTAACCCTGGCCAGGACAGTAGTAAATCAAACCCTACATCACAGGTATTACTTACCAATATATGCAACATTTTTAAAAGATTTTATTTTTTTATTTGAGAGAGAGAGAGAGAGAACAGGAGAACAGGAGCAGGGAGAGGGACAGTGGGAGAGGGAAAGGGAGAAGCAGAGCCCCCCCCCCCCCCCCCCCCCCCCCCCCCCCCCCCCCGAGCAGGGAGCCTGACATGGGGCTCAATTCAGGACCCTGGGATCATGACCTGGGCCAGGCAGATGCTTAACTGAGTCACCCAGGTGCCCCTATATATGCAACATTTTGAAGAAGTTCAGAACATGGCAACCCAAAATATGCCATATTGACTATTTAGAATTAAAAGCACTTGAACAACAGCTTACACTAGAAAAATCCTCTTGACCTTCCTTCTTTTTCTTAAGAGTGGAAGTTGACATTCTTATGTAAAAGACGCCCTCCCAGTACCAAAAGGAAAGTACATTATCAAGGATGGGAAGTTCAGATCAAGTTCGAACAGACCTTGTTAAAAATCATTTTTACCTTCCTTTAGGTTCCCCACAAAGTTTAGTTACTTTTCCATCACTGTGTCTCTTTGTTCGGCTTAAGACAAAAGCCTAAAGTTCTCTATATTTCTTTGGTTCTCCATTCCTTAGGAAAGGTCCAGTGTTATGTAAAACTCATATTAAATAAAAGTGTATGCTTTGCTCCTGTTAATCTATCTACGTCAATTTAGTAGCAGGAAACAGACTGAAGAGAGTAAAGGTAAAATCTGGCTTTCCTACAATTTCCTACATGTTCATCTGGTTTATGCAATGCATACTTAACAGCCTTTGAGAATCCCAAAGAATGAAGGTCCACACACTTGTGGGTTTCAGCCCCACTAAAGACCATCCCTGCAAGAGGTGAGTCGTGAACGGACTTCAAATACACCTTCCCTCTTAATCCCAATGTGTAATTTCCAAAAGATCCCTACTTTATAGTCATGAATGAATCAGAAAAATGGGCAACTAGAAAAAACAGTCTGGCTAGGAGACACACCAGGCTGGAAGCCGGCCCCCACCAGGGTTAGAGCGTGAGACACCTTGACTGTGGACTTCAGCCTCAGGACTTCTGAGATTATTACCCTCAGTTGGTCATGGGGGTTTTACCTAGCTAGGGGGTGAAAGCTGACCTTGTCCTTCACAATGTCAATGAGGACCAAAGCCCTCTAACTCTAGAGATGCCCTTCGCCATGAAAGAGATAGTGAGTCATACAGGAAAAAGCACTGTGTTTCTGAATAACATTGGAGAAATTGTCCTCTCTCTGTCCCCATTCCTTTACCCTTAATCCCAGGAAAACATTTTTGCGAGGTGCCTCTATTTCAGCTCACTAATGACTGGTGCATATTAATTATCTAATGTGAAGTAACAATTACATTAAAACCTAGCAGCTTAAAGCAACAAAAGTTATATCTCACCTTTTCTGTGGCTCAGGACTCCTGGTATGGCTTAGTTGAGTGCCTGTGGCTCCAAGCCTTACCCAAGGGTGCAGTCAGACTGTCAGTTGGTGCTGCATCTCATCTAAGAGGACGCCTCCATCACGTGTGCGTCTCCACAGGGCTGCCTTACAACATGACACTTGGCTTCTTCCCAGTGCACATGATGAAAGAGAGAGTAAACTCCCAAGACAGAGCCAGTCTTTTATTTTCTTTTTCTTTTTTTTTAATTCTTTTTTTTCTTTTTTTTAATTCTAATATAATTAACATACAATTTATATTAGTTTCAGGTGTCAGTGATTCAACAACTCTGTAGGTTTTCAGTGCTGACCATGAAAAGTGTATTCTTAATTCCTTTCACCTATTTCACTCATCCCCCACTGCCTCCCCTAAGACAAACCCCAGTTTGTTCTCTTTATTTAAGGGTCTGTTTTTTGTTTGCCTCTTTTTCTCTTTGCTCAGTCATTTCTTAAATTCCTAAAATCATGCCTTTCTTTCTCTGACTGACTTACTTCACTTAGCATTATACCTTCTATATCCATTCATGTTGCAAATGGCAACATTTTATTCTTCTTTATGGCTGAGTAATATTCCATTATAGATTCCACATAGAAGTCACAGTCTTTCTACAACCTAGTCTCAGAAGTGACATCCCATCACTTGTTTTGTTTTCCATTTGCTAGATGTGAGTTAGTACTGTAAGGGCCTACTTAGCCAGAGTGACTCCATCTTGGTTAAACAGCCATTTTGTTATTTATGCAGTAAACTTAAATTAACCCTCCCCCCCAGAAAAAGTTAATTAGAAGCAAGTCCAGAAAACTAGTAAAATATGGTTGGCCAGTTCCTAATAACAGAGCCCAGAATACAAGGACGAGTCAGGCCAGGTGGAGACATCCAATCAGTAAAAAGCATACATATTATCTCCCTAACCACCAAAAAATGTAAACCCTGCCTTTTGGGCACCAAACTTGGGCGTCAATTCTGACCAGAGTGATAGGCTAGCTCAAACCAGATGGAACTAGCCAGTCAGCAAAAGACACACGAAACAGTGAGTTAAAATAACAAGATATGGGTTGTGGTTTTACCCAATAAAAGGTAGCCTATAAGATTGGGAGGGGTCACTCTCTTCGGAGGTGGCCCTGGCCGGTCAGTCTGACTTCTAATGCTTGGCATAGAATAAAACTTTGCATAACTTTCGCTTTGTCTCAGTCTTGTTCATTTGATAATGGACCCCAAAAGTATGTGGGCCCAGCCTACACTCAAAACGTGGAGATGATGCCAGTGTAAATGCCAGGAGGTGTGGATCACTGTGGGTCATTCTAGAAGCTGCCTACAACAATAAACTCAATTCTATCTATTAGCACCACAGATGTGGGTCACTCTGCCTCCACAGGTTCTCTAGACTGTTCTGTAGTCATTTCGTTTTACTCCATTTCATTCCATGTGTTTTACCTAAATATTTTCCATTCTTACCAGTTTATTTTTCAGTGGACAACCTGAATTCCTACTTCATAACCGAAGATAAGTGATCTAACCATTGTCCTCCCTAGCTTCTTTCTTTACTTCAGAATTTATCTGTATTTATACCCAATTCCCTCTTCCTTTCTTGTCTCTGAAAGAAAGGATGGGAGTGAGAAAAAAATGTAATTTTGTGAGCAGAGATTTCAGCTCAGATCATGATCTCAAGGTTGTGAAATTGAGCCCTGCATTGGGCTCTGTACTGGGTACTGGGCATGGATCCTACTTAAAACACTCTCTCTCTCTCCCCTTCTGCCCCTCCCCCTCCATCTCCAAAAAATTTTTTTTAATTAAAAAAAAAACATATACTCTAAACTAGAGCTCTGATAATTATTCTTTATCTTTGCAAACGCCTTCAGTACTATCATAGGGCATACACTATTAAGCCTATGGTTCTTGCATGCACATCAAATCCCACCATAGATGATGGTGGTAGAGTCTTTCCCATAGGTCTTGATCTACCCCAGGAGCATGCTGGGAGTTCCAGAGAATTAGTGTGCACAGAAAGAGCCCTTAGCCAATGAGGACAATACCTCAGCCTTCTAACTCCCCAATAGAGCAATTATTTGAGGACCCAGAAGGGGATCATGGCCCACAGAGGTAACCAGTGCCATATGGAGCCATACTAGAGCCTGAGGCAAAAGATATATGTATGCTCCTATCTATAATTTTTAAACATATTTTTAAATGGTTATTCATTTTCATGAAAATATTATTGATGAGTTTATTTCCACTAAAAACAGTAAAATCATAATAAACTTTGTTTTTGATGTAAATAAAGTGTTTCGATTTAAAATAATGGTGTGAATTTTAATACACCTACTTTTCAGTTTTTCTTTTTTTTTTAACTTTTCAGTTTTTCAATATACTTTTCAGTTATTGTTTGGAAGAAAATTCACTGTTTTAAAAAGACATAAAAATGTATTTTTATTTATTTTTCCTTTTGACCCAGGCCCCAATATGGCTTAACACAGCATTGTCAGATCCCTTATTTATTTAAAATTTTTATGATTTCTCTGGAGGGGCTTGGGTGGCTCAGTCAGTTAAACCTCTGACTCTTGACATTGGCTCAGATCATAAACTCAGGGTCATGAGACTGAGCCCTATGTAGTGCTCTCTGCTCAGTGGGGAGTCTGCTGGAGAGTCTCCCTCTCTCTTTGCCCCTCCTCTCTTTCTTTCTAGCTCTAAAATAAATAAATCTTTTTTAAAAATTTAAATACTGATTTTTTTTATCAAGGTGTTTTTTGGTGTTAATTTTGATGTTTTAATTTTTTTTATTAAAATATTGTTCATTTTTAATTACTAAATGTTTAGCATTTCTTACATTCTCTATCTGAGGTAAGTGCTTCCCCCACTTCACCCCTGTGGTCATCTGCATGTTCCCTGTTATATGCTTCTCTCCCTTCCCTGCCTCTCCTTTCATCCTGACTCCTGGGATTGTTTTCCAAATAAACTACCTAAAATCTTCACGTTAGGACTGGTTCTTGGAGGAATCCAGATTAAGACATCCTCTGTGGTCTAGCAACGACTGACTGTCACAGAAACATTTCCACCACTGTCCCTCGAAGCTATGCTCAGCCAAGTCAGGGGTTTTTCTACTTCCACCTTAATTAAATATAATAAAATACATGAAAGCCCTTTATCAAAAAGCACTATATAATTATGAGCAATTGTTATCAGCTTGTTTATTCACAGAACTCCCTCTCCCTAGGATCCTTCACCAGTTGAAAAATTAGTCATGCCACTGCTCGCCTGAAGTCACTATTCCCACATCTCCTTGCTCAGATTTATCCTCTTTTTCTCTGCCCCCCCATATTAGTGGTAACCCATGTGATTACCCCTTATATATATATATGTATATATAAGGGGCTTATATCTTGGGTATTTTAATACATCTTATCATTTATTTTATACCGTCAGTCTGCAAAAATGGAGACATACCCATTATACCCTGTCTTGCCGTGGCCTATCTCACACTAAATGTCTGCTGCGTCCAATTAAAGGAAGAATTCAATAATTCAATAAATTCAAAACCAACGACAGAGCCTCCACTTGAGTGAACAGAGCAGGTGGAGATATACACAAATATATTCATAGCCCAACTATCAGAGAACACAATGCACCAGATTACTTGGCTTGATAGGCCTCTCGGTTGGTAGGTTCGGGAACATGCCCGCCCAGCAAGCTGGAGGTAGATTTGGCAAGTAACGGTACATGGAAGTTTTCAGCCTCACCCAACCACTAAAGGTTCTACCTTTCCTGTTACCAAACTCTCTGTGAAGTGTTGCTTGCCTTGATATGCATCGGGTGAGAAATATTCCTAACAGGTGTCCTCAATCAGGTCCAGAATTGGGGCAGGAGAAAAAAAATAGCTGGCATCTGCTCTGATCCTGATGATAGGGCTGATTTAAACCCTGGCAAGCTCTTCTCAAAACCACCTGGCATTAAGTCTCAACACACCCACACATGCCAGTCGGTTAGCATTTTATAGGACTTTCATAAATCTCCAGGTTCTCCAAACTGCTCGACAGACAGCTGAATTTTCCTTGGCCAGGATTAAACTGATCATGCCATCTTCTCCCCCACCTTGCCAACAATTCAGGGCATACATGGCCCAAAGAAAAACACTCCATATTTCCATCCCATAGCCTTTCTCTACCATCTAAGTCATTATCAAGTTGTTCATCACTCTATTATTCATACCGTGGATAGAAGAAACCTAAATCATAGCGTAATGATTAAGGAAATTGTTTCCTTTTCACAGGACTATAAATAGAAAAAATATACTAACAGTAATACACTACTAGTACTATTATTAATTATAATAATTTGGATTATACAAACATGGATTATTTTTTCTCCCCTTCATTCATAATCCATATGAAGTATTATGAATCTGTAGTCCTTTCACAGACGTATCTGAAGTAATGATACAACGTACACATTTTTAAAAGAAGAGCTGCCTGGACATTGTGAACTGGGGAAAAGTCATAAAAGAAGGGCATTTGGGAATGGGACTTTTTAGTCCAATTCTTTGCTTTGATAAAGACATTCACAAATTCTGAAGGTGAGTGGTGTTACTGTGTGTGTTTTTATGTGTATGTGTGACATCTAGTTGTAATCCTCATAAATGTTTAACAACTGGCTCTAACAAGTTATATTTCATGTGTAGCACTTGCTGATTTCTGTGGTATAAATATTCTCATTGTGGCCAAGAGCTAGGTAGAGATGCACACCATTGGTCTCACAAGGATGGAGGAGCCCAGCCAGCCCAGTGCACCACTGGACTTCATTTTCCCATCCAGGGCTTTCCTGAGCCAATGGATAACCACTTACAAGTGGCTCCTAGAGAACAATTACTTGTGGTCAGTTTGAAGCTCTCCTCCAAAGTTCACAGCTCCTTGACAAGACAAACCCACCAAAATACAAGATAGAAGGAGCAGATGAACACCTTGGCCTATCTGTTCCCTTTCCTCAAGTCCCTCTTCTGTCACCTGGACCACTGGAGCTTTATTAGGATTTTAAAGTCCAAAGATCAGAGAAAACTCTGTGTGGGCTTTTTTTTTTCTTTTTTAAAAGATTTATTTATTTATTTGGCAGAGAGAGAAATCACAAGTAGGCAGAGAGGCAGGCAGAGAGAGAGGGGAAAGTAGGCTCCCTGCTGAGCAGAGAGCCTGATTCGGGGCTGAGCCTGAGCCAAAGGCAGAGGCTTAACCCACTGAGCCACCCAGGTGCCTCTTTTTTTCTTTCTTTCTTTCTTTTTTTTTTTAAGAGAAATGGCCAAGTTATGAAAAACATTAAATGTAAAAAAGAAAAAAAAATGAGTAAAGAAGAGCAGTGAGCATAATTTGGATTTTTAAATAAACATGAGAAAACCAAAATATTGTTGGAAAACTGATCAAGGAATTGCAGGGCTAATAGGGTCCTTGGTGAGTATCTAAATTAACAATGCACTGTATAGAAAAGAAACCTGAAGGCGAGAGACTCTTCAGTGATTGACTCAAGTCGGATTTCAACTCACTGTGCTCTGATTCCAAGTACATTGCTTTTGTCATTAATCTGGCACTATATAAAGATTCATGTGAGCTCCAATTTTAGGGGATTATTTGATATAATATTTCAAGACAATAAAGACACTAATTTTTTTTATATTTTCCCCCATTGAGATAGTTCTTTTCTTTCTTTTTTTTAATATCTTCAATCACTTTCTAAGTGCTTTCTAATCTCTAAGCAGAGATTTTTTTTTTTTTAACACCTAACAGAAAGGCATTGATTTTCATGGCAAACGAAACTTCCTCCTAAACTTTATTGCTCCCCAATGCAAAACAGAAGCTAAGCCGTGCACAGTCCACCCCTCCCATTTCATCAAAGGGAGTGTGTCCCGTGCACATCCTGCGAAGAAGCCGCATCTTTGACTTTGCAGCTGATGTTAGTCTTTGGTAATGAAGCTCAGAAATGACTTCCTCAGGAGAACCAGCAGGTTGTTTCTGCGGCTACTGCCAAGAGGCTGCAGCTAGTCACAAGTGACTACATTTCTGACTGAAAGCCCAGACACACTGAAACCTTGTTAAACTAGGCAGTTAAAAAAAAAAAAAAAGGAAACCCAAATTGGTATCCACGCTTATAGCCTCACCCTCAAATTGGTTAATTTTATGAGCATGTCTTGGGGTGTGCAAACCAAGCCACACACATCAGACACACTAGAAAGGTTTCTTGATTTGTCCACATAACTCACGTTAGAATGTCAATGGAGCATTTCTAATTAGGAGCATGCAAATGTTTGTTAATATTCTGTGTCACTAGTTGGAATAGAGATTCAGTCTCAGGATAAAAATTAGACACTCATGCTACAATACAAGCAGCAAGAAGAAAATAACTGGTTTGGCAATGAAAACATCAATGTAAACCCGTTGCTGAGGTTTCATAAATTTCGTGAAAACCTTTTTAGGCACAATTCTTGGGCTGATATACAAAATCAATAAGCTTCCAATATTCACTATCAATTTCTTCTGGGTTATTTTGGACAGAGATCAGAAGGTATCCAATAGGCCTAGAGAATAATATTTTGGGAAAACGGGATGACCATTACTCCAAAAACCCTCACTTTTGTGGTTGATACTTTTCTTGCAATGAGGGTGTGAAATGTAGAAAATCCACTCACATACTACGACGGATTCATGTAATGATTTGAATGAATCTGGACTGCAGCATCATACTTAAGAGAATGCTTCAACATAGCTTAAGAGTTATTTACTTACTTATCTACTTTCAGAGCTGGCAGATAACTTGAGGAGACTCTATGGTCACTTGATAGAGTGTGGTCTCAGATTCACAGCACTGACATCACCTTGGAGATATTAGAAGGATGGGATCCTCAACCTACTGAATCCTAAACCTACTGAAGAGTTTGCATTTAACCAACATCCCAGGGGATTCCAATGCACATTAAAGTTCAGATGTGCTGATTTAGACCCATTTCACATCTGGAACAACTAAGAAATTGTTTCAAGGGCTCATAGCTGGTTAACAAATGATCAAACCTCAAGCCCAGGGCTCTTGAATTCCAGAAGTATGCCTTTCCCCTGCTTTCCTTTCTGCCCTTTGATACATTTTTAAGCAAAATGGGCAACTCTTCCCACACAACCGCTTAATACTAGTTCAGTTGCTATTAATGTCAGTCATTGCCAGTGTTAGGTGTGGCTGGATCTATGCTTTGCCATGTTTTAAATTTTGACATCCTTTTATGTTAATGCAGTCCCAACTTTGACATGAGTGCAATGGCTATAAAGTCATGAAGGGGGCATTTGTATCGGTTGGCAAAGATAGCCCTACTCAGGAGGACTAGAGCAGGGTTTTTGAGAGTCTTCGTCCATGTACCAGCAAATCAGAGCAGCTCATCCCCCCACCCTCACTGATCCAATTAAGAAGAAGCAGAATGAAGCCTTGACATAGCTGCATTTTCCTGGAAACAACAAAGTAGAACTTCCTTTCAGAAGGATGACTAAGTACAGACCAACACCAGGGAAAAGTTCAACTGATAACTTTCAGTGAACAGGAGATTCACAGCTGGTGAGTGATTTGGAAGCAGATCATAGGAAAAGTGGTTTATCTTCTATTACCCTAAGCGGAATGAGCTAAAGAATATGGCTTGTTTTCTCCAGTCTCTTAAATCATATCAATGAAAAACAACAGCTAGTACACAGCAGGAAAGCAGGGAGGGAGGAGATGGCACTGAAGCTGGAGCTGAGTCATTGCAAACAGGCAACCATCTCCTTAGTGTTTCAGCTGAAAGTCTGAAAACTAGCACAACAAATTTGCAGTTGACTTTGACCACGTAGTTTGCCAGATACCCATATATTAAGACTCTTTTACATGATTGAAGCCAAAAGGGAACAGGAGATGTCATTGCCATTTGACAGTTAAGAAGCTGAGGCTTAGAAGAGTTCAAAGACACTCTCAAGGTCATACGGTAAGATGAAAACGAGGATGAAGATCCTGTGTCTCCGATCATTCAGGGCTCAAATTTGGCATAATACACACACTGGCAGCCTAAATTTCAAGCTAGATTTCCCAAATGGAAGGAATCTTGCTTATTTTTTGTTTAACACATTCCTAGAAGAGACCATTTAATAAAAACAGACGTAAATCTCAAGATCAAGAATATAGGTTTGCTTTGGAGGAATCTATTCTGTGGAATTTAAAATGTTGACATCCTTTATGTTAATAATATCCAGCCTTAGAAATTTGGGTCAAGTGTGAGGAAGGTCAAGAAAAATCTGTCTGCATCAGTTGGCAAAGAATAAAGCATTTAAGAGGACTGGACAGGGGTCCTTGAAGTCTTTGGGGCTTAATTAGTGTCTCAGTAGTACCTGTGGCTTTGAGCAGTGCTCCTACTTCTGCTTCCCAACTTTAGGCAAGGATAATTTGGCCTCAAAGCTACAGACAGCTGTGAAATTGAATGCTCTATTGGAGCATTTTAAATAGCACATTTGGCCCTTTGGAGGTAACTAAATGGGTTTCACTTCTACAGATTTATACAACTTGCTCTTCTGCCCAAATTGCTACCTCTTCCGCCTGACTCCCTGGCAGTGCTTTCTAATAGAGTCCTTCATTCCTCACTCCCTATAGCATGTAAGGTAAGCTGGGACGGACTTCACACAAAGCTGGGAAAACTTTCTTCCTTTCAGATGCTAGAATTTTTATTTTTAGGCAAAACATCTCTTCCCTTCCATAGCAACACACTGAAAAGAACAAACTGCAGACTGTCTAGTCTTGCAACCTAGCAGCGAAGGGATGGTTTAAGAAATGGTTTTCAACCTTGTCTGCGCATCAGAGTCATCTGGGGAGCAGCAACTCATCCCCATGTCAGACTATTAGCCAGTCCATTTTGAGCAAAACCAGCTGGGTGAGCCCAGCATTGGCTTCCCTTAAGGAATTCACCAGGTAGGTCCAGTGTTTAGCTAAATTTGAGACCATGTGATTTAAAGCAATTCTTCTCGGACTTTGGTGAGCATCTGTACCACCTGGAGGCTCCTGCGCCCAACAACCAGTTAGCAGGGAACTCAGTGCTGCTCAGAGTGTGGCCCTCCAGCCAGCACAATGGCATCCCCCGGAGCTTGTTAGAAATGCATATTTTCAGGTCCCACCCAGGACCGAGTCACTACTGGTGAAGCTTCTGAATCATCAGGATTACTAAATCTCCAAGCACTACTGATGTTCTAAAGTCTGAGCACCGCTGGTCTAAAGAAAATGGTAAGTGAGGCACCTGGGTGGCTCGGCTGGTTAAGCATTTGACTTGATTTGGGCTCAGGTCATGATCTCAGGGTTATGAGATCAAACCTTGTGCTGGGCTCTGTGCTGAGGGTGGAGGCTGCTTAAGACTCTCTCTCTGGGGTGCCTAGGTGGCTCAGTGGGTTAAGCCACTGCCTTTGGCTCAGGTCATGATCTCAGGGTCCTGGAATCGAGTCCCACCTCGGGTTTTCTGCTCAGCAGGGAGCCTGCTTCCCTCTCTTTCTCTGCCTGCTCTCTACCTACTTGTGATCTCTCTCTGTCAAATAAATAAATACAATCTTTAAAAAAAAAAAAGATTCTCTCTTTTGCTCTCCCTCTGCCACACCCCCGTTTGTGCTCTCTCTCTAAAAATATATAGAAAGAAAGAAGCTGGCAAATAAGAATGCCTTAGCACTGATAACAGCTGAAAATAATATCTCAGCACTACTATTTCAGGCAATGATAATATTTCAATTTCTCACTAACTGCCTGATTTTTCAATTGATTCCACAAAACTCTGATACCTGTAGAAGACCTAGCCAAATCCATTTCTGAAACAACTCCCCATCCCACCTTGTCCATTTGGATGAAACTTCCTTATTCTCTCACAGACGGTACCTTTTAATGCTGAGGTCAGCTCAAAAGAAAAGAATCCCATATTGCTAAATCAAGTCTTCATGAAAATTAATGCAATGATAGGTCTGCCAAGGACCTAGAATCTCATTTTCCTTCAAGTCTGCAGAAAGGGAGTTTAACTTGAAAGCAAAGCCCATGACATCTCTGAGGGAAGTGTCTAGGATAAAAATATATGTAGGAAGACCAATGTATTTGCTCCTGCTTCAATCAGAAATGCTGTTCTCATTCAAGCCTCTAGCCTGCTTCATGAGGCTCAGACGGGGCTCGGACACAAAGCATACAGAAGAAAGAGCTTCTACCTGTCCCCAAAGCACAGTCCCATTCTCCAGCCCCTCTTCCTCTAACACACATCCTTAGAAAGAACACCTTGTTCACCTCTCTTGACCCCGATTATCTATCTGCCAGTCCTCTGAGTTACCTGAGCCCCCATACTTTAGTTTCTGTTCAGTCATTGTCTGCGATCAGACAAAAATTGTCCTAAAGCTGAAACAGAATGTCAAAGTCACTAACCATTCCAGGGTTATATTTCAGTATTATCTTTGACCGTGAGCGGTGTTATATGCAACTGTGAACTAGCCCCTTTTAACTTATGAAACTCCAGACAAAGATTTGAAGGTCCTGATCATTGATACACAGATCATGCCTTCTTGGCCTCCATCCATTTTGAGCTCACTGACAAAAGTGGAGACTATCACTTATAAGCACAAGTCAACTTTTTTCCCCTATTAAAATGCTACCTCACTTAGCAATATGTGGTAAAAAAAAAAAAAAATCACTAGTGTTTCAGACACCTGATTGACATCAGGGAAACACACGAGAAAAGTAGACTAAATATTTTCTCTTTGAGATTTTGAGTGGCAGGACCAAGAATCTGCCTTTTCCAGCAAGAAGAAAGAAAGATAAATCTGAGAACAGTGGGGGTGAACCTGATCTAAGTCAAAGCTCCCCATGGAGAGCAGCAAATTTCTGATGCTGGGTGTGGGTTGTGCATAATATTTTATTATTTCCCACCCTTCTTGGCTTACAGATGTTGCAAGAAGAATAGAATGCCTGGAATCAGGGAAAATATGCAGATTAAATAATTGTGAGCAAGCCTGAGACCATGGCGAGTCTCTCTCGCTCAGGTTGTCTTCCTTGTTGTGAGTTTTAATATAACAGCCTCCCCCCTTCAAATTATATTTTAAAAATTGGGCTCACTTTGCACATTCATGTACATCCTCCTTAGGAAGGTGCTTTGCAACCAGGAAGCTGAATGCTAGTGCAGGGGTTGCTATGGTAAGCAATCTTTTCTATTGAGCAGAAGAATAAATAGTTCTATGAATTCTTAAATCAATAGCTAGGGCTGAACAGGCTATAACCAGGTATTTTAGGCCCTAAATATAGACTTACAGCTAGAAGATAGTGTTTTCTCTGTAAAATCCTAATATATTTGTAGATGCTTCAGGAAATTTTGTGTTCACCTTTTGAAGCTGATTATTGATATTTTTTTCAGGGTTTTTACGTAACTCTGTAACATTGTTTTTAAAAAAGCTTTTTACTTTCACCAAATAAAGGCAGCTGAGGAAAAGAAAATACTGATTTTCGTGGCTGGGAAAAGAAGCTTTTGTGGAATTAGACCCTAATTAATGAATGCTTAATGAGCTAGAAGTGTTTAATGAACATTAAATAATAACAGTACCATAGGTGTGCATTTTATTAAAAAGGCCATTATCTAAACAACAAGCTTTGTTTTGGTTCTTGAGAAACCTAATTATCCATATGCTGAATGGTTCTCCTTTATCCCTCTGGCCCTTTTCCACTTGAGGGCAAGGGGAACTTATCTCCGTGGACCAATGAATAAGCTCCTTACAGCTGGGCTTCCGAGGTGGGAAAGTGGGCTAGGCTCCCTGCTGCCAAGGTGATGCTAGCTGGCTGAGATTCTCCCCTAGACACGGCTCCTGGGTACTGATAACTCTTTTCTCCCTCAGCTCATTCCACCCCAGGTGTGATAAAGAGCCCCGCAAGATTGCCATAGCTCCAGGGGCTTCAAAATTCTATGTTGGTTCCCCTTAATCCTGCCAGCAATTGTGTAAACATATTCCTTTAAGTTTCCTCAAATTCCCCATCTGACTGTGTATCTGGTTCTTTCTGGGGCCCTGCCTACTACTCTTAGGGGGTCCATTCTTCATTAGGATGAGAAAATAAATAGAAGACATCGCTAAATTTTTATTTAAGTGCATATTTTTAAGCATATATTTTAAGATATAACTATGGCATTGGGCTATTTCAATGCCAAATTAGCCACCTCCCTGTTGATATAATTAGAGTAAAAAATATTCACTCTCTCGTATTCTTCTGAATCACTCTGATTCATAATTTGTACCGTATTTACATATTTTTTTTTCCTGCATATTTTCCATGGGCTTCTCCACCAGAGTGGTGACTCTGTGAAAGCAGCTTTCCTGGTGGCTTTTGTACTCATCAGAGGACAAAGATCGCCAGGAAAGAGCATGAAAATTCAACCTGGTCTTAAGGAAGGGGCTGGAAAGAAGCTTTCCTCTGTGCATTTTGCCTTTTGCTACCACTGGCCACTTCCATCTGATAAGTATGCCTGTTGGAGGGAGACCTCCAACTTAACATTTTTTTCTCTATATTCAAAAGTCTCTTGGGTCAACTTATCAGTTGTAACAGACACACACTGAACAAAAACCTGGGTGCCTTATCTTGGGCAGGTACCTCTTCTTGGAGCCTTATGAATGCTGAGGTATAGCTTATAAGTAGCTCACTCTTTTCCCAGGTCTCTGTCTTTCTGTTTCCCCATAGGGCTGTGACCTCCGTCAAATCCCAAGACTCTGCCTCCCTCCATAAAGAGGCAGGCCCGCCAGCATCCGGATGGCACAGCATTTAGTTAATTAGCATAACCCTTGAACAGGCCTGTCCCTCTCTGTAGGACTTGAAATGATAAATGACTCTGTCATTTGGACTCTAAAGGGATAATCATCATTTTCCAGACCTATCATCCACTCTCGGGAGAGTACTGGGTGATGGTACGCTGGGACATTTTGCCTATGCACACAGCATTGGTGGCAAGAACCTGCATCTCTTACTAACCTAAAAAGCAGACACTGGATAGAGCCCCAGGACGTCAAAGAAGTTAGTGCTGCTTTCAAAACTGCCTAATTTGCAACCAAAGAACAGCTTAGGCCCAGAAAGCAATAATCTTACTAAATTTAAATTGGAAATTCACAGTGTTATAAATGAAACGTAGTCACATGCACCTTCAGCTAAGTCGACAGCACCCTCCAAACTCTCAAAAAAGAAGCTACAAGTGTCTACTCAGTATGAACCTTTACGAATCCTGTGACCCAGTGATCCCACTCAGAGGTGTATATCAAAAGAAATACATACACGGGTTCCACAAAAGTCATAGAGTGCAATGTTCATAGCAGCTTTATTCCTAATATCTAAAAAATAGACTCTTGCAAATAATTAGTGAACAGTAGAGTGCCAGACAGAAGTTTCTTTGTAAATGTTGGATGCATGAATAAATACAATACACTGACAACTTCTTCTTACAAAAGCTAACTGTTGACAATCAACACTCCTACATATACCTTCTTATATGTTAGATAGGAATTTCATGGTGCAGCGTTTTTTTTGTTTTTTTTTTTTGTTTTGTTTTTTTTTTCCCCCACTCAACAATATTTATTAAGCATCTGTTGTATCCAGCTGAGGATACACAAGTAAATTAAGGGGACAAAATCCATTCTTCATGAAGCTTAGTTTCATAGTCGAGTCAGAAAATATGAAAACAAAAGTATATATAGTATGTAGTATAAAGAGGAACAATCTACAACTTTACATAAAAATATGGATTCATCTCACATAGTATTAAGTTAATGAGGCGAGATGCAGGAGTATATGCTCCATGACTCCTTTTATCTAAACAGAAATGGGCAAAAATAACATATGTTCATCAAAGTCAGAATAATGGCTACCCTTGGGAGCACAGTAACTAGAAGGGAGTGTGAAAGCAGCTTCCGCCATGCTGGAAAAATTCTGTTTTGTTTTGTTTTGTTTTGTTTTGTTTTAAGATTTTATTTATTTATTTGACAGAGAGAGAGAAAGATCACACGTAGGCAGAGAGGCAGGCAGAGAGTGAGGGGGAAGCAGGCTCCCTGCTGAGTAGAGAGCCCAATGCTGGGCTCAGTCCCAGGACCCTGAGATCATGACCTGAGCTGAAGGCAGAGGCTCAACCCACTGAGCCACCCAGACGCCCCTAATATTCTATTTCTGGACCGAGTTAACAGTTCAATAAATTTTTCCAAAATTAGCACACCTCATTGAAAGAAAAGATGGCCAGGAATCCAACTGATTTAGTGCAGAATCACTAATTTATTGACCAGGAGCCTTTCATCTTTCCTTAGAACAGGGACAGAGCTGAATTAATGGGGGTCCTTCCAGACAGCTGTCTGAGGTACCATTTTATAAGGAATGCGAATGTCTGACAAGGTATAGAAGAGAGAAAATTGTACTTGCTAGAATTCCTTCCAGAGATGGCATTACACGTGTTTAAAAAGGATCCTTTGACAGTTAAATTTGATAGGACACCCCAGAAAACAACTGAAAAATCTTTGTCATAATTTAAGAAAAGTAGTTGGTTGAATAAAATAGCCATATTCCTATTTCCGACTAATTCTGTGACAATTTGGTTTGTCGTTCAGCAGTGAATTCAGCATTCTCTCTCCCTGTTTCCCTTCATGGACAGAGAATGCATCCAGCTCTGTTGAGGTCAAGTTTGGCTGCATGGCCTGTTTTGGCAATAGAATGTTAGCAGACATACTAAATCACAATCCACATTTGCAAAAAGAGCCTGAGGTGCTTGTCCAAACAGTGATACCAACAATGAGAAGTGGAAGGGCATTAAATACTTGAGGAAGGTTTTATCTTCTCCATTTCATAGACTAAGACTTCAGATTCTTTGTTTTTAACAAGCACCCCAGTGATGCAGATGATGTCAGCTGATGGACCACAGATTGAGCACAAGCACTTATATTTCAGTGTCTTCATTCAGAAAATGGAGATCATATTATCTACTCATAGAGTTGTTTGGGGGCCAATTCAATGGTGTGTCTACATTGTCTAGCACTATGCACAATGAGCGTCATTTTTTTTTTAAATATTTTATTTATTTATTTGACAGAGAGAAATCACAAGTAAGCAGAGAGGCAGGCAGAGAGAGAGGAGGAAGCAGGCTCCCTGCTGAGCAGAAAGCCCGATGTGGGGCTCGAACCCAGGACCTGGGATCATGACCTGAGCCGAAGGCAGCGGCCTAACCCACTGAGCCACCCAGGCGCCCCATGAGCGTCATTTTTATTTAGACTTCCTATCCTATCCCAGACCATGAAAGAGGAGAGCAAATACATGTGGTTAAGCTGTGTGCAAAAATGTAGGAGGCAGAATAAGAGGATGAGTTCAAGACCACCATAGTCACTTGCGACTGTGCAAATTTGGGTGGGTTGTTTAATTCTTTGAATCCCAGTGTTCTCATCTGCAAAAGGAGGAATGATGTCTATTTCTCAAGAATATGAAGATCAAATAAAGTTTGTTCCAGGCACAAGGTGGGCTCTCAAAACTCACTGGTCGAATCCAAATGTGGTTCAGAATTAAGTATACCTAAGGGATCCAGGTCATCCCAAGTTACCAAATTGCAAACTCCAAGAGGAATTGTCCTGTGAGCATACACTAAATAACTACTATGTGCCATGGAACAACTTGACAGGGTATTAGTACCTGTCTAAAAATGCCAGGAGCAGTTAGGGCATGGGATTTCTTTAAAAACACAAATTCCTTTGAAAACAGGGAAGAGGTCATGCCACCTCCCAACCCCCAAAGTCATCCTGCTACACTTAAAAATAAAATCCCAAATGCTCAACAAGCCATACATGGCCCAGCAATTGACTATTGTTCTAAAGGCATGCAACCATCTTGGCCACTCTCCACTTTGCTCACTCTATCCCAGGCTCTTTGCCTTTCTCTCAAAGCACTAAGCACATTCCTGCTCCAGGGCCTTGGCACATGCTGTCTCTCTTCATGAAACACTCTTAACCCAGGCATCTACATGGTTCATTCCTAAGTGATGCCCTTTCATTTTGGTTTTAGCTACCCCCCCCCATTAGAGAGGCCTACCAAACTGCCCAGTTTCAAATATCAAACATCACTCTAACCCCCACTATATCGTTTTCTGCCCTCTTATCTTGCTTTATTTGTCCTCATGGCTCTCATCACTAACTGATATTATACTATATACACTTTTGTTTTTGTATTTTCTGACTCGACCATGAGACTCTAAGATTCATGAAGAATGGATTTTGTCCTTTTAATTTACTTGTGTATCCTCAGCTGGATACAACAGATGCTTAATAAATATTGTTGAGTGGGTAAAAAATAAAATAAAGTAAAATAAAAATAAAATAAAATAAAATAAATGCTGCACCATGAAATTCCTATTTAACATGTAGGAAGGTATGTGTAGGTGTGTTGATTGTCAACATTTAGCTTTTGTAAGAAGTTGTCAGTGTATTTGTATTTATTCACACATCCAACCTTTTTAAAGAAACTTCTGTCTGACACTTTTCTAGAACCTGGGGTACATTAGTGAATGTTGCGGGTTGGGTTCCCTGGGAAACAGACTCTGAGAGGAAGATTACTGGGGAAGAATATTTTGGGGATATGTTCTTGGGGTTGACGCCCATGAAGGTCAGCAAAATATGGAAAGAGAAAAGCTGATCCATGGAGCCCATCACCCATAGAGCTGTGGACATTGCAAGTTCTTCAGAGCAGTCCCAAATTCAGGCAATGATTTTGAGGCTGTGTACTTTTGCATCCAGAAGTCTTTAGACAGGGGCTGGTCCTTAGGGAAGGGCATGAAGTTGGGCAAGATGGAGCTCTTCAGCAGAAGACAATTTCAAAAGAAATAATCTCTTGAGCTTTTAGTCTCCATCATTCCCAGGATCTAGGGGAATGAGTGCTTTTAGTCCTGAAATGTGTGTGTGTGTGTGTGTGTGTGTGTGTGTCTGTGTGTGTCTGTGTTGTGGGATGAGGTCCTGTCACAGACACACACACTGGCACCTACTACATGTAACAAAATGAACAAAGAACCTGTCTTTAAGGAGTTTACATTCTAGTCTGGGAGAGACAGACAATCTAGAAAAAAGTAATTAATCTAGACAGCATAGAGAAAGTGATGGAGAGTCAGTAAGTACCAGAGTGAATGTAAGGGGTAGAATTAAATAGGAAAGTGTAGGCTTCATTGAGCAAGTAAAATCTGAGTAAAGGCTTGAAAGAGGTAAGAAATTTAGCCTAGCAGAAATTAGCCCAGAGGGAGGAGCGTTCTAGTCAATGGGCATAGCTGTTGCAAGTGCCTTCAAGTCGGAACAGCCTTAGCTTGTCCACAGTCTTCTACTCCCAAAACCCTTAACAATTAGGAACAAGTAAGATTTAGTCACAAGGGAAAAAAACCTAAGGACTCATATGCTTTAAATGACACTAGTGATCCACCAGGCAGATCAAAGCACACAACCTCAATTTTAGGACAACAAAGTCCTTATTCCCCACCCTGGCACCAGCAAGCAGTACCAGGAACATAAGGGGGTGATTCCATGGCTGCTTGCCATAGGCCTAGGAGATGCAGGTAAGTTAACTGCTATGCAAAACATTGAAATTTACCAGCCTCTTTCTTTTCTTTTTTTTTTTTTTTTCATTTAAACTCAATTAACCACCTTACAGTACATCATTCGTTTTGTAAGTTCAATAATTCAATAATAATAAAATGTTCAATAATTTATCAGTTTCATATAACACCAGTGCTCATCAGACACTGCTTCTTTTTCCATCAAGCTTACCCTCAGACATGGTTAGTGTTGAACAGCATCTAGAATTCCAGAATATTTGATTCTAGCAGTTCTTGACAGTTCAATAGTTGTTCTGATGGAGACACAGATTACTGAAGCTTTCTACTCTGTCATCTTTTGTGATCCCACACAACATATTTTAGTATTTGGTAAATTAAACTCTGTATGCTTCTTCCATTGTCAGTTTTTTCTAACCACTTTTGCACATTTACTTCTTCAGATAAATATAAGGATAATTTTTGTCATTTCTTAAAAAGAAAGAAAAACAAAACTGTACTAGGATTTTCTCTGTAACTTTAATTAAATATATTGTTTAATTTTGGGAAAATTGACTTATTTCCAATGTTATATCTCATTCTACATAAGATACAGTTCCATATTGATTCTAAACTTCTAAGCCCTTTTGCAGAATTTTATTTTTTTATACAGTACCTGTCCATTTATTGTGGTATTTTATATTTATGAAATAATATTGTTTATAATTTACTATTGTGAATGCAATCATTTTCCCTATTACAACTTCTAAAGAGTTATTATTATATAAGAAAACTCTACTTGATTATTTTGTAATTGGCCACACTACTGAATTCTCCCATTAATTCTAATCATTGTTGCTTTTCTTAAGGTTTCTTGAATGTGTAATCACATAATTTGTAAATAATAATAATTATTTCCTTCCTACTTCTAGTATTTATATCCCTTATATTTTCAGAGCAATTATAAAGAACAGTGATGATTGCAATTGTCCTTCTTTTGTTCCTAGTTTAAATGGGAGATTGCCTAGCTTTTCAGAATTAATCATGATGTTGGCTATTACTGTGTGCTATAAAACCTATATAAATCTATCTATATATACACATATAAATATATGGAAGTTATGTTTTAATAAATATTATTCTTTTTTTTTTTAATTTTTTTATTTTTTTTCAGCATAACAGTATTCATTATTTTTGCACCACACCCAGTGCTCCATGCAATCCGTGCCCTCTACAATACCCACCACCTGGTGCCCCCAACCTCCCACCCCCCAACCCTTCAAAATTCTCAGATCGTTTTCCAGAGTCCATAGTCTCTCATGGTTCACCTCCCCTTCCAATTTCCCTCAACTCCCTTCTCCTCTCCATCTCCCCTTGTCCTCCATGCTATTTGTTATGCTCCACAAATAAGTGAAACCATATGATAATTGACTCTCTCTGCTTGACTTATTTCACTCAGCATAATCTCTTCCAGTCCCGTCCATGTTGCTACAAAACTTGGGGATTCATCCTTTCTTTCTTTTCTTTTTTTTTTTTTTTTTTTACAGCTTTATAAACATATATTTTTATCCCCAGGGGTACAGGTCTGCGAATCGCCAGGTTTACACACTTCACAACACTCACCATAGCACATACCCTCCCCGATATCCATAACCCCACCCCCTCTCCCAACCCCCTCCCCCCATCAACCCTCAGTTTGTTTTGTGAGATTAAGAGTCACTTATGGTTTGTCTCCCTCCCAATCCCATCTTGTTTCATTTACTCTTCTCCTACCCCCTCGACCCCCCATGTTGCATCTCCTCTCCCTCATATCAGGGAGATCATATGATAGTTGTCTTTCTCCGATTGACTTATTTCACTAAGCATGATACCCTCTAGTTCCATCCACGTCGTCGCAAATGGCAAGATTTCATTTCTTTTGATGGCTGCATAGTATTCCATTGTGTATATATACCACCTCTTCTTTATCCATTCGTCTGTTGATGGACATCTAGGTTCTTTCCATAGTTTGGCTATTGTAGACATTGCTGCTATAAACATTCGGGTGCATGTGCCCCTTCGGATCACTATGTTTGTATCTTTAGGGTAAATACCCAGCAGTGCAATTGCAGGGTCATAGGGTAGTTCTATTTTCAACATTTTGAGGAACCTCCATGCTGTTTTCCAGAGTGGTTGCACCAGCTTGCATTCCCACCAACAGTGTAGGAGGGTTCCCCTTTCTCCGCATCCTCGCCAGCATCTGTCATTTCCTGACTTGTTAATTTTAGCCATTCTGACTGGTGTGAGGTGATATCTCATGGTGGTTTTGATTTGTATTTCCCTGATGCCGAGTGATATGGAGCACTTTTTCATGTGTCTGTTGGCCATCTGGATGTCTTCTTTGCAGAAATGTCTGTTCATGTCCTCTGCCCATTTCTTGATTGGATTATTTGTTCTTTGGGTGTTGAGTTTGCTAAGTTCTTTATAGATTTTGGACACTAGCCCTTTATCTGATATGTCATTTGCAAATATCTTCTCCCATTCTGTCAGTTGTCTTTTGGTTTTGTTTACTGTTTCCTTTGCTGTGCTGGGTTTCCCGTAGATCTTCTGGGGGAGGGGCCCGTTGTAGTGATTCTCAAGCGTCTTTGCCCCAGGCGGAGTTGCACCGCCCTTACCCGGGGCCGCGCTGAGTCATCCGCTCGGGTTCGCTTTCGGGAGCTTTTGTTCCCTGAGCGCTTTCCGTAGAGTCCAGAGGATGGGAATAAAGATGGCGGCCTCCCGGTCTCCGGCCCGGAGGAGCCGAGAGCCCGGGGCCCCACTCCTCAGTGCGCCCTCAGAGAACAGCGCCAAATGACTCCCGTCACCCTGGCCTCCGGCCGTGCTCCGAGCTGACCGAGCCTGCGACCGGTTCAAGGCAACCCTGAGCTGAGAGTCACTCCTCGGCTCTGTCTCTGCAGCCGGCTTCCCCCTTGTCATACCGGTAAGCTCTGCGACATTGAGACACCCCCGATCCTTCTGCGACCCTGCGGGACCTGAGGCCGCGCTTACCCCGCCTGGGCTTCACCCCAGGTAAGCCTCTGGAGCGATGTCCCTCAGCGGAACAGACTTTTAAAAGTCCTGATTTTGCTCCGTTGCTCCGCCGCTCGCCGGGAGCCGGCCCCTCCCCCCGCGGTCTATCTTCCCGTCGCTTTGGATTCACTTCTCCGCCAGTCCTACCTTGCAGAAAGTGGTTGATTTTCTGTTTCTGGAATTGCTGTTCTTCTTCTCTTCAATCTCCCGTTGGATTTGTAGGTGTTTGCAATCTTTAGATAAGCTATTTAGCTGATCTCCCGCTACCCGAAGTAGTCTCAGCCTGCTACTTCTCCGCCATCTTGACTCCTCCAATAAATATTATTCTATTACTACATTTTTAAAACTATTATGTGCCTTAGATATGATTTGAATTGTAGTATATGCCTTTTTTGAATGTGCTGAGATAACTGTAACTTTCCTGTCCTTTTCACTGACTTATTAGTGTAGTAACTCAGTAGATTTCTGGAATTTAGACTTTCTGCATTTTTAGCATTATCCTCACTTGATCACTGTAATTAATAATATTTCATACTTTTACTGAATATAATTAAATTGGTCTTTTATTACTTCCTCCTGCTACTTTGTCATAGCTTGGTCTCAGTAATAACTGCATTTATTTATCTCAGTGGAAAGCTTTTTCTCTCCTGTATTCTAAAATTGCATAAAATGCAAGGATGCCTGCGTGGTTCAGTCAGTTAAGCATCTCACCTTGATTTCGGCTTAGGTCATGATCTCAGGGTTCTGAGATCCAGCCTTACGTTTCCACTTAAATGGAACCTGCTTAAGATTCTCTCCTTACCCCCCAAATAAATAGATAAAAAAAATAAATAAATAAAATTACATAAAATGCATATATTTGTGGGGTTTTTTTTCTCTGCAAGTATTAATGATCAATGCATGTGTTTTTTTTCCTGTTATGTAGGTAGATGTTGATCTATTTACTGCATTTTCTCCATAATGATCTTATTGTTTATTATAAATTTGGTAATTTAAATTTTCTTAGAAAATTATCCATTTCAACCAAGTTTCAAAATTTTTAGCATAAAGCCATGCAAATACTCTCACAATTCCTTATTTTTTTAAGATTTTATTTATTGGGGCACCTGGGTGGCTCAGTGGGTTGAAGCCTCTGCCTTCAGCTCAGGTCATGATCCCCGGGTCCTGGAATCGAGCCCCACGTCGGGCTCTCTGCTTCACAGGGAGCCTGCTTCCTCCTCTCTCTCTCTGCCTGACTCTCTGCCTATTTGTGATCTCTGTCTGTCAAATAAATAAATAAAATCTTTTTTTTTAGATTTTATTTATTTATTTGACAGAGAGAGAGAGAGATCACAAGTAGGCAGAGAAGCAAGGAGGTGGGTGGGGAAGCAGGCTCCCTGCGCAGCAGACAGCACGACGTGGGGCTCGATCCCAGGACCCGGAGATCATGACCTGAGCCAAAAGCAGAGGCTTAACCCACTGAACCACCCAGGCACCCCTCATAATTCTTTAAATGTCCTCTACAATTTAATATTTTCCTTTAATCATAATTTATTTGGTATATTTATTTTGTGGCTGCATAGTGCTGGGTTCTTAGACATGTTACCAAAAGCATGACCTATTTAAAAATTACTAAGTTAAACTTTATTAAAATTTTAAAATTTTGGTTTGCAAAATATCCTGTTAAAATGATAAAAGACAAGCCATAGACTAAGAGAAAGAATTTTCAAACCACATAACTGACAAAGATTTGGATCCAAAATATATTAAGAATTTTGTAAGCTCAACAGTAAGAAAGTAAACCATCCAATTAGAAAATGGGCAAAAAACTGCCTTCGGCTCAGGTCATGATCCCGGAATCCCGGGATCGAGTCCCGCATCAGGCTTCCAGCTCCATGAGAAGTCTGCTTCTCCCTCTGACCTTCTCCTCTGTCATTCTCTCCTCACTCTCTATCAAATAAATAAATAAAATCTTAAAAAAAAAAAAAAACCTTTAGAAAATGGGCAAAAGCTTGGACCTTTCACCAAAGAGAATATAGGGAAGAAAAATATACACATGAAAAGATGTTCAACATCACAGGCCATAATGAAATGCTAATTAAGGCTATGATAAGCTACTACTATACAGTAGAATGTATAAAATTTTAGAATTACTAAATTAGATTAGAATTACTAAATGACTAAAATTTAGGGGCACGTGGGTGACTCAGTTGGTTAAGTGTCCAACTCTTCATTTTGGCTCAGGACATGATCTCGGGGTTATGGTATTAAGCCTTGCATCAGGCTCTTCACTCAGTGGGTAGTCTACTTCTCTCCCTCTGCTGCTGCCCTCATGTTCTCTGTCTCTCAAATAAATTAAAAAATAAATTTAAAAATTTTTAAAAACGACTAAAATTTTAAAATAGTGCTAATTCCAAGTGTTAACAAGATGGGGAAGAACTGGATGTCTTATACATGGCTAGTGGAAATAAAAAATGGTATCACTGCCCTGGAAAACAGTTTGGCAGTTTCTTATAAACATACATTTATCATTTGACCCATCAATCACATTCCTGGGTATTTATTCTAGAATTATGAAAGTGTACATTCACACAGAACCTATACATGATGTTCATATCAGCTTTATTTGTAATCACTAAAAACTGGAGATAATCCAAATGTCCTTTAATACTTGAGTGGACAGAGGAGTCAAGATGGCGGAGAAGTAGCAGGCTGAGACTACTTCGGGTAGCGGGAGATCAGCTAAATAGCTTATCTAAAGATTGCAAACACCTACAAATCCAACGGGAGATTGAAGAGAAGAAGAACAGCAATTCCAGAAACAGAAAATCAACCACTTTCTGCAAGGTAGGACTGGCGGAGAAGTGAATCCAAAGCGACGGGAAGATAGACCGCGGGGGGAGGGGCCGGCTCCCGGCGAGCGGCGGAGCAACGGAGCAAAATCAGGACTTTTAAAAGTCTGTTCCGCTGAGGGACATCGCTCCAGAGGCTTACCTGGGGTGAAGCCCAGGCGGGGTCAGCGCGGCCTCAGGTCCCGCAGGGTCGCAGAAGGATCGGGGGTGTCTCAATGTCGCAGAGCTTACCGGTATTACAACGGGGAAGCCGGCTGCAGAGACAGAGCCGAGGAGTGACTCTCAGCTCAGGGTTGCCTTGAACCGGTCCCAGGCTCGGTCAGCTCGGAGCGCGGCCAGAGGCCAGGGTGGCGGGAGTCATTGGGCGCTGTTCTCTGAGGGCGCACTGAGGAGTGGGGCCCCGGGCTCTCGGCTCCTCCGGGCCGGAGACCGGGAGGCCGCCATCTTTATTCCCGTCCTCCGGACTCTACGGAAAGCGCTCAGGGAACAAAAGCTCCCGAAAGCGAACCCGAGCGGATGACTCAGCGCGGCCCCGGGTAAGGGCGGTGCAACTCCGCCTGGGGCAAAGACGCTTGAGAATCACTACAACGGGCCCCTCCCCCAGAAGATCTACGGGAAACCCAGCCAGGACCAAGTTCACCTACCAAGGAGAACGGCGGAATTCCAGAAGGAGAAGAAAGCAAAGCACGGAACTCATGGCTTTCTCCCCATGATTTTTTAGCCTTGCAGTTAATTTAATTTTTTTTTCTTTTTCAATTTTTTATTCTTTTTCTCTTCTTCTGCTAAATTTTTTTTAACTTTTACCATTTTCTTTTTTTTAACGTTTTTTAAATAGTTTATGTAATATATATATATTTTTTCCTCTTTTTATATTTTTTTCTTTATCGGCTTTCTTTTTTTTAATAGTTTTTTTTTTCTTTCTTTCTGAACCCCTTTTTATCCCCTTTCTTCCCCCTCACAATTCAGGATCTCTTCTGATTTGGCTAAAGCATATTTTCCTGGGGTTGTTGCCACCCTTTTAGTATTTTACTTGCTCCTTCATAAACTCTTATCTGGACAAAATGACAAGGCGGAAAAATTCACAACAAAAAAAAGAACAAGAGGCAATACCAAAGGCTAGGGACCTAATCAATACAGACATTGGTAATATGTCAGATATAGAGTTCAGAATGATGATTCTCAAGGTTCTAGCCGGGCTTGAAAAAGGCATGGAAGATATTAAAGCAACCCTCTCGGGAGATATAAAAGCCCTTTCTGGAGAAATAAAAGAACTAAAATCTAACCAAGTTGAAATCAAAAAAGCTATTAATGAGGTGCAATCAAAAATGGAGGCTCTCACTGCTAGGATAAATGAGGCAGAAGAAAGAATTAGCGATATAGAAGACGAAATGACAGAGAATAAAGAAGCTGAGCAAAAGAGGGACAAACAGCTACTGGACCACGAGGGGAGAATTCGAGAGATAAGTGACACCATAAGACGAAACAACATTAGAATAATTGGGATTCCAGAAGAAGAGGAAACAGAGAGGGGAGCAGAAGGTATATTGGAGAGAATTATTAGAGAGAATTTCCCCAATATGGCAAAGGGAACAAGCATCAAAATCCAGGAGGTTCCGAGAACCCCCCTCAAAATCAATAAGAAAAGGTCTACACCCCGTCACCTAATAGTAAAATTGACAAGTCTTAGTGACAAAGAAAAGATCCTGAAAGCAGCCCGGGAAAAGAAGTCTGTAACGTACAATGGTAAAAATATTAGATTGGCAGCAGACTTATCCACAGAGACCTGGCAGGCCAGAAAGAGCTGGCATGATATATTCAGAGCACTAAATGAGAAAAACATGCAGCCAAGAATACTATATCCAGCTAGGCTATCATTGAAAATAGACGGAGAGATTAAAAGCTTCCAGGACAAACAAAAACTGAAAGAATTTGCAAATACCAAACCAGCTCTACAGGAAATATTGAAAGGGGTCCTCTAAGCAAAGAGAGACCCTAAAAGTAGTAGATCAGAAAGAAACAGAGACAATATACAATAACAGTCACCTTACAGGCAATACAATGGCACTAAATTCATATCTCTCAATACTTACCCTGAATGTTAATGGGCTAAATGCCCCAATCAAAAGACACAGGGTATCAGAATGGATAAAAAAACAAAAACCATCTATATGTTGCCTACAAGAAACTCATCTTACACCCGAAGACACCTCCAGGTTTAAAGTGAGGGGGTGGAAAAGAATTTACCATGCTAATGGACATCAGAAGAAAGCAGGAGTGGCAATCCTTCTATCAGATCAATTAGATTTTAAGCCAAAGACTATAATAAGAGATGAGGAAGGACACTATATCATACTCAAAGGAACTGTCCAACAAGAAGATCTAACAATTTTAAATATCTATGCCCCTAACGTGGGAGCAGCCAACTATATAAACCAATTAATAACAAAATCAAAGAAACACATCGACAATCATACAATAATAGTAGGGGATTTTAACACTCCCCTCACTGAAATGGACAGATCATCCAAGCAAAAGATCAACAAGGAAATCAAGGCCTTAAATGACACACTGGACCAGATGGACATCACAGATATATTCAGAACATTTCATCCCAAAGCAACAGAATACACATTCTTCTCTAGTGCACATGGAACGTTCTCCAGAATAGATCACATTCTTGGTCCTAAATCAAGTCTCAACCGGTATCAAAAGATTGGGATCATTCCCTGCATATTTTCAGACCACAATGCTCTAAAGCTAGAACTCAATAACAAGAGGAAATTTGGAAAGAACCCAAATACATGGAGACTAAACAGCATCCTTCTAAAGAATGAATGGGTCAACCAGGAAATCAAAGAAGAATTGAAAAAATTTATGGAAACAAATGATAATGAAAACACAACAGTTCAGAATCTGTGGGACACAACAAAGGCAGTCCTGAGAGGAAAATATATAGCGGTACAAGCCTTTCTCAAGAAACAAGAAAGGTCTCAGGTACACAACCTAACCCTACACCTAAAGGAGCTGGAGAAAGAACAAGAAAGAAACCCTAAACCCAGCAGGAGAAGAGAAATCATAAAGATCAGAGCAGAAATCAATGAAATAGAAACAAAAAAAAACAATAGAACAAATCAACGAAACTAGGAGCTGGTTCTTTGAAAGAATTAATAAGATTGATAAACCCCTGGCCAGACTTATCAAAAAGAAAAGAGAAAGGTAAATCAATAAAATCATGAATGAAAGAGGAGAGATCACAACGAACACCAAAGAAATACAGACAATTATAAGAACATACTATGAGCAACTCTACGCCAACAAATTTGACAATCTGGAAGAAATGGATGCATTCCTAGAGACATATAAACTACCACAACTGAACCAGGAAGAAATAGAAAGCCTGAACAGACCCATAACCAGTAAGGAGATTGAAACAGTCATCAAAAATCTCCAAACAAACAAAAGCCCAGGGCCAGACGGCTTCCCGGGGGAATTCTACCAAACATTTAAAGAAGAACTAATTCCTATTCTCCTGAAACTGTTCCAAAAAATAGCAATAGAAGGAAAACTTCCAAACTCATTTTATGAGGCCAGCATCACCTTGATCCCAAAACCAGACAAGGATCCCAACAAAAAAGAGAACTACAGACCAATATCCTTGATGAACACAGATGCAAAAATTCTCGCCAAAATACTAGCCAATAGGATTCAACAGTACGTTAAAAGGATTATTCACCACGACCAAGTGGGATTTATTCCAGGGCTGCAAGGCTGGTTCAACATCCGCAAATCAATCAATGTGATACAACACATTAATAAAAGAAAGAACAAGAACCATATGATACTCTCCATAGATGCTGAAAAAGCATTTGACAAAGTACAGCATCCCTTCCTGATCAAAACTCTTCAAAGTGTAGGGATAGACGGCACATACCTCAATATTATCAAAGCCATCTATGAAAAACCCACCGCAAATATCATTCTCAATGGAGAAAAACTGAAAGCTTTTCCGCTAAGGTCAGGAACACGGCAGGGATGTCCGTTATCACCACTGCTATTCAACATAGTACTAGAAGTCCTAGCCTCAGCAATCAGACAACAAAAGGAAATTAAAGGCATCCAAATCGGCAAAGAAGAAGTCAAACTATCACTCTTCGCAGATGATATGATACTCTATGTGGAAAACCCAAAAGACTCCACTCCAAAACTGCTAGAACTTGGACAGGAATTCAGTCAAGTGTCAGGATATAAAATCAATGCACAGAAATCAGTTGCATTTCTCTACACCAACAACAAGACAGAAGAAAGAGAAATTAAGGAGTCCATCCCATTTACAATAGCACCCAAAACTATAAGATACCTAGGAATAAACCTAACCAAAGAGACTAAGAATCTATACACAGAAAACTATAAAGTACTCATGAAAGAAATTGAGGAAGACACAAAGAAATGGAAAAATGTTCCATGCTCCTGGATTGGAAGAATAAATATTGTGAAAATGTCTATGCTACCTAAAGCAATCTACACATTTAATGCAATTCCTATCAAAGTACCATCCATTTTTTTCAAAGAAATGGAACAAATAATCCTAAAATTTATATGGAACCAGAAAAGACCTCGAATACCCAAAGGAATATTGAAAAAGAAAGCCAAAGTTGGTGGCATCACAATTCCGGACTTCAAGCTCTATTACAAAGCTGTCATCATCAAGACAGCATGGTACTGGCACAAAAACAGACACATAGATCAATGGAACAGAATAGAGAGCCCAGAAATGGACCCTCAACTCTATGGTCAACTCATCTTCGACAAAGCAGGAAAGAATGTCCAATGGAACAAAGACAGCCTCTTCAATAAATGGTGTTGGGAAAATTGGACAGCCACATGCAGAAAAATGAAATTGGATCATTTCCTTACACCACACACGAAAATAGACTCAAAATGGATGAAGGATCTCAATGTGAGAAAGGAATCCATCAAAATCCTCGAGGAAAACACAGGCAGCAACCTCTTCGACGTCAGCCGCAGCAACATCTTCCTAGGAACATCACCAAAGGCAAGGGAAGCAAGGGCAAAAATGAACTTTTGGGATTTTATCAAGATCAAAAGCTTTTGCACAGCAAAGGAAACAGTGAACAAAACCAAAAGACAACTGACAGAATGGGAGAAGATATTTGCAAATGACATATCAGATAAAGGGCTAGTGTCCAAAATCTATAAAGAACTTAGCAAACTCAACACCCAAAGAACAAATAATCCAATCAAGAAATGGGCAGAGGACATGAACAGACATTTCTGCAAAGAAGACATCCAGATGGCCAACAGACACATGAAAAAGTGCTCCATATCACTCAGCATCAGGGAAATACAAATCAAAACCACCATGAGATATCACCTCACACCAGTCAGAATGGCTAAAATTAACAAGTCAGGAAATGACAGATGCTGGCGAGGATGTGGAGAAAGGGGAACCCTCCTACACTGTTGGTGGGAATGCAAGCTGGTGCAACCACTCTGGAAAACAGCATGGAGGTTCCTCAAAATGTTGAAAATAGAACTACCCTATGACCCTGCAATTGCACTGCTGGGTATTTACCCTAAAGATACAAACATAGTAATCCGAAGGGGCACATGCACCCGAATGTTTATAGCAGCAATGTCTACAATAGCCAAAATATGGAAAGAACCTAGATGTCCATCAACAGACGAATGGATAAAGAAGAGGTGGTATATATACACAATGGAATACTATGCAGCCATCAAAAGAAATGAAATCTTGCCATTTGCGACGACGTGGATGGAACTAGAGGGTATCATGCTTAGCGAAATAAGTCAATCGGAGAAAGACAACTATCATATGATCTCCCTGATATGAGGGAGAGGAGATGCAACATGGGGGGTCGAGGGGGTAGGAGAAGAGTAAATGTAACAAGATGGGATTGGGAGGGAGACAAACCATAAGTGACTCTTAATCTCACAAAACAAACTGAGGGTTGATGGGGGGAGGGGTTTGAGAGAGGGGGTGGGGTTATGGATATCGGGGAGGGTATGTGCTATGGTGAGTGTTGTGAAGTGTTTAAACCTGGCGATTCGCAGACCTGTACCCCTGGGGATAAAAATATATGTTTATAAAGCTGTGAAAAATAAAAAAAAAAAAAAGAAAGAAAGGATGAATCCCCAAGTTTTGTAGCAACATGGACGGGACTGGAAGAGATTATGCTGAGTGAAATAAGTCAAGCAGAGAGAGTCAATTAACATATGGTTTCACTTATTTGTGGAGCATAACAAATAGCATGGAGGACAAGGGGAGATGGAGAGGAGAAGGGAGTTGAGGGAAATTGGAAGGGGAGGTGAACCATGAGAGACTATGGACTCTGGAAAACGATCTGAGAATTTTGAAGGGGTGGGGGGTGGGAGGTTTGGGGCACCAGGTGGTGGGTATTGTAGAGGGCACGGATTGCATGGAGCACTGGGTGTGGTGCAAAAATAATGAATACTGTTATGCTGAAAAAAATAAAAAAATTAAAAAAAAAATACTTGAGTGGACAAACAAACAGTAACACAGCCGCAGAGGGGAATGCTTCTCAGCAGTAAAAAGAAATACACTATGAATGTATGCAACAACCTTTGGATGGACCTCAAAGATACTATACTGAGTTTAAAAAAAAAAAAAACTAATTTCAAAGAGCAATATGCTATGTGATTATATATAAAAAGTTACACTTCGTTAAATAACGTATTTCATATATATGTGTATATTTGCAGCATTCTCAAAGTAACAAAGTTACAGTGATGGAGAATAGATCAGTGATTAGCAAGCAGTAACAGGAGGGAGTTTAGTTTTAGTGATTGAACAGCTCTGCATCCTAACTTTATGATGGTTACTCAAAATGTGACAAAATTTCATAGAACTATAACTCAAAAGATTGCATATAAAAACTGGTGAATCCCAAATAAGATCTGCACCATATTTTAATACTACTGTATCCATGTCAATTTCCTACTTTAATATGTTCTGTGGTTATTTTAGATTCTATCTTCTTTTTTCCTAAAACATAATCTGGTTGCATGGAACTATACACACATACACACACGTGTATGAAAAACTGGTAACATCTGATTAGGCTTTGTACATGATAACAATGCCAACTTTCTGGACTTCATACTGTACTCTAGTTATGCAAGATGCTACCACTGGGAGAAATGGCCGTAGGGCACATATGACTTCCCTGTACATTTTTAGAAATCGTGAATCTATAATTATTTCCAAGTAAACAGTAAAAACGTATTGATCTCATTATTCTTTTGTGAATAATATGGCTTAAGGAACACATAAGAACTGGAAACTGTCATTTCTACATGAAAAAGCTGGAGAAACTGAGTATTAATGACTTTTTCCATCAGAAAACTGAGGTTGAGGGATAAACCTCCACCCTGTAGTCTGCAGAAACAGAGAAGCCCAGAGAGTCACAGCTGAGATCTACTTCCCTGGTGTAAAGCCACTAGAGCCATATACTGGTAAGGACTCTTAAATGTTAATTTTCATGAATTCCTGGAGACTGAGTGTAGACAAGCACGGCAGTGAGAAACTAGGGAGGCTACAGTGTTTGGGAGCTCCCATACTTCTTTAGGCTTTACCTGCAGGAGCCTCACTGGGTTCTCACAGTAAAGAGCTAAGATAGAGCCCCTCCTGGCTCTAGCAGAAAGGGGGAAAATAATCATTTGAGATATGCCCAGAACCTTTTCCATAATGAGGGCCTGTGCTCCAAAGACATTGCCAGAGCATTATCCCATCTGGGAGAAGGGTATTCCTCCCACTCCAGTCCCTGCTAGCTTTCCTGTCTCACCTAAAAGAGGAAAAACAGAGGTGCCTGGGTGGCTCAGTCAGTTAACTGTCTGTCTTTGGATAAGGTCTTGATCTCTGGGTCCCAGGATCAAGCCCCACATTGGGGCTACTCAGCTGGGAGTCTGCTTCTTTTTCTCTCTCTCTCTCCCTCTGCTCCTCTCCCCTGCTCATTCTCTGTCTCTCTGTCAAGTAAATAAATAAAATCTTTAAAAAATAAATAAAAAAGGAAAAACATAGTCAACAGGACAGAGCTTCATGAAAATCAGCTGGGAATGATGTAGCCAGGTCAGGGAATATGGAGCGGGGGAGGAGAGAAGCTATTCCACTGGAGAAACACTTGTGAAAGTCACAGCCTAAAGTCACAGGCCCACTAAAAGACAGAGATTTAATTAACAGTAATACAAAACATTTCCATTTTGCCACACTTTACTACCACATCAACATGGCTCCAGGGCAACACACTGGTTTATAACTGAAATAGCAGACACAGTCTCTCTCTGAAAAGAATACTCAGAGAAACCCAACGTCAACAGGGGAGACAAAACACAAGGACACTAGAGGAATTTAAAATCTTTAGTACTTATAGCTAGAGCAAACATCACACACAGCCCAACTTTTAGTCAGATTAACACGAAGCCTTACACTGAATGCCTTCTTACCTCAGTTCCTTTCTACTTGATACATACTTGATGTCTATATTTCAACAACTACAAGGTACACCAACAGGCAATACACAGATCTGGGGGGCTATTTGTTATGCAGCCTTCTATAGTAATGAGCTGACTAATAAAGAAATCATTTTTTGTTGTTAATAAATCATCTTCTATAATATCATCTAAGCTATTGTGTCTTGTTTATAGCATGTGAAGAAATTTATGGCACAAGGTTTCAAATTCCAAGGGTCTAGTCACTGAGCTCTGAGTTGGCATTGAGGCCAACTGAACATATCATAGCTCGTGCTAAGGCAGGTCCATTTTTGGGAATCACAGGACTTCTCCACGGGCTGGCTTTTGATTCAGTGATGTCCCACTGGCCTTGCTAGAACTTAAGATGGCAGGATGTTTTAGAAAGGTTTTGTCCAGTTTTCACAAGTGTTTCCCCTAAAAAACAAACAAACAAATAACAACAACAACAAAACTTTTGTGTTTAATCATGGCTTGGCATTTGTTTCTCAGAGAGCCTGGAAAAGTACATTCTCTCATCATTTTACTGACATAGACAGTGTTCCCTGGTGGGCATTTTTAAATCACAGATATTCATAGATAGAAAATGTTTATCTTTTTAGATTGATTTTTCTAGGAACCCAGAGCAATTCAGGGAACTTCTTCAAATGTACTCTCAGCATTGTTTTTTAATCTCTTGAATGTTAAGCTAGAATGACTTTTTAGAAAGCAACTCCACATCCTTCACCACAAACTGGCATCACAATAAAAAGAAAAGGCTTGATATAAAAAGGCAGTCTGTCCATTAGATTCTGTATGATAGCCGTAGATTTCATGGATCTCTACACAAAAACAGGCATGAGGAGCTTTCATTTTTTTAAAACTCAATTATAAATCTTAAACACACTGTGGTTTTGTGGACACATGGCCCCTGAATTAGCTCATGAAGTGACTGGGTTAATAAGACACAGTTGGATCTTTGCAATTATATAGCTATGACCTTGGTTTTATTTCCCTAAGGTCTGAGGAATTTAGAGGTTAGGAACAGATTTTAAATAGACTAAATGGTGTGTGTGTCGGGGGGGGGGGGGTTACATATGTCTGTGTAAAGCAGGCTAGTTGTGTATTCTTAACTTTCACTACAGTGTATATGTGTGGTTCAAGAATCACTCCTTAATGTATTCAGTTGTGAACACTGCATCCCAGCTAAAACCCACAAAGGATATGGAAACATAATTCTTTGAAGCTATTAAACACTTCTGGAAAATGACGGATAAATTGAAGCCAGTTTTCAGTCTGAGAGTCACTGGGAGGGAGTTTGGCATTCTCAGGGAAAATGAAGATCCTTTTTATGTCATACGTTTAAAAATACCCCTGAAAAAGTGCCTTGATGTTGGTGTTGGCAATGAATTTTTAGATATGATACCAAAAGTATAGGCAACAAAAACAAATATAAACACTGAGACTATATCAAACTAAAAGTCTTCTGTGAAGCAAAGGAAACAATCACTAAAATGAAAAAAAAAAACTATGGAATGGGAGAAAATACTTGCAAACCATATATAGGATGAGGGGTCAGTTTCCAAACTATATAAAGAGTTCAGATAACTCAATAGCAATAATAATAATAATAATAATAATAATAATAATAATAACTGATGCTAAAATGGGCAAAAGACCTGAATGGACATTTTTCTGAAGAATACACATAAATGGCCAAGAGGTATATGAGAAAGTGTTCAACATCACTAACCATCAGGGAAATGCTAATCAAATCCACAATGAAATATTACCTCACATCAGTTAGGATACCTATTATTTTAAAAAAAGACCCCAAAAGATAAATGCTGGCCAGGATGTGGACAAAAGGGAATCCTGTTACAGTGTTAGTGGAAATATAAATTGTCATAGCCATTATGGAAAACAGTATGGTGGTTACTCAAAGCATTAAAAATAGAGCTGTATTATGACCCAATAATCCCACTTCTGAGTATATATCTTAAAAATTGAAATCAAGATTTTAAAGAGATACCCGCACTCCTATGTTCATTGAAGCATTTTTCATAATAGCCAAGATACAGCAACAACTTAATGTCCAATGATGGATGAACAAAGACAGAAAGTATGGTATACACATACAATAGAATATTGAACAAGAAGGGCATTGTGCCATTTGCGATGACACAGACAAACCTGGAAGACATCATATTAATTGATATAAGCCAGATGCAGAAAGAAAATGCTATATGCTCTCACTCACATGTGGAATCTAAAATAGACCCATAGAAGCAGAAAGTAGAATGGGGATTACCAGGAGCTGGAGGAAGGGGAAAATGGAAAGATGTCGGTAAAGTCTCAGTTTGGCAAAAGCAATGAGTTCTGAAGATCTAATGTATAGCCTGATGACTACAGATAACAACACTGTGCTGTGTACTTGAAATTTACTGAGACAGTTTATCCCAAGTGTCCTCACCACTAAACCAAACCAAACCAAACCAAACCAAACCAAAACCTAACTATAACTATGTGAAGTGACAGTTATGCTAACTAGGTGAACTGTGGTGGTTATTTCACAATGTATATCTATATCAAATCATCAAGTTGTATACCTTAAATGTGTACAATTAAAAAAAAAAAAAACTTGAAGCCCAAACTTATTTGGGTCAAGATGAAGGTGGAGTAGAAAGGATATGATGTTTCTAAATAAGAAAATTACCCAAAAGACATTTGAATTTTCTTGGGGCAAATGAATCAAAGCAGTTCTGCAATGTCAGCACTCAGGCACCCACATTCCTGTAAAACAACCTGGTCAACAAGCCATCAGTCCCTACTTGTTGGTTGTTCTCCTAGGCATAACCAATCAGCTCTAAGACCTGTTAAATCAAGTTTCAGAAAATGGGCTATTCATCAGGATTGTTGGAAAAAAAAATAAGTTCTTTAAAAATGGCTAAGGAGCCTTAGAAAAGTCGAAAACATTTTTGAAAAGGTGTTCAAGCTTCCACTAACTTCTAAGGCTAATAAGAAGTAAAAGCTCCTCATTAAAATGAGTCTTTGCACCATACCGGAAAAGTTGGAAGACATGGTTTTCTCATAAAGAGGAGGAGTGCCTCTTTAGTCAGAACTCAATTTTGCATTTCCTTGATTTATAGATGGAAAGAATTCCAATTCTCTATTTATTTTGTAATGCCTGGCATGTGAACCTCTGGCTGGCTCAAGTAGTTCTGATGAAATGCAGGACAATGACACCTTGAAAGGTGGTGACAGTGTATCCACTTGAAAAGTAATTGCTCCTGGCTTCACGCACAGTAACTTCAAGATGGAAAATACATTCAGAATAGCAAATGCCAAGAATGCTTCTAATCCAACTAGAGTCTCTCCCTTATCATTTTAGAAAAGCAGGTGGGATAAAAATAATGCCAAAAAGCATTATTTACCATACCAAAATTTTAGTGTTTGTTAAGTGCTCTGTATTCTCTCCCTTCTGTCTTTGGATCTCTGTGTCTCTCTCTTTTTCTATTTTCTAATACTTTTCTTTTTATATAGAGCTTCCACCCAAATGAATTAATTTCTTTTTTTTTAAAGATTTATTTATTTATTATAGAGAGAGAGAACACACGTACATGGGGTAGGAGGTAGGAAGGGCACAGGGAGAGGGAAAGAGAGAATCGCAGACTCCCTTCCCTGTTGAGCATGGAACCCAATGTGGGACTCAATCCCACAATACATAGATCATGACCTGAATGGAAACCAGGAGTCAAACACCCAACCGACTGGGCCACCTAGGCACCCCTGAATTCATTTTTTAATGGACTGATTTTTCTTTTTATTATTGCCCTGCCCTAGCCCTAGACTGATTTCCTTTTTTTTTTTTTTAAGATTTTATTTATTTATCTGAGACAGAGAGAGTATGAGAAAAAGAGCACAAGCAGGGGGAGATGGGTAGGGGGAGAAGCAGACTCCCCACTGGACAAGGGGCCCAATGTGTGACTCAATTCCAGGACCCTGCGATCATGACCTGAGCTGAAGGTAGACGTTTAATCAACTGAGCCTCCCAGGTGCCCTGATTTTCTTTTTAAATGTGAAGTTCTGGAGACATTTTGTCTTCTTATTATTTTGAATTTAGTTTATTTTTGATAGTTTGCAAAGAACTGAGGACTGGTCTCATTTTTTTTTTTTTAATGTGTAATGTTTGGTGCATGCAAAAGAATATATGTAATCTACGTGTAAAATGTGTAACATAGCACTAACAGCCCCTGGAATTTTTCCCATTATTACTAATTTTGGTACATTCTCTTGATTCCTCTTTTTCTACTCTATGCCCATCTCTCCTCAACTGCTGAAGTCACTATTATTCTAAATTTTTTAATCATTTTCTGCTCTTTTCATGATTACTTTATCTCCTGTAATAGTTCTAACAATATGTGTTTAGTTTAGATTTTATGAAAATTAATATTCTTCTTATTTTTAAATTCATTCATCATAAGAGCTGGACTTCATTTTTTCACTATAGTCTAATATTCTATTGTGCAAAAATAAATGGATCCTTGAAAAACACAGGTTTGTACTGCCTGGGGCTACTTATAGACTATAGTACTATAAATGTATCTTCTCTTCCTTAGGATTTTCTCATTAATATTTTCTTTTCTCTAGCTACTTTATTGTAAGAATACCACACATAATACATATAACATACAAAGTATGTGTTAACTGATTGTTTATGTTACCAGTAAGGCTTTTGGTCCACAAGCTATCAGTAGTAAAGTTTTGAGGGAGTCAAACATTATACACAGATATTTTACTGTGTGGGGGTCAGTGCCCTCAACCCCCACTTTGTTGAAGGGTCAACTATATCACAATTCCTTGTGCTGTCCTTTGATTGGTGGACCAGATTTGATACATGTTGCAAATATCTCCTTCCAGTTTGTCAGGAGTCTTTTCATTTTCCCTATGGTATCTCTGAGAACCAGCTCTTAATTTGAATTTGGTCAAATGTACTCATCTAGATTTTTTTTTTATGTGTAGCATTTTTGACATATTTAAGAAAGGCTTCCTTCCCCAAAGTTATAGATAAATTCTTCTTAACAGTTTTGTTTGACTTTTAAATATAAGTCTTCAAATATTAGGAATGTATTTTTGTGGGGGCTATTTTTTTAGAAGCATACAAGGTTAGGAGTTTATATTTTCTTGTTTAAAAACATTTTGATCATTATAAGGACCCTTTCTACCCCTAACCTTATGCTTTGTCTAAAAGTCTTTTTTTTAAACTTAGTTTAATATAATTATATGAGACTTGTTTTGCTTCAAATTTGCCTTGTGTATTTCCCCCATACTTTTATATTCAAATTTTCCATGCCCTTGTATGTTGGGTGTATCTCTTATAAGAATCACCCAGGTGGATAATTTTTTAATATAATCTGACTATACCACAAGGGTTGGGAATTACCAATAAAATTCAAACTTCCAACTAGAGCTCTTTTTTAATTTAATACAAGTAAAGATACAGAGGGTGCTATCTTATAAAAATAACAGATTGGATTCTGCCACATAATTGATTATTACTATAAAGATGATTCAGCAGCTTTAAAAAAAAGTTAATTTTATCTCCAACCCAATTCTTTTAGAACAATTTGTATGGACACAGGCCTAAATATACACTGAATTTCTTGGATCATCTCAATTCTTTTTTTTTTTTTTTAAGATTTTATTTATTTATTTGACAGAGAGAGATCACAAGTAGATGGAGAGGCAGGCAGAGAGAGAGAGAGGGAAGCAGGATCTCTGCCGAGCAGAGAACCCGATGCGGGACTCGATCCCAGGACGCTGAGATCATGACCTGAGCCGAAGGCAGCGGCTTAACCCACTGAGCCACCCAGGCGCCCAGATCATCTCAATTCTTATGAAGAAAAATCCTCCAGCGAGAAACAAAAATGGCTTTATCAAATCTGGGACAATAACACATTTAACAATACATCCTAATGGAGACTAATCTGAGTAGGGTGAGTACCCAAATACCTAATCAAAAATTTTTTTTTCCATTTAGCAATATAGCAAGGAAATAGCCCAGGTATAACCAAGAGAACTTTGAGGGGCACCTGGGTGGCTCAGTGGGTTAAGCCTCTGCCTTCGGCTCAGGTCATGATCTCAGGATCCTGGGATCGAGCCCCCGCATCGGGCTCTCTGCTCAACAGGGAGCCTGCTTCCTCCTCTCTCTCTCTCTGCCTGCCTCTCTGCCTACTTGTGATCTCTGTCAAATAAATAAATAAAATCTTTAAAAAAAAAAAAAGAGAGAGAGAACTTTGAGAGATGTTCCCCCTGCCCTCCATCCTAACCAGGGGAGTATCCTCTCTATTAGGAAAATTATTCAAACCATAGTTATGGTTCCCAAGGTCTAGGCCAATGGAGGAAAGTAAGAGATTATCCACAGGGAAACAAAGACTTCATGCTGATAGGTTGTTAAAGAAGTCTTCTGCTCTGGGTTGGGAACATCACATAAGTGGGGGTCACTGGCTATTAGCTGCTTTCAGATGGGCTCAGCTGGGTTGACTTGGCTCTATTCTACATGTTCTTCATCCTCCAGTAGGCTTGCCTTGCCTTCACATAAACCTGACAGAGAGCAACAGAACCAACCCCAACACGAAAGTACACTTGAAGCCTCTTCTTGCATCACCCTTATTAACAACCCATTGGCCTTTGAAAATGATCTGTAATCTAATTGAATTTGGAGTCAGACTAGGAAGGTATTATAATGCTATAAGGCAGAGGGTAAAGATACTGGTAGGGTTGAAGTTGGAAGGAGGGGACATTAATGCAATCAACCTACCACACAAACTAATTTCTCTCCCTGACTCAGAAATGAAGGAGACAAGCAAAACAACAGGCCTGTTTCAGAGAGGACTGAGAGGCAACCATTGTTTCCCGGGGAAGGGCAAGTTTCAGCTGAGGCATGACCTCTCTGAAGGTCAAGCCTGTCCTTTAGCCTGGGCCCCTCACCAATCTTTGCTTGCTTTTTGAATAGCTGGGGCATCTAATTGTCTTGAATCAATTTTTACAAGGAGAAAGAAGTAACCACGAAGAAGCGGGGTGCTTTGTCTAACATTGAATTACGGCTGGAAGCAAGATGAATAAAGTGACGATGCTCATAAAGGAATGGTATATTTCTTCTCAAGGTAATAGAGAACTTTTAGGAAAAGACAAGTCCCTGATAGCTGCTATAAGGGAAGTGTTGATCCTTGATTTGCATAAGCTGTGGACATCTCCTTTGGATTTAGAAACACTGCAAATTGTGAAGCACAGAGACATCAAGTAGGAACAGCCAGATTTCCAAGGCCCAACAACAAAGTACTAAAGAGCCTTGATTTGGGATAATGAATAGTATTCATGGTTTTCTTATATTTTAGGACATTTCCTTTGTTTCAGTTTCTCTCTGTGTGTACACATGTGATAGTCACACTAAAAACTTGATATATAATTTTAGCTTATTTGGGTGGATTCCACAGTGTTATATTAATGCATGTTTTTGCATTCACTGCTACAAAACAGGGCAATAAATCTTAGTAGATTCAGACCTAATCTTTATTGCTATACCAGAATGAAAAGCTAGAATTTCTGCACATATTTTAAGCTGCCTCCTTCCTTAATGCATTGTGTCATCTTCTTAGCAGTTTCTCTCATAGAAGATAGGCTTTCAATGTACATGTCAGCTTGGGGGAATTCTTGCTGCTATGTATTAACTGCTGCCTCCTTTAATCCTGTTAGAATTTAATTTCCCTTGATTGAATGCAGTGTTATCACCAGGTGCTGAGTGGCCCTTTCCTATCCGTACATATAAATCCTGTTAGTCCTTCCCAGACTCCAGATGTTCCAGAATCTTCTGAGGTCAGACTCTTCTAAAGGAACATTTGCTCTCAGGTTCATCCAATACAGAGAGGGAAAAGTCAAACTTTTGGACACAAACGTCTTGTTTATTTCTGCCTGGCTAAGTTGTGGGACTGAGGCATCTGTGCTGATGGCCTGTGAGAGTCCCCGCAGTTTCAAGTCACTTCTGAATTAAATAACAAGTTAGGGGGTTTAAAAAGCCTGAAATTAAATTGTAAGGTGTTCACTGATTAGCAAGATACTAACCCATAAGATTCTGTATGGTTTTCAGTTCTTCCAGTTTTACTAAACAAAGCCTTTCCTTTTTATATGCATGAATTGCTTTAACTGCTTATCCCAGGAAACTCTTCCCAGCAATTGCTGAGATTTGTAATGAAATTGATTCTTAGTAATCCCAGGGTCTTCACTTCCCTCTGAGAGATTCTTCCTGCTCCCAGCTTCCTCTTCCTACATCTCATCTGTTGGCCATTTCCTGCTAATTACCTTCCTCCACCAAACAAAAGAAAGCAATTCTATTCACAGTCATTTTTGCTACTTGTTAGCACCTATAATTATTTTTCTCAAAAGTTTGATTTAAGAAGAAATTATTGGATAAATTGAAGTACTGGAGCATCTAGGATTTCAGGCATTCATTAAAACAAATCGGCTTTATTACGAACAATCAAGTCTGGTGTGTATACTGATAATTTTGTAAAGCAAAATATAACTACGGGAATAATAATACATCGTAACAAAGTGGAGATTGTCCAAGATAGCATGGATGGTACACATTCATATCTCATTCGGTATCATTTACCACATGGAGAGAAGAAAGGATAAAGCATTGGATAAATCTCAGTACTCACAATAAAAACTCATGGACAGTAACTTTCTTAGACAAAGGGCATATAAACAAGCTTTTCCTATGATCTTGGGAAGAAGACAGAGATACCTGTTATTATACTTCCAATCATTATTGTACAAGAGGCACAGCAAGTGCAGAAAGGAAAATTATAAAATAAAAGGTGAAAACATATAAAATGAAGGAATAAAATTTTCATTAAGTGATGAAATAATTGTTCATGTAGACAATCCAATAGTAAAATAATTTTATATTAATAAATAAAAATAATGAGGGCACTGGATACAAGATCAATTAGAGAATCATCTCAATCCTATATTCTATCAAGAGATAATTAGAAAATTCTCTTTTTAAAATTGATATCTTTCACTTAGACACTAAAGATCCTGCATCATAATTCCTGCTAGATTAGCTTCCTCTATATGTTGGAGGAGATCATAAGATTGATGCTGTGAACACTGTTAACACTCTTTGATATATTTAAGTTTTTATTCAAGTAGGATATACTTTTTTGTTGTTGCTATTCAAAAGCACAGGTGTTTTTACCAAAATGTTAATAAATGCTGAAATCTAATCAGTTAAAAAAGGATACCATTTATAATAGCATGATAAAAACCAAATAGCTATTAAAAATCTAATGAAGAATTTTCAAACCTCTACAAAGAGAAAAAAAGAAACTAAAGAAATCTGAAGAAATGAAAAAAATCCTTTAGAAAAGGAGAGATTTACCATTTTCCTATATTAAAGGCTCAATATATTTTAGGTGTTAGTAATCTTTAAATTAATCTATAGGGCCAATGAAATCTCTTTAAAAACTGCCACATTTTTAGTGGAAACTAATAAGTTGATACTAAAATTTATATGTGAATATAGGCAAGTGAATAGGGACAAGAAATTCTAATAATCTGGAAGATCAAAGTCCTAGGTATGATGACTTATACTACCCTTTATCAATATAAAACCTCAGTAAATAAATCAGAGTAGGTCTGTCTGAAGGATAGATGAATAGATCAATGGAACACAATATAGAGTCCAAAAACAGACCCAAGCATGACAGTTGATTTATAACAGAGGTGATACTATAGAGTGATAGCTAAAGGCTGGTTTTTCAATTGGTGGTTCTGGGTCAAATAAATATCCATGTAGAAAAATGCAATCTTTCCCATATTATCGTCTATAGAAAATTAATTCCAGGCTGAGTATGATGGTAGAACAAATCATAAATGGTTAACAAAAACCTTCTGGTGCATAATATAGGAAAATACCTTCATGTGACTGGTGTAGGAAAAAATTACTAAAACAAAGATCAATAATCATAAGGAAACAGGCAAATAAATAAGACTTGATGATCACTAACCACCAAGAAATAGATGGGCAAAATGAAAATTAATTATATTAGAAAAATCTGTTCATCAAAACACACAATTATGGGAATGAAGAGGCCAGCCAGAGAATGGGTAAAGATATTTGTAAAATAAATAACGTATATCCATGAAGGATTTGTATTTAGAGAATATAAACATTCTCATAACTCAATATATTTTTTTAAAGGGCAAATAATCCTATGGAAAAATGGGGAAAGTTCCTACATGGTTGTTTCTCAAAAACAGACTATCCAAAAAAGAAAAAGAAAAAGAAAGAGACTATCCAAAGCACCATTAAACATATAAAAAAGGTACTCAACTGTATTAGTCATTGTGAAAATGCAAATCAAAACCATATTGAGATACTTATTATTACATACCACCAGATTGCCTAAAATTATCCAGAATGTCAATCTCAAGAGTTGGTACATATACAGGGCATCTCTCAAACATTGCTGGTGGGAATGTAAAATGGTACAACTACTTTGGAAAACTTTTTGACAGTTTCTCATAAAACTAAATTATTTATTTACCATATCACCTAGCAATCATAGTCCTAGAACTTAATAAAAATGTGGATATATGTGCAATAAAGAATATGTAAAAAAATGATTATAGTACCAGTGTTTGTAATATCCACCAATCTGAAGCAAACTAAATGCCTATCAATATTAAAATTAATCAATAATCTGTTATGTCCACATAAATAAGGACTGCCCATCAATGAAAATGAATGAATTGTCATTACTTGCAAAACAACCTGGATGAATCAAACATGAAGTTGAATAATATGAAATCAACATAAAGTTGAATAAAAGAAACCACTCATGAAAGAAAACATGCTGTTATCCCTTTATGTAAAGGTTGAAAACACTATGGTGCCTGGGTGGCTCAGTGTGTTAAGCCTCTGCCTTCGGCTCAGGTCATGATCTCAGGGTCCTGGAATCTAGTCCCACATCGGGCTCTCTGCTCGGCAGGGAGCCTGCTTCCCTTTCTCTCTCTGCCTGCCTCTTTGCCTACTTGTGATCTCTCTCTGTCAAATAAATAAATAAAATCTTTAAAAAAAAAAGAAAAGAAAACACTATTAGAAGATATCACATTAGAAGAGACTGAAGGCATAGTTACTATAGGGATCAGAAAAGTAGCTTATGAGATAGAGGGTTGTTCTATTTTTTTGGCCTGGCTATGTGCATTTTGTAATAATTAATCTAATTATACATATAAAGCTTGTTCATGTACCTTAATATATGGTATACTTCAAAAAGTATTCAAAAATGGAAATTGGTGCAACCACTTTGCAAACGAGTATGAAAGTTCTTCAAAACATTAAAAATAAAAGCACCATATGATCCAGTAATTCCACTACTGGGTATTTACCCACAGAAAATGAAAACACTAATTCAGAAAGATATATGTGCCCTTATGTTTATTTCAGTTATATTTACAATGGCCAAAATATGGAAGCAACTCAAGTGTCCATTGAGACATAAAGAAGATGTGGTGTATTTATACCATGGACTATTACTCAGCCATAAAAAAGACTGAGATCTTGGCATTTGGGACAACATGGACAGATCTAGAGGGTATTATGCTAAGTGAAATAAGCCAGACACAGAAAGACCAAAACCTTTTGATTTACTTACATGTGGAATCTAAAAAACAAAACAAATGAATAATGAAACAAATAATCAAAAAAAACAGACTCTTAAACACAAAGAACAAAGTGGTGGCTGTCAGTGGGGAGACGGATAGGGAGATGGATGAAATAGATAAAGGTGATTAATAGGTACCAACTTTCAATTATAGATATGTCACAGAGAAGAAAAATACAGCATAAGGAATAAAGTCAATAATATTACATTGTATGGTGACAGATGGTGACTACTTATGTGATGAGCATTGAGTAATGTATAGAATTATCAAATCAATATGCTATATACCTGAAAGCAATATAACATTGTATGTTAATTATACTTCAAGCTTTAAAAGTATTCAAAAATGTATTTATATAAATAAAATTATATACTGAATTGAGGCTAAAAGTTTAAAATTGTGCTATTGTAAGTTTCAAGCCAAGAGTTTAAAAATTATGATAAAATAAATAAAAATAACTTGATCTTATTATTACTAAGAATATTTTATGTGTGCACGATTCATAAAACAAATAACATAATGATATAATGACAATACATAGTAAAACAGTATAGAAAACATTGTAATAATGATTTAAAATATTTATACCATCTTTTCTCAGTTTTTACATTTCTATTTTGTTTTAGCTTTATAATGTACAATCTACCTTATTGTAGCAGGTCATATATTCAATTTATAGTGTTATAAGTATACTATAGCAGAATATATAAATACATGTACATAATAACAAAATTTTTACTAATAGTGTTGCATAATTAAAAACCATGGGAACCAGTGATTTAACTGCTTAACAATGATAACAAAGCAATAAACTAATAGCCAGCTGAGAGTAAGGAAGTCCTTACAGGTTTACCACCTTAAGCTTGTATGAGAGGATTTTAAGAATATTTATGAGGAAGCATCCATCTTAAATTAAAATTTTTACTCACTTAACTAGTAAGTGTTCTACTTGTTTCAAAGGTATCATGTTATTGAAAGAATCAATACTCAGAAAGACTCAAATTTAAGTCCTGATTCTGTGTTTACTGACTGAACTTGTTCAAGTTTTTTTTTAATCTCTCTTCTCCTTACATCATAATCTATAAAACATGCAGTAATTATGCCTAAAATCGATATTGAAAGGAATAAATTAAATATCACACCTGACAGTTCTTAGCACATGCCTGGCACACAATAGTTGATTAATACATGTTAAAACTCTTTGCACAACCTTTCCCTGTTGTTCTGAATTACTGACACCTAGGTTGGTAAAGGATGCTTACATAAACCCTACCAGGGGTGGCTATGGAAGTATAATTCTCAACAGGCAGATCATGCAGTGCACCTACCCATTACCACCCGTCCAAACATCAGCAGCATTCCCTGGCCATTTACATATTATGGCACATGTTGATTTGGATACCTTTTAAATTAAAAACCAGTTCTAGGATTCTCATAGTGAGTTAACTCAGCAATAGAGATGTACAATATGCAATGTATTTTCAAATTGCCTTCTATTTACAATATAAATAGTGTGCATGAGATTTGTGACCGAAATTGCCATTTCCTAACTGCTGGTGACATTTTGGAGATGGAAAATATTGACATATCCTACCGCCAACTTGCATCACCGTTTCTTCCAGTATGACATAAAATCCAGAAAAATCACATCATGGCAATATTTGAACAAAGGACCCCATTGTCTTGTGCTTCACATCCACTGTTTGTCCATTTCCTGCCTGTTGCACTGAATCTGCCTATAAACTCCACACCTAGAAGACGCCAATACATCTTGCCAAATGATTCACCAGGGTTAATTCTGTATTTAAATTGCCTTTACATCGTTCTTAAATTTTACAAAAGGAGTTTGGCTTCTTTCGGTTTCAATTTCCCTGTAGCGTCACCATTCACTGTTTGCATTTGACAGCCCTGCAGTAGGTCTGAATTAACAGCCACTATGATGTGCCCATGCTGCCCAAGACTATGGCTCTCAACTGTGAAATTATATATATTTTTTCTACAAAGGAAATAGGAGGTGTGTAGTTGATCCAATGACACATAACAAAATCACATAGATGAACAAAAAATTAAGCTATATTATTTCAAATCATAAACCTCCATTCTCCAGTAATAGCATGGATACCTTGTTGTATTCAACATATCTTAGTTGAAGTGAACCTGAGGTGAAATTGCCCTTGTATTGGATGTCGTCACTCCATCCCCAAATAGCAATATTTCTTATGCTTACTTTATAAACAATAACTCAGATGCCGATGAGTAAGTCCAAGAGGATTATTATGGGCTGAACCTTCTGGTCTCCTGGGGTGTTGTTGGGAAAAGACTACAGTCTACTGTCACCTCAAAATGCCCCCTAGCTGCTTTGTAGAGTTTTCCATGACACTGCCTCATGGGCACTCAGAGCCTTCATGTTCCTGTGTCCTGTCTTTCCAATTTAGCCATCTAGCGACTTTCCCTTTTCCCAGGGCTCTCATAGGATTACCCTATACTCTAATATCAGCCAACTCTGCTGGGTGAGATTACCCTGGAAATCTAAGACACAGCCATCACTGCATCTCTTTGTCCCACATGTGGGCACAAGTCCCATCCTGATTCCTCGGAATATACTAGAGGCCTGCCCATAACGTTTAACAAAGTGTCTCCGATGTTTAAAGATAATGGAAGAGAGGCATGACCACAGCCCAATAGGCAACAACCACCCAAGACCTGGTCCACAGAAAATCTCAACTGGGCTAGCCACCAGCTTATTATTGCCTACACTCCCCAGGCCTTTCTAGATCCCAGAGTCGGAGATAAACAAAGACATTCTGATTTTCAGAGAGGAAGATTCTCATATACTCTTCCTTAAAAATCTGTGTAATGGGCTGAATGGTATTCCTAAAAATGATATGTCTACATCTTAACTACCCAGAACCTGAGATTATGTGGCAGAAGTTGTGATTATCTAACAGATCTTGAGGAGGAATCTCTCCTGCATTATTTGGATGGGCCCTAAATGTAATCATGTGTATCCTTATAAGGGAGAGGCAGAAGTGTTGAGACAGATATACAGAGAAGGAGACACATAAAAGAAGAGGCAATGTGACAACAAAGACTAAGATTGGAGTGTTGTGACCTTAAACCAAGGCATGCCAATACCACCAGAAGCTGGAAGAGGCAAGGAATGAATCTCCCCGAGACCCTCTGGAGGGTGATGGCCCTGCCAACACCTTGATCTCATACTTTGGCTTCCAGAACTATAAGAACACATTTCTGTGGTTTTAAGCCACCAAGATTACAGTAATTCATTACACCAGTCTTCAGAAATAAACACAATCTATGTCTCCAAATTTTTTTTTTAAGATTTTATTTATTTACTTGACAGAGATCACAAGTGGACAGAGAGGCAGGCAGAGAGAGAGGAGGAAGGGAGGAAGCAGGCTCCCTGCTGAGCAGAGAGCCCGATGCGGGGCTTGATTCCAGAACCCTGGGATCATGACCTGAGCCGAAGGCAGAGGCTTAACCCACTGAGCCACCCAGGTGCCCCACGTCTCCAAATTTTTATCCTTTCCCCAAGATTAACCTCTTCTGTTTCAGGAGCAGAACCCAACATACTCTGGATAAGGGACTGGGCTTTTCTTGTGAACTGAGATTATTTCAGTGGGCCCTGAATTGGTGTGGCTAGGGCCCAGGTCATCAGAGTGTTTCCAAATAACAAAAACTTGGGCATTATTCCTTTATTTAGAAAACAAGAAGGTTCTATATAGACCGTGATCAGTGTTCCTCTGCCTCAACCATGTGTAAGAACTACCAGCCGGGCCATCAACATTTTGTTGAGGCACACTGTACCTGGCACCTGCAGAGAAACGAAAAGCCAGTTTCTGTGAGAGGGTAAAAGACCTGGGGAGATTTCTAGAATTCTGTCTGCCCTTCTATCCTATCAAGAGCCAGAGGTTAGTGTTGTTTTAAATGATATTCACCTCTTATCCTATTCTTTCCGTGAGTCCATGCTTCCCAACATCACTCAAGCTGTCCCAACCTTTAATTCAGAGGCAGAAAAGATCAGAGATACGAATGTTATGCAAAACAAAATGATTTGCTTGCATGTAGGAAAGAAGAAAATTACACAAAGCAAAAACAAAGGCCCATGCATAGATTAATCTCCTCATGAATCTATGACTTAAAGAGTTTGATCTTATTTCTTACAGACCTTATACACAGCGAGAAAAGTGAGGGGAAGGCTTTACCTGGGTGATTGATTACCAAGATAACTGATGAAAGAAACATCAGTTCCCTTCTTGAGAAATCCGACTCCAGTGGCTCTGACAAGAGACTCAGAATATAGCTCACCTATGGTTTATTTCCTCAAGTCTTGGTTTCACTGTCTTATCTGTTGCCACCTTACTGCTCATAACCTGGTATAAGCACATAGCATTTCCATACTCACCCCACTGTTGGTCTAAGGTTTATAGTTTGCAAATCTGAATTGGAAATTCCGTGTTGTATGAGAAAGGGGTTGCGGCAAGTCAGATATGAGTTCAATTTGGATTTAGCCACTTCTTAGATGTGAGGGCTTAGGAAAGAAACTGCTTATTTATCTTCCCTAATATGCATTTGCTCAATTGACTGAGAAAACACCTTTATATCACAGAATTTCTATGAGAAATAAATACAGGGATTTTTGTGAGCCTGCTTTCCCCCTTACAGGTGCTTACATCATGGTCTGAGCATAATACACTGCATTTTTCTGTGTACACAAAATAAAAATTATAGAGTGGTAATTATGGGTGATGCTTCTTGTAGACCAGGAGTTAGCAAACTTTTTCAACAAAGGACCAGATAGTGACTACTTTAAGCTTTGCAAGCCATGTGGTGTTTGCCTGATCATTCAACATAGCTCTTGTAGTATGAATGTAGCCAAAGACAATACTAAATAAATGGAGTGTGGATGTGTTACTATAAAACTTAGTTCTAAATATAAATGCTATCTCAGTCTATGTGGCTGCTACAACAAAATCCCACAGACTGAGTAGCTTATCGACAACAAATATTTATTTCTCACATTTATTTATTTATGGAGGCTGAAAGTCTGAGATCAAGGTGCTTGCATGGTTGTATTCTATGCATTCTATGACTTTCTTCATAGTTCATATTTGGCAACTCTTGCTGTGTCTTCACATGATGGAAGACATAAAGGACCTTTCTGGATCTCCTTTTATAAGAGCACAGACACCACTCAAGAAGGCTCTACTCTCATGACCTAATCACCTCCCAAAGGCCCCACCTCTTAATAGCATTCCTTTAGGAGTTAGGATTCAACTTATGCATCTTGGGGGGACATAAACAGGTGGCATCCCAGATTTGCTATGAGGCATAGTTTGCTGGCCCTAGCTATATACCCTCTTTGATTGTGGCAATAAGGGAATTTAGTTGGAAAGCCTAACTGTCCCATATGATGTCAACCTCAAGCATTAAGCAAGACTTCCTGAAACCCAAGTTCTATTTAATGATTCGCTATCAGAATGTATGTACTCCTAACTTAGCTATTATATATTTACTGATACTACCCAAAGACAAAGTTAGAATTTTACCATTGAATACACAGTTAATGCTCTATTTGTTACTAAAACCATTTTTTCCAACTTCTCAAGAACTTTTTTGATTTTAGTATTCTCGTTACTTACAAACACAATACCTATTTGACATTATCTTTCCAAATGACAGCCTTTTGAAAAATATAAAATGTGATAAGTGCCTTGTGAATATTCAAATACCTTTCCAGGATCAACAGACCCTGTAGTCTTAGATTTACCTCCCTTTTAAAAAATATTTTTTTTAGAAATGACAGGGATATGGTAATGCTCATGAATCTTAAATCTCAATTAGTTTGTAGGCATGCACCTTTATAGCCACTCCCCAGAGCAAAACCTAGACTATATCCAGCTCCCTACAAGGCTCCCTTGTGCCTCTCTCAATCAGTCTGACCAGAAGGGTAACATCATTCTTTATAGATGTTTAAAGTTCCAAGGAACCCAGATTAACAAATTATTTTTCCCTTTTATTTTCTAAAAAGACTAGATAAATTGATCATAGTTTTCTCTTATTTGTCTCCCCTCCAAATGTTCTGTGCAATGAAACATGGGATAAACTAACCTCTTCTGCAGGAAACCCACCAGCTTACCAGGTGTGCAAACAAGGATCGCTCTCTATGGTTGCTAGGGTCATTTTCCTTAGAAAGACTTCTCATGGTTGGAAGACATATTGGAAGGACTCCATTGCACAATCCAGCACACATCATCAGCCCATGGCTTTCATATTTTCTGCCAAGAGCTTCCCAATTTTGCCCTTGAACTACTGCAGCTTCTCAACAGATATGTTACTGAGAAATTTGTGCAAATTAACTTTTATGTCTTCTTAAAATGAAGTATTTGTAACAAAAACTGAATGTAAATTTTTTAAAAGCAAGGAAACTGCAGTTGGAAGGCAGGAACTTAATGGCAAATCTTTATGAAAAATGAAGAAATTTTAAAGTAACTCTTTAACTATCAATATCCTCATATATCCAATTTCTTTTTATTTTTTTAATTTTTTTAAAGATTTTATTTATTTATTTGACAGAGAGAGATCACAAGTAGGCAGAGAGGCAGGCAGAGAGAGGAGGAAGCTGGCTCGCTGCTAAGCAGAGAGCCCGATGTGGGGCTCGATCCCAGGACCCTGTGATTATGACCTGAGCCAAAGGCAGAGGCTAAACCACCGAGCCACCAAGGCGCCCCCCAATTTGTTTTTAAGCAAGCTGTACCTATAGTGTGGATGGTAATAATCCTGTGCAGAATCCCCACACATCACTTTAAAAGGGCAATGGTTTGTGCTGGGAGAAGCACTTGAAATATTACTCAAAGTGGTGAAATTTAACCACTCTATTAAAGATTTAGAATTTAACCAAAAGAGTTAGTGTGGCTAATTATGTGCATAGACAAAAACTGGCTTGTATGAAAGGAAATTAAAACTAAATGATTTGGACTCCACTTCTGGCCAAGATGGGAGTAATGGGGACCATATTTGTATTGATACCTGAAACAACCAGAAAACATACAAGATATATGAAACATATTTCAAGAAACTGAGTATCAGTCAGTAAAGAACAGTGATCCCCAAGAGATGGGAAACAAACAAGGTTAGCTCTATGATTGTCCCAGCTGACTGCCTAGAGAGTTTCCAGTTTGTGGTGCATGGAGAGAATGCAGGATGAGACCAGTAGGCTCTCTGAGTTGAGAAGACAGAGATGAGAGTCTTGGGAGGCCAATGTAAATAAAGTTCACGAACCGAGGACCAGAAAAGGGAGAACTGAATATAGAGAGGACGGGAGAAATAAGCAGAAGGCTCCACTTGAGTTTTTAGCTGAGTACTGATCAGTACATATATGTGAAGAAACCTCTAGAGATGAAAGCTACAATGTGTGAGAAGAAAATTACAAAGAATGGGATTAACAGCAGTTTAGATATGCAGGAAAAAAGAGTAAATGTGGACACATAGCAATAGAAGTGAAGCAAAATGAAACAGAGATAAAAAGAGAACAATGACAATAAAGCAGAACATCAGTTAGCTATGCAAAATCATCAAAGGGCTTCATATATATGTGAGGGAAGTGCCCAGAGGGAGGGGAAAGGGGGAGATGGAAAAAAAAAATGTTGAAGTGGTAACAGCTGAAAATTCCAAATTTGATGAAAACTAGCAGATCTGAGTAGCCCAAATAACCCAACCCCAATAGGGGTACCTGGGTGGCTCAGTGGGTCAAAGCCTCTGCCTTTGGCTCAGGTCATGATCCCAGGATCCTGGGATCGAGCCCCACATCGGGCTCTCTGCTTGGCAGGGAGCCTGCTTCCCTTCCTCTCTCTCTGCCTGCCTCTCTGCCTACTTGTGATCTCTGTCTATCAAATAAATAAATAAAATCCTAAAAAAAAACCACCCCCAATAAATAAGAGGCAAATGACATCCCAGTATATTATAATCAAATTACTCAAAATCACTGGTAAAGAGAAAATGTTCAAGGCAGCCAGAAAAAAAAAAAGGAAGAAAGAAAGAAAGAAAAAGAAAAGATATGTTACATACAGAAAGAGAAAGATAAGGATGACATAAGTATACACAAAGGATAACACATCCTGACCAAGTAAGGTTTATCTCAGGAATGCAAGGTTGGTTTAATGTCAGAAAATCAATGTATATCACTGTATTAGAAAACTAAGTAAGGAAAGCCTTATGCTCATCTTCACAGATATAGAAGAAAACACTTGACAAAATCCAACACTCATTCCAGATAGAAATTCCTAATGTAGTAGGGATAGAAAAAATGTCCTTAACCTAATAAAGGGCATTTATCCAAAACTTACAGCTAATGTCATACTTAACATTTAAAGACTAAATACTTTCCTCCTTAGATCCAAAAAAAGGCAGGGATATGTACTCTCATCATCTCTACCCAAAATTGAATTTAGAAAATCCAATGAAATCTTTCTTTAAAAATAGCTACTAAAACTAATAAGTAAGTTTACAAAGACTTCAGAATACCAAATCCATATCCAAAACAGAAGAGCAGGAAGGAGGAATTACCAAGAGACATGGCAAAACTCTTGAAAGTAATGAACTTTCATTATCTTGTTCATTATCTTGATGCTGGTATTGGTTTCATGGATTTACACATAATCAAAACTTAATAAATTTCAATATGTTCAATTGATTGTATGTCAACCCTACCTTAGTAAAGCTATTAAAAAAAAAACAAAAACAAAAACAAATTACGTTTTCCTGAGATATTTTCCACCTCTCTTTAGGAGTTTTGCCTTCAAACACACTGCCAAATAACATATATATGATACAAGTGATTATACTCTGAATATAAATATACAAACAATATTAAATATTTTCTCAGGAAAATAATCACTTATACATATGAAATGAAGAAGTCCTACCCTCTCATTGTGATTGTTCACAAAATGCATTTGTCTAAGAAAACCCATTAGGATTCACCCAATTCTACCAGCATACTACATCCCCTGAAATGATCTTGTCACTATACTCAACTGCAGAAGATGAGGATTACATGAACTTCTACTGTGTGTGTGACTTTTACTTTACATATTGCTTGAGTTTGGAGTAGGCCAACCTATTTCATGAGGTCCTGTATAATAATATGAATAAACCAGTACTCAATGAAAATATGGATTCAAAGGGTCAACGAATTAGAAGTGTTAACTTAATTCTCTAAACATCTCAGAACTCTATAGAGATATGTCTGGGCTTCACAATTTCCTACTTCAACTTTTCCATTTTGAATATTTTGAACTCCTCTTAAAATGGTTTTTAAAAATCACATCTATTAAAATATAGGCTGAATACACTGAGGTTTACCAATGTTGTAATTTATGCTTGTGGGCAACTTGTTTTTGTGCAATTCTCTAAATAAAAGCCCTCCTGCTGCCTTGGTTTAATTAAAGTATATCCTAAGTTTGCAGAGGATCTTATGTATCTGAACTCAGTGTAAATGTGTTATGGAAATGAAAGGTTGCTGTTCTGCACTGACCTTTTGTAACTTCAGGCCCATGCACATCCATCTACTTAAAAATGTACAAGTAAGTTCAAACCTACAGAACAAGGACACTGTGCTCTATTAAATACAAGTAAGACCCAGGCAAATCAGTTTTGCATACCCTCCTGTTGTGAAATCCCAGTTGGCTGTGCAGTAATAAGAGAATGTATAATATGCTCCATCAGGGTAGAAGGACGTTATGCAAAATTTTATATTCGCTATATATTTAATGTGGTTCTTATCTATTTTATTTTTAATACTTTTTCTGTTGGGTCGAACAATAGTTATTTAAGCAAGAAATGGTTTGCTGATTAAAACCAGACTATTTGAAATGAAAATTTGATGATGCAAATGGCAAGATCAAGAATGTTCAAGATGAAACTAGAAATCACATTCTATTAGTACCAGGTGGATTCTTGAGCTGATGCTAATCATGCAGAAGACAGTAACTTAAAACAAACATGCAAAAAAAAAAATGCTCACACAAGTCACTTGTAAATAAAAAATAATAAAATATAATATGGGCAGTATGAATTCACTCCCAAACATTGCAGGGAAGGAACCATCATATTTTTAAAACTTTTCTAAGGTAAATTTAACCAGACTCCAAGCCATGCCTAGGGAGATTTATCATTTTTCCTATGCTTCTTTGGCTACATTCTATTGTCATTAGTGGTGATCTTTGTTGCAGTCTGGGCACTGATACTGAGAAGGAAAAGAGCTGTGACCAAGCTCATCTGCACATAGCCTTGACTAAAGAGGACTCCTAGATTTTGCTCCCAGAACTTGAAGCTTCCTGATAATGGTGTAGGCACATTCTTGACAGTCTTAGAGGTCCTGCCACTCACAGAATATTGTATGGCAGTGGGATGCAAGTTCCCACCATGATCCCAACCCCAGCCTTCACCCTCCATAGCCCTAAAGTTTCTCGTCCTCTAAGACAATCTAGCTCTAGAACACACAAGAGCCAACATTTCAAAGATAACTGGTAATTCTCCCCTGGAGCCAGAGAAACTCAGACGGCAGGACAGCAAGTCTTCCTATCCCAAGTGTCCCATACTCAATGTGATGCCTGTGTTTGGTGAAGGGGTCTGGAGGGGCCACAGTGACCAGGGAGGGAATATCTATCATTCTTTTTCAGATGCCTATGGGAGAAAGCCAGACAATTTTCCTCCATGTCATCCTATGATGATAGTTATTTGTTATCATGGCCCACCTTTAGAATTTTTGCAAAATAATCTTATAGCCATTCCTATGAAGTAATAATGTAATTTTTAAGCAAAATCATCTCAGCCTAAAAATAATTATTTTTGCTTCATTTATTAAAAGTCAAACCATTAAGTATTGTCAGAAATCTTATGGAAAAAAAGCCATAAAATAAGCTTATAACTTCATTCAATGTAAATGACAACTTTTCCATTCTTATACATTTGTGTATATGCACCATACTCTGGTACACTGAAAAGAAATTTAAAAAATAAATTTTTTTTAAAAATCCAAAAAATTGTATAATCTATTTTTAAATATATGACAATAAATAAAAATTGAAAGTCAACAACTTACATAGAACAATATTATATATACATATATATGTACATATACATATGTAATTTTCTTTGTTGTTTAGTAAATATAAGTGTAAGACAAGTGTTTTCTTGATAAATCATACCTTTTACACTTGGCACACCATCTCTTTCTGTCATCTTTCCCCACTTGATCTCCTTTTTTTTTTTTCTAGTAATGTTTCTGCCCCCATTTGTATAGCCTATGAAATAATGTAAAACTATATTTTGTAAATGAATTAATCATCTCTGTTTTTCATAGGAGAATTCAACTTGCTCTCATTTAAGGTAACAATTAAGCATTCATTTTATTCTGTTCACCTTTCTTCACATTTTGCATTTTTTAAAATTTTGCTTTCTCAACTCTTAATCCTTGTTTCTATGGACATTTCAGTGTACTTTCTAATCCCTATAGTGATTATCTTCAAAATGCCAGCAGTCATTATCAAACACCTATTTCTTTATTATATGAAAGCAAGTTACCACTCATTTGTTCTCCCAAAGAAATTCTTTTCTTGGCATTTCAATAAAATGAGAGCTTTAGATATTCTATTCTTTATGATTTGTTTTAGCAAATAATTATTCGCATATAGCAAAATACACAGCTTCTCAGTGTATAGGAATTTTACCTACGTATGCAGTCTCAGAACCGCCAGCAGATCAAGTTATTTCCATATTTTAACAGCCCTGAGAGTTCCCTCAGGCCCCTTCTTAATCAATATCCACCATATACCTAGCAGCACAGCCAGTATCCTGATGATTCTTGAACTTTTAATAAAAGGAATCATATAGTGTGTTCCTTTGTGTCTGGCTTCTCTTATTCAGCATAATGTTTTTGAGATTCATAAAAACATCTGTCAGTAAATCAATCTTTTTATTATGGAGCATATTCATCATATGAATAAACCACAATTTATTTAGGCATCTCCCACTAATGGACATTTGGGTTGTTTCCAGTTTGAAGTTAGTATTAATCACACTGTCATGAACATTTGCATACGTGGCTTAGGTAGACACGTGCCCTCATTTTTCTTGAGCACATATCTAGGCATGGGATTGCTGGGTCATAGAATAGGTACATGTTTAACTTTATTAAAAAACTGCCAAATACTATAGTTAATAATACTGCATGCATATTTGGACGTACCTAGGAGAGTTTGTATCTGGGAAGTTCTCATCATGAGAAAAAAAAAAAATCTGTAACTGCGTGTGGTAATGAATGTCAACTGGATTTACTGTGTTCATTATTTTCCTAATATGTATATATTGAAGCATTATATTTTATACCCTAAACTAATATATGCTATGTCAATGATTCCTCAATTAAAAAAAAAAACCTGTCAAATGATTTTTCCAAAGTAGTTCTATCAATTTGCATTCTGATTAGCAACCTATTAGAATATCTGTGATTCTTAATCTGTTCCAACACTTGCTATTGATGGTCTTTTGATTTCAGGGATCCCCGTAGGTTTATAGTGATATCTCACTGTGTTTTAATTTGAATTTTCCCAATAACGAGTGATAATGAACACCTTTTCATGCTTTTACTAGCCATTCATGTATGTTCTTTTATGACATACATTTTACCCTTTTGCCATTTTTAAAAACTAGTGTTTCTTTCTTACTGGTATTTTAGGAGGATAAAATATTCATAGTATGTACATCTCAAAGAATGAGTAAAGAACATACAAGAGAAACTCATTTAAAATAGTAATAAAATGAAAACATGCAAAATAAAAAGAGGAAAATATTTGAACATTTAATTTAGAGAAGTTGAAATCTGAGTAACCAATAAATATGAAAAGATGCTCCACCTCACTGAAAAGTTAGGAAATGCAAATTAAAACGTGAACTAACAAAACTAATCAATTGGGCAAAAGACCAAAGTGTGACATAACTGAGGGTCAGCGAGGATAGCAAACATTGGGAACCATTATTAACTAGAACCACTGCCTTGAAGATCCATTGGACAGTATCTAGAGAATGTGAAATTGCACATCACTAGTATTCAACCATTTTGCTTTATGGTAATATTTACACTAGTAGACATATAGAAAAGTGCTCAGTGTGGCCTTGTTTATATAGCAAAAATTGGGAAAAACCAGAATAACAGGAGAAAAGGACATAGAATTGTTCTAGAGCACTTGAATAAACTATGCATAGATATGTCTCACATGGACAGACAATGGGAATGTGATTTTGAATTAAAACAAGTGATACATGATTACTTACAGAGTGCTTTAAAAAAAATTTTTTAAATGATAAATTATACAGTGAGTAATTTTTAAAAGTAAGAATATACATAAATCATCCTAAAAATCTCATGTTTATACTAGCAACATCAGCATGTCCTGGGAACATATTAGAAATATAAATTCTTAGGGCACCTGGCTAGCTCAATCCAGTGGAGTACGCAACTCTTAATTCAGGGTTGTGAGTTTGAGCCCCACATGGAGTGTGGTGATTACTTAAAAATAGAAATGTAAATTTTGGGGCCCAACTCCAGACCTACTGATTGAGATATCTCTTGTAGGTGGGGCCCAGCAGTCTGTTTTAATAAGCCCTGAAGTAGATTCTAATACTTGCGAAAGCTTGGAAAATATATATTATAGACCTACATTTTATACAGACATGTATTTGTTAAAAATATAATATAGATGGCTGGAGGAAATCAAAGAAATTTCCTGACAGTGGCTGCCTCTGGAGTTGGCTCAAATATCTGTAATGTCATGTCTATAACTATAAAAGTAAATCTGCAGCAAGAAGAGCAAAACACTAATATTTGTTCATTCTTATAGTGGACGGTATGAAGGGTCTTTGTTAAATTATTCTGTATCCTTCTAAATTTTTTGAACTTTTCAAAATGAAAACGAGCTATAGAGAATATGGTATAAATGGTTACTGAACAGTACAGGGATTTCATGCATTAACCAAAAATATCTTAGTTCTTTCTCAAGTCTTCAAGTTGAATTAAGAATATCTCAATATTGGGGCACCTGGGTGGCTCAGTGGATTAAGCCTCTGCCTTTGGCTCAGGTCATGATCTCGGGGTCCTGGGATCAAGCTCTGTATCAGGCTCTGCTCAGCAGGGAGGCTGCTTCCCCCTCTTCTCTGCCTGCCTCTCTGCCTACTTGTGATCTCTCTCTCTCTCTGTCAAGTAAATAAATAAAATCTTTAAGAAAAAAATTAAAAAAAAAAAATCTCAAGATTACAAGACAAGCTCCTTAAAAACAAAACAACAGAATCCATCATTTTGTAATCATTTACAATTGTTAAATTTACTGAATCAAACTTTTCATGATTTTGCAGCTCAAAAACAACGTAGAGAAATAAATCAGAAAGCAGAGTGAATATTAACTTGTAACTGGCATCTATAATTGCTATTTTAGCTCTTTAATTTGATAGGAACATTGATATCATTGATGTTGGAAAGTTTAAAAGTTGAAATTAACAAAGATACTTATTTGAAACAAAACTTGTTATTTGTGATTGTTTAGGTATTGGGATTGCATAAGATTACATATGAACAAGGCATCTCACTGTTTTACAACGCTTTGCTTTGTAAGGGAATGTTTTACCTCACTTTCTTCTTCCTGGCCTGGCTGCCCTTCAACCTCCAAGTATAGACACAGTTACTCTGTACCTCCAGATTTCCCAGCTACTCTTACTTGGGATTTTTCAAGTCTCACAATTCAGATCTTAGGATGTCTCCCTTAATGCTAACTTCTGCTACATGATGGTTCTGAAAAAAGAAAAGCCACTTCCTGTCACTTGGAGGATAGTTGCCCAACTACCTAAGCTTAGGGTAAAACCTACTCCATTCATCAGCACTGAAGGCTAAGCCCATACAGTCAGGCTCCCCTTGGCTCTCTTTCCTTCAACCGTGACTCTCTCTGCATAACACAAAAGAAGTATAAAAACAGCCCTTGACCACAAAGGCTTAAATTTCAGTTAAGGGTATAAGAAGTATCCATTTGCAGCATCGTGCAGAAAAACACCACCATAAAATAGCATTCCACATGGCAACCATGAGTGCTAAATCATTTGGGATGACACCGAACAGAGAAGGAATTTTAAGAGAAGTCAGACCATGGTGGAAGGTACTTGTGGCAAGGTTTTGTGAAAGAAATGAAGCTTACAAGATAGACAGCACTGAAAAACAAAACAATAACAACAGCAACAAAAACTTGGCAATAGGAATCGTGTGGGAAGCAGGAGAATAGCGTGGCCAGGTTATGAAGGCTGTAAGGTCAGCAGGGGCCAGTGAATAGTAAAGATCGTTAAGCTGTGGGAGAGAAACTGGACTGTAGTTAGGGAGCTCCTAGAAATTTAAGAGGTGCACAGACTTCATATATAGAACATTCTGTGTTTTCTGATTAATAAATTCTTCATTTATAAGTGTACTTAACTCACATCACAAACCGTCTGGGAAACCACGCAGAAAAATAAGATCCTTCCCCCACTTACTACCATCATGAATTAGTATATTGTATTGCCTGTCTTTTATTTCACAATATTTATTTCCTTCTCATTTTTCAAACATATAAAAATAAAGTATGCTCATTCTAGGACGTTTTCAAAAAGGGCCCAAAAATGTGAGACACATCAGTTGGTATTTATGTAACACCAGCCTTTACTTTTTTAGCTCTCACAACAACTTCATTATCTGTAACTTACAAAGGGATAAATGTAGCACAGAGATGTTCAGTAACTAGTCTAAGATCACACAGCACAGAGGCAGGGCTGTCACAACTTGATCCCATGCATTACAGTGTCAGAGTCCATGTGCTTAACCACTCCATTGGGTTCTCTGCCTCTCTCTCCCACAAAGATGAGTTTGAATTCTGCATTAGAGTTCATGATATGTACCCAGTACAAATCTTTAAATATGGCTTAGTCATATGATATTATGTCTGTCTGAAATATTTTCCTCTTGTAAGTAATGCTACATTGAATACTTTTATACAAAAGTCTTTATAGGAGTGTTCAATGATCCCCCCAAAATGCATTTGTACAAGTAGAACTGCTAAGACAGACAGGAAAAAAATTGAGGTTTTTGCATTGCTAAAATATTTCCAGAAATACCCACCTATGATAATGGTACCACTCCCAATATGTAAGCAAGAAGAGACTTCTTTATATCTCTTTTAGCTCTCAGAATCATAGTTTTAGTTAAACTTTTAATGTTGAGATAGTTATAGATCACATGCAGTTACAAGAAATAATATATTTTACCCAACTTACCCCAATGATAACATTTTGCAAAACTTGAGCGGAATGTCACAACCAGGATATTACACTGATAGAGTCATGACACAGAACATTTCCATTACCAGAGGATTCTTCATGGTGCCCTTTTATAGACATAAACATTTTCCTCCTGTCCCCAACCCCTCCTGCTTTCCAGCTAGCACTAACCTGTTTTCCATTTCTATTACTTTGTCATTTCAAGAATGTTATATAAATGGAATCATGCAGTATGTAACCCTTTAAGATTTGCATCTCTTCAATAAACACAATTCTTTGGAGGCATCCAGGTTGTTGCATTTGTCAGTAGTTTATTCCTTTGTATTTCACCGGTAATAATCCATGGTAAAAATGCAGTATGGTTTTTTTACCCATCTACTTCTTAAAAGACATCTGGGTGGCTTCCAGGTTGGGGTTATCATGAATAAAACTACTAAAAACTTTTGTGTTCATGTTTTTGTCTAAACACACATTTTCATTTTTCTGGGTTAAATGCTCCCCCAAGAGAGCAATTTCTGGTCAAATGGTGGTTATATATTTATTTTTAGGAACACCTGCCAAAAGTGACCCAGAGAGGCCATACCATTTTGCATGTTTATCAACAATGTATGAGTGATCCAGTTTCTCCTCATCCTCGCCAGCATTTTGTTAACTATTTTTTTATTCTAGCCATTCTGCTAGGTGTGTTTCCTCATTGTGGCTTTATTAAATTGTGTTGTTTTATTAAAGATTTTATTGCTCTATTTTAGAGAGAGAGAGAGAGAGAGAGAGTGTGTGTGTATATGTTCACGCATGCGCACAATGCCGGGAGGTAGGGGGCAAAACAGAAGGGGAGGGAGATGGACAAGCAGATTCCACAGGGATCATGGAGCCCAACGCAAGCTCCATCTCACCACCCTGAGATCATGCCCAAAACCAAAACCAAGAGTCAGAAGCTTCACCCACTGAGTCACCTAGGTGTCCCTAAATCGTGTTATTTTTAATCTTAATGAACTGAATGCAAATCTGTGATTTCTCGTTGTATTCTGGAGGTTTTTTCCACCTTCTCAAATTTTTCAACCATTTTTTTCTATAAATTATAAAGTTCATGTGCTTTTAAAATTTATTTCATGCATTTGTATACTAATGATATTAACTCTTCACGCTTAAATTCTTTTCCTGATTTCACTGAAATTACTTGAGCAAGTAAATGCTCTAGTTTTCTTTCTTTTTTTTTTTTTTAAGGTTTTACTTATTTATGTGAGAGAGAGAGTGAAAGAGAGAAAGCACAAGCAGGGGGAGCAGAAGGAAGAGGGAGAAACAGACTCCCCATTGATCAGGGAGGCTGATGCAGCACTCAATTCCAGGACCCCGGGATTATAACCTGAGCAGATGCTTAACTGACTGAGCCACCCAGATACCCCATGCGTTAGTGTTCTTATAAAATTTATTCCCAAGCCTTGAACGACCACTATATTCCAACAGATGCTTCCTAAGTTCCTTTCAACTCGTCAGGTCAGTTGGTTAAATTGAACTGAATTGAAGGCTTTTAAAATTCTGAATAAAATCTTCCCTACATATTATACATAAATGTATTCTATTTTTATTAGTACTATGTTTGGTATATTACTCACCTGCACTACCACATTATTTGTTACCAATGGGTTATCACTTTTCCCTGAAACCATTTTTTTTTCTTCCTGGTTAGTATTTTATAGTCCTTAGCCCATTTCAGGGTCTTGGAATGCAAGTGTCATACCTGGAGATGCAGCCATTTAAATCCACAAAATGTACATAGATTTTTGAAGAGAATAGAGATTATACATAAAGTTCAAGGACCAACAGAGTTTGAGAACTGTGTACTGTGCAGGTCCATTCTGGCTCAGCCATGGACTTCTCTGTGACCTCAGAGAAGACCTTCTCTGTATCTTTTCCATTTCTTTTTCTTTTTTTTTTAAAGATCTTATTTATTTGTTTGTTTGTTATTGGGAGTGGGGTGGAGCAGAGGGAGAGGGACAAGAAGATGCCACACTGAGTGCTGAGCTCACACAGGGCTCAATCCCACAACCCTGAGATCATGACCTGAGCTGAAATCAAGAGTCGGGCACTTAACCAAATGAGCCATCCAGGCGCCCCTCCATTTCTTCTTCCATAATCAGGGATCAAATAATTTTCTGCCCCCTTGGTCTGATCCAAAAAATTCACTGATGAGATAAAGGCAGCAGAAAGGTCAAGACAAAAGATGACCTTCAGTCAAAAAGAAAGCCATTTTAAATATCCATCCACGAAATATTACCATATCAGATGGGAGGGGTGGACGACGCCTGAAGCTGTTGCAGGCTGTTCACCCAGGAACCAAGGTGTGCATTCACAGCCAGTTATAGTAACTCAAAATCCTGCGAAGGTCAGTCTCAGAAAATCTTAACAAGGCCCGAGATTATTCTTAAGGGCTGCTGTCCACATACACAACTTGCTCGATAGATGAAACCAGATGAAAGAACACCTGGAAACTCAACAAAGGTGAAACCTTCTGAGCTAGGGCTCTGAGCTGTGGGCTGAGTCTGCCCTTCGGACTCAGAGAAAGGTAACGTTTGTCAGAAAAGATCCCAATTCTCTCAGGAAAGAGCAAACACTTCCAGCACGGTGAGATTCAATGAAACATCCATCCCTCTGAACCACATTTACCTGTGGAAGGCAAGAATTTACCCATAAAGGCAAATCTTTTTTTTCTCAGCTAGAGGAAGCCACCTTCCAGAGTATTCCAAGCAAGGCCAGAATCCTCACACCCTCGGACTCCTGACATTCTGAGGTTCATTAAGGCCAGAGGTTGGCAAACAAAGGGCCACAAGCCAAGAGCAGCCTACCACCAAGTTCTTGTACAGCCTGTGAGCTGAGGCCGATTTCACATTTTAAAATGGTAGGGAAAAAAAATCAAATGATGAACAATATTCCATGAAACATGAAAACTATATGAAATTCAAATTTCAGCCTCCATCAATAATGTTTTGTTTTGTTTTTAGAATGCAGGCATGTTTATGCATTTATTATTGTCTGTGGCCACTCGGGGGGTTACAACACAATCGTTGTGACAGAGACCATTTGGCCCAAAAGCCTAAATTACTTACTACCTGACCTTTTACAGGAAAAAAAAAATGGATGACCCCGATCTAGGCCATCCTCCCACACAATCTTTTTATAGACCCGGTAAACCATCATCTTGTTTTGTGCTTCACGCCTGTCATGGCAGGGAGTTCATCACTTCACAAGCAGGCCTCTAACTTTGACAGCAACAATCATCAAAATTATCATTATTTTGAACTCAAATCTCCAACCCACTGGGCCTAATTATGCTCTATTAAAATGACCTAGAATAAGTCTACTCCCTTCAAGCATGAAGGCAAAATGAAATGAGAATAAAATTCTTTGTTAATACTACATGCATGAGGTGTTGTCTGCTGCTCCACATAAAGAGAATAAGGGCTTGTAAGAGCTGGTTACCTCCGAGACTCACCAAGTCCCATCAAGCATGCTGCTGCCCTTGGCTCCTTGCAGGGGCCAAAGCTATGGTTCTGGAGGAGTTACAGGCATGATTTGGGCAATGTCAGGTGAGCCCCTGTGGAGTTGAATGGCCGGCATGCTGGCATCCCAGTTTTCTCAATGGCACATCTGCAGTAACTGAATTCTGGTTATTTAGCCTTATGTCCCCAGCATTTTCACTCCTCACCCTATAAACTTGTCTAAAGGAAGCAAGGAGAAGTATTTTTAAGTTATAAGGGTGGGGTGCCTGGGTGGCTCAGTTGGTTGAGCACCTGACTCTCGATTTCAGCTCAGGTCCTGATCTCACGGATTGTGGGATCGGATACCCACCCGCCCCCCGTTAGCACCATGCTCAGTAGGAAGTTGGCTTGGATATTCTTTCTCCCTCTCCCTCTGCCCCACCCCCTGCTCATATGTGTGCATGCACTCACTCTCTCTCTTTCAAATAAATAAATCTTTAAAAAAAAAGTTATAAGGGAAACTCAGGTATCATCTTATTCATGTTGAGCGAAGAGAATTCTGTGAGCCAGCACTGTCAGTATTCTGAGAGCTTGATAACATTGTAGAAACTCAGGCTCACCCAGATCTTCTGAATTAGAATCTGCATTTCCACAGGAATGTTCTATAAATGGGATCATTAAGTATATATCTTCTGGAGACTGGCTGTTTTCACTCAGCATAATTTGAGGTTTATCCAGTTTTTTGGTTTTTTTCCTGTGTATTAAGAATCTGTACCTTTTTGTTATTGGAGGGGTATGGTTAGTATGGATGTACCACAGTTTGTTTTACCATCCACCCATTGAAGCACATTGAAAGACAAATATTTATTTAAGAATATATGTTTACGTATTTTAACTAAGTGGCTTACTAGCATTAAGCATGAAGAGATTCAGCTCAGAACCAGTTGGTTATGGATTAGGGTTTGATTTCCAAGAGTACTGGTGTTGAATAAAGAGAGAAAATCAGAATGAGCCAGCCTTCCGGGTTACCTCATGAAAGGTATGATCATGACTTCTCCTGGATATTTGTAGATGCTGCTTAGAAAAGTGAAATCAGAACCAGGATTTGAGGCACTAAATTTAAACTTTAGGGTCCCAATTTACAGTATGGCCATGGATTAGCTATATAGTTTTCCAACTTTTCCATGCACATATAACATTCCTGAAATAACATAATTAGAGCAATGGAGAGTAGGTTAGTGGTTGATAGGGATTGGGTATGGGGGAGAGGATGGGTATGGCTGTAAAAGGAAAAATAAGGGGCATGTGGGTAGCCCAGTTGGTTGAGTGTCTGACTCCTGGTTTTAGCCAGGTTGTGATCTCAGGATCATGGGATCAAGCCCTGTGTTAGGCTCCATGCTCAGTACAGAGTCCACTTAAGACTCTTTCTCCCTCTCCCTCTCTTCACACCCCTTCCCTCTAAAATAAATAAATACATAATTAAATACATAAATAAAAAATTTTTGTAAAAAAGGATAAATAACATGAGAGGATCATATGGGGATAAAAGTTTTTCTGTACTTTGATTATGGCAGTGGTTATACAGAGTTACACTAGTGAGAAAACTGCATGGAGCTAAACACACAAATGCGTATGCACACACCTACGTGCAAGCCTGACTGATGAAATCGGAATAAGCTTTATGAATCGCACCAACAGTAATGTCCAGACTTTGGAGTTAATAGTTAATGCAATAGTTAATGCAAGTTGCAAGTGCTGGGGGGAGGCCCAAGGAAGAGTACACAGAACCTTGGTGCACTTTTCTTGGCAACTTCCTGTGAATCTGTTATTATTTCACAATAAAAGGTTAAAACAAGAAAGTTTACAAGATACATTAACATCAGGAGGAATGAATGAGCAAATCAACAAAGAGAACATTATCCACAATAGGAGGGAGGCAGGGCCCTTTCAACTGAAAATGTGTTTTCTCTATTTTTTAATCACAAACTGTTTCTAAGATTCCATTGGTTATAACTCTGTCCTCTAATTTGCCTGGTTTCTAACTAGATGTAGTCTTGGCATTTGGATAATGAGGAGACATTTTAGGCTTCTGATAACTATATGTAAGATATGACTACATAATAAATCAAATGTCAAAGATCTAGAAACATTTCTTAAGGATAAATCTTGTCTTTCTGTAAAGGTGCAAAAATACATCATGACTCACACATAATTCTTTGATCTAAGACATTTATTTGGGGCTGAAAGAATTAAAAACACAGTCATGGGACTAGGAGGTCAAGATCTTCACATGATAGGCCCTGCCCCCACCTCCTGCATCTCAGATTTTTTTTTTCTTAACAGCCGTCTTAACTAATGTGAAAACGGGCCATGCATTTTAACACAATCGCCACTTTTGCTCTTGCACGTGTAATTGCTTGAATTTTAGTTTTAATTCTCCCTCTCTCTTGCTGTAATTATGAGAACAATTATGTGTCAGAGTTCAGAGCTTCTCAGTTTTAAGAAGAGAAGAGCCAAAATGAGTTTCTCTTCCTGCCTCGAAATACCAGTTGCTAAAACAGCTGCAACTAACATTTTCATAGTGCTTTGCAACTGATAACACACTTTCACTTAGAAAGATCCATTCAGGGGTCAACTCAGATAGTACTGAAAATGGTGTTAAAAGTTACTAAAGTAGGAACAGAGGATTGCATGGACATTTGCCCACGAATCAGCAAAAGCCTATCTAGGTACAACTGAGTCCACTGACTCCAAGGAAAACCAGGACACCCCACCCTTTGCCATAATCTCTTGTGCTAATGTTTTTGAACTTATAATCATGGCTACCATCACTCTCCAAGAGAACTTGTATGTGTCCTGAGCTTGGAGGAAATAAGTTAAAGGTATGAACCAGGACTTGAATTTGCCAAACCATCGTAAAAGCTAATGGCTTGAGTTTGGGTGAGCCAGAGTCCACCCAGTGAGGTAGGGCGTCCCACTTATTGATTGTAAAATCTACCCATTGACTAGCTTCTCGGTTCCTTGTGACTCCTAGTTGGTAAACTGAGTGCTTATGGAAAGCAAACAGGGCAGTGTAGTTCCATGGGGTCCAGAATACATGTATTTATTGAATCCTCAGTAAGTATGTGATTTGGGAAAAGCAACTGTTATCCAAGGCTGTAAGGGTTATTGAAATGGGTTGAATCCAGAGCCAACCTAGAACCCAAATACAAAAGTTCAAAAGGACAAGTGCTAATTTCACTAAATTAGAAGAGGGTAAGAAACAGGAAAAAAAAAAAAAAAAAAGCAAGAATGGATGGGGGCACACAGCCCTGAAATCAAGCAGCAAGGTGCAGGGTGTCCATGAGGAATGACTGGGGCATTTCCTAGGGCAGACAGTTTTCTGCTGCCATCTTTTGTGGACCGTGCATAATGTGGGAAGCTGGGCGAGCAATAAGATCAGAAGGATCTTTGTAGTTATTTTGTTGATAATAATGTAGTTATTTTCCTCAAGCACCTTATAGTACAGTGGAAAAGTTAGAGGCATTCACTGGTAATAAACGCAAGCATACAGGTGTAGGGGGAAAGCCTTCCAAAAGAAACAATGGCCCCGAGGGAATATGGGAAAAAGAAAAGTTGGTTTTGATTTAGGGACTCTTAGAAGGCTTTGCAGGGGAAGAAGCATTTAAACTGGATTTTTATAGATAGCATTTTAAGAAGCAGAGAAGTGGGAAGACAAATTCTGAGAGAAGGAAAAGCATGTTCGAAAGCAAGAAAGGTAAGAATATATGAAGAATCCTTGCAATGTGTTATTTGAATATAAAGAGAGCAACTGGCCTCACAGGTCTGTGGGCCTGGAAAGAGGATAGGCAGTCCAAATTGGACCACTGTGGGCCTTATCTCAAAGGGGAATGACTGCATGGTAGAAGCTATGGGGAACAGAGGAGAGGAAGAATGGAGGCAAAATGTCAGTGAGGAGAACGTGTCAAAGAGAGGTCATGAGGTTCTTGACCAGATGTGTTCAAGAACCTTCAGAAGTGGGTGACTGGAGGCAAGTCAGTGGGAAAAATAGTCAAAGGTATTGTTGAGATTTCTAACCAATATCACTGGAAGATGGTGGTGCTGCTCAAAAAGTATTAGTACTAGGATATCAAGAGATGGTTTTAAATATTTTTTCTTAGGGCACCTGGGTGGCTCAGTGGGTTAAAGCCTCTGCCTTCCGCTCAGGTCAAGATCCCAGGGTCCTGGGATCGAGCCCCACATTGGGCTCTCTGTTCGGCAGATAGCCTGCTTCCCTCTCTCTCTCTGCCTTCCTCTCTACCTGCTTGTGATCTCTGTCTGTCAAATAAATAAATAAAATCTTTAAAAAATATATTTTTTCTTTATGTCAAATGATTCATATAAAAAATAGACATTTCTGATTACTCTGAAAATCACATATGAGATCATTTATAACTTTAAGACATTTCCCATATTAATTTGGCTGGATTCTTTAGGTTGAATTTAATAGAAGAATAGCCTGGGATTTGGGAAGAATTTGGGTCCCAAGACACATGATTTATCGAGAGTGCTCTTGGGAGAAATTTGTAAGGGAGGGAAAGAAGCATGTGGGATAAGGAAACTAGTTAAGCAAGTTCCAGCCTCAGCTTTGGTCCCATGGGAATGTCTTGAACATGGATTGCATCACAGAATTGTCTCAATTTGAGGTAAAAGGATCAACTTTTTGTACCCCTGAATCCATCAGTCCTTGGCTTCAGGCTGTCCTGGGGCCAAGGAGATAAGCCTAATTACTTGGGTTTGAAGGTTCCCATTAACTTAGGGCAATTCTGTGAAGAAGGGAGCAGGTGTGAGCCGTTAGTGGCCAACATTCACAGCAGCTGGGCATGGGTGAACCATCCTAATATTAGGAACCTAGATGGGGTACCTTTACTGCCCACTACCTATGAGTTTGAGTATTCACCTTGGATAACCATATATATCCTAGGGTTTTATAAATGAAGGATATTTTGGTAACTTATTATTTCTTTAATTGCCCCTTGTCTCCCCAACTGAGGATGAGCTGGAAGAGAATATATTCCAACTCACATCTCTAAATGGGACACTTTGGACCACAGCCTTTGAGAGCAAGAATATTGCCAAGAGAGTGTTGAGTTCTCTGAAACTTCTCCCATTTTTAACCCCAGCTTCTGTCTTCCCCACAGAATATCATGATCAGAACATACAACATACACTTGTCTGAATTCATGGGCCATGATCTTTGTTGCCTGGTAACATTTTAGCTTAACCAGCCATTGAATTCAAACTACAGGAAACATCTGAGCACAGAAGTAGAATGAGAACTGGGTAAGTGCCCAGGCTTTGGTGCTGAAATTCTGAATCAACCAAGACCATCTGTAAGAAGAAAAATTTTTAGATGAGCTCTGTATAGTTTGTAAACAAGAGTGAATGATTTTCAGGGAAAGTGGCTTCTAACCAAGAATCAATGAAGGTTAGTAGTTGGATTTATTTATTTCATGAGCTTGCGAGTTTCTGAAACATGACCATAGAAAATAGTCTGTTCAAGGGTTGCTGATTAAATGAGAAAGTTTTAAAAACTACTCAAAAGAAAAGAATGTCCAATGGAAAAAAGACAGCCTCTTCAATAAATGGTGTTGGGAAAATTGGACAGCCACATGCAGAAAAATGAAATTGGATCATTTCCTTACACCACACACAAAAATAGACTCAAAATGGATGAAGGATCTCAATGTGAGAAAGGAATCCATCAAAATCCTTGAGGAGAACACAGGCAGCAACATCTTCCTAGGAACATCACCAAAGGCAAGGGAAGCAAGGGCAAAAATGAACTATTGGGATTTTATCAAGATCAAAAGCTTTTGCACAGCAAAGGAAACAGGGAACAAAACCAAAAGACAACTGACAGAATGGGAGAAGATATTTGCAAATGACATATCACATAAAGGGCTAGTGTCCAAAATCTATAAAGAACTTAGCAAACTCAACACCCAAAGAACAAATAATCCAATCAAGAAATGGGCAGAGGACATGAACAGACATTTCGGCAAAGAAGACATCCAGATGGCCAACAGACTCATGAAAAAGTGCTCCATATCACTCGGCATCAGGGAAATACAAATCAAAACCACCATGAGATATCCCCTCACACCAGTCAGAATGGCTAAAATTAACAAGTCAGGAAATGACAGATGCTGGCGAGGATGCGGAGAAAGGGGAACCCTCCTACACTGTTGGTGGGAATGCAAGCTGGTGCAACCACTCTGGAAAGCAGCATGGAGGTTCCTCAAAATGTTGAAAATAGAACTACCCTATGACCCAGCAATTGCACTGCTGGGTATTTACCCTAAAGATACAAACGTAGTGATCCGAAGGGGCACGTGCACCCGAATGTTTATAGCAGCAATGTCTACAATAGCCAAACTATGGAAAGAACCTAGATGTCCATCAACAGACGAATGGATAAAGAAGAGGTGGTATATAAACACAATGGAATACTATGCAGCCATCAAAAGAAATGAAATCTTGCCATTTGCGACAACGTGGATGGAACTAGAGGGTATCATGCTTAGCGAAATAAGTCAATCGGAGAAAGACAACTATCATATGATCTCCCTGATATGAGGGAGAGGAGATGCAACATGGGGGGTTGAGGGGGTAGGAGAAGAGTAAATGAAACAAGATGAGATTGGGAGGGAGACAAACCATAAGTGACTCTTAATCTCACAAAAAAAACTGAGGGTTGATGGGGGGAGGGGGATTGGGGGGGGTTATGGATATTGGGGAGGCTATGTGCTATGGTGAGTGTTGTGAAGTGTGTAAACCTGGCAATTCACAGACCTGTACCCCTGGGGATAAAAATATATTATATGTTTTTAAAAAATAAAATTAAAAAAAAAACTACTCAAAAGAAAAAAAAATGAGGTTGTATCACAAAGCCACAAGAAGAAGTTTGAAGGAACTCCTGAAGGCCAGATCTAAGACAATTTGAGCACCAAAATATTTAAGGAAGTTAATCTTCGAGTCTGTACCAAAAGTAGCTGGACAAATTAATAAAAAAACAGGAGAAAAGGAAGGATCAGAAAGAATGCTGATTACTGGCTGGTAGATGCAGCAGATGAAATGTAGTTGGAAAATTATTATTATTTTTTTAAGATTTATTTATTTATTTGAGAGAGAGAGAGAGCATGCACATGCATGAGCCGGGGGAAACACAGAGGGAGCGGATCTTTAAGCAGACTCCTGCTGAGCGGGGAGCCCAATGTGGGCTCGATCACACACCCATGAAATCAGGACCTAAGCCAAAATCACGAGTCAAATGCTTGACCAACTGAGCCACACAGGCAGCCCTGAAAATCATTATTTTGCAACCATCATAGCAAAGATAGGATCAGGCAAGAATTATCAGAGTTAAATTTATGGAGAAATATTGTTGAGGAGCAAGATCGTTGCATGGTCTTAAGCATCTTCAACAAACTTTTATTAGTTGTAAAGGAAGTTTATTAACTATACTGTAAGGAAATTGAACAATCCCTTAGTGGGGAAAAATCTGGACAATACCTTCATTGATCAAAATCAACATGACTAACGAGGAGCCAGTGGACAAAGTATGCATCCTAATGTGATATCATGACAAGGGCCCAATGTCCCCAATGCAGTATTCCAGCTGAGAAGGCACAGCCTCAATCTAGGGATGAGGAACTTTCAGAAATCCCCAAATGAGGACTATTCCAATAAAGGAGGCAGTTGTGTTATTCAAAATTATTGATGTCGTAACTAAAAAGACAGGCTGAGGAACAGTTCCAGATGAAAGAAAACTAAAGAGATATGAAAATTAAGTGAAATATGTGATCTTAGACGGGCTCCTAAACTAGAAGGAAAATAATGCTATACATGTCCTGAAATTCACAAGTGACTGTGGTTATTTAAAGAATGTCCTCACCCTTAGGAAACCTTAAATTCTTAGATTTATACTTAGATTCATCCTTAGATTCATACTTAAGAATCTTGGGGGTGAAGAGTTATAATGTATGCAACCTACTCCCTAATGGTTTAAAAAATCAGTTTATACATGTGTGTATGTATACATATGCATATTTAGAATGAGAGAGAGAGGAGAAAAGGTAAATAAATAAATTAAGTCAAAATGTTAACAAAAGATAAATCCAGGTATTCCAGCAGCTTTTCTGTAAGTTTCTAGACAGAAATGTATTTACGTTAAGATGCTTTAAAAAAAAATAGGGGCAACTCAGTACAAATATACCAGTACTGTTATCTCAAAATGATTCCCTGCCAGATGAACAAAATGGAGGCCATTCCTTGTCACTTGACTCCAGCAACCACCAATGACCTGGCCTGCACACCACTACTGATGCTTCTACTGTGACTTCTCAGCTCTCAAATGTTCCCCCTCTGATCACTTGGCCCACCAGACATAAAATGATATGCCTAATAGAAGCACAGTTAGCATGGTGCCCCCTCTCTGTTTTAAGGTCCCTTGTTGACTAGCAATTACAGATCACATTCATTTGCTTGACCTTCAAGACCCTCCAAATACACATTCATTTAGGGTGGTGGCCATGTCTTCAGGTATCCATCTGAATTCCCCACAGGACACACAGCACAGTGCAGTGGGTTCTGTGCCCTCAATTTCAGTGAAATTATAGTAACCATAACGATAATACTAGCTAATGCTTACTAAGCATTTACTACATTCCTGGTTCTGTTCTAGGTACTTTATACCTATTAAAACAGTTAATCCTCACAATGATTACATGAGGTACATACACTTTATTACTAGTCCCAGGTAGGGAAACTGAGACACAAAAAGGCTAAATAATCTGCCGAAGTCAGGAAAGCAGCACAGCCAGGAATGAAGCCCATGTAGCTGAGCTCCAAACTCTCTGAACTCTGAGAGTTCAAACTCACTCTCTGAACCATTCCTCTGCACCCTTTATCCTCAGACATATTGGAAACTTTACATCTGAAGGATAGCAGGCTGCCCCTGTGAGAGCAAAGAGAATGTCTCCAAACAGGGAAGAAGACTGTCACCAGAAGTTTCAATGCCACAGGGCAGCCATCCCACCTGGTCACTCTCAGGAGATTATGTTTTTTTACTCGGTGTCTTTCCAGCAAGAACACTTTGCTTTCTTCTAGTGTCTTCCTTCTTCCTTCCCCCAAGTCAACAGCTACTGACTGACTACCAGTTTATGTTTGGGGGCTCCATATCTTTGATACCTTACCTGTAGCCACCTCCTTGATTGGATTTTTACCGTGACGATGCTGTATAACAGTAACTCCCCAAATCTCAGTGGCTTACAACCACAAATGCCTACTTTTCTTGTTTTTCTCTAAAGATCAGCTGTGGGGAATACCTGGGTGGCTCAGTGGGTTAAAGCCTCTGCCTTCGGCTCAGGTCATGATCCCAGGGTCCTGAATTGGAGCCCTACATCGGGCTCCCTGCTCAGTAGGGAGCCTGCTTCCCCCCCTCTCTTTCTGCCTTCCTCTCTGCCTACTTGTGATCTCTGCCTGTCAAATAAATAAATAAAATCTTCAAAAATAAATAAATAAATAAAGATCAGCTGTGGTTTGGCTATTCTTGGTCAGGTTTACCTTGGTTTGGGTGGGCAGGGCTGGATTTGGCTTTAGATCACATTCACCTCTATTCCATGTGTTTTCATAAATTTGAAACCAGATAAATGCCAAAGACAAGTACTTCACAGAAGAAACGGTAGAGCAAAAGAGGGTAAACTAACTATAGACCATATTTAAGTCCTCTGCCCATGATACGTCTGCTAATCGCCATTGGCCAGAGCATGTTGTATGAACCCATAATGACCAAGGATAGGGATTCATACTCTGCCTACTTTACTGAGAAGGAGAATCGTGTGACAAAGGAGCATGGAACTAAAACTATATTTTAGGAAGCATTGGAAAAGTGGGAAGGGTAATCCAATTTGCAGAACTCTCCAATGTCCCAGAGATAGCAAGGCAGGGGTTCCTAACACAAACAGCAGCAGGAACGGGACAAAGCCTGGCTTACCCCAGGCTCCAATGTGGACTCAGCCCCAGCCACCATCTGGAAATGGATGGATGAGACCACTTCACGAAGGATGGGCAGAGAGCATACTCATGTATGACGTACCTACCTCAGAAAAGTCACGTCCCCCCAGTCTGATTAAGTGGAGTATGGTGATGTGATTAACCACCAAATGGCTATTGTGCTTGGAACTCCAACACTGGCTTGATGTTGTTGAGTCCCAAAGAGAAGTGGTACATCAGGGACCATTTGACTTCTCTGGGAAGATAGGACTAACACACTTGCGATACTTCCTGAACAAGCCAGTGTGTGATTAAGTTCTCAACCACACAGAGGAGCTCCTAGAGAAAAGGACAGTATTTTATAAATTGATAATTGCACAGCAGGAAGCACATGCAGAGAAAGCCTTGGGGAGTTGAGAGCTTTGAAAGAGGACCTTGAATGTCCTATAGATAGAAGGAGCAGATAGAAGAATGTGAGATACGCATTTCCAGAGAGGATAAGCAGATGAGTCAGGAGAGACGGGGGCGGGGGGGGGGGACGGACAATAATAGTGTGGGATATTTTAGGATTGTCATTTCATAGAGTTTTAGAAAATCGTATTCCAGGAGCAAGGGAGGGATAAAGGAAACTGGTCTGAACCGACAAATAACTTGGCTGCCCTGGTCTGAGAGAAATTCCTGAACTGTCTTTTAGACTCAAGTTCTATTTTCTGTGTTATTTTTTTAACAGCTTCAAACCCCTTCACTTTCTGACTAAAGTGTGTGGAAAGAAATGAAATTTAAATGATTCAACATATGTCACCCAGGACTACTGGGCCCTGCCGTTCTTTTTTAAAGACAACTCCCAGGAGACTTTCTATTTTCAGTTTGAGCAGATTTCCATTTCAACCAGACCTAACGGGGATGATACTTTTTGCTTCTCTCCCATTCAGCGTGGGAGCCAGTTGGGATTCTTTAAAAGATCTGCTGTGTTGCTGAGTGTCTTGGAAGAATGCAGCATTGCTGTAGATCCAGCTGAACCAATAATTCATGACCTGGACACAAAGGCCATTGTGCCCTTCTGCTTATCACCAAGAAAAGGAAATGTAGGGCCTTTTCTTTCTTCCTTTGTGGCAATGTAGCACCCAAGGGGTTATCATATGAGGAGGAAGAATTAAGAGCTGAAAGCTGGATATTTTTCTAGCTTGAGTTAAAATGTGACTTTGGGATGATAAATGTCATTACAGAGAATTTTAGTGCTTGTCCCAATCTGATTCTAGGAGCATAGGAAGATTAAGCATCCCTACTCTGTTGCTGCGTGGTAGTGATATTTGACTGGTTCTGGCCAATGGACTTGAGACATGGATGAAGCTGGGAAAGACCCACTCACATTTCTCCAGGGCCTCATCCTCTGCCGGTTGAACAAGGAGGCTGTTCCTGTTGGTGCAGCAAAGAGTGGTGCCCCATCAGCCTGGACCACCAAGTTATTGTATGAAGAACAGCTGTCCTGAAGGATTTCCTGGACGCTCAGAGGACACTGCCTAAGCAAGAAAGATACCTTTGCTATTGGTAGTTGCTAAAATTCCAGAATTGTTTGTTATCACAGTTTGACCTAGCTGTGCTGACTAATAAAAGCTAACCCATATCTACAAGACTCTAAAAACAGTAAACTTGATTTAGGGTAGAGTAGTTAAGACTGGACAAAATAGAGCCCAGTGCAGAGATGTTTGAGCAGTATGAAGTACCCCTAAGCTCCAATGTGGGTTTTACTCATAGGTGAATCCCTTGCCATCTCATTTAGAGCCTAACAGTTCTTTCTTTACACACAATTCTAACACAGCTTCTCCTTTCCTCTCTTGTTTAAAGCAGAAAGTTAGAAATGAGACTGTTCAGAGACACACTTACAGCAACAAACAGAGGCAGCTGAAGTCTGTCAGTTTGGGTGTTTTTGCTGCATTCTCAGTCCTGAATTAGTTTCCTGTGACTTTCTGAAATGCCATTTAGTCCGTATCTTAGCAATGATTGCTTAATGTCTTCTCTGTGACCCACCACCCTGTGATGCCAAACATTACCTAAAGAGGATATGGTGGAAAGAATATCAGAAGCATGGTGCTGCACAAGAAGCCAGTGCAAGCTCATTAGCTTGAACATATACTCTGGCTTCTTACCACTGGCCCCCAGCATTGGATCTGAGTATAGGCACAGAATGTGTAAGGGGCTAGAAGGCATCAGCTTCTTATTCCTGAAGAAGAGTGTGATTTACAGAAGCAAATTCATTATACAAACGTGGACATAGAGCAGCCCTGTCTAGTATTGCAAGCTTCACTTCTTTGGCCATGATCTCTTGAGGACTCATTTCTAAGGTTAATTCTACCTGCAATTAATAATGGCAGGTGTACAGAACTATGGTTCTTTGATTGCCATTTTCTCCCGTACACTTGAACGTTGTTCACGAAGAACAAAGTTGACAGGTGATGCCTGAGGGAGATACGATGGAAGTTAACAGATGACACTGTGCTATAGCCATTAGTCATTTATAAAGCCATGTCTAGTTGTTCATAACCTACCTCTACAGGCCATCCAAATCCTATGGTTTATTATGTAATCATCCGTCATTTTTCCACATCTGAAGCCAAGCAAGGAGGGAGTGACTGATAGAGAAACTAGGGTGAATTTAATTTTCTAACCAGTTATCTCCCTGAATGGATGCATTTCTTATGAAAGTGCCTTGAACCTTAAGAAGATGGGTGCCTGCTTCCCTGGCCAGTCTATCTTCCAGAATCATGTCTGAACATGTCTTGCCTCTGAGCACTGGCTGGTTATGTTTAGCAACCAGGAGTTTGGAGAGTTTGCTATGAGAATGCATGAGGTTGATCTATGTCAGGTAACAAAGTAGGACATGCTAGAGGTCTCTACCTCTCAGTGACCCCTGATGAAGGATCCTCGGTAAAAAGAGTCCATATTGAATTGGGAAAGGTTCACAGAGAAAGCATTCAATAGTGACCAATTCTTTCACAAATTGGGTAAAGTCAAAGCCTCTCAGTCTACCTACCCCTGCCACAAGAAGGATCAGAGCTCTGCAGTGATCATTTACAACGTGGGCTGTCAGACCCAATCTTTGATGAGCAGAGTTAAAAGTAATGAACTTGCGGACAGGGTCCTTATCTCAGTTGTACCCTTCTCTATCACTTAGAACAAATGGTCAGGCTGAAAGGATGGGACTTCAAAGTGGATCTGTGGATGCCACTAGCAACTCCACTCTGATTTTCCAGAGTACGATTCATCTGGCATTAGAACAAATATACTAATAGTTTAGGACTTGCCTTTATCTAGAATTAAACAATGACATAAAATTAAAAATAAAAGATAAAGCAGGTATAAAGAGATGTTATTCTCTCTGATCTACCATTTTTACTAGGGAATTACTTCTTTTTTTTTTTTTTCAAAGAAGCCTGGAGCTGAAATCAGATAATTTCCTGCTGTAGTAACTGAGTCACAGTTCATCTTTATCTTGCAAACTCAACAACGCATAGATATGATTGAGGAATGAGCATCTGCTCACTTTTGAAGAACTTCCTCCTAATGTGTAAGAGTTAACAAACCATTAAAAATAACCACTTAGTCTCACGTGGCAGATATTTTGCTAATTTCTGAGGGGCCACAAAGTGAAGGATTTAAACACTGTATTTTTATTGTCTCAAAGCTTCGAAAGTAGAGTCATCTCCTATTTCTGCTCCTAAAGGTACAATATCAAGGTCTGTCATTTGCTGGTAAAAAATGTTGGAAGACTGATACGGAAGCAGTGGGCAATGGTACTTTTCTTTTAGGAAACCAGAGCCACTGAGAGGCAGGTGAACATAGAGGAGTAGTTGGTATATCAATAATGAGAAGTTGTTGAAGATCTATTTATTCTTCCCTGTCCAAGTGATTCTGATATGACACTTGTGGAAGAAGACAGTTGAGTGAGTATAATATGAGTTTGTGCGTAAGGAAGAGGTGAAAGTGTTGAGATACTTCCCAAAATTATTGTGTGTGACTACTTAGGTTTGTTGACTCAAAACTCATCTACCCATACAACTAGCAGCACTGCAATTTATCAGAATATGTGAGTATTCCTACCAGTCTCTGTAGGTCTGTTTACAGTTTCATTGTTACCCAAAAGTCACTTTCTATACAGGAATGCTAGAAAGGAGACAACCCAGATTATTATTCTTGGCCAACATTTACTGTCCTCATTACACTGGAGCTCTGACCTTGAATTTTTCTAGTTTGGCTCTTTCCCTGAATTCAGGGCCCATGGATGTTGGGGGAATCTATGTACACTCAAAACTCCATGAAACATGTGTGAGTTTGGGTGTATGCCTGTGTGTGTGCGCACAAGTTTCTGACAACAGGATCTATACCTTTCATCTGGGTCTCAGACTGGTTCTGTAACAATCGCTCCAAAGAATGATAAGAAACACCAGCTACAAAGGAATGTCTTCTACAGTAAGCACCCAGCTCAACAACACATTTGCCCTTTCTTGTCCTCTCAAAGTCTCTGTGAGGATGCAGGTTCATCCCCGTCCCACTCCAGGTTCCCCTCTGTTTCTTCTCTTTCCCTCGTTTTCTTCTCCTGCTTGAAGCATCCTCCCCTATGAATCACATCTGAGTGGTCTCTGATGGAATTATTCCCTCATAGGTGTTAACTGCAGAATATAGGATCTCTTCCAGCATTCTTTGGCTTGACATTTTAAAACAAAGTGAGAGCTTAGACTGAACAAACGAAAGTGACAGAATTTCAGACACTGGGGTCTCTCGTTTGAAATTACTTATGTGCCCCTCACAGCACCTTTCCCCACCCACCAGCAAGTGACAATACCGTGCCGCTTACACGTGTGGATGATTCCAAACAAGCCATTTCCTTAAACTACGGGAAGTCACCAAGAGGACACATTCTAGTTCAACAGGAGAAACAGCAGCCAAACCTGCTGAGAAAGTAAATATGCGTTGGCTGACACTCATATTAATTTGTAATCTGATCACATAGTCTTCTCTCTAAGTTGTACAATTATACCTTTGTTGAAGAACCCGTATCAGTGCCCTCTCTACAAAGAGAAAAGGGCAGAGTGTGGCCAGAATTGCTTATCTTGCTTTTCCTAAAACACAGAAGAGCATCATCCAAAAGAAAGTGCAGACAGGAGAGTGGTGGGCACTTTCCTTCCTCACACAGCATTTCTCCAGCCCAGAGTAGCCTTTAGTCTCCCTGTCAGCTCTTTCCACACCTGAAGAAAGGCAGATGCCCCCACACTGTCCTCCTGCTTACCCACCGACATTTTCATGGGAATACCTGCAGCTCCTCCAACGCCCTATCCACTCCCTTTCTTCAAAAATATACCCCACATCCCAATTAGGTACAGAGATCTCAGCATCTTCCTTCTGGAGAGGAGACTCTAGCCAATTACCTGTTAACCATTCTGAGAAAACGGTCTATATATAATAAAACTGCTTAAATAAGCCCACAAAGAAGGATCACGTCAGGCCCTCCCACAGCTTCTTTGAGTCTCCTGTAACACTCCTGAAACCTAATCATTTTCCCTGGTTTGCCTACTTTCCCGAGCAACAGTGTGTGTGTGTGTGTGTGTGTCTATTCCATTATCATTAATGGGAACTGAGAGCACTTAAAAGGAGGCAAGCCTTTCCCTAGAGATGTAATTTCATGCATTAAGATATCAAAACATGAGAGAATACACATTGATATGTGGTGGATTCATACGATTGGCTCCATTAACACTAATGGGAACGAGGCCCGCGTCTCCCCGCCACACTGACTGGACAGATATCTCAGGCCTGGCGCCTCAGGAGGCCCAGGCTTGATGACTGACCTCACCCTTGAATGTAGTTTCCTTTGTTTTCAAAATCAGCTGGATAAATATGGCAGAAGCCCTTGATTGAATATAGATACAAGGCCTTCACCCTGGCAGCGGGCAGTCTGTGTGGTCTGGCTTTAAATGAATGCATGAGACTGATTCCACAAACCACATAAACACCAGTCTAACAGACAAAGCATATTAAGGATATCTGTCTTTCTGGTGTTAGAAAGAAGATAAAGACAGCAGGCCCAAAATGGAGTCACTTATGCTAAACTCCACCAAGACTTAACATTTAACCTGACAGCAGCTTCAGCCACTCTCAGAAATGTGACCTTTAACCAGCCATCCTGGAATTTCTTGTTAACCCTAAGAGGTAATCCACTGATAGACCTGTTTTATTCCCTGTAGGAGGGCAACCTTGCTAACAACAAAGCATTACCATTCTCTACTCTCTCTCTCTGCCTTTAAAAATCTTTCCCTTTCTGTAGCTCTTTGGAACTCCTTTCTATTTGTTAGATGGGATGCTGCCTGATTAGTGAATTATTCAATAAAGCCAATTAGATCTTTGAAATTGAATTTGATGCAAAATCCTGAACCTAGAAGCTCTACATATGCTGCGGATTCAAGCTACCTAGAGGACCAGCTATCTCTTGATGGGCTCACTGTTCACATGCCCTCTCCTTAATCTCTCATGAATTATTCCATAAGCAGAATCTTAGTAACTCCTGTCCAGAGACATTGTGTAAGGCTGAGCAAATATACCTGCCACGCAATGTACTGTATCTATTCACAGATCATCATGAAGCAGTGACTAGTAAAGTATCCCCTTTACCTTGTTTTCTACCCTTCCCTTCCCTGCCCTCACTTTCTTTTGTCTTCACCCTTAATGCCCTGGGTCTGCATCTCCCAAATAAAGCTTCAGCACTTAATCCTTGCCTCAGGCTCTGTTTCCAGGTAACTCTGCCTAAGTGCATTTATTGTATATCTTGTGCATATATTATATGTAACTTATAAGTGAGTTAAAGATAAATGATAATGTACCAATATTTGTCTAACCATTAAAGCTTATAGGAATAACTTCTGTACAAGTAACATGTGTGTTCAGTCCACTAATAAGGAGAACTCAGATCTTTTTTGTGATAAAGTAATAAGGTTGCTGTGTAACACCTTGGAGAGCAAGCATTAAAGTAGGGATTGGGAGGGGAAAAAATTGCTTTAGTGCCACAGCTGGTACTGGTTTTAAGTTGGATGTGAGTTATGTAGCTGGAAATGTTTTGCAGAGCAGGTTAGATGAGTGGAATGAGTGAAAGGACCAGCCAGCAAAGATGTGCACTATATACACACAAAGCCCAGAATCCAGAGAACTAAGGGCTTTATCTTCTAAGAGTCTGCATTTCCCAAATAGGACTCAATTATTCTCCTTCCATCCTTTCCCTTAATCCATATTCCTCCCTTCCCTACATTGTGACAGAATGTCTAAAGCATTTCTGTAAATGGAGAGATAGAAAATAAGAAAAACAAATCTTCTCAGACTACAGAAATGAACTAATATGGGAGGGATGTTTGCTCCCTCCTGTCACTATCCCCAGATTCTACAGATTCTTATAAGAGATATTCAGAGAGCCTCAATATCTTGAACATCTTAGAAGAGCTAGTTATTCTTAAGTTGAAGGGGGTGGGATGGGGTCACACATGATCAGAGTCATGATACTGTAAAATTATCTGTTAAGTTATACTTCAGTTGGCCTAGCCTCCTCAGTTTACTGAGAAACTAAAAGATGGTGTTTAGAATGTGACTTTGAGAAGGAGCCAAATCTGAGTTCAAGTGTGTGTTGTCATCCTCAGCAACCCTGTAGGAGGGTTAAATAAGTTGTGTTATTGACCTTTTTGTGTCTTATAATTGGTAATAACATCCTCTGAGACAGGTGTCATAGGCAAGGTACCCCTGAGATGAGAATTCATGTACAAACAGGTTTTTTTTAAAAGATTTATTTATTTGAAAGAGAGAGAAAGAGAGAGAGAGATCATGAGTAGAGTATAGGGGTGGGGTGGGGGAGAGGCAGAGGGAAAGGGAGAGAATATCAAGTAGACTCTGCCCTCAGCAGGGAGCCTGACATGGGACTCATTCCCATGCCCCTGAAATCATGACCTGAGCTGAAATCAGGAGTTGGATGCCCAGCTAACTGAGCTATTGAGGCACATATGGTGGGATGTTTCTAATAATTATTTTCAGTACTACTGAAGAAATTGAGCAAGTTGCTCAGGCATCACATATCTAGCCAGAGCAGAGCCCTAAAAGAGGACCTGTGCTTTGTTCTCTTGCTCCGACTCCCTGAGAAGCATGTAGCTTTCTAAGCTACATGCCTACACTCTGGATCATTTGGTACCCAAGTGTCTTCTTCTGGGTGGTTCTATCCTAAAGTCAATTAGAATTAAAGTGAAGAGTTAGAATGAAAGTGATTCTGTCATGTGTTTGTTAGTGCTGTTCTGGAAATCTGGACAGAAAAGGTCAGACAATTCAAAAGGCATTCATCCATGTGGGTGTATTCACATGGAAGCAAAGCTGAGTTGGAAACAATTCACATTGACCAGTGTCATATTTTTGTTTGAAAGTAGAGCCTTGTCATCTCTCATTAAGTCTCTAAAACACACCTAGTATATTATGTGAATAAATCCATATTCTTTCCTGGAACTACTCAGCACTTTTCCATCATTCTTCATCCTCATTCTGTATTCTTTGCTTCTAATAAAGAAACACCCACGTGCCTCTTGTTGGAATAATATTCTTAAGCTACTCAAGCCACTTTGCCTGCACACTATATCCAGAAGAGCTGAGAGTCTATATATGCCAGAGCAAACCTTTACTGAGGACAGATAGGTGGTGAACTGTGAAGTCCCAGTTCCCTCATCATGAGGTAGGACAAACTATGGAGCTCCCCTTGGGGTCAGGCTGAGATGGAAATTTATGTGAAATTTCTCTATCCTCTTCTAGCTGCTTTAAGTTCCCTGTTAAGCTTCCCTCACTCCTTCACTAGTCTTTTCTGGGAGCAATTCCATAATAAATCACTTCTATGTGAACCTCTGTCTAAGGGTCAACTTCTGGAAGTCCTGACCAAAGACGCTAATACGAAAGGACTTTCTTAATAAGTGTAAGAATAAAGCAAGCTAGCAACACTGCATATAAAAACAAACATTTTTTGCATGACTATTAGTTATCAGTTAAAGGAAAGGAAAGCAATCTATAGTTTACAGTATGTATGGGCTAAGTTTACAGATAAAGAATAAATTATAAAATAAAACCTAAAAAAGTTAAGTAAGCTATTCATAATCACACAGCTAGTTAATGACATCTTGAATCAAACTGTTTGACCATAAAGCCTAGACTCTTAACCAGTCACCAACTTTGAACCCTTAAACTTGAAATGAAGAAAGTGTGAAAGAAGATCCTTTAGTTCTTATTCCAAGAGGCATCCATTTCAATCTCTAGATTAATTGTCCAAAGAAATTCTATCTTTGTTTTCAGATTTGTGAATGTTTCTGGATTTTGCATCATATTCCATGGAGGAAAGTGCAGACTGACATTTCACTTGCATTTTTATGCTTGTGTTACTTAGATCTTCTTAGAGACCCCATTGAGTCCCAGTGTTAGCTGCCAGTGACTCTCCACCAGGGAGTTAGGTTTAGAATTATCACTGACAATAAAGGCTTATCCACCAGAAATGTAATATCCCTGAAATATGACCTTTTTCAAGTTCAAAAGATAGTATCACTAAACTGAAAAGAAATCCTTCTATGTAGGGTTGATCTTATTGACTATAATGAGGACCAGAGTTTCGATCTGCTCACCAAGTGTGTTGTAAGAAGGAAGAAAGAAAGAAAAACAAGAAAGTGGAGATAAGGCTAATTCAGTGGAATTTAGTCCCACAAATGTACTGAAGGTCTTCTGTCCTTACTTACTTCATTATACCGGGGTAGCACCCCTGCCTTCTCCTTTTCAAACTCCACCATAACTCCTACAACCACATTCAGCGCAGCAACAATACTTCACAATGATTCTAAGGATAATACTCCCTAAGTATTTCTCCACTGCTAATAAAATCTATTTGGAAACTATAAAGTTAATGGTCATAAAAAGTAGTGAACATAGATGCAGAGTCAAAGATATGGCATAGATATGGAAAGAACATCTTTCTCCCTTTGGGCTAAAACACAAGACACATAGCATACTAGCAACACCTTTCCTCCTTAACACCTACATAGGGATTTGTCATACCTGAAAGTAATATATTTTCATTTACTCTTAGTGTTGAAAATCTAGCTCCTTAACCTTCTGATATTTGAGGGGGAAAAATGTCATTTAATGGCCTGAAACAGAATCTAACTAAATGGTCCCCAAACAGACTGAAAATTGTCATCTGCTTTCTAAAGATATCCAAGAGAGTCTTCGGTACAATACTGTGTTTGCCTACAGCGGTTTTCCCAAAGGGTGGGGACAGTTCTCAAAGTACTTCAGAAATGTTAACTCATTTATCCCTCAAATACTCTTAATTAATATATAAAGAGCAAGAATTTATTGCCTTTTTTTTTAAAGAGTCGCAGTAGCATCTGTCCATATCCCCGTTGGCCCTACCCTGTGGTGCACATTGACCTGACATCCAAATGTCACCATTTGCATATCTTTGCCCAAGGGATTCTCTTGCCATCACATTTCTCTGCCCTTATGCACAGCAGAGCAAAATGACTGGAGAATTAACAGTCCCCAGGAGAAGCCATTAACCCACTGACAAAAATTAAAAATTGGTATGCAGCACCTCTCCCTACCACAACCTCTACCTGCTGGTGGGATAACTCTGAGCCCCATGTTCTAAACTGGCTCTAGGGTTCCGAGTGGTATGGAGTTCCAGTGACATTCACAGAAACACAGAGACAAACTGAAAATCCAGCTTGAATCATCTGCCTCACTCTCCTGATTCTTCCTGGGGTTGCTTCCTAACTAAATCACTCACATGCAAATCCTTGTCCCATATTCTGCTTCTGGGAGAAACAAACCAAGACAAACAGTGATGCATAGAGTAAAACTGTTTGCTCTTAATTAAATTAAATCAGATCTAATCTTCAGGTCTGGATTCCAGAATTCCGTCCATAAGACCTTGCTCTTCTTTCTATATTTAGAACTGTGAGGTTTATAAATTAGAAAAGACCATAGACAGTTTCTTCCAAACTCCTCATTTTATAGATAAGGAAACTGAAGGTCAGAGAGGTGAAAAACTTGCTTCTTGGGGTAAATAAAACAACACTTTCTCATTCCCAGAACAGCACTGTCCACATTAAGCCACACCATACTGATTGTTTTGAGAACATCTATAGGTATTTCCTTATTGGATATGATGCAATCAAAATAACATAGACCAATAAGGGAGAGATACAAACTTGCAGATAGCTAGAAAAATAGGCTAGAATAAGAAATAGGGAGCAAAAACGGGTAAAGGGGAGTGGGAGATATAGGTTTCCAATTACGGAATGACTAAGTCATGAGGATGAAAGATATAGCACAGGGACTATAGTCAATAACATTGTGATAGCCTTGTATGGTAACAGACCATAGCTACACTCATGGTGAGCACAGCATAATATCCCCAGACTTGTCAAATCACTATGTTGTACACCTGAAACTAACATAGCATTGTATGTCAACTGTACTGCAATAAATAATAATAATAATAAATAAATAAATAAAATTTTTTAAAATCAAGAAAGAGTAAAGGAAGAAAAGACAGGTTAGCCTAGCAGTGGAAGGCTAAATTGAGTGCAGTGGTTCTCAGCTTGGGACACACACTGGAATTATGTGGGGTGCTTTTAGAAATACTGAAGCCTGGATCCATTTTCCCAGAGATCCTGATTTAATGGCTTTGGTGTGCAGCATTTAAAAAAAAAAATGTGCTCAGTTGACTCAAATGTGCACCCAAGATTGAGAACCACTGGTTTGATGTATCAAACTGTGTGATATTTCCATTATTGAGATAAGAAATCACATTGTTTCAAGTAGAGACTCTCGAAAGTCAGAAGAGGCTCTAAGCATATTAAAATATGAAGAAATGACAAAAGAATCTGTAAAAATGTTGGCATCTTTTGAAGGTTTACACTTAATCTATTAACATTTATAGAGAACATTGTGCAATGACACATTAAATACAGTGCTTGTTGTAAGCCAAATAATGGCCCCAGAGTTGTCTGCATCAAAATCCCTAGAACTTGTGAATACGTTACCTTACTGATAACTGAGATTTTGAAACTATGATTAAGTTAAGGTTCCATAAATGGGGAGATTATCCTGGATTATCTGGCTGAGCCCAGTGTAATTTTAAAGAATCCTTATGAAAGGGAGGCAAGAAGGTCAGAGAAGAAGCAAGGCAAGAAGCAGAGGCTAGAGTAATACCATTGCTGGAGGGGGCCAGGCATCAAGGAATGCAGGTGGCTTCCAAGCTGGAAAAGAGAAGACACAGATTCTCCCCTGGAGCTCCCAGAAGGGGTACAGCCCTGCCAACACCCTGAATTTAGTCTCATACAACCTGTTTTCAGCCTCTGACCTCCAGACCTGTGAGCTGATCAATCTGTGCTATTCTAAGTCACTATGTGTGTAGTAAATTGTTGCAGTGGCAGTAGCAAACTCATACAAGGCTAGCTATGTGGTCTATTCAATGAGATACAATTTTAAAGTTGTTTGATAAACATTTCTTTCACCCTTGTACCCACTCCCAGCCCCATGGATAATGTAATCTAAAGATAAGACTGAAAGCTTAAACCTGGAGCCCTTTGTGACCGTGCAGTCCAAGCCATATGACTCTCCTGGCCCCAGTGATCAGCTCTGCCCCCAAGGACATGTGATGATGTTGCAGGTGATATCAAAAGGAACAGGCTAACATTTGCCTAAATGATGCCCAAAGCAGAGTATTAGAGATTCTGAACGATCATTTGTTCACTTATTTGTTTATTCTTCTACTTGTCCATTTATTTACCCACTCAACCAAAACCTTTTGGCTCCTGCTACTGTGTTGGGCAAGGGTGTGATCTAGTATGGTTAGGATTTCCAGATAAAACACAATAGGACCAGTTAAACTTGCATTTCAGAAAAACAAACAATAGTATGTGTATACCAAATAATAGATCATGTTAATATTGTGATATTATTTAATGTTTACTTGATATTTAAGTTTAACTGGGAATCCTATATTTTTATTTGTTAAATCTCACAACCCTGAGTATTGTGGTTCTCAGCCAAAGTTCTAAGACACACTGCTGTGTTACTGGTATTTTGTTGCTATACTTTGTGTATGATTGATGTTTATAAAAACTTAGATCTGATCCTCACAAACTGAATTTATTCTGGTATATAGTCTTGTGCCAGAGAGAGAAGGGCAGAATTTTTGACAGAATAAGAAGAAAAAAACAAGGCACATGCACTTGGGCAGCCCCAGGGAGATAGAAGATGCCATGCGTTTTGAAAGGTAGAAAATAAAGGAAGAGCATGACTGATCCAGTGTGTATTTCAGAGGTTAACGGACCATCTTTTGAATTCTGCCCTGTCATTTACTAGCTGTGCTATTTAAGGGAAATTATGTTTTTCTCTGAACTTTTGGGGCTCTTTTCCTATAAAGTTGGAACATTATCTTTCACTCTTCACAGATGACATGATACTCTATGTTGAAAACCCAAAAGACTCCACCCAGAAATTGCTAGATCTTGGACAGGAATTCAGCAATGTCACAGGATATAAAGTCAATGCGCAGAAGTCAGTGACATTTCTATACATTAACAATGAGGCAGAAGAAAAAGAAATCAAGGTATTGATCCCATTTACAATTGCACCAAAACCTATAAGATACCTGGGAATAAAGCTAACCAAAGAGATAAAGGATCTGTACTCTGAAAACTATAGAACACTTATGAAAGGAATTGAGGAAGACACAAAGAAATAGAAAAACATTCCATGCTCATGGATTGAAAGAACAAATACTGTTAAAATATCTACACTACCCATAGCAATCTATACATTCAATGTAATCCTTAACAAAATACTATCATCAGTTTTCACAGAGCTGGAACAACAATCCTAAAATTTGTATGGAACCAGAAAGGACCCTGAATAGTCAGAGGAATGTTGAAAAGAAAACCAAAGCTGGTGGCATCCCAATTCTGGATTTCAAGCATCATTACAAAGCTATACTCATCAAGACAGTATGGTACTGGCACAAAAACAGACACATAGATCAATAGAAATGCACAGAGAACACAGAAACGGCCCCTCAACTTTATAGTTAACTAATCTTTGACAAATCAGGTAAGAATATCCAATGGAAAAAAAGACAGTCTCTTCAACAAATGGTGTTAGGAAAATTGGACAGGTACATACAAAAGCATGAAACCAAACCACTTTCTTACACTATACACAAAAATAAACTCAAAATGTTTAAAAGACTTGAATACGAGAGAGGGATCCATCAAAATAGAGGAGAACATAGGCAGCAACTTCTTTGACCAGGGCTGCAGCAACTTATTGCTAGACGGGCATTCAAAGGTATGGAAAACAATAGCAAAAATGAACTATTGGGACTTCATCAAGATAAAAAGGTTTTGCACAACAAAGGGAACAGTCCACAAAACTAAAAGATAACTGACAGAATGAGAGAAGATATTTGCAAATGACATATCAGATAAAGGGCTAGTATCCAAGATCTATAAGAGCTTACCAAACTCAAAACCCAAAAAACAAAACATCCAGTCAAGAAATGGGCAGAAGACATGAACAGACATTTCTCTAAAGAAGACATACAAATGGCCAACAGTTCAAAAAATGTTCCATGTCACATGGTATCAGGGAAATACAAATCAAAACCACAATGAGATATCACTTCATACCAGTCAGAATGGATAAAATTAACAAGTCAGAAAACAGCAAATGTTGGTGAGGATGAGGAGGAAAGGGGAACACTTTTACACTGTCAGTGGGAATACAAGCTGGTACAGCCACTCTAGAAAACAGTATGGAGGTTCCTCACGAAGTTAAAAATAGAACTACCCTATGACACAGCAATTGCACTAGTAGGTATTTTCCCCAAAGATGCAATGTAGTTATCTGCACCCCAATGTTTATAGCAGCAATGTCCACAACAGCCAAACTGTGGAGGGAGGAGCCCATATGTCCATCAATGGATGAATGGGTAATATATATATATATATATATATATATATATATATATATATATAATGGAGTATTACTCAGCCATCAAAAAGGATCCATTTACATCAACATGGGTGGAACTGGAGAGTATTATATTGAGTGAAATAGGTAAATCAGAGAAAGACAATAATCATATGGTTCACTCATATGTGGAATATAAGAAGTAGAACATGGGATCATAGGGGAAGTGAGGGAAAACTAAATGGGGAGAAATCAGAGAGGGAGACAAACCACGAGAGACTCCCCCCCCCCCATGAAAGACTCTTAACTACAGGAAACAAATTGAGGGTTTCTGGAGGGGAAGAAGGTGGGGGCATGGGGTAGCTGGGTTATGGACGTTAATGAGGGCACATGGTGGAATGAACACTGTGTTTATGCAACTGATGAGTCACTAAATTCTACCACTGAAAATAATACACTATTTGTTAATTGAATTGAACTTAAATTTTAAAAAAATTAAAAAGAACATTATCTAATTTATAGGTCATTGAGTCAATCAACTAATGTTTATTATATACCTGTTATGTGCCAAGCATCATTCCAGCTATTAGAGATACTACATTTAACAGTCCAGACAAATTCCTTCTTCTCTTATCTTTCTTCAGGTATTGTGATGATTAAATAAACTATCACAGTGCTGAAGCACATAAGAGGTGTTCAATAAACATTATAGAATGATTGCTTTGATTCCTGATGGCTTAAGACCCTGACATCAAGAGGCTTACTCTCAAGTAAGCAGATTCGTCCCCCCCTGCCTGCCTTGTTCCCCCACAGGCCTGGGAAATCTATTTGGGGAAAACTATCTTAATCTTGAGTAACAAAGACTATCATTTCCCTCTGGCCTAAGAGGAAATAGCAAAGGAGAGAACAGACTTCATTAGGTTCTGTACTTCCTCTGTGAGAGAAGTTTCCACAAAGCAGTTCACAGTGCGAAGAAGTACGGTGGATTCTATGCCGTGTTTGCCTGTAAGTCAAAAGACCCATGATGAGATGCTCCAACTTTTGCAGCTTTGCTTACCCATATGGAGATGGAGATAAGCAACAGTCTTAGGCATCTATGTGTTTACATTCAATCTTGCTTATTCAAGTAACATTTATTGAAGTAATTTCCATGCATGAGGGAGGTAAACTTCAGTTTTCACAGCTGACTGCAGTTCACATTGCTTATGTGCAAAAATATGACAGCAGCAGTGTGCTCTGAGATTATATAAGAAAGAAATATATGATGGAATCCACAATATTTTCCTCATGTTGTGATGCACTATAATTTCCCTAATCTGTGTGTGTGCCTCAGAAAATATAAATAGGAAAGACATTTATCACAGCCTAGAAAGTCATCTATTTATTCAACATCTAGCCACTGGATGGTCTTTATTAAGCACAGTACTGAGAAGAGCACAAAAGGCATGTAAGACCTTGCGGCTTAATTCAGGCACCGGGGTGGCTCAGTGGGTTGAGCCTCTGCCTTCAACTGGGGTCATGATCTCAGGGTCCTGGGATAGAGCCCCTCATCAGGCTCCCTGCTCGGTAGGGAGCCTGCTTCCCCCTCTTTGCCTGCCTCTCTACCTATTTGTAATCTCTCTCTCTGTCAAAAAAATTAAAATCTAAAAAAAAAAAAACAAAAAAAAAAAAACAAAAAAAAAAACCTTGTTGCTTAAAGTGTGATCAAGCTGTGGGCAATTAGCATCATCAGCAATGAGTTCTACAGAAAGGCAGAATCTCATGTTCTATCTGAGACCTACTGAACTAGCATCTACATTTTACAAGGTCCCAGGTGATTCAAATGTACATTATAGTTTGAGAAGCCCCGATGGATGATATAGTTGTGATCATCTGGAAAGCCTACTGCTAGGGAGACAGAATTTACACACAATATTAAGAAATAATGGGAATGACCATATGATTTTTTTTCCCTTAAATTAAAATCCAAACTTCCTGCAATGTTGTTTTCATTCTTTTTTCTCACTGTTGTTTCAAACTTTTTCCTACCACAAGCAACCGGGCTGAACTCATTCAAAAGGGTATTATTCCTGTCTGTATGGATTTATTTCCCGGGTTTCATTTCTTCCTCATGAATTTTTAGCTTTGGGCATGCAAATTCTCTATTCATCTTGTTTTTGAATAATTCAGCCTCACTAATATGTGAATTCTTTTTGCCATCATCTTCATATATTCATGCCAATTGTTGGTATCAGATTAACAGAACAGGTTAAAAAAAAAATCCAAAATCAATTATGTCAGGCTTTGCAAAATTCTTTACATTTGCAATAAAGTTTCCTGTATCTCCTTTTCTGCGAACTCACATTGATTTTTTAAAAAATTGAAACATGACTCACATACAAAAAAATTATGTCCCTTTAAAATACAACTCAGTGGTTTCAAGCATATTCACAAGATTGTGCAACCATCACCTCATTTCCAGAACATTTTCATCTCCCCACAAAGATACCCCATACCTGGTAACAGTCACTGTCATTTTTCCTTCCCAAAGCTCCTAGTCACCACTAATTCACTTTCTGTCTTCTATGGATTTCCCCATTCTGCACATTTCCTACAACTGAAGTTATTTGGTATATGGTCACTTGTGTCGGGTTCCTTTCACTTGTCATGTTTTCAAGGTTCACCCATTTTATAGCGTGCATCAGTTCTTTATTCCTTTATATAGTTGAAGAACACTCCATCGTGTAGTTACACTACAGTTGCTTATCCATTAATTTGTTGGTAGATATTTAGGTTGCATCTGCTTTTTGGCTATGAGTAAAGCCAAGCTATGGCTTGTTTATGAGTAAATCTGCTATGAACATTCATTTACTGGTATTTGTGTGAATTGGTGTCATCAGTTCTCTTCTGCATGTACCCAGGAATGGAATTGCTGGGCCATATGGTAACTCCACGTGTACCATTTTGAGGAAGTGCCAAACTGTTTTCCACAGCAGTTACACCACTTTAGATCCCCAGCAGCAATGAGTGATGAGTCTAATTTCTCCACATCCTTGCCAACACTTGTTCTTGTCTGTGTTTTTTATTATAGACACTTTTTGCTGTGAAATGGTATTTCAGTGTAGTCTTCATTTGCCTTTCTCTAATCAGTAAGGATGTTGAAAATCTTTCATGTGCTTAGTGGCCATCTGCATATCTTCTTTGGAGAAATGCCTACTCAAATCTTTTGCCCATACTGGGCTTTTTCCTGTTGTTCTGCAGAGTTCTTGATGCATTCTGGATATTAGACCCTTAATAGATTACTTATTTCCTAATATTCTCTCCCATTCTGTGAGATATCTTGTCACTTTCTTCATGATGTTCTGTGAAGCACAGACAATTTTTTGTTTGTTTGTCTTAATGTAGTCTAATTCATCCACCATTTCGTTGGTCGCTTGTGTTTTTAAAGTATCATATCTAAGAAACTATTGCCCAATCCAAGGTCATGAAGATTTGCACTTTTATTGTCCTTTAAAAGTTTTGAAATCTTAGCTCTTATTTAAGGTCTTTGACCCATTTTGACTTAAGTTGGGCATATAGTGTGAAGTAGGGGTCCAGTTGCTCTAACATCATTTTTTGAAAGCATCAATTTTTGAATTGCTTTGGCACCTTTAACAAAAATCAGTTGACCACAAACATAAAAAATGGGTTTATTTCTGGACTCATAATTCTATTCCACTTACCTATATGTCTGTCTGTATGCCACTAGCACACATCTTGATTATTGTATTTTGTATTAAATTTTGAATTAGAAGGTATGAGTCCTCCAACTTTGTTCCTTTTCAAGACAGTTTTGGCCATTCTGGGTCCCTTCAATATGACTTTTAGGATCAGCTTGGGAAATATTGCCATCTTGATATGTGAAATCTTTCTATTCAAGAACATGTGTCATCTTGACATTTATGTTAGTATTCTTTCATTTCCTTCAATGATGCTTTTAAGTTTTCAGTGTATGAGTTTTATATGTCTCTGGTTAAGTTTATTCCTGAGTATTTATTTCTTAAGGGTGCTATTATACATGGAATTATTTTCATAATTTCATTTGCAGATCTTTGCTGGTGTGTAGAAATACAATGGATCTTTGTACATTGATCTTGTATCCTGGAATTTTGCTAAACTTATTTATGAGCACTACTGGATTTTTGTGGATCTTTTAGTATCTCCTATAAAAAAGATCATGTCATCTATAAGCATAGTTTTACTTCATCCTACGTGTTGTATGCCTTGTATTTCTTTTTCTTGCCTAATTACACAGGGTCAAAACTTCAGTATTATGCTAAGTACAAATGACAAGAGTACATGCCCTTGTCATGTTCCTGATCTTAGTCCCGTAGGTCCCTTTGGCCATGGAGGCAAGGGACACATGACCATAATGTGTCCCTTATTCTATTAACTCATTGCATTATATTGATTGATTTTCACATGTTGATGGAATCTTGCACTGCTGGAATAAATCTCACTTGGTCATGGTGTATAATTCTTTCTACATGTTGTTGCATTCAGTTTGTTAGTATTTTTTTTAGTATTTTTGAATCTGTATTCATAAGGGGTATTGATCTATAGCTATTTTTTCATAATGTCTTTTCCAGCATTGGGAAGTGTTTTCTTCTCTTGTGTTTTTTGTAAGAGTTTGCATTATTATAAAATATTCTTATTTGTCCCTAGTAACTGCTTTTATCCTTAAGTCTATTTTTTCTAATACTAGAGCCAATCCATGTATCTTTTGCTTAATCTTTGCATGGTATGTCTTTTTATATCTTTTTATTTCCAATAATAATATTTCCAAAAATAGATTGATTTTTGCCTTTGAATCTAAAGTGTATTTCTTTTAGATAGCATATACTTGGATCATTTTTTTGTCCATTCTGCTTTTTGATTTGAATGTTTACCCATTTTCACTTATTGTAATTACAGAGCAAGGTTTATATTTGCTGCATATTGCTATTTGTTTTCTGTGTGTCATATATCTTTTTGTTCTACTCACCCATTACTACTTCTTTGTGTTAAACTGATATTTTCTACTTTATCATTTTAATTCCATTTTCCTTTCTTTTATTCTATTTTTGGGGGTTATTTTCAGACTGGTTGCCCTGGGGATTATAATTAACATCTTAATTTAAAACAATCTAGTTGCTTTCACACAAATTTAATTTCAATAGTATGCCAGAAACTTGCTCCTATATTGCTGGATTCCCCACTTGATCTTCTGTGTCATTACTGTCATATAAATTACATCTTTAGGTACTAAGTGCTCATCAACATAGATTTATGGTTGTTGATATATGCAGATATCCTTTAAATCAGATAGGAGAAAAAAGAGCTATAAGCCAAAATACATTTATACTGTCTTATACATTTATTGATATAGTCATCTTCAATTGGTATATATTATTTTTAATGTGTCTTCAATTTACTGTTTTGTGTTCTTTAATTTCAACCTAAAATATTTTCTTTAATTTCTTGCTGGTCTGCTAATAATGAACTCTCTGTTTTTATCAATCTGATAATGTCTCTTTTTCATCTTCTTTTTTGAAGAATAGTTATGTTACAGAATTCTTGATTGAACTGGTTGGAAAGTCTTTCAGCACTTTATATATATATCATCTCACTGCCAACTGGCCTCCATGGTTTCTGATGAGAAGTCAACAGTTAATCTTATTGATGATCCCTTATATGTAATGAATTCTTCTCTTGCTGCTTTCAAGGCTTTCCCTTTGTTTTTGTCTTTCAACAGTTTAATTATAGTGTGTCTAGGTGTGAATATCTATGAGTTTATTCTACTTGAAGCTTGTTCAGTTTCTTCTATATTCAGATTAATGTTTTTCAAAAAAATTTGGGGAGTTTGGGGCCATTATATATTTAATAGTCTTCCCTGTTTGCTCACTCTTCTCCTTCTGGGACTCCCACTATGAGTATGTTGATGTGCCTCTAAGTCTCTGCTCATTTTTCTTCATTGTTTTTTCTTTCTGTTCTTCAGTATATATAACCTCAATTAATTTATGTTCCATTGTGCTGACTTTCCTGCCAGCTCAAATCAGTTATTGTGTTCTTCTAGTAAATTTTAATGTCAATAGTTGTACTTTTTAACTTGGTTCTTTAGTTGATTTCTGCCTTTTTATTGATACTCATTATTTGGTGAGACATCATTCTTATGCTCTCCAATAGACTGTATGTTCTTTTATTATAATTAAAATAACTGATTTCAAGTCTTTGTCTAGTAAGTCCAATACAAGAGCTGCCTCAGAGACAATCTCTATTGACAGCTCTTTTTCCTGTTAAGGCACCATCTCTTCCTATTTTTTTTTTCTTTCATGTCTCATAAGTTATCAGAAATTGAACATTTAAAATAACATGGCAACTCTGAAAATCAGATTTTCATCCCTTCCAGCATTTTGCTATTACTACTAGGTTTTGTTTTATGTCTGTGTGTATGTGGTTGCCATAGTGGTGGTGGTGGTGTTGGCTGTGGTTTGTTGGTTTAATGGCTTCCCTGAAATAACCTTGTGATGTTAATTCTCTATTCTTTTTCATTTGTGGTAACTGAAGTCTCTGCCTAGGCAACATCATGGTCAGTTAATGACTGAACAGATTTCCTTAAATGAACCAGTAAGTCTACCAGGCTCTGTTGAGGGTCTCTGTCTGTCTACTGGGGAACATATTCATGACTCAGCCAGGTATTTCACAATTCTACCTTATGCTTCACTTCCTGCTTACAATGAGCCTCAAGGTAGGCCACAGGTGAGAACTTAAGGTCTTCTCAGGTCTTTCCTGAACATACACATATCCCTACACATGCATATAAACTTTTTGATCCTTGTGATTGTGTGTGTGAGTTTTTCAAAACCCCTGTGGATATCTCTTTTCCCAGCTTTTCCTTTAAAGCTTTTTAGCTAGTTTATGGTTTTCTCCAACTGCTATCTACTGCTTCAGACAGACACAGAAGTAGGCAGTTTACCTCTAATTATTTTTGACAAACAGTGCCATGAAACAAAGGGGTTTTTTTGCATTATAAGAGGTCCAAGTCAGGGGAAATAAAGACTGTCTTGCAGGTGGGGTCTTCCAGGGAACCATTAAATGGGTCAAATAATGATAATCTATGGGAATGTAATTTAAAGGAGCTTCAACCCTGTTTCTCTTCTAGTTGCTGCCAGGATGGTATATTTAACTATAAGCATGGGCTCTAGGTTTTCAAGGCAACCAGTTACCACAGAGCTTAAGGATCGGAAGATGGCAACAGGGCAAGTTAAAGTACTCTAAGAATAAGGCTCACTATTTTTACTGAGATCCAACCATTGTTATTGAATAAAAATTTCCCATATAACTGGAACGAATTTGCTAATTTCTGAAGTTATGAAAATGTTGATTCAGACTACCTGTTATCAATTTTTGTAGACTTTATGGAAGAGAGAATTTTCAGAGATTTTGCCATTTTTGTTGACATCAACAAAATTATTTATTTTGTTAAATAAATTACTCTAAATATTTTGTTAAATAATAAATTTGTTACTCTAAATTTATTTTGTTAAATAAATTACTCTAAATTAGTTATTTTAGAGTAAATATATATAAAATATAAAATACTGGTCTGAGGGAAAATTAAAAAGTGTTAAAATTTCTTCTTGTTTTATTATTCAATACCTCCCCATGGGGAAACAATACTTTATGTGTATGATACTCTAATTTTATGAACACTATACATATTTATTTTCCTGAGAATTTTGTAAAACTATAAATATGGTCTATATTATATTAAACACAAACAGGAGAATATTTTCTGAAGATGTGTATTTCTCAGAATGTCAGCTATACCTTGGAAATGTGGACTAGCTATTTTGGAGAAATAAATTATTTCAGGCCTAGACTTTAGAATTCAAGCAATATAGCAAAGTAAGCTTTGATTTATATATTTCATGTTTAAGATAGGGCCTGGGGGCACCTGGGGGGCTCAGTGGGTTAAAACCTCTGCCTTCAGCTCAGGTCATGATCCCAGGGTTCTGGGATCAAGCCCCCATTGGGCTCTCTGCTCAGCAGGGAGCCTGCTTCCCTCTCTCTCTCTCTCTCTCTCTCTGCCTGCTTCCCCCTCTCTCTCTCTCTGCCTGCCTCTCTGCCTACTTGTGATCTCCATCTGTCAAATAAATAAATTGAGATAGGGCCTGGAACTAAGAGTAGAATTTCCACTGTGGAGCAGGAGCCCCAAAGAGCAAGCCAGCTAGGGTGCCATTGGTACTTTTTGTTATTAACCAGACTGCTTATGATATCAGTATTGGTTGTGTTTCTTTTCCTTGTGTTACCATTGAAGGTGATATCCCTTTCTGAAAGCTAGATAAGAATGTGTACTAAGGAGAAATCTAGCCTAAACCTGAACCTGCATAAAAAAACATTTACCAAAGTCAACATTTTTCAAATTTCTGATCAAGTGCAACATCATTATATGTCCTTAGAATCAGAGCTTATCATAGGAGGCAAGGAAAACAATTTTGTTTAGGCTGCATAGTCATGAAGGACTTTAGTGTGAGACTTCCAATCTTATCTCCAAATTATATTATCTATATAGTCACTGGATGGGAGGGGGTGAGCACTATAGGAATGAAAAATATATATAAGACATTGTTGCTTAAAGTGCAGTCTGTGGACAATTAGCATCACCATCTTATGAGAGATTTTCACATACACAGAATTTAAGACATCACACTAGACCTACTGAACCAGAATCTACTTTAAACAAGATCTCCTGGTGATTCATGTGCACATTAAAGTCCGAGAAGTACTGCCATAGATAATCTAACCATGGATTGTTGAAATTTGATTGTATACACTCCATTAAACAAGGCCTTGGGGAATTTAAAAGGTTGTTTTTGATCTTTCTAGCTACTCTGCTCCTTTCAATTGCAAAAGCAACAGGGCAGCTAAAATATTTTAACCTCAAAGTGGCCTCTTCTAAGTTATAGGCTGAACTATATTAAATATCATTCTATATAATGTAGCAGTAATTGTTCTATGTTAGAGAAAAGTCATGGTTTTTTCCCCCAAGAATGTTTATTTATTAATCCTAGAGAAATTCCATGGTCAAGTCATTCCATGTACTGAACAGGACAAACCAAAGAAGGTTACTTCTTGAAAGAGTTGCCAAACACCATTCTTACATATTCAATAGGGAGAGGTGAAAATGACAATAATGGGCAGTCCTACCTTGTGGCAGAGCTGAGATTTCCAAAATTTACTGAATATATGAATTGTCACATTAAATGGGAAATTCAGCATTAGGTTGTCCAGGGGTCTTAGAAGAAGCCCTGGAAGATAAGGAAGATGGAAAGCAGAGCCTGAAATGGGGATTCAGATGTATGAGATATATTGAGGGAGGGTTCTCTGGTGAAGGGGAGTAAGGGAAAACTATGGGCAGGGAAAGCAGATGAACAGTGTGATATGAACTGACATGGTATCTCACTTCAATGTGATCCCACAAGGAACTCTGGAGTATGAATTTCACCAGAGAGCCCCCTCTAAGCCACGGAAACTACCCTTTGTTGTCCCCATGTCATAAGTCTCTGACTGCCTCTGGATGATAGACATGACCTCATTGGCCAAGGGCAATTCTCCAGAGCAGGAGCCTCTGTGACAGCCATCACAGCAGCTCCTTTATCGAGGAAATCTAGGAGGGATACCAACAGGGCTGCAAAGGAATCATTTTGGGAATGAACAATGACTCTGAAGCATCCATACTATTATTACCCATGAATACAAAGCTCAGTATGATCTGACAGCCTCAGAGGAGACAGAAAATAGATCTTGATATAGGGCATATTTTCCATTCATCCATATTTATTTAATCTGTATAATTTTAGCATGTGTGATATGCATAGTTTTAAGCTGAGTTCTGTAAGTTTTTTTTTTTAAGTATTTCAATATATTGTGTCTTACTTTGGGTTCCTTTAAATGCAAACCCTGAAACAAGGACTTGGATGCAGGTAGTGTATCTGGAAATAAGTCCAAGAAGCACAAAAGAGGATTAAGAAGAGAGAAGGGGAAGGAAGAAAATGGATTGTGAACTGTAGGTAGTAGAAAGCCCTTGAACAGTGTATCACCACTTTGGGCAAATGGAGTTCAGTCCCACTGGGACTTTTTGAGGAATGCACCTAGAATTGTGCCACCAATTCCCATCCCTTGTCTTATGAAGTTTGCTTCTGGAGGTGTGAACTCTATAGCACATCCTGGCTACCATGAACATAGGCTGTACACAATGTGACTTCAGAGAAGAAAAGAACTAAGTTTAAACTAATCAAAGCTGTCATACAGGGAGCAAGATTCGAATACAGGGCTTGAGAGATTGCTCCAACCGAGACAGAAGAAAGGCTAAGGACTATGATACTATTCCAAGTAGAAGGAAGGGAGTCTGAACTTGACCTTGCAGAGAATGAGGTGTTATAAAGATTAATATGGGCACAGAATACAATAAAAGCACTGATTTATTACAATCACTATGACAGAAGCGTGTACCATGATCAGCAAGCATGCAGTCATCCAACAACTATGCATTTAGCACCAACTGTATACATAACCCTCGCAGCATCAGGGTCAGAGAGAGAGCACCCCAGAACTCATCCAATGTGGTCCTCCAGTCTGAATTAAGTCAAGAGGAAGCAGCATTTCCCCCACAGCAAATATCAGCTCTCACATGTGGTACCAAGTTGCCCACTCTCAAGATTCAGGAAGGCCATCCCAGACTCAGTTGAAACTGTGGGGTCTTGGGAATATCTGAGAGAATTCGTCCTCTATCTGATGGGCAGTCACTGAGCAAAAGTTCAGAAGGCCAAGGTTCTAGTTCCTACTCTGCTAGTAAGCTTCACAAGTTTTACCCTCTCTGGAACTTTACTTCTTTTTCTCTAGAAGTAAGGAGACCCACCTTGGGGATGTCTGCAGCTTTCTTCAATAAACATTCAGCTCTAATGAAACCCCAACCCTTTTTGTATAGAACTACCTGGATGATTTCCTACCTCCTCAAAATCCTGCCATTCATCCCACACATTCTTTCAGAAAGGTCCAGCGATGTTTTTGGTCCTGCCTTTAAAGCAGCATGGCAAAGTCATTCCATATATTAAAGGTCATTTGCCCATTTGCAAGGTTCGTAAAGCAACCACATTCTTTTTTATTTGTTTGAAATTAGCTGCCTTGTATTTCACTTAAATAAAAATCTAGTGGAAATTCTTCACCTCATCAATTTTCATAACTCCAAGCAAATTCAGGCACACCTTCCTTTTGTGCAGAAAACTCTTCTGTAGCGTGTCTTGGCTTTCTTTCTACATGAACAAATATCTCTAAATAATGTTATACAACATTTGTTATTTCCCACAATACAATATTTCTTTTTTTATAGAACAAATGCTGGTGGTAACTGATTTATTTTTTTTTTAAGATTATTTATTTATTTATTTATTTGACAGACAGAGATCACAAGTAGGCAGAGATGCGGGAAGAGAGAGAGAGAGGAGAAAGCAGGCTCCCCGTGGAGCAGAGACCCCGATGCGGGGCTCGATCCCAGGATCCTGGGACCATGACCCGAACCGAAGGAAGAGGCTCAACCCACTGAGCCACCCAGGCACCCCATCCACAATAAAATATTTTTAAAGAAACACACACACACACACACACACACACACACACACACACTTGTGAGAAAATGTGTGATTGATAACAGAATAATAGACCATGCCTATTGGAAAGTCTTTCTATTCACAATACAGAGCCACTACAAAACCAGGGAGGTATGGGAGTGCTGTGAATTGTGTAAGACTGATGAATCACAGACCTGTACCCCTGAAACAAATAATCCATTCTATGGTGGCTTATATACAACTTCGCCATAGAATCCAGGAAGAAAGAAAACACCATTCCCGATCTGTAAAATGACAGTAAGTGTCAGTGCTCATAAGTATTCCCAAATCTGCATGGTCAAGAGCACAATCTGAATATGCCAGCTGCTCCACCTCCCAGCCCAGAGATCTAAGCTGTGCTTCTCTGAATAAACCCATCTGAGAAGATCAAGATCACATGTCATCCTTGAATTCTGGAGTAACTTGGCAAACGCAAGTTCAGTCAAAGGAGTAATATAACAAGTGTTCCAAGTGTAATAATAAATTTCTACAGCCAGATTAATAGGACATGCAAGACCTAAAACCTAAGTGGGAATGAAAGCGGCTATTTTAAATGGGGGAAAAAAATCAAAATGTGTAAATGAGAGGTGTGACATTGGTCACACATGCTAGAAAGGTCTAGATTCCCAAGGACAGGGGCATTTTTTTTTAAATTTCACTAAGAGAATAAGTGTTCATGGCTAATGTTGCAGCACTAAGTTGCACTAAGTGAAAAATCTCATTTGGTTGCTATTTTTGATAAAGAAACTATTTGTGTATGTTCAGAGAGGGCTGGGCTCCAGAGGGACCAGATCAGAAATGTCATCTGTTTAGAAGAATTTGAGAGAAAGAAACAGTTTATCTGTCAGCCTTGGACATGCACCCGTGATGCCTTAAACATTATGCATATAACAACTTTGGAAAACATTTTAGTTTTGCCCTCTGGGATTTGAAGGAATCAGCTGCAAGGAAATGAACACAACAAAGGATCCGCTTTACATATTTGAATTCTCTAGCCACCACATTATTCGAAATCCAAAGTTTCATAAAAAGATGGCCTAGGGAGAAAACTTTGAAGGCCATTTAGTCAAGTGCCCATCTATGGGGGAATATCTGGTGGGTGTTTATTCTAGGCTTGGACATTCTGGGAGGAACAGCAGATGGGGTCATTTGTCCCACTCTCACTGTCCTGCAAAGCCAAGACTCTCCTACCCTCTTCTTTCCTTCCTTCCTTCCCTCCCTCCCCCTTTCCCTTCCCTCCTTTCTTCCCTCCTTCCTTTTCTTCTACTTTCCTCCCTTCTTTCATCCCTCCCTCCCTTACCTCTCCTTCTTTCCCTCCCTCTTTCTTCCATCCTTCCCTCCCTACCTCCTATCCCACTCTCTTTCCTCATTCCATTCTCTTTCCTCTTCTACCTCCCTTCTTTTTTCCCTCCTTTGCACCATCTTCTCTTCCTTCCTATTTTCTAGCACCCCTCTTTATGCTTTTTCCCTCCTCATATCCCTACTTCCCCTTCTTCCTTTTTAAAAAAATGCCTTGATATTGAGAAGTTTTACCTTCTGCTGTGCTAAAAATCCATTCCCTCTAAACTGTCTCAGCAATGTACAGTTTTTGGCCTCACAACCCAACAGAATGAGTCTCTTTGGCCTGCAGAACTCTTTTCTTCCAAATTCTACCAAAGCCTCCATGCCTCTCCTTTCCCAGCTTCCAAATCACTCCAAAAATTCATATGTATCATTTATGAACTGGAAACCAGGATTGCAAATTGGGAAAGTAGCAAAATTTTTAATGCTTCCATATTAAGCTACATGTTTATGATTTTCATACTTGACCTTAAGGATACCAGAGGAGCTAGCCAGGTAGTAATAATACAATAGTCCAAACTGTTGCCTATTTACCATGTGTCCAGAAAATGTGCAATGTATTTACAGGGGCTAGCTTACTGAATTCTCTCCTCCTGCAAGAAAGCTATTTATTAGCTTTTTTTGTACAGAGTGTTGGAGAAACATGCCCAGGGTCAGCGAGCTACAAAATGATAGCACTGGGTCTTGAGCCTCTATTCATCTCCCAACCTAGTGCTCTCAACCACTACCCAGTCCTGGCTTTATGTGCACACAAGGTTTCATTTCCAAAAAGGCATTAGGGCTAACTTATAATTCTACCCAGTTTTACGGTCAGCATCCTCAGGAGTGCCAGCAGCCTTGCTCCCATTTATGAGCTCCCCACCGCTTAGAGAGAGGTGCTCAGCAGCCACAAAACCCACTCGACTATGTCTTGCCACCTCCCCCTAGTCCAGGCTGCTCCTTGATCCTGGAAGGTTCTGAAACCCTCCGCATGCCTCTCTCCATGCCATGTCTGCACCCAGCCTTTTGGACAGACCTGTGTGTATCCAACTCTCCCCATCCTCTCACACGGGACATCACCTCCCACCTGCCCTTGCCTATCACTCAGCACGTTGCCTTAGCTCAAGAAACTTCCTGGCTCTGAGGTTCTAATGTGGGAGCCTCTCACCGCTCTCAGAGTATGAGGGTTTCCAGGGCAGAATCCAGGCCCCAGACAACACTTTGCATATGACAGGCCCTCAGCTCACACATGCTGGACACATTGATCAATGCATCTCCTCCCCCAGCATCTCCACTGAAGACTGAATGCCCCTTCTCTCTGGAGCGACGTGCACAGCTCCAATTTCTCAAAAGAGCATGAGTGGACCTCAACTCCCAAATTCCTTCCCAGGCTTCCTTGTTTGCTTTACAGCATGGCCCAAACTCTGAGTTTCTCCCAGCAGTCTGCATCGAAAGGGGAGATTTAATAAGCAGCCAACAGTGTATTTTGTGCTCTAATTCATCATTCGCACAAGACCAGAAAAGAAAAAAGGAGGAAAAAAAAAACTGTATTAGCCCCCAGAGAGTCTCAGCTTCCAAAGGAGTTGTTAGAAGAAGATTGCCCTTGACGGAGGCCCTGGAGAGGAGCTAGTGCTTCCCGTGGCTCGTGTAACCAGGAGCAAAGGGCCCCTGAAGCATTGGGGCATAATTTTCTCTCTTAATAAAAGATTAATTCCCACATAAAAGACTGTGTGGAACCATCATTACTTGCTAGCAGGGCCATTCGGTGTCCCCATGCCGGCTCTGACCTGCTCTGGAAAGCTGTATAATGTGCTGTCAGGGGTATCATTCCAGAAGCGGAAGGATGCAAATGAAACCAAGGAGGAGGCTGTAGAGGCCCAGACTGAGATGCCAGAATTTTGCTCTCAGCTCTGACATTCCCATTTCTGTTCATTGGTTTCCATTTCCACTTACCAGACCATCTCAGGAGGCCGTCTCATTCTCCGCAGCATGACAGACGTATTAGAAACACCTCTGCATGTGCTCTTCCTTCTGCCTGCTCAGGTCTGGCCTGGGTTTCTGGTGGTGGTAGCAGCTCCTGCCACTTTTTGAACATCTTCTAGTAGAATAAGCCCAATGCTGGACATCTTCTTTTGAATTGTATCTCTTAATACACGTCAGGTCTGAGACAGACACCTGTATTAAAATTGTAAATCTATAATCAATAATAATATATGGTCTATCCTTCTATGTAATCTAATTACTATTTATAAAATGTACAGCAGATGTGTGATTAAAAAAAATAATACTCCCGGGGCACCTGGGTGGCTCAGTCGGTTAAGTGGCTGACTCTTGATTTCAACTCAGATCGTGATTTCAGGGTCATCAGATGGAGTCCATCAGGCTCTGCAATGGGCATGGAACCTGCTTAAGATTCTCTCTCTTCCTCTTCCTCTGCCCCTCCCCTCTCACTCTCTCTTAAAATAAATAAATAAATAAATAAATAAATAAATAAATAAAATCCCTATTTTGCAACTTCAACGTAGGTTGGAAAGATCATCCTGGGTCCCTCAACTAATTAGTAGTAAGTATTACATTTAAGTCAAGGCTTTTCTAACTTTTTTAAGTTCTTGCATCTAACTAGTCTGATATATTACCTGCGTGTTCATCCTTCAAGGCCAAGTTCAAATCTTACTCCTTATGAAGAGCGTTTCTAGGTGTCAACAAAGCTGAGCAGTTTTTCTACCACCCTATCACATTTTTACACATAATTAAGTAAGTATGAGTCTCATCAAGGCTTATCTCAACATAGTACCAAAATCAGATCAAATATCAGTCCCATATCCAGAAATTGTAGAAAATAAGCCAAAACCTTTTTGCAGGCTCTTAGAAATAATACAAAATGTGGGTTACATTCATTAAACCTAACGTAAATGCCAAATATCTTAAATTCATCACATAGTTCTCCTCACCCCCTATCTATTCTGTAATAGTTCCTCCTTTGCCACTTGATAAAAACTTAGCAGGCCCTATGACTTATCGGGTCACAATTATATCATCCAAATTCTCCATTACTTTAAATCAGAATTAATATGTCTAATCCTTAGATCTTGTCTAAGGCCCTTGCTAAGGCCTACCATGTGAAAAGGAGGGGGAGATATTCAGAAATTTATTTTCCTGTCCGGCTCCTCCTTCCATAGTTCTCTAAGCTTGGTTTCTGACTTTTCTAAGATTAGGATATGGTAAGGGGTTTACAGGGAAGTTTATACTAGACTGAAACTCTTGTAAGCTACCTCTGTGCTCTTTATAACAAAAACAATACATACTGTATATATTATATTGTATAAATAGCAACACATAATATAAAATATGTAATACTGGGGTTCCTTGGTGGCTCAGTCAGTTAAGCGTCTGCTGTTGATTTGGGCTCAGGGCATGAGCTCAGGGTTGTGAGATCAAGCCCTGCATCAGACTCCATGCTGAGTTTGGAGCCTGCTCAAGATTCTCTATCTTCGTCTCCCTCTACCCATCTCCCACTCCCCAAAAGAAAAAGAAATGGGTAATATTAAATGTCACAAGTATTTTCAAAAAATTCAAAACAGCACAAAGAAGGAAACAACAGTTATCCCTAATCCCACCACCTTGAGTGACCTCCACCAAATTTGCTGTACCCCACTGATACTTCTCCTTCATCTACACATTTCCATGTTGCATGTAGTCTATTTAAGGAAGATACTTTCTCCAGATGGTGTTTTTGAAATCTTAGCAATGATTTTTCTGTCCTATGATTCCTGAATGCAATACATACCAAGAAATCACAAATCACCTGTTGATAACAAGTATAATGTCTTTGCCTCTCACAATTATGCAGATGGTCAAGTGTGCAAAAGCCTAGAACTCAGAGCTAGACTCCTTGCGATTCCCCTCCCCCAACTTATAGGTAGTACCCTTCAGTAAATGAAATCAATTAATGTTTCCATGTCTTGGTTTTCTGAACTGTAAAATGGCGACAGTTACAGTAACTGTCCTCATAGGGTTATTGTAAAGTATACAATATACAAATGATCATGGATGTTTAACATTGTTTGAAGAGTGTCCACCAAATGGTAAGTTCTATATAACTGTTCACTGTGAAGATGGGGATGCTGATGCTGACATAATTATACAGTGAGAAATATATTTCCCAAGAAGCTTGTTATTTACTTGGCAAGATGAAATGAGTATAGCCTTTAAGTGCTAATCTAATTATTTTAATTCTTATAAAAAGTTGCAACAGGTTTTAACAAATAAGGTAGAACTTGGTAGAATTTATATTCATTTGAGTCTGATGTTTCATATATGTACGTTATTTTTCCCTGCATTGGTTTTCCATTTGTCAACTTTTTTCTCAGTCTTCTTCATGTCCCCTAAAATCCAAATAGTTTTTAGAATATAGGATGACAGTGAACGGCCCTTATCCTAATAAATAAATAAACTGTGCCCTCCCAGGAGAGAAGCCACTCATGAACCTCACCACTGCCAGTAGCACTATGGCCTACCACACATTCGCACTGAATTCATCTCTGATCAAACCATCAGAAGAGAGAGTGAGGTTGAAATGCCATCATCATCCCCTCCTCCCCAGTCACCTGCCAGTGGATTCCCAGAAACTTGTGTGACTGGAACATCTCCTCTAAAATTGAGAGACCCCAGAAGGGCTGGGGCATATAGTAGAGGCTAAGAATTAAGAAGGGAAAATTCTTCAGGTGTCAGCTCTCAGGGTGTGGAGGGGGTGTACCAGGAAAACCTGAGAGGTAGTTCATGTTCATGAGCCCAGATACTTGTATAATGGTGGTCTCAGTGTTCGCATCATTTTTTTCTTTTCCTTGGTTACTTCCTTTTGTTCACTGGGTTTGGATTTTGAAGGATGATTAGGAGTTTTTAAGGACTAAGGAAGTAAGAGCATTCCATATAGAAGTATTATCTGCAATGCCGTGGAACCATAAGGTTCCTGCAAGTGGCTCCTGGAGGCGTGGACATGGAGGTGGTCCCTCCAAGTTAGTGGTTCTCTATCTTGGCTGTGTAGTTAAAACCACCTGGGAATCTTTCAGAAAGTCTAGTGCCTGGCTTTCACCAAAGCCAGTTTCCGTCAGGAGTAAAGAAGGTGAGACCCAGGCGTTAGCATTTGTTAAAAGCTCCCTGGTTTATCTCAGTAGGCAGCCAAGGTTGAGAACCCATGTAGTAGGCTAGGGTGACAGAGTCTAGCCCTGTCCAGACAGGTGTGTTGTTTTCTATGTACTAAAACCCTGTATCTTAGATTAGGTCCTTGATCACAAGAGGAATGGGTGGAGGTATGGGAGGACTATAGACCTGGTTTTGTGGCCTGAAGTTTCTGGGTTCATATCCCAGCTCTGTCATTAACTCAGCTTCATGGATAAGCATCATTTATCAAGCCTCAGTATCCTTCTTTGTCCATTCAGTGGGAATAATAATAATATCAATTTTGGGGGTGCCTGGGTGGCTCAGTGGGTTAAACCCTCTGCTTTCAGCTCAGGTCATGATCCCAGGGTCCTGGGATCGAGCCCCACATGGGGCTCTCTGCTCAGAGGGGAGCCTGCTTCCTCCTCTCTCTCTGCCTGCCGCTCTGCCTACTTGTGATCTCTGTCTGTCAAATAAATAAATAAAATCTTTAAAAAATAATAATAATAATATCAATTTTGTAAGGATTTTGTAACAATTAAAAGGATTAGATAAAAAGTGCTAGCATGGTGCCTGGAACATGATAAGGGTTCAATAATTAATACCTGTTGTAGTTATTATATGCTAACTACCTGTAATTTTAGAAATAAAATAAAAAGCATGTGCTATTGACAGGGGAACGGTAATACCACAGTCACATACACAAGATAGCACAATTCAAATGAATATATGTTCATACTATGGATTTATTTAATGTTAACGCCTGCCTTTAAATTCGTAAGTGCTCATAATTATGGATATTAGTGTTCTAAATGGAGGAGGTATTTCCTATGCAGGATGTGATGCAGAAAGGGAATTGAAATTCAGCGGATGCATTCAGTGGGTCTGTTGAAGACCTCTAAACGATATGGAGACATTATTGTATCCATCTTGGCAGGTATCCAGTGGAGTAGATAAGAATATGGGCTATCATCCAAGGACAGATCAACGAAGTGGCCCATGAACTCCTGGAGTCATAAAATCATAAAATGTTTAACTTGCAAGAGATTATATAGTCCAATGACTTTAAAATATATATATACTCTTAGCAGTGGAACACTATCCTCCATAGAAATCTTAACCGTTGATGCCCAGTATTTGTAAGTGAAATTTTTGTGGAAGTGAGTCTTTACCTCCTTTACCCTAAAGGGTTATTTGGAGCTCTAAGGATTCAGCTTTGAGTTGGAACCACCACTCGCAGAGGGTTGATTTGGTGGCATGCAATGAAACTCACCTCTAGGTGCTTTGGCTTCTGTGCATTCTCCTCTAGCCCTGACCATGGCCTTGGCCATGTAACTAGCCATGGCCAATGAGACATTCAGCACATGATGCAAGCAGATATGCATCCAGCTTTGTGGTGTCCTGATTTACTGAACCAGCTGTCATGCAGTAATAAAGCCTGAGCTAGGCTGCTGTATGATGAGACTATGTGAAAAGAGAGACCATGAAGAAGAGCATTAACCAGATTTGTGAGTGAAGTCCTTTGGATTCTGCAGCCCCAGAGTAACCTCTAAGCAACTTCAGCATCATGAGAGACTCTAAGTGAGACCAGCAGAAGAACCATCAAGCCCAGCCCAGATTACAGAATCATAAGGAAATAAAATCAACAGCTTTTAGCTGCAAAGTTCTGGGGTGAATGATTACCTAGCAACAGGTAACTGAAAAGTGATTTTCTAGAGCCCCTATTATATCTGTCACATCCATCCCTGTGCCTTGCATTTAGAAAATGCTTTAATAAGCACCAAACTGACCTGATTAGCTAGTAAGTAGAAGACCCAGAAATATTATTAAAGTCTTCTCATTCTGAATTCAGAGCTTATCCTAATTCACCTGATCCCATATCAGTGGAATACAACCCACAAACTCTAGACACCCAATCTAGATGCCTTAACATTCACTATATTTTGAGGTAGAAAAGGCTATTTGGTCCCTAAGACCAGAAATCTCATTTCAGAGCAGCTAAGAACAAGAGGCTTTGAAGCAATGAAATAGGATGTCACAATGTCCATGGACTTTTCTTAGAGGAGAGAGTCTCTCTCAAAACTTACATGCTCTTATTTTACACCAAGTTCTATTTTAACATGGTTTTCTGAATTGTTGGGCTATAGTAGATTGTATGGAAGAGGCACTCGAAGTAAATGTATTAAAACTTCAATAACAGGCCGAGAAGAAAATAGAAAAACTACATAAAAATACAGACATAAGGACGCCTGGGTGGCTCAGTGGGTTAAAGCCTCTGCCTTCAGCTCAGGTCATGGTCCCAGGGTCCTGGGATCGAGGCCCACATCGGGCTCTCTGCTCGGCGGGGAGCCTGCTTCCTCCTCTCTCTCTCTGACTGCCTCTCTGCCTACTTGTGATCTCTCTCTCTGTCAAATAAATAAATAAAAATCTTTAAAAATAAAAAAAAATACAGACATAAGTATTCAATAATATTTTAAGAGTCTGGGGCAATGTGGTATAGATATTAACAACCTTATTCACCATATGAATTAATTACAATATACCAGAAGGACTGATTAGTTATCAATGGTCTTGAGATATCAATAAAAGTTTAATGTATCCTGCTTGTTAATTATTATACCTTTCTAACTTATACAATACTGTAGTGTACATATGGTTGTCAATCTGCTATCTGTCTTTTGTGAAAATTATCACTTCCACATTCCACAGCCTTCTTATTTGTTCCATATGTTTCTGGTGGAGCTGAACTCCATGACCCTCAAAAAAAAAAAAAAAAAAGTTGTAAAACCCATTTCTGTCCAAAAGTATATTTCTTTCCATTGGCCACAGCAATTGGTTCAGGGACAGGCATGTGCCCAAGTCTGGTCCTTTAGTTTTCCCCATGATTTTTTCCAGAGTTATACAGAATACTATCTTCTTTTTCCCTGGATCATAAGCTCTCAGGATGCTGTGAGGCCTGGATAGGTAGCAGGAATGAAGGTATGCTAACTGAAGCCAACTTTCTTCTACAAGCAGAGAGCCTTTCTCAGAACAAAGCTAAAAAGAAGTAAGAAATGCCAAGAAATTAGAGGAAAGACAAAGTTTTAGTGATGACTGAGCTCCTAAATCTAACCGCAGCTTCATGCTGTGAACTTCCCAGAGAAATGAGCTTAAGTCGATTGCAATTTTCTCATGCATACAAGAGACTCTGGAATAATAAACCCATATGACAGTTTCTAAAATGTTTTCACATTCATTACCCATGGGTCCCTCATGGTAATCTGCAGAGTGATCGAGCCGGTTAGATGATCCCCGTTTTATTGGTAATTTTGTGTCACAAAATTATTGTCCACAAGCCTCTATTGATTAAATCGTTCCAGGGCTTAAAGTGGTAGAAATTCAGTTACGTGGAATGCATCATTTCCACTTCTCAGTGGGTAACAGAAGCATCGTTCTTAGGGAGTGTATTTGAAAAGCTGCACCATTTTTGGTGTCTTTGGTACGGAGGCAACATTCAGCAATGATTCAACGGAGGAAAAAAGGCTCAAAGTCTTCATTTGGGCTCCTTGAAAGCAGAGCCCAAGATGGGGATTCTTATGCAAGTGACTTGATGGGGGTGAGCTCACAAGAGATGACTAGAAAGGGATAGGGTCAGGGAAGGAGCTGAGAAAGGATGTGATGTCAACTGGCATCTGGCCTCAGCCTGATTCTTCTAGGAGTCAGGAGCAAAAATGGCACCACAGAATTACCCATCCCCCACTGAGGCAAGGGGAACCAGCTCTGTGCCCTGATATCAGCCGGTCATTGGCTCTGGGCTGCCCCCACATTGTGGGGAGGGGCAAAATCTCCAAGTATTTCTGGGCAAAACAGCTCCTGTGGTTTGAGCTGATTCTCCTGACAAGAAGCCTGGGGGCAGCTCTGTGCTCCTATTGATCAACACAGGTAGCTGAGCCCTGAGTTAGGCAGAAAATTTCCTGGGTGGGGTGCCACACTGTTTACTAAGAAGCCTAAGCAGGACTCCGCCTGAAACAACACTTCTTTCCATAATGCATGTGAAATACCTTACGCCCGACAAACCAAGCATTGTGAAGTAGCCATCTAATGCCAGGCTTGGTGCCAGGAGCAGTGGTGTCATACCTCATCCAAGCATTATGTTCTAAAGTAAATGGGGAAGATGCAAATAGCATGAAGTCAAAATTACCATAACATCTGCATATGTATACATGTACACACACACACACCCCCCTACGTGTGTCTATGCATTTATATATAATGGATAAAATATCAACCATGCATAATAAAGGGTATATATATTTATAAATAAAATAATATACTAGATTAAATTTGTATTTAACTGGATTACACTGCATCTGTCAAGAAGCAGATTAAATCACACTTGAGCAATACTGGAGGATTTTGCTGGAATTCCGTCATATCCAAGTGCCCAATCTGAGACACTTCTCAACAGAGCATTTCTGATGGGGTCTCTGACCCGGCTGCTTCGCCCTCACAATGGATCTTTGATTTCCTGCTACTATCATTACCGTATCTGGTAGTTAAATACTATGCTCTCAAACCTGCAGACCACAGATCAGGTATTTATTTATAAGTACACAGAAAGAAGTTGGGTGGCTATGGGTTTTATTTCTTTCCTTCCCCCAAAAGAACATGGCAAGGAAATTTATTTCTTCTTAGAATTTGAGAGGACTGTCGAGGCAGTGAACTCTGCCTCACTATACTGGGTTAAAAAATTCACTTTTCTTTATTTGTCACAATTAAATAAACTCTGTTCTCCTGCCTGGCTGATGAAAAATTCTGTCCCATTGTTAAAGTATAATTTTCAAAAAAATGACATAATAATGCTTAGGCAAATATAAAATGAACACATGTCAAGTATTTATTCAACTCATTAATTACTGAGAGAAATAGTAAGGTGTTAAAGCCAGCCCAAAGAACATTTGAAAAGATAGGTATTCATAGCCAAGTTAATAAAGGCAGGTTAGGATAGGCTGCCTACAAAGATGGTTTAATGTCCAACAGGGTGATAAGCCATAACCTTTGAGGTGATCCGTTCCACTGATTGGAAGTAATTTGCATTACTACTGAAAAAAAAGTCTGCATGAGAGCATGTAGTTTCACTGAGTCCAGGCCCTCTAATCAGTGGCAAACTGTGAGTTAAAAAACAGGCATTTGCCTAATCCCTGGATGGCCCTGCACTTCTCTATGCTACTGAAAAAGCAAGCTAACCTTTCACTTTATATCCATATTTTGAGTAATTTTTATTAGTAATCATCATTACTGAGTCACTCTCTCCCTGCTGATGGGCTCTTGCAAAAATCTTGTGTCTCTGAGAAGCCAGGAAAGAGAAAAAAGTCCAGGCCTTTGGCCCACCAGGACATCATTTTTACCAGTGTCTTTCTGTGACCCAATCTTGATGTTGTGTTCAGGCCTTTACTTTAGATTGCCTCAGTGTGAGGCACAGACCCTAGGATCACCCCCACCACCTTCTAGCATCCCTGTCTTTGCGTAATTCCCTCCCCTTGAGTGTGGGTGGAATCCAGACCTTTCCTCTAGCCAATAGATTACTGCAAAGCTGAAGTGATTCTGCAGGTGTAATTAAAGTGGCAAGCCCATTGACTCTGAGTAAAGAGAAGTTTTCCAGGATGGGCCTTAATTAATCAGGTGAGTTTGAATTAATCAAAGCCCTAAAAAAAGGGAAGCTGAGTCTGTCACATAAGCTACTTCCTCTTACATTCTGGAAGACAATGGAAGCAGCAGACTTGTCACTAGTCAAGGGAACTGGTGAGTATTCAAGCAGCTTTATAGCTGGGACTAGCACATAACTCTCCTTCTATCACTTTGGAAGCCCTCTGCCATGGACTGGGCTCTCAGACCACTAAGTTTTTTCCTAGAAAATGAGAAAATATGCAAATCAATCAAAACCTGCTTTCTTTTCCCATTTTCCTAAATGTAAACCATGTTACCCCAGGTTCATCAGAAGGCTGAGGGTATGTATTACATTATTTTATTAGGATGTATAACACCAGAGAAGAGGAGCAAGAAGTAGAAAGAGCCAAGAAGGGAAGGAGAGAGAGCAGATAGGAGGTCACTGCCACTAGACAAACACACATAACGAATCATGGATGGGAGCCTTTGTGAATCTGCATCAGTTACCTCCCAAAACTGGGATGTGATGCAATGAGAAAGGAGAAATCATGCAACCAGTGGTTCCCCTCTCCAATGGTCCAAAGGCCAGTTTCCAGGGAAGGTTGGTGGGGAAGGAAAGCGTCAGTCCTCCCATCGGGGCACCACTTCCAATACCCAACAATGGAGACACTGGAGAGAATGCGACTCTCACTCTTTTCTCCTTTCTGCCTTTTTCAACAGATTGAGTATCCTAAATTTCCACAGTCGCTGACTATGTCTTCATCTGTGCCCTAATTCTTTGTAAGACTTCAACATCACTCTTAACTTTTCTTCTTAAAAAGAAAAAAAAAGGGAAAGAATCAGGGAAGTCAGCATTTCCCTTGCCTTTACAAAATAACAGAACAGAGCTGAGCTTCTCTGGCCCTGATCTTACAGGACATTTTGGCCTCCCTGAAACTCTACTCCAGGATCTAGGGTCAGAACCACTTTCTGTGAATCCCCACCGCTAAGATTTGTCCCAGTCAGGGTGAGAAGGGAAGCCTAATCTTCTTCCCAAAAAGTTCTACACCGACAAGGAATACAAGGCAGTTCAATTACATGATAATTGACTCTAACTGGCCCTCCCATGGGCTGTTAAATTCTTATCTGCAGCCTGTAGCATATTAGAATGCTGTAACACCTATATCCTGCCCTGAAGAAGAACACAATAGAAATGTTAAAAACAAAACAAAAAACAACCACTAAGCAGCAGAGCTTGGAAAAAGAAAGCTCCAGTGAGGTCAATAAAATGGCAGCCATTTTAGAAGCAGTTTCAAAGAGCTGTCAGAAGGGAATATGACACTTCTAACTGCCTTCTAACCGCAGAGAAGGAAAAAAAAAAAAGTCCTCAAGGGATTACTATGAAGCACTAAGAGAGCCTCTTAAATGAACATATCTTCCAAAAACTTCTCTACTTTCCTTCATTTGTTCCATATATGCATTGACTCCACTCAGGGAACAGGCACTGAGTTAGGACTGGAGATACCGAGGGCAGATGATGTATGTGGAGCCCAGCTCAGGAGAGCATGTTCAGTGAAGATGACACCAGGACCTGCTGAATGGGGAAGGGTAGGGAGAGAGTGGGTGTAGAGAACTGGGCAGGTGGGCTCCGGGCAGTGGGAAGAATAAGGGTAAAGGGCTACATTTAGAGTGGACACAGCTGGAATGAGCTCCTGAAAAACAGGATGCAATCTTCCCCACCACACAAACACACAACACACACACATTTGTCTTTCAGAATGACCTAATATAAAGAAGCACCTCCTCCATGAAACTTCGAGAAAACTTGGGATGACCTCCTTGTTTATCTAGACAAGGCCAGACACAGACCCTCCAAATTTCCCATCCTCAGAATAGCGGTCTTCAAGGTAAAACACCCTCAGTTCTACTGTCCTGTCATGCCCCTGACCTTCATCCCACTTCCCCACATCCAGCTCTTCTACCTTTGTTCACTCTTACCTATAAAAGAAAAGTCCTTTTTGCTTCACCCTGGGGATGCTGGCAGACCTTATGGGCAGAATCCCCTCCCTGTTGCAACAGCCTCTCTCCCTGCCCCCTGCAACAATCCTTTAGAATAAAGCCTCCATTTATTAAGTCCTGACTTGTTTTCTATTTGACACGAGTAAGAATCTGAGCTAGTGGTTCTTTTTTTTTTTTTTTTAATATTTTATTTATCCATTTGACAGAGAGAGATCACAAGTAGGCAGAGAGGCAGGCAGAGAGAGAGGAAGGGAAGCAGGCTTCCTGCTGAGCAGCGAGCCCGATGCGGGACTCGATCCCAGGACCCTGGGATCATGACCTGAGCCGAAGGCAGCGGCTTAACCCACTGAGCCACCCAGGCGCCCTGAGCTAGTGGTTCTTAATATTGACAGCAATTCTTAAACTTGTGCTTAGTCAGAATCCTCTGGAAGCAAGCCTTCTTAAGGCACAGGGTGCTGGGCCATTCTGATTCGGTAGGTCTTGGGAGGGCCCTAGAATCTGCATTTCTAACAAGTTCCTCCGGGACACTGAGGCTGATAATTCAGAACCACTGATGCAGACCTGGACAGGGAGAGGCAAGTGACAGGCCTGCCAGAGAATAAGGCAGAGGCCACAACATGAAGGACTATAGGGTTTACACTTTGATGTCAGGCACTGACGAAGGATGGAAATAGGAAGACACCAAATCACGCCTGCCTCTTTGGAAAAATCCCTTCATCTGAAGCTTGGAGAACAAATGGGGAGGGGTAAGAATCAGGGCAGAATGCCTTTGAGGAAGCTGTTGCATGATCCTGGTGAGAAATGATGGGGTGTGGAGCAGATGACTGGAGAGAAGCAGATTCAAGTGGTATTTAGGCAACAGCATGCACAAGGCACACCAGCTGACATGAGGAAGAGGAGGGAGTCCCTAAAGGAAAGCAGGAAGGAGGAAAAGCTTGAGAGAAAAAGCTAAAGGTCTTGTCAGATGGAGTTCAGCCTTTGGAGAGACCTGGAGTGACTATGTCCAGTATGCAACTAGATAGAGGATTCTAGAATGTCAAAGTCTGGTCCAGGACAGAGAAAGGTTTAGGACTCTTCAGGTGAAATAAGCACACACGGCAAGCAAAGCCTTGGAAATGAGTGAGACCATGTCCGAGAGAGGACACAAAGTAAGAAGAAAACAGGAGCATAGATGGAAGCCTGAGGAAAAGGAGGTTGACAGAGGACGGATGTGAATCGCCCCCCTCCAGGGGCCCCAGCAGTGTTTGTCTCGGTCCTTTCTCAGCACAGTCTTATAATGCTCATATTTCTCTCACAATTACATGGGACACAACTGTCTTTCCTCCACTAGACTACAAGTGGAGAACACTGCTATTCTTTAGTAGTTTTGCCAGTTGTCCCATATTGATTCCAACACCAATGTATGTGCATATGGGCATAGTGTGGAGGGGTCCCCCCAACACCAAGCAAATCTCTACCAGCTGCATGTCCTCCCACTCTACTCAATTTGACTACCCAGAGATAGCATCAGATTCCATAGGTTAAGGGCTTAGTCCCAGAAGACCATCACCTCCTCTAACTTCAGAAACCAATTCCAAGTCCAGGGTGTTATCTGGACTTCTGACAGACTTCTGACCATGACTTCTGGCCATAAATCAGAGGTTCCCATGAAACCCTACTTGGGTTTGATCAACATGCTAGAGCAGTTCACAGAATTCAGGAAACTTGTTTACTCACAAGATTACCAGTTTATTGCAAAGGATATGAAAGGATAGGAATCACTAGCTAGAAGAAGAGATACAAAGGGCAAGGTCCCAAACAAAGGAACTTCTGTCCTTGTGGAGTTTGGGGCCTAGCTCAGTGGCACATGGCAGTGTTCTTGTTCCCCAACCTGGAAGCTCTCCAAACTCTCTCCTTTTGGGTTTTTATACAAGCTTCATTACATAGAAAATATGTTAAATTCTTGACCATTGGTGATGGATTCAACCTCCAGCCTCTCTCCCTTCCCCAGAGATCAGAGGATGGCACTGAAAGTTCCAACCCTCTAATCACATGGTTGGCTCCACTGACAACCAGCCTCCATCCTTAGGTGCTTTCCAAAACTCACTTTATTAACATGACAAAAGACATATTTATTGCTCTGCTCATTTAGGAAATTCCAAAGGTTTTAGGAGCTCTGTGCCAGAAATGGGAACAAAGACCACACATTTGTTATTATAAATCATAATATCACATCCTATCTAGTCTTTGTTTTTCTTGGAGAAAGTATTTGACTTAACCAACCATATTAATTTGTCAGTGTTTGTTTTTAAGATCTAGAAAGAAAGCAGATGACAAATATCAGAAATGGCTTCTCCCTACACTCCTTTCCTCTAGCATCATTAAACAAATGGAAAAGTGACAGATGATGGAGTGACCCAAGGATGAAGACCCCGTCCAGCAGGCCCAAAGTAGGCATGCAAATGGAGAATTCACACTTGTAAATGGTGCTCAAGATCCACCACACTGACTTCTTTAAAGGAAATAAAATGTAGCACCGTGCCCCAGAAATTGTTTGTCATATGGTTGTGCATATTTATAGAGAGACTGTTATATTTTTAGTGGGAGAGAGGTGGGCTTTTTCTCAGTTTCTATGGTAAATCACTTGTAAAGTCTGCATTTGTATGATTAAAGTAATAATGTTGAATTGGCCAATTTGCCAAAGTAGGAAATGCACCGAATTGCCAGGATTTAAAATACATACACCCTTTATAAGCAGAACCACACTAATGGAACAAAATGGAAGACCCATTTTTTTTTTTTTAAATTACCATCTTCAGACATAAAGTTAAAGTCCCCAGATCCCACTTGCCTCCCAACTGTATCGTTCCCTGGAGTGCACTCAGCCTAGGGGAGTGGGGAACAGGATCCTTCCCCTTAGGATTTAGCTGATCTTAGATCCATGCTCTCCACTATGAGACCCACAAGCCACACATGGTTACTGAACACTTGATATATGGCCAGTCTAGACGGAAAGGTGCTGTGTCAAATACACAATGAATTAGAAAGAATGTTTTTTATATTGGGGTTGAATAAAATATGTAACTTTTAAATATGTTTTCACTAAGTGTTAGTTTGCTAGAGCTTCTGGTAACAATGTACCATTAACTGAGTGGTTTAAACAACAGAGATACACTGTTTTATCATCCTAGAGCTAGAAGTCCAAGATCAAGGTATTGACTAGACTGGTTCCTTCAGGGGGCTGTGAAGGAAGAAAGGTCTGTCCAGGTCTTCTTCCTTGGCTTGCAGATGCCTGACTTCTCACTGAGGTCCCTTCACATCATCTTCCTGATGTCTGTGTCCAAATTTGTAATTTTTATAAGGACAGCTGGCATATTGGATTAGTACCCAACTCTAATGACCTCATTTTAACTTGATAAACTCTTTAAATACCCTATCTCCAAATCAGGCCACATTCTGAGGTACTGGGGTTAAGACTCCTACATCCTTTTATGGAGAAGACACAATTCAACCCATAAAATACTGTTTATTCTTCCCTTTGGTAAAAAGTGGTTATGAAAACACATAAAATTACATACGCAGTCTCCCATTATTTTTCTAGTGGACAGCACTGCTCCAGAATTAATTGCGTCCCCCAGTCTGGGTGGGTGGAGGTGGTGGCACAGAAAGGCTGTGAAGGAAAGTCAGTTATGAGCTTTCCTGGGATGCCTATCATCTGAAAGCTTACTGGCCCCCTGAATGACATGATCGTGGTTCCCATAATTCTGTGAGAAGTCTGAACCCAATTTGACCTTGGAATGGCATCATACTGAGAATAAACAGAAGTTTCTCTATTCCTTTTCTTCTGTTGGAGTTGGCTACAGAGAGTGGAGCCCGCTTTGTTCCTGTGTTCATCCACTGATTCACTCATGCATCCATCCGTCCCTTCATTCACTCATTCACTTACTCACACTACATTTCATTCTTTTGGAGGCCTACAGTTGGCGCCTATAGAATATCTTCAAGATCTTGACTAAAGTAGAGTTTGGTCAGGGCAGCTGAGGAAGATAGATTTTTAAATAGGAGAGTAGACAGCAATCTGAGCTAGGAAGAGAAAGCAGAAAAGAGATCAGGAAATGGAAGGATGCAGGAGAGCAAGAAACAAGAGACCAATAACCAGGTTCTGTCCAAGGATTTCCTCTTCCTTATTTCTTATGGAACAGTAAGGTATTTTTTTAAGGAATGTCTGCCCAGAAGTCAGAGGTGAACTCTTCTCACTATGCATAGTTCCTGTCAGCACTTCTTGGCACCTCATTAGCATTCAAGGCCTGTGGGAATTTCTGCTTTGCCACCAGTAAAACAAAAAAAAAAAAAAAAAAAAAAAAAGAAAGAAAGAAAGAGAAAAGAAAAAAAAATAACAGCATTGAATTAATGGTTAGGAGGGAGCTGTTACCAATTCTTGTTCTTTTTTACCAAGTCAGGGAGCCAAATTATTCTAATTTAACAAAGGCATGGGAGGTGAGCGTGATAGTGATGGGGTTCAGAACACACTACCCCAAAATATGGCACCTTGGCATACTGAATATTTCTAGCTTAAGGAGTTTGAGAAAACAGCAGAAGCAGGAAGGTCACTCTGACCTTTTCCCAAGTTTTGTCCTGAAACTGGTCACAAAACCTTCATGTAAGAGGTGCCCTTCCTACACCGGGAGGAAAGGAACATCCTTATCTCCTAAGACAAAGAAACACTGAGAAGAATCTGAACAAACCAGACTTCCTAAACCTCCCCCAGTCTCCTATGCTGTTTCTACAGGACTGTCTACTCTTCACCAAACCCAACATAAAAATGCTCTGGTTTTACCATTTCTTTGGCTCTTCATTTCCTTCTGAAGCTTCCCTTGTCACGTAAAATTTACACAAAATAACTTTGTACGCTTCTGCTCATCAGTCTTTGTCAGTTAAATTTTCAGACCTAGCCAGGGATCCTAAGAGGGTTAGAGAAAACTTTTTCCTCCCCTACAATAGATGCTTGAGAAGTACAGAAGTCTGATATTCTTTTTGGCTGAATTGATGCTAAGTCATCTCCTGTGTAAAAATCACATGTGGCCTCTCTCCCTGGATGCACAGAATGAATTCTTTTTAACAAGCTTCTGTTGGGTTGTTTGCATCTCCTAAAAGAACCCCATGGAGACTGAGTTACTCAGAACTAAAATTAACTGAACCCCTCACTTCCCAGATTCATAATAACCCCGTGCAGCATGGGGAGCGGTTGGTAGGCATCCTAATCTCTCTGGATTGACCTCTTTGCCATCCTCCTTATCACTATGGCAGAGCACATTTCCTTCCCAGGGAGGAAACACAGAACAATTCCAAGTCGGCAGAATTGCCTGGAGGAGATAAGGCTGCACTGTATTAATCTTCCCACCCAATATGCTCCCAGCTCCAAGAGGAGGGAAAACAAGGCTCAAATTAATTTGGGTCATTACTGACTCGCTTAGGGTGGCTCCTAGATTTCAGACTGCTTCTCCTCTCTCAGGTCTGGACATCTCGAGCACAGCTTTCTCTGGGACAAAGGGACAGGTAGGTCACACAGATTATATCTGTCGAAGGGTCAGGAGACAAATGCATCTTACAGCAACTGTCAGCCACATGACTTTCTCAAATGAAGACATGTTAAAGGTAGACCACAACAGGAGGTCCTAAGTAGACCATGGAAGAAGGACTTGGCAGAGATAATTGGTCACATAAAATGCCACACAGGGACCTAGTAAAGCTGAATTAGCCATAAATCATTTGAGCAATAATATATTTAGCTTTTACTTGGAAAATTAATAAAAGAGAAGGGACACAGGATCTCTCAAATCACAAATAGGAAAAAATAAAATGAATTCCTTGTGCTTTTCCCTATATTATCATAATGTAACTGGCATATTGAAAAGCCATCATTCTAGCCATTTTATACTAGTCCTTCTCATTTCTTGCTGTAGTTCACTGAGATCTAACATATCCTTGTTCCAGGGCCCCTTATGTAAGTGAGAACTATACTTCCTACAGTTGGATTCCTGCCAATTCCTGTTTAAGATCATGTGTGGTAGCTTCATATTTCGTTTAGTTGATTTAAATTAAATTTAATTAATGACCTCTGTGCATCTACACCTTTTATCCTGTAGCTTCCTAGCCCCGCCCACTCTCTTTCTCTTGCTGGGCTTGACCACATGACTTGTATAGGCTAATGGGAAGTTAGCGAATGGGAGAACAACAGAGGCATGAAGAAATTTGCCCATTTCTACTTCCTCCCCGCTTCTCTGCAACTTCCTGTGATAACTGGCACACAGAGGCTGGCCTAGCAGAGCAATGCGAGAAACCTGAGTCACATTTGGTTGACTCATCTCAGCAGAGGACCCCCTCAGACCAGCCAGTCTCCCAGCGAATCTAAAGATTTGTGAGAATTAAGAACAATAATAATAATAATGCTTTAAGACACTGAGTTTGGGGTGATTGTAATGCAGCATTATTGCGGCATAGCTGAGAGGAAGGGAAGGTGATAAATGAATACTTGATTTTATTTATTTATTTTTTCTGCCAGATAAGAACTAACAATACATTTTGCTAAAGGGGTACAAACTCATCTTGCCATTGCAGAAATAATTTGCCATTTGACAATTCTATGTCTTATACTAAAATCTGACATTCCCAAAAACTTGGCTTGAAGGCTGTGAATACTGGGAGAACGGTCTTGTTCCTCCCCCTGGGATCTGTAGGTGTCCAGGCAGGAGGCTCTCCCCTGAGCCTCAGGGGTATGACAGGTTCAATTTCTTGCCCCCTGCAGAAAGCAGGATCTCCTCTCCTCGATTTCTGACAGCCTGAGCTCAAGCTAATCCCATGTGGGCTCCAAGAAATTAAGTTTGTATGCTTGATATTGTATTAATTGTTTTCCTCCAAAACTATAATAAATTTGCCTTTCTCTTGTCTTTGAAAGAAAGTGCAGGGGTGAAACATTAAAGCTGAAAGAATGTTGATGATCATCTAATCAAATAATTTTCTTATTTGCAGAAGGATCTATCTTTATGAAGAGAAAATACATGGGCACTGGTAATGAATTTTCTTCAGAGGGAAAAAAGCAGAGATTCCCTGTTTGAGGCAGGTTAAGGGGAGCAGAGTGAAGGAAACCTCTCTCCTAATGCTCTTCTCTTTCCTTCCCCCACATCCCTAGAGGAACCCTATGGCACCAAAGACACCCCCTGGGTCAGAGCTTCTCAAACATTCACAAGTACAGGAGTAACCTAGAATCTCATTAAAATTGAGATTCAGTATCTTTGGATTAGGGCCTGAGATTCTGAATCTCTCCCAAGCTCTCAGGCAATGTAATGCAGCTGGTGCAGGAGCATCCTTTGAAGGGCAAGGCCCTGGAACCCTGCAGAACAATTCCCAAAACACTGCCTTTCTGAGGACCTCCTTTGGCAGAGAGGGAGGGTGACTCCAGGACCATCACATCTAATGTTAGGGTTGGGATTCCTCACACGGAGACTGGTGTTCTCTTTCCCATCTCCCTATATGGCCCCAAATGCCCCCAGGTCTATGCATAACAGCTGATAGAAGCACTAGTTAATAAAAATGCCGATCTAGACTTCATATATGCTTTTTCTTTCTCCCAAAACGTTTTAACTCACCAAAAGATTCTCTGGTTTTAAAATCAATTAGTTCCAAGAAATTTGGCAGACTAAAAATACACCCAAAGTCTTCTAGTTTAAAATAGCATCTGTCACAACTTCTTACATACCACTAAACACATATAAATACACAGAAGATAAAATAACCAAAACAAAACAAAATGATCAGATGACCCCAAAATGTAGAGTGCTGAGTGACCTTGCTCCAGAATTTGGAAGGAATGTCCTCTGTCTATAAAGTCATTGAAAGTGGGTTGTTCCTGCTTTGCTACATGACACAGAGCAGCTCTATTTGCTGGGAAAAGAAGAGGATGAAAATGCTTCCCACCAGGACTCATAGAGCCTTGGCATCTAACTCCCAAACAAAGCCGGCAGCCCATTTTAGTGAGACAGCCATGTCACGCAGTTTGAGTAGGAGACACCATCCAGTCCAGAAGAGTCATGCTAGGCAGGACAGCTCGACTCAGAGATACACACATTAGCATTCACTCATGATTCACTCTGCCATGAGAAAGGCTTTCCAGCACCCCCTAAGGCAGACGGAATACTGAACTAAGGCCTATCTATAGGCTCTGTGTCCTGATGGACATCCAGAGAAAATTTTCCCTCAATCAAGAAAAAACAGAATATGCCAATACATGATCTTGAAGAAATTCTACAGACCAAAGGAAAGAGGATTTTATCCTTAAAACTCAGAGGAAGAGCATCATGGAAAGAGAATTGTGGACCTCCTGTGCCAAATCTGGGCACTTTACCTAGAAGGTTCTCACTTCCTCCCTCTTTCTCTCTTTTCATAAGCTCAGTGCTTCTCTTTATTCAGATTTTACCTTCTCAAAAAGTCCTTGCTTTATCCCCTAGATTAAAGTAGGCCACTATTATACACTCTCAGGGCATCCTGTGATTTTGTCAGTATATAATTATTTGTGTAATTATTTCGTTTAATGTCTGTGACTAATAAAGGTGCTACTGAGCGTGAAAAAGGTATTGGGCAAATAACTGTTGAATGAATGACTAAGTCTCTATTGACACAGAAGCCATACCTTAGTCTACATAAAATAGAAACAGAAGCCATAATAACAATAAAAGAGAGAGAATACAGAACCTCAGAGTAGGTTACAAAGCAGTGAGTGGAGACAAGGTGAGTGAGGAGATAGGGAAGGATTTTAAGGATACTGACATTGGAAAATCAAGTTAAAATACTCACCAGAGGTAACAAAGCAGATCCAACATCACTGAAAATAACAGAGCTGCGAAGGACAGAATTGAGAGATTTTTCTCAGAATTTAAAAGAGAAAGATGAAAACAATGTGGTAAGAAATGATATGTAAGGAGCTAGGGAATAAAAATCTAGTTTAAGAGTTACAGGCATATCTGCTGATATAAAACAAAGGGATGTCAGAACCAACTGCAATAAAGACCAAGTTTAAAAGAAAAAGAAAGAGTTCAAGAAAGTCCCCAAGTATGATGGTTAAAAAAGTTCACCTGTTCAAAAAAAAAAAAAAAAAAACAAAAACAAAAAGATAAAAAAACAGTAAGAAAGAAACCCACAACTAGGCACCCACAACTAGGCAAAAATGCTTAAAAGGCTTTTTTGAATGAGTAGAATACAAAAACAAAAATAAATCCAACGAAACAAGGTAGGAAACACAAGCTACCTCAAAATAAAGAAAAATAGGGGGGAGGAGTCAAGATGGCGGAGAAGTAGCAGGCTGAGACTACTTCAGGTAGCGGGAGATCAGCTAAATAGCTTATCTAAAGATTGCAAACACCTACAAATCCAACGGGAGATCGAAGAGAAGAAGAACAACAACTCTAAAACAGAAAATCAACCACTTTCTGCAAGGTAGGACTGGTGGAGAAGTGAATCCAAAGCGACGGGAAGATAGACCGCGGGGGGAGGGGCCGGCTCCCGGCGAGCGGCTGAGCAACGGAGCAACGGAGCACAAAATCAGAACTTTTAAAAGTCTGTTCCGCTGAGGGACATTGCTCCAGAGGCTTAACTGGGGTGAAGCCCAGGCGGGGTCAGTGCGGCCTCAGGTCCCGCAGGGTCACAGAAGGATCGGGGGTGTCTGAGTGTCGCAGAGCTTACCGGTATTAGAACAGGGAAGCTGGCTACAGAGACAGAGCCGAGGAGTAAGCTCTAAACTCGGGGTTACCTTGAACCAGTCCAGGCTCGGTCAGCTCGGAGTGCGGCCGGAGGCCAGGGTGACGGGAGTAATTGGGCGCTGTTCTCTGAGGGCCCACTGAGGAGTGGGGCCCCGGGCTCTCAGCTCCTCTGGGCCAGAGACCGGGAGGCCGCCATCTTCATTCCCGTCTTCCAGAACTCTACGGAAAGCGCTCAGGGAACAAAAGCTCCCGAAAGCAAACCCAGCAAACCCGAGCGGATTACTCAGCCCAGCCCGGGTAAGTGCGGTGCAACTCCAACTGGGGCAAAGACGCTTGAGAATCACTACAACAGGCCCCTCCACCAGAAGATCAACGAGAAACCCAGCCAGGACCAAGTTCACCTACCAAGGAGTGCAGTTTCTATACCAAGGAGAGCGGCGGAATTCCAGAGGAGAAGAAAGCAAAGCACAGAACTCATGGCTTTCTCGCCATGATTCTTTAGCCTTACAGTTAATTGAATTTTTTTTTCTTTTTCATTTTTTTTTCTCTTCTTCTGCTAAATATTTTTAACTTTTACCATTTTCTTTTTTAATGTTTTTTAAATAGTTTATCTAATATATATATTTTTTTTCCTTTTTATATTTTTTATCGGCTTTCTTTTTTTAATAGTTTCTTTTTTTTTTTTTTCTGAACCTCTTTTTATCCCCTTTCTCCCCCCTCACGATTTGGGATCTCTTCTGATTTGGCTAAAGCATATTTTCCTGGGGTTGTTGCCACCCTTTTAGCATTTTACTTGCTCCTTCATATACTCTTATCTGGACAAAATGATAAGGCGGAACAATTCACCACAAAAAAAAGAACAAGAAGCAATACCAAAGGCTAGGGACCTAATCAATACAGACATTGGTAATATGTCAGATATAGAGTTCAGAATGACGATTCTCAAGGTTCTAGCCTGGCTTGAAAAAGGCATGGAAGATATTAAGGCAACCCTCTCGGGAGATATAGAAGCCCTTTCTGGAGAAATAAAAGAACTAAAATCTAACCAAGTTGAAATCAAAAAAGCTATTAATGAGGTGCAATCAAAAATGGAGGCTCTCACTGCTAGGATAAATGAGGCAGAAGAAAGAATTAGCGATATAGAAGACCAAATGAAGAGAATAAAGAAGCTGAGCAAAAGAGGGACATACAGCTACTGGACCACGAGGGGAAAATTCGAGAGATAAGTGACACCATAAGACAAAACAACATTAGAATAATTGGGATTCCAGAAGAAGAGGAAACGGAGAGGGGAGCAGAAGGTATATTGGAGAGAATTATTGGAGAGAATTTCCCCAATATGGCAAAGGGAACAAGCATCAAAATCCAGGAGGTTCAGAGAACCCCCCCTCAAGATCAATAAGAATAGGTCCACACCCCGTCACCTAATAGTAAAATTTACAAGTCTTAGTGACAAAGAAAAGATCCTGAAAGCAGCCCGGGAAAAGAAGTCTGTAACGTACAATGGTAAAAATATTAGATTGGTAGCAGACTTATCCACAGAGACCTGGCAGGCCAGAAAGAGCTGGCATGATATATTCAGAGCACTAAATGAGAAAAACATGCCGCCAAGAATACTATATCCAGCTAGGCTATCATTGAAAATAGAAGGAGAGATTAAAAGCTTCCAGGACAAACAAAAACTGAAAGAATTTGCAAATACCAAACCAGCTCTACAGGAAATATTGAAAGGGGTCCTCTAAGCAAAGAGAGACCCTAAAAGTAGTACATCAGAAAGAAACAGAGACAATATACAATAACAGTCACCTTACAGGCAATACAATGGCACTAAATTCATATCTCTCAATACTTACCCTGAATGTTAATGGGCTAAATGCACCAATCAAAAGACACAGGGTATCAAAATGGATCAAAAAACAAAACCCATCTATATGTTGCCTACAAGAAACTCATCTTAAACCCGAAGACACCTCCAGGTTTAAAGTGAGGGGGTGGAAAAGAATTTACCATGCTAATGGACATCAGAAGAAGCAGGAGTGGCAATCCTTCTAGAAGATCAATTAGATTTTAAGCCAAAGACTATAATAAGAGATGAGGAAGGACACTATATCATACTCAAAGGAACTGTCCAACAAGAAGATCTAACAATTTTAAATATCTATGCCCCTAACGTGGAAGCAGCCAACTATATGAACCAATTAATAACAAAATCAAAGAAACACATCGACAATCATACAATAATAGTAGGGGATTTTAACACTCCCCTCACTGAAATGGACAGATCATCCAAGCAAAAGATCAACAAGGAAATCAAGGCCTTAAATGATACACTGGACCAGATGGACATCACAGATATATTCAGAACATTTCATCCCAAAGCAACAGAATACACATTCTTCTCTAGTGCACATGGAACATTCTCCAGAATAGATCACATTCTTGGTCCTAAATCAAGTCTCAACCGGTATCAAAAGATTGGGATCATTCCCTCCATATTTTCAGACCACAATGCTCTAAAACTAGAACTCAATAACAAGAGGAAATTTGGAAAGAACCCAAATACATGGAGACTAAACAGCATCCTTCTAAAGAATGAATGGGTCAACCAGGAAATTAAAGAAGAATTGAAAAAATTTATGGAAACAAATGATAATGAAAACACAACGGTTCAGAATCTGTGGGACACAACAAAGGCAGTCCTGAGAGGAAAATATATAGCGGTACAAGCCTTTCTCAAGAAACAAGAAAGGTCTCAGGTACACAACCTAACCCTACACCTAAAGGAGCTGGAGAAAGAACAAGAAAGAAACCCTAAACCCAGCAGGAGAAGAGAAATCATAAAGATCAGAGCAGAAATCAATGAAATAGAAACCAAAACAACAATAGAACAAATCAACGAAACTAGGAGCTGGTTCTTTGAAAGAATTAATAAGATTGATAAACCCCTGCCAGACCTATCAAAAAGAAAAGAGAAAGGACCCAAATAAATAAAATCATGAATGAAAGAGGAGAAATCACAACGAACACCAAAGAAATACAGACAATTATAAGAACATACTATGAGCAACTCTACGCCAACAAATTTGACAATCTGGAAGAAATGGATGCATTCCTAGAGACATATAAACTACCACAACTGAACCAGGAAGAAATGGAAAGCCTCAACAGACCCATAACCAGTAAGGAGATTGAAACAGTCATCAAAAATCTCCAAACAAAAGCCCAGGGGCAGATGGCTTCCCAGGGGAATTCTACCAAACATTTAAAGAAGAACTAATTCCTATTCTCCTGGAAACTGTTCCAGAAAATAGAAGTAGAAGGAGAACTTCCAAACTCATTTTATGAGGCCAGCATCACCTTGATCCCAAAACCAGACAAGGATCCCAACAAAAAAGAGAACTACAGACCAATATCCTTGATGAACACATATGCAAAAATTCTCGCCAAAATACTAGCCAATAGGATTCAACACTACATTAAAAGAATGATTCACCGTGACCAAGTGGGATTTATTCCAGGGCTGCAAGGTTGGTTCAACATCCGCAAATCAATCAATGTGATACAACACATTAATAAAAGAAAGAACAAGAATCATATGATACTCTCCATAGATGCTGAAAAAGCATTTGACAAAGTACAGCATCCCTTCCTGGTCAAAACTCTTCAAAGTGCAGGGATAGAGGGCACATACCTCAATATTATCAAAACCATCTATGAAAAACCCACCGCAAATATCATTCTCAATGGAGAAAAACTGAAAGCTTTTCCGCTAAGGTCAGGAACACGGCAGGGATGTCCGTTATCACCACTGCTATTCAACATAGTACTAGAAGTCCTAGCCTCAGCAATCAGACAACAAAAGGAAATTGAAGGCATCCAAATCGGCAAAGAAGAAGTCAAACTATCACTCTTTGCAGATGATATGATACTCTATGTGGAAAACCCAAAAGACTCCACTCCAAAATTGCTAGAACTTGTACAGGAATTCAGTAAAGTGTCAGGATATAAAATCAATGCACAGAAATCTGTTGCATTTCTCTACACCAACAACAAGACAGAAGAAAGAGAAATTAAGGAGTCCATCCCATTTACAATTGCACCCAAAACTATAAGATACCTAGGAATAAACCTAACCAAAGAGACTAAGAATCTATACTCAGAAAACTATAAAGTACTCATGAAAGAAATTGAGGAAGACACAAAGAAATGGAAAAATGTTCCATGCTCCTGGATTGGAAGAATAAATATTGTGAAAATGTCTCTGCTACCTAAAGCAATCTACACATTTAATGCAATTCCTATCAAAGGACCATCCATTTTTTTCAAAGAAATGGAACAAATAATCCTAAAATTTATATGGAACCAGAAAAGACCTCGAATAGCCAAAGGAATATTGAAAAAGAAAGCCAAAGTTGGTGGCATCACAATCCCGGACTTCAAGCTCTATTACAAAGCTGTCATCATCAAGACAGCATGGTACTGGCACAAAAACAGACACATAGATCAATGGAACAGAATAGAGAGCCCAGAAATAGACCCTCAACTCTATGGTCAACTCATCTTCGACAAAGCAGGAAAGAATGTCCAATGGAAAAAAGATAGCCTCTTCAATAAATGGTGTTGGGAAAATTGGACAGCCACATGCAGAAAAAATGAAATTGGATCATTTCCTTATACCACACACAAAAATAGACTCAAAATGGATGAAGGATCTCAATGTGAGAAAGGAATCCATCAAAATCCTTGAGGAGAACACAGGCAGCAACCTCTTCGACGTCAGCCGCAGCAACATCTTCCTAGGAACATCGCCAAAGGCAAGGGAAGCAAGGGCAAAAATGAACTATTGGGATTTTATCAAGATCAAAAGCTTTTGCACAGCAAAGGAAACAGTGAACAAAACCAAAAGACAACTAACGGAATGGGAGAAGATATTTGCAAATGACATATCAGATAAAGGGCTAGTGTCCAAAATCTATAAAGAACTTAGCAAACTCAACACCCAAAGAACAAATAATCCAATCAAGAAATGGGCAGAGGACATGAACAGACATTTCTGCAAAGACGACATCCAGATGGCCAACAGACACATGAAAAAGTGCTCCACATCACTCGGCATCAGGGAAATACAAATCAAAACCACAATGAGATATCCCCTCACACCAGTCAGAATGGCTAAAATTAACAAGTCAGGAAATGACAGAGGCTGGCGAGGATGTGGAGAAAGGGGAACCCTCCTACACTGTTGGTGGGAATGCAAGCTGGTGCAACCACTCTGGAAAACAGCATGGAGGTTCCTCAAAATGTTGAAAATAGAACTACCCTATGACCCAGCAATTGCACTGCTGGGTATTTACCCTAAAGATACAAACGTAGTGATCCGAAGGGGCACGTGCACCTGAATGTTTATAGCAGCAATGTCTACAATAGCCAAACTATGGAAAGAACCTAGATGTCCATCAACAGACGAATGGATAAAGAAGAGGTGGTATATAAACACAATGGAATACTATGCAGCCATCAAAAGAAATGAAATCTTGCCATTTGCGACGACGTGGATGGAACTAGAGGGTATCATACTTAGCGAAATTAGTCAATCGGAGAAAGACAACTATCATATGATCTCCCTGATATGAGGGAGAGGAGATGCAACATGGGGGGTTAAGGGGGTAGGAGAAGAATAAATGAAACAAGATGGGATTGGGAGGGAGACAAACCATAAGTGACTCTTAATCTCACAAAACAAACTGAGTGTTGATGGGGGGAGGGGGGTTGGGGGGGTGGGGTCATGGATATTGGGGAGGGTATGTGCTATGGTGAGTGCTGTGAAGTGTGTAAACCTGGTGATTCGCAGACCTGTACCCCTGGGGATAAAAATATATGTTTATAAAAAATAAAATTTAAAAAAAAAAAAGAAAAGAAAAATTAGTGCCAGCAAAAAATGGAGGAAAGACTAGAACAGACAAGGCTTGTGAACCTGTAATTTATACACAGTCAAGCCATTATTCGTGAGAAGGAAGAAAAATAAGGTCTTAAGCTTGCAAGTCTTCAGAAATTATATCAATCTTGTACCCTTTCTGAATAATATTAATAATAAATTACCAAAAGTTTACGTCCTGCTGAATGAAAGATGATTCAAATTAAAGTGTCATGTTTTATTGTTCAAATATACACTTGCAATGTAAATTTAGCAGTCATAAAATGGTATGCATAAAATGATAGCTCACCAAATGCATAAATTAAAAACTGTAAGATGAAATGGACAGAGTCACAACCAATGGAGAAGATTTTAAACAAGATTTTTAAAGTTTTAATATATGAAGAACACATGAGGTAAATAAATACATAGAGCATCTAAATAATATAAAATAAAATTTGTAGGGGAGAACCAAAATACATAATCTAGAAACAAAAATTCACCTCTTTTCCAAGTTTCCCTGAAATCCTTATAAAAACTGGTCATGTATTAAACAACATCCACAAAACTTTGGAACTTGTAATTAACAAAAATTACATTTGCCACGTTTTCTAGCACAGATGTTTTAAAACTAGAAATTGCTAGTGAAACTATTAATAAGACAAAAATAAACCAGCCTTTTGAAAAACATAAATTTTGTCATAATCTGAGTTGAGAACTCGATATGAGAGTATGAGTTTTCACCTTAAACTACATGGTCTCAAGTTTCTCTTACGGTATTTCAGTAAAAATAGAAAATGTGTGTGTGCTCATTTTAATTTAGACCACTGGATATTCAGTTGCCCCAAATTCTCCAGGGTGGTTTGTTAGCACTCCATCAAAGACCACACTTTCAGGGTAATTATTCCAAGTTCTGCAGCAATGTCGATCTCAGAACAAAATCCAAGGTTTTGTGAATTAACATAATTTATGTCAAAAGTGAATTTTGTTGAGTGAGTCTTGCAGTTGTTGTTTTTGTTTGTTTGTTTGTTTGTTTGTTTTTTATCACCACAGTGGATTTTAGAAATGAGTTTGTCCTGGCAACGTTAATGGTGCTCAAGGTATTCAGGTTGGTTAGAAATATGCAAGAGCCATTCAGGCCCTTGTATGTACTAGGTATAATATTCAAGGTATCCTAGATTCTTCTGGGTTAGGAATGGTACCCTAAGCTTGAGTCATAAACAATTCAGCATTCAGCAGATAATGAAGAGGATTCTTGGTTGTCAGAGTCCATTGTATGCTTAGCTGCAACCTGCAGCCTTTGTCTTGGGTGAATATTTTATGGAATATTCCAATATTCCAAAATTTATGGAAGGTACTATTAAATCACCTAAAAATAGAGATGGAGTCTTTATTGAGCCTGCAGAGCACAGTGTGTGTACTTTCAATTTTACTTGCTAATAAATGTCTGTAAGTGAGGCAGAGATAGCTACATCTAAGATTTGGCTTCATTGCAACTTTTTAGCAGGTCTATGGAGAGGAAACTTATCACCTCCCACATTATGGTAGGCTGCTGAAAGTTCTCTCAAAGAATAAACTGGCTGAGTTCGACCTAATCAGTTTAAATCAGTTCCCAATAGGGCACAGCAATGCCTCCAATATACCAAGTTAACGGCCCATTTTGACCTATTATAGGGACTTCTAAGTACAATAGCACAATTTCTCACCTCACTGATTCAGGGTGAAATATTAGCAACAGTGATTAGTATACTGCTAGCTATTAAGATAAGAATAAGCTATTATAAAGAACTCATTTCCTAATTTTATATCATTTAAATTAAACAAATTCAAATACCGACATATGGCTAGTTGGCTACCTTATGGGACATCACAGATATGAAACATTTCCATTATCACAGTTCTATGTGGGTGACATTAGAATGAAGAAGGTGATAGCATGATTCTCCTGATACTGCTTCTCTTAAGTCATAACCTCAATTAATAGTATCTCTGAATTCTCCTTGTCCTGTAACTAAGTATTCCCTTCTCACTCTTATTCTGGCCTTGGTTACGTGGCTTGCTTTAGCCAATGGAACAAGAGAAAATGTAACACAAGCAGGCTTTCTTTCCCTTGATTTTGTGCAATCATCATAAGAACATGCCCACACTAGTTGACAGAGACACTTGAAAGACATTTGGAAGAAATCCATATTGTCCCTTTTGAGACCAGCCTGGACCAGCCAGCCTCTAGCTAAACTACCAGCTGACTAGAGACACATGAGTGAGCTCAGCCAAGGTCAGTGGAAACACCCAGTTGACCTATAGACTCAAAAGAGACAAGAAATGGTATGGTTTTAAAGCCCTAAGTCTTGACATTGTTATAATTGTCTTATAATTGTCCTGAAGTTATCAATCACAACCAAACTCAACTGAAACTCAACTAAATAAAAAGAAATAAATCTTTAGGGAAGATTGGGCAGATGAAGGATAGTGTTATGGACTATATGTTCATGACCCCCTAAAATTTGTATCTTGAAACCCTAATCTCCAGTGGGATGATGGTATTTGTTGGTGGGGCCTTTACAAGGCAATTTGGTCATGAGGATGGATCCTTCAGGATGAGATTAGTGCCCTTATATTAAAAGACATGATAAAGTTTCCTTTCTCTCCCTCACCCTACTCCCCTCGCCCCTCTGACTGCCCACCATGTGAGGAAACCAGGAAGAGGGCACTCACCAAGAACTTAACCATGCTGGCAGCATGCTCTCGGACTTCCAGCCTCCAGAGATGTGAGAAATGAAAGTTAATTGTTTAAGTCACTCAGTCTGCAGTATTTTGTTATAGCAGCCAGAACCAATGAAAGCAGATGGTATTTCTCAGGCAGGTATGTTGTCCCAACCCAGGTAATTTCTCCTTCTTTTCTCCACTTACGAGGATACCTACAAAGGAGTCTCTCACCCTTCTCTACTCAATTATTTATTACTCTCATGGAAGGAGAAGCTGATAATCAGATGGATCAAAGTATAAAATAGTTATTGGATCAGGTATTGCAAGCATAGGAATTGTATCTATAAAAGACAACATCTAAGGTCCCACTCATTCTCTTTTACTTCTTATTCTCCACCAAGAAGCTCAACTTTATTTGTCTTCTATATCTGTCACCATGCTAGAAGGATACCATGAAAGGCGACAGGCCTACTTTCCCGAGGTAAGTACCATCCTTGCCCATGTGATTTGACAAAGAAAGGAGGTTATCAGAATCATTCCACTGCAAATATATCTCAAAATATCCAACAACATTTATTAAGATTCTGAATAGAATTGGGTAACAGCACACTTTGGCCCAAGAAATAAAACCAGCCCAGCTATCATCTGAATATAGGATGAAGCTGTCTGATACTTGAATGCAATAAATTAACAACATTATTACTTTTTTCTCTTTTGGCTACTGACCTTTGTATGCATTTTTTGCATGGTCAGATTCCACTGGAAAAGGAAGCATAAGAGGAAGTCCACCCCTAATAGCTTGTTAAAAAATAATCTTGAATTAATTTGAAATCAATTATGGCTATTTTCCCTTATCCTATATACCACACTCCTTAAATAAGTGTCTAACAGGCCAAATTTCAGACATTATAATTAAATCCGTTTAGAGAATGGTTATAAAGAGAGGTTCTGGAAAAAGAAGACATTAATAAATTGTCTATTCTTGGAGAGTACACACAAGATTTGTAGTTCAGGTTGAGAAAGTGATTAATATGAACAAAATCATTTTAAAATATTGGTGTTATGACAGCAAGAGGAGCAAAGGCACAGAGGTGGAGGAAATATCTATCTAAATGAAAAACTTGAGACTGAGTTTATACCTTTAAATACACTCAGGCTGCCTACAATCAAAAAAAAGCAAAAAGAAATCAATTGAAATCCCATATAAAATGTTGGCGATCCAAAGGGTACAATATATCACACACTGGTAGAGTAAATGAAAGAGTCTGGGTTTGGTTTTTTTCTCACTCAAATGTGAGAATGTAAATTTGGAGCAAAGATATTGAGAGTAACATTTTTTTCTTCGCGCTCAGAAGTTATTAGAAAAAAGAAAAGCGGTTAGAATATGGTCTTCCTATTTGCAAATCACAACTAAGTGGGGGAACATGGGCACCAGGGGGCATGGAGAGACTGAATGAAGAAATGGAGCAGAGATTCGAAACCAAGCAAAAGCAACAGTTTTCTTCAAATTTCCCTCAAAGAAATTAAAAGAATGGCCAGTTTAAGTAAAATAGTAAATCAAAACCCATCTTTATTCTTGCCCCAACCTTCCAAAGTTTGCTTTCTAGTCATCTTCACTCTGTCTTAATTCACTTTTACCATCATTCTAGTTATTCCAAACAGTCCTCTGTTTTGAAGATTTACTACACAGCATAAAGCAGTCAAATCTTCCCACAGAAGTTGTGAGCATCTCTCCTGACCTTGAGTGTTTCTCATATGTAAAACCCAGGACCTGAGTCAATAGAACAGACTGCTCCCCAGAACAGGATTTTAACCATATACACTCAACAACATGGTAGGTGTTTGTCACCTATGCTATGTAACAGATCACTCCAAAAGTTAGTGGCTTAAAACACAGTCATCATTTATGGCCTCTCATAGTTCCTATGGATGAGAGATTTGGGACTAGTCAATTCGGCAATCCTGACTTTGGGTCTTTCAACCTACCTTAGGATTGTAGTCAGATGGTGGCTGAGACAAATGTCTTCTTAAACCTTCTCCACTCATATGTCTGGTGACAGGGCTATAGACACATAAGTAATTGGGGTCCTGAATCTCTGGGGCATCTCTGATTTCATTCTCTATCTCTATGTGGTCTTTGTATGTGGTTTCTCCAGAACAGTGGCCTCAGTGTAACTGAACTTCTTATATGTCAGCTCAGGGTCCCAAGTGCATGTCTCAAGAAATTAAAAAAAAAAAAAAAAAAAAAAAAACAGGTAGTAGCAGTGTGACCACGTCTAGTTCAATTTTAAAAGTCACATGGAGTTACTTCTACCATACTTGATTGATTGAGGCAAATGCCAGAACCATCCAGGCTCAAGGGAAGGGAACTTAGACCCAATCTCTCCAGGGAGGAACAACAACATCACAGTAAAAGAAGAGTGGGTACATGTAATGGCACAGTAGTTTTGGGGAAATGCAATGTGTTACAACTTCTCTTTTGGTAGCCTCATGGCTCTTCAATTTATCCTGTCTGATTAAACATTATAATGAACATAAATGAAGTCAAATAACAGAGTTTACCAAAGCTAGAAGAGAATGTTAATGCAAGATATATCAAAATCAATATCCTGAATTATCTCTTGGCAGACTTGGACTGGTGAGTTTAAAATAACAAGATGAAGTTTATAAAGAGCCATGTGTGGGAATTTAAAAATACTTCTATGAATGCACAATAGGGAACTCCTGGCTTGGCAGGAGTTCATATGAAAAAGAGTTGGGAATTGTGGTTGATTATAATCATGAAATGTATCAAGAGTGGGATGTGATTGCTTAAACAAATGAGAATCTGATCCACATTTAGGTTGTATTTGTGATATATAGTGTTCATATTATGGGAAGTAAAAGCCCTTGCATTCAATTAACTATTCATTCACTCAATATGCATTTATTGTGTTCTTACTATATGCTAGTTGCTTTTATAGCTGCTGGTAATATACCAATGAACAATCACACAAAACCCTACCCTCATAAAACCTGCATTCTAGTGGAAAAACAAATGATGAACCAGATAAAAAAATATTAGAGAAAAAAAAATGATGAAAAAGAAAGCAAGAAAGGGGAATAAATGTTGGGAATGAGAGGGTTACAATTTTAGATAAGGTGGATAGGGAAGTCTTCATTGAGGGGACTATTTGAGAAAAGATGAAAAGGACAGAAGTGAACAAGTCATGCTTATCTCGGGAAGGAAAGAGAGAAGGAAATATCGGGGCAAAGGCTCTGAGGAGGCCTGGCAGTGAAGAGCCCAGTGTGGCTGGAAAAAAATGAGCAAGACAGAGAGTAGTAAGAGATACCATCAGAGAGGTGATGCAGAGCTGATTTTCTAGGCAGGCCCTTGTGGTTCCCTCTCAGTGTACTGGATCTCACTCTGAGGAAAAAGAGAAGCCAGAGGAAGGCCTGAACAGGGGAGGGACATAAAGTGATGGAATTTCACCAAATGAGCAAAAGAGGCCACTGTATTGAAGCATGCAGGAAGACTAGTTAGGAGATATTGTCAATAATCCAGGCAAAAGATGATGGTGACATGAACCAAGATGGTAACAGTGAAGGGGCTGAGAGGGGGTCAAATTATGGATATATTTTGAAGGAAGAGCAAGAGCATTTTCTTATTTATCAGACACAGCTTGGGAAACACAGGAGTCGAGATAATATCATTTAGTGGGGCCTGGGCATTTGCTGAGATGAAGATTGCACATGAGCAAGTTTTGGGTCAAATAATGTGAATTCTGCTTGGGATATATTTATTTTTAAATACCTATGAAACAACCAATTGGATGTATCAGTCAGGAAGGTGGATATAAGAATCTATAGTTCAGGGAAGAAGTCCAGGTTGATAATACAAATTTGGCAGGCACCAATAAGGAAATAGTCAAATTCAGAAGTTTGGTTGAAATAACCAAGAGTGAGAATAAGAAGTTCCAAGGACTAAGCCTCTTTAAATATATCCTAAAGTTTAGAGACTGGGAAGGTGAGGAAGAACCAGCACAGTGGACTAAAAAGTGGTCCTATAAGTAGGAAAATCAGGCAAATAGGGTACCCAGAAAGCCTAATAGAGAAGGCATTTCAAATAAAAGAGGAGCTTATCATCTGCTGCTGAAAGCTCAAGTGAAATAAAGAATGATAATGAATTTAGGACAAGATTTTTCAATGCAGAAATCACTGGTGACCTTGATAGAAGCAGTTTTAATGGTATAATGGGGGCAAAAATTAATTGGAGTGAGTTCAAGAGAAAATGGAAGGAGGAAAATAGAAGATGGGACAATTGACAGAACCCTTTGAGTTCTGTTGTAAAGGGAAGGACACAAGTCAGGTAATGGCTAGATAGAACTACAGTTAAGAAAGGAAAAATTACAGCAAGCTTCCATGCTAATGTGAGGATTTTAGGAAAGGAAAAAACACTTCAGGAAAGGGAAAGAAGAATTACTGGATTGATGACCTTCAGAAGGTGAGAAAAGGAAGGAATCTAGTGTACAAATGGAGTGACTGCCCTTAGCAGGGGTATGGGTAGTTGAGGCTTGCTAATAGGAGAGAAGCCAAAAAATGGGTAGAGATGCAGATAGCGGAGCACAAATGGTGGTGGGAGATTATAGGAGCGTTCCTATGAATGTTGCCATTTTCTTCCTGAAATGGAAAGCAAGGCTATCATGTGAGCATCAGGATGAGAAGGGAGATGTGGAAGGTCAGAGCACAGATGGGAAGGTATAAAATGGTCTTGTAGGAGATTGGGAGAATGCATGAGGAGAAAAAAATATGAGTGCTGTGTAGAACAAGACACATTTGAGGTTGTTGACTGTGAATGAATGTGAAGACCAATCAGCACAGCTACATATTCTTCTCCAGCCACTTTCAATGACAGGTGAACAGAGTAGGCAGAAAGATGTGGCAAAGGCTGTGACTTAGTTGAACAAAGGTTTCAGTATGGTGTTGGGTTAGCAGACAAGAGAGTCATCATAATCCTTAGTCTTGGGATTTGAGCTGGATAAGGAGAAAAGTGAGGATTTTAAGTGATTTTGACAGACTGAGAGGAGGTGGTTGTTTCCATAATTTGGAGTTCTCAGAACTAGAAACTATTGCAGGTGTATACTAGGGGGCTTGAGATGGAAGGGCAGGAGGTAATAGTGGTAATGTGACATGTTTGGCACTGAGAGAGTAGGGGGTACGGTTATTGGCAATAACAATGCCTAGAATATAAAGACTCAGTGTGTGGGGTTGGGTGCAGGACAAGAGCATGACACGAGAGAACATGGAACTAAGCTACCAATGAATTCATGCTAGAGAACCTAACAATCATCCAAGAGCTAAAAGGTTCAAAAGAATATGGGCAGTGAACAGAGAAGTGTACAGATAATTATAACAAAGAAGGGGTGGCAGGTGGAATAAAGTAATGACATGAGAGTCAAGTTGAGGGGTAATGTTTAAAGAACAATGAGGGAGATGATTTGGAATGAATCCTCCTCCATACATCATCAAACCCAGTAGCACCTACAGTATAAAAAAGGAAGCAACCATCAGCTGAGTTGCAAAGGAAGCAAGATGATAAGTTTCCAACTAGAACAAATAGCAAAGAGGATAGTCCCAGAAGAGAGTGAGGTTATAGGCTAGTTTACTCGTGACTGTGAGTCCTGGAGGCACCATGGAGTGTTTTTAAAAGATGGAGAGGATGGGCTATGAGATCAGAAAAGGTGATGGACAGAGTCATGTGAGAAATAAGGCACTATCTTAAAGACCTAGGCTTCTTAAGGTAACTGACATATACAGGGGATAAAGGATATAGTAAATATCCATTATAAATATAAAGGATATAGCAAATATTTATTATATCCTTTATATTTATATTTATATTTATATTTATATTTATATTTATATTTATATTTATATTTATATATCCTTTGTATCTCACTCTAGGGAGTGGTCTCCAACCTGAGAAGGTTGGGGGGAAGAGAAGCTGAGAGTTCTTGCAAGGAAGGCATACACTTCTACATTTAAGGTTTTATGTTCAACTCATAATGCTGTTTTAAGAAAATATAAATGAACTAGAGTTTATTGAGATGAACAGGCCCAGAATAAGGGAAATACAATGGAAATCCATTTTAGGAACGTCAACAGAAAAAACTGAGAAGGATTTGTTGGGTCTTTGGGAGACATGACAACTGTCTTTAAGTATCAGGAGCATTTAATGTAAAAGCATCTTACTGCTCCAGAAATCAGAACTTGAACCTGTTGGTTGAAAGTTATAGGGGAAGAAATACCTGCTCCAAAGACTGAGTCCACCAGTGATGGACCAAAGTGCAACTACCAAATAGTGCTATCCAAAGACTAATGTTGATTGACAAACTATTTGTTACCAGACAGTGGTAAGGGAAGTATAAAACTTGAGAGTGAGCATTTAGAAACTATTAGCAATTTTTCTGTAATGTTTACTCAGTTTTTGAAATGTAATTTTGGGTTTACTCAAATTAAAAAATGTGGATTTGTGCTTTGCATGTCTTATTTCATTTTCTTAGTGTTTTGAATATGAGGAAATCCTGTAGAATTTTTTAAAAAGTAGATTTGCTATTATAAATAGCTTGAGAGTTTGAACTAACCTAGAATATCACAGGCCCATTCAGCAGTCAGCTCTTGATTTCTAATACTCTTCTCCAATAATAGGAATCAGGGCTCCTTAGAGAAATGGCTGATGTTAAGACTGAGTCAGGAAATCAACAAGAAGAGCCCTGAAGCATCTTGTAGTGCCAGAAAATAAGAAAGTGTTCTCTCTTACACACACATACGCACATACATGCAGACATATGGGTATGTCAAAGAGACACAGGAACCAACTGAAAGAGTTCATAGTGGCCAAAGTGGGAATACTTTGAGCAATAAATAAAGTAGCACTGGATTATAACCCAAAGTATCAAATAAATATCCATGAGTTTAAATAAATAAATACTCACATGGATACAAATAAACAACCACATAAATAAATGGGCAGGAGTGTCCAAAACAAAAACTTGTTATCTAGTAAAGAAGTATTTAAAATAATCCATGTAGTTACCCTGTCGTTAATGAGGTGAAGAACAGAGCTGCAAATAGTGACTTTCTTCCAAAGAGCAGAGTACAGAATGGGGAAAAAAGCATAAATTTACAGTGCAGAAACTTCAAGCCAAATAATCAAGGTCAACATCAACAGTGATAATTCATATTGATAGTATCTACCCTCAATGTGATGTGGTAAGAATGGCACTTTACCTCTATGGTCTGCCTCCCAAAAGCATAATACCTAAGTCTAACCATAATAAACACATCAGATAAATCCCAACTGTAGGACATTTTACAAAATGCCAGAACAGTATTCCTTAAAATTGTCAAGGTCATCAAAAACAAGGAAAATCTGAAAAACTGTTATAACCAAGAAAAGCCTAAGGAGACATGGAGGGGTTATCCTGAAACAGAAAAATGACATTAGGCAAAAGCTAAGGAAATCTGAAAAAAAGTATGGTCTTTAGTTAATAGTGATGTAACGATATTGGTTCATCAATTATGATAAATATATCAATGTAAAATGTTAATAGTAGGAGGAACTGGGTGTGGACTATATAGGAACTTTATACTAATTTCACATTTTTCTGTAAATCTAAAACTCTTGTAAAATAAGTTTATTTAAAAAAAAAAGAAAGAAAATATTCAAGAAGAGGTTGCGCAGGGCTTCCTGTTCACAAAGGGAGAGTAAGAGGAGGTCTGGAATAGAAGACCTGACTACTCTTACTGATAAGGGGAAGTCACTTAATTTCACTGAGCGTCCATCTCCTCATCAGCAAAAGAGAAATGATACCACTTTTATCTACCCCTAGATTTAAGACTCAGATGACATGTTCCATGGGAAGGATCTCTGGAAACATCATAATCTATATACAGGGAAATTTGGAGGTTGTATCATTGTCATATGCGGAGAAAATCCCACATGGGAGATCATTTGGACTAATTCCAATTACAATGTCATATATGTGTGTACACACACACACACACACACACACACACACACACACACATTCCCCTGGGCACCCTACTCTCAGAGGTTCTGACTCAATAGATCTAAAATACAACCAACAGGTCCATATTTCGAAGCTTCCCAGGCAATTCTGATACACAACCAGATCTGAGAACCACGAAACTGAGTGAATTCTAAAACCTCTTCTTATGTTACGATGTTACGATCAAATGTTAATGACACACAATTACTTTTTCCAGATATGTGGCACACTTTGAGAAATATTGGAACTTTGCAATAAAAGTATAATTTTAGGCATCAGTCAGCCTGTGGGTGATGTGGGTGAACAAAAGGTGTTAGTCACAACCTATTCTGCCTATTTGTAAATTCAGCTCAACAGGGAAGACCTTCAAGGTAGCATGAGAAGGTCATAGCTGTTTACTCTTCACTTAACTGGGGTCCCTCAGAGTGTGTGTGTGTGTGTGTGTGTGTGTGTGTGTGTGTGTGTAATTCAATTGGGAAATACCATATACACAACAAAATATGTAAGGTGGAATTCTTAAGTATATAGTACCTTGATTTCTTGGGACACATGTAGCCAACATGGCCATCATCCAAATCAGGATATAATTTCCAACACCCTATAAGGCTCCCCAAACTCCTTTCCAGTGTACAGTTATAACCCAACTACCATGACTCCACTCCTTGGTTGAGTCAGAGATTGTACCAGGTGGAGTTGTCACATTAAGGAAATTTTATTTGCAGTCAATGAGGAGATCTTGGGGCATAACCTCCAAAGCCAGGACTCTCTGAGCAGGGATGAGTGTGTTTATTGTATTTAGGGTTATGATGAATATTCAGAAACGGGAGTTTTATCATAACATTATAATGAGGCAGAGGTAAGCTTCAGGCGGAGGAAGGGTTATGGATGGATATGCTCCAAGAGCTGAGAATGGGGATAAGCTAGATGGATCTTGGCTCCTTATCTCAGGTAATGAATGCAGGGCCTTGCTTACTTTCAAAATAGCACTGGGAGTTTTTCCACTGATTTATTGTCTCTGATACTGTTTGGCTATTTTCTGGCGTTGGTAGAGACTGATAGTATTTGCATTCCCTTTGTTCCCTTAAAATCCTTATTAACCACGGAGGTTTTTGCATTTCTTTGTCATTCTGACACCTCCTGGGAAGTTCTGTAAAAAAGTGTGCTAGGGGCAAGTGAAGTAGGTAAGGCAAAGATCACAGAAAATAGCTGGGGGCCTGAAATGATTTCTCCCTTTTTCTGGGGACCCTTAACTTTCTGCTTACACAGTCACCCAGCCAGCGGTAGCCACTCTTATGCATTCCTTCACCATCGATTAATTTCACCTGTTCTTGAACTTCATCTCAATGGAATCATGTAACTGTTCTTCTGAGTTCTTCTGTAACTGTGTTCTTTCCACTCAACTAATAATCTGTGAGGTTCATCCATATTGGTGGACATGCCAGTAGCATGTGGTCTTTACTGCTGATCTTCCAGGTCTTAGCAAGAGCCCTAAATTATCGCATTCACATTGTCTATGTGTAGATTAAATAATAATACAAGTACAGGGACAGAACGACAAGTCAAAGATGGGATTCAAAAGATGTTAATGCTCCACTAGGGTAAACTTTGCCAAGAGAAAAAAATGGCATCCTTCAAGGTCAGTCCCCAGTTGAATCTCCAGGAGGGAAACAGAAGGCATGCTCCCTACCACCATCACCTCCCAGAAATCTCCACTTTTGTCAAAATATTCTTCTTGACTTGTACATATGCTAATGTTTGAGAACCATTTCTGGGAACTCTACAGAGAATGTAGAAAAGGGGCTTTGATCAGGGGAGGTGCCCACAGACTGCTGAACAAAAGCTATAATTTTTGAAATGTGACTTTTGGATTATCCCCTAGAAGGTCTGAGTTTGATGGGACTGCATCTAACTGAGGTCTTTTTTCTGCCCTTCCTTGAAATCTGCCTGCCCTGAGGTAAAAAAATATTTTTCCACAAGACTTGATAGAGCATTTTTAACCAGAAAGAATAAAGAAAAAAGAAAAATGATGGGCCAAACAAGAACAGTGCTGATTTCCTTTCAAGCGTAACGTCAAAGCTGATTATCAAAGCCACTCTCAGGGGTTCCAGGAAATACAGCTTTCAACAAAGCCACAGGAGTTCTTCCTTATTCTCTGTGGTCTGCTGTGCAGTTAACCAACCATAATATCATACACAAATACTCACAGCAAAACCACTGGGCTCTACTGAGTGCTCTGAATCGGCAAACATAACCCAAAATACTGTTTCAGACATCTTAATGAAAAACCAAGGGTCCCCTTCCCTGGGTTAGTCTGCATTAATTTGCTCATACAATTTCCATGTGCTGAATTCCAGTCAATAAATAGAACAGTCGATCAACCTATCATTCTATTGGCAAACAATTTCTGTGGATTTCCAATTGTTGCCCCTTAGCTTTATTGCACATTTCACCATATCCATGGTCTTCTTCTGAACTATATATGTGCCCGGGGAAAACAATCATGCAGTCTCACAATTTCATAGAACTTCCAAATAAGTCCCGCTTGGGGAGTATTTTACTAGTACCTTTAGTGATATTGACAGCTGACATCAGTAGCTCTGACTCACACAGATCTTTACTGAATGGATTTTATGTCCACCACAGCAGAATCCTTGAGAGATGGAAAATCCTATACCCATTCCACAGATGAAGAAACTGAGTTTAAGCACTTGCTTTGCCTGAAATTTCTTAGTGAATAGGAACAATAACCAGTATCCAAACATATGAGGTCTAGCTCCAGATAACATGTTGTTTTATTTTTCTACAAAGAAATGCTCTGTTAAGATCAATTCAAGAAAAAATTAAAACTGGTAGAAACCATAAAAAAGTGGTTGCCAGGGTTTGGGGCTGAGAGAAATAAGGAGGGGTTGATAAAAGGGCAGATACTTTCTGCTACAGGATCAATAAGGTCTGAGGATTTAATGGAAAATATGGTGACTATAGTAGTTGATGATACTGTGTTGTGTGACTGAAGTTTGCTAAGACAGTAGAAGTTTCTTCTCCTTGCCAAAAAGAAGAAGAGAAAATGAAAGAAGATAAAGATGTGAGGTGATGGACGTGTTAATTAACTAGATGAGGGGGAATCCTTTCACACTGCCTATATATACCAAATCACCATGATGTATACTTCAAATATTTTATAATTTTATGTGCAAATTATACCTCTTAGATAATGCTGAATATTTTTTTAAAGGCAGAAAAGGAAAAGGACATACTTTTGAAAAGAAGTAATTTTTAAGGCATAAGAGGATAGTAATTTTGCTTCCTTCTCACACTCTCATCTAAATCATATTTCCAATGGTCTCACATCTCACTCGCACATTTGGTGTGGACATATGTGTCCTGGAATGGACTTCAGGAATCTCAGAATCTAATACCTCTCAACCAAGAATGCGTGTACAGTTGTGAATCACTCCTTTACCTGTCTCAGTCTTTACTGATCATCAGTAAATAAGCCTACTGACCCTACACCATCTTTAAGGGCCTTCCTCAGCTTAAGGTAGATTTCTCTAGGGTGACTGAGGGAATATTTATAGGCAGCAATGTCAGGATGCTGAGGCCAAAGCTTCTGGTGTGTTGTACGCCATCACCTCAACCAACCTGACTCCTCCCCACTTCCGTGTGTAGAAGGTGGGCAGTGACCTCCAGCACCCCAGCTATGAAAGACTGCCAAACTGCAAAATCCCAAAGCACAGCTCTCAGCCAGCAGTTGGAAGGAGCCATGGGATAAATACTACAGAGTCCCCATCCACCTATGGAACAAGTCTGGAGGCAATTTCTACATTTTTCCTAAGAATCTCAGTGAGATTGAGCCCATTCCTTACAGGACTGACCAGCTCCATTTGCATTAGCGTTTCTCCTCTCCCTTTCATGTTCCCTATGCCCCCTACCTGTGCTTCCTGGGTTCACTTCCAAACAATCTTCCTGCACTGATATCCTTGTCTCAAGCTCAGCTTTTTGGAGAACCCAAAGCAAGACTTAGGCTTTAGAGGAAGGTTACTGTCTGAATATAGATTTGGGTGGTACACAACACTAATGTATATGCAATTAATCCCTTTAAGATGTTTCTTTATAATTTACTGTGAGACTTTCCAAATAGTTCTTTACATGTACCTACCTGCAAAGTTTAGATAGAGAGGTGAGGACATAACATACTTAGTGTGTGATATGGCTTTCTCTAAATAGAAGAATCTCCACAAAACTTTATTTTGTTTTAATATAGACTACTGGACACATCCCCTTCATATTTTGTAAAATTATAATTCTTCAGTTAGCACCCCAAATCATATCTTAAGGAATTGGTTTGACAGTGATGTATTAAGGCAAAAATCTCTACTAAATTCCTTATTAGGTAATCTTCATTTGGAAGCTGATCACAACAGTTGCCTGTCTTATTAGTAAGGGCAGTTTTGGTTGTGAATTACAAAAACCCTCGTCTCTAAGGTAACCAACTCTCTCACTTTCTTTGGGGCCATCTTGGTTTTAGTACTGAAAATCCTAAGAAACCCCTTAGTCATGGGCAACCCAGAACAGCTGGTCAACCTATCGAGTTCCACGTATCTTGATCTATATCATTTAACCATCACTCTTATCTTGAGTAGGACATCTAACTCTTCCAGGAGATTTAGATCTTATATTTGCCCCTCTCCCCAGGACCACTTGATGGGAAACCAGGGGAAGAAGAGTTATCCAAAGGAAGGGGAGGGTACTGAGTTTCCCAAAAGAAGTGGTGGTAGGGAGGCTTGGATAGAGATACATATACATACAGATAGGTAGATAGGTAGATAGATACAGATATAAATACAGATACAGACATTGACATCCACTCTATTCTTTAAGGATTCATTCTCTTTCACTCTTCGGGTCTCATCATCATTATTATTTTTCCTCCTCCTTTTTTCCTTTACCTCCCACATAGGTCTTTCCTCTTCATTTTATATTCCAACCCCAACAGTCTCATTTTCACAGCAGCCCAAGGGACTCACACTTCCCTCCACCATCTGTACCACCCGATCCAAATAAAAGTATGCTCCAAGAAATATGCTATTCTGAGAAAGAAATGAATAGATACATTAAAAGCTAAACATAAAAATATGTTATAGAAATTAAGAATGCATATCTTCTTTCCTTCAGCTCACTGTTTTGATCAATGCCATTTTCTCTAAAAATTGTTAAATGCCCATCTCTTGATTCATGTAAAACTTTTTCTTTAGGCCTCTGTGGCCAGGAAGTAAGCATTTTAGTCACTAGGGCCCTGTTTAGTGTTTAAAGTAGTAACTCATTACAGGCTTAAAATTCCACCAACCAGAAATATTATTAAATAAAAAGTTACTGGCTGGCCAACTCATGAACTTAAGTTTTAATTCCCATGCTGAAGGTGGAAGTGATAAAGTACATAAAAACTCTAAAGGATTGTCTTCACCAAGAAGGCCTTAATGTTCCCCTCAGCTTGACTGAACTTTGGACAGGTGACTGCCTGACTCTAGTCCACTGACCTCACTTTGCTGGGGGCATTTACTTTTCATAACTGGTAATTGTACCTCCTTTCTCTGTCCCTGTGAATATTTGTAAAAACCTTTCTACAGTTTTCCAACCCAAGAATGACTTTCTTAAGGATCTGGGAACCAACTCTTTGAAATGTAATCATTGAAAAAGATAGAACCCCTATCTTCCAGTTTCTGTGTGAGGGTAGAACCCTAACTTTCCCATGGAAAACTACCATCTGTCATTAAAAACAAAAAACAAAAAAAAAACAAAAGCAAAAACGAAGGAAGGAAGGAAGGAAGGAAGGTAGGAAGGTAGGAAGGAAGGAAGGAAGGAAGAACAAGCTTGCTTTTCCTTGGAATAAAGCCAATAAGCAGATGCCGAAAATTTGGTCTTCCAAAACATTGTTACCAATGTCTTGCCACTCTTCTAGGTTTTATCTCATATCCTGTCTTTGACTCTATCTTATCTCAGGCATTATTTTATCTTATCTCCATGGAGCACCCTCATTCTACCATGTTTATCAAATCCTGATCAATCCTGAAAGTTTTCAGTGAGCTGCCATCTTTATTATAAATATTTCCATGATTAAAGCAACCAAAATATTCTATTACTGCTCCTAATTCCTATGGTACCTTGCTTGGCTTCTTTCACTCCTCTGTCCTTTACCCACCCAGTTTCTCCTGGGAATTATTCCTTAAAAAATCATTTACACCTGCATCCTTGTCTCAGGTTATGCTTCTGTGGAACTTGTCCTGAGAAACCACCTTCCCGAATGACTTCACCTAACAAGATGCATCAGGCCCATTGAGATCTTGCTTGCCTTTCTAGCCTTGTCTCTCATCTCTCTCCCCAGGTTATTCAGTGGTCCATCTGAGCTGCCATTTGCTCAGGTTCTGTGCTTCTGTATGTCCTCTCATGGCCCCCGTCCATTTATCCTTTTAAGTCTCATCGAAAATTACCAACGCTGGGGAGCCTTGACAAATTCTCTTTCTTCCCCACTACTCTAGGCAGTTTTTCACTTCTCTTGCAAAAAATTTAAAAAAATTTTTAAAAAAAGAATAACAGATCTTTAAAATAGCACAGCTTTTTAAAAATACACAAATAGTAAGATGATTTAGTACTGAACCTCAGCAGAGGGATTATAGGCAAGTTATTTAACTTCTTTGGGCTCTGATTTATTCACATATGAGGATGGTAAGATTCCACATTCTTCATAAATGCATGTAAGGTGCTTAGCGGAATATATAAAACATATGCTGTGGTAGTTTTATTAACACTGATGAGAGAACTATATTTGTTTCTCTATAACCTAACCAGATTCCAAAAGTGTGACTACTATATCTGGTTTATCTCCTGTACTCCTGATTCCTCACACAGTGCCTGGCATGATAGATAGCCAATAGACAGGTGATGAATAAATAAATGACATGTAGCCAGTGAGTTCTAAGACCAGTTTCTACTCTTTCCTGTTTTAGCATATATGCACAACCAAGAAAGAAACTCTGGTAATCTATTTCAAAACTCAAACAGCATAAAGTACAAGTAAATATTCTGGTATTTCTTATATTTTCTCTTTTCTCCAATATCTGCCTGTTTTCTCTCTCAAGCTACTGAAAGTCTTCCTTTTCCAATTTGAAAAGATGGTCAAACATGTATGAGCACAAGCTCATCTTTAAACTCATTAGTAAATCTGTGTTTTCTTAGTAACTATTGGCAAATCTGGTTGGTCTCTCTCTCTCTCTCTCCTCTCCTTTCCTCCCTCCATGTTTCAGAGATCTGGAGCTGAGGTGTGATTTTACATTTTTTTTTCCTCTTTCTCTCTTTTCATTTTTGATGACATTTAAAAACCTGTGACCCTGAAAACCTTAACTTCTCAAAATGAGATTCTTCATTTTCAAAAGATGCTGGAAAAAACATTCTTTTAATAGATGGATATTATCAAAATTACTCTTCCCTTGGACTTTGTCTCCAGAGATTTTTGAAGAGAGCTTTCCATTTAGTAAGTCATTTTCTAAAATTCTTAGAAGTTTCCTGGAATGAAAGCCTTGGATTCTTAAAGTGTTTGCGAAAAGGTCCTCATGCTTAAAATTACTAGAAAAGTGATCTCAGTTTATAAAGAGATTAACTCATGAAATCATAGCCCTGTTTGTCCCTACTTAAAATGTGGAATTATTTAATAATATCTACGATGATGCTGATTACAATTTCAGATATCTGCCACCTTTCCCTCCAGTGGTCTCTGTTGTTGAAGATAGTACTTTTCTCTTCCAAACCCCCATGGATGTTGTGTTCATCTTTTAACACACCTCCCTTCGCATCCTGATTTGGAGTTCTATTTTCACATTTGTTCCCTTACCAGATCATAAGATCTCACCAAAGTCTAGCACTGAGTCTTAGGTAGAGTAAGAGCTTTAAAATATTCACTGGGTAAATGAAAATGGCCACAAGATGTGTGTGTGAAAATAAATCAGTGAAATACTGTGGATAATACATCCTTTTTAGTCACAAGATAACATATAGATTCATTTAATATTAATGATAATATTATAATGATGAATGTTCACAATATTAATGACAAAAGCCATTAAATTGTCTTATTCCAGATGCAATTTATTTTTTCAAAAGAACTTAACAAATTTTAAGTTCTATAACCAATTTTCTTACATAGCTATGGCCCCAAGAACTTAGACAATGTAAAGAAGAGAGAGTACAGGAAATACCACACAGAAATGCATTTAAACTCAACTCATATCCATAGTTCTCCCCTGGCTAATGGAACAAAACCACCTTTACTACAATACCCAATGCAAATAAATGGAGACTTCATCCTTCAGTTGATCCTTAGGGGAGCATATTCATTTCCTTTCTTCTCGTTTCCTAATTAGAATCTTTTACCCAGTCACTCTGCCACCAGAATTCTTGTCTGACTCAGTATTAGTGGTCTGGTTATACTTTCAATATCTACATATTAATTTCCTTTGGGCACCTGGCTTATATTACAGAGAACTTTTCCTGCTAGTTCATGCCCCTGTTGAGCCTACAATCAATTTTATGACAATCCCAAACCACTTTTCCATCTATGGCTCCTCAATTCTATTCATTGGGGTAGTAGTAAAATTCGTCTTAGGGCAAAGATATTTATTTAGTTTGGGTATTCTATTTCCTAGTGGTCTGAATGTTTAAGTGGAAGGGAGATTCAGCACAACTATCAGATGTGGCACATGTCTTATTTTCACACAATGAATAGCTTCCTCCCTGTATAAGGATTAGCTTTATGAATTCTCCAGGAGAAAACATCTGTTTTACCAATTCATTTCAAGAACTGCCAACTATTCAGAGTACTATTAAAAATACTGATGTGATGTCATTAATAAGTCTTGTAACTTTTCTCTGCAGATTAAGAAACTAGAACAGTGCTAATTTCCTTTAAAGTGTATCTTAAGTCAACATTCCCTAGAAGAAGAGCTTGAGATGCGGGTCATTATGCATGTGGCTTAATGAGTAAAGCCTGGAGAAAAAGAATGAGGGAAAGGGGAAGGAACCCAGCAACAACGTGGTCTTAGCTGTACTCCAGCCCCATGGCAGTATGATCTTATAGGAGTTCTGGAACATCCACAGTACCACAGAGTTGGTCCTCCTTGAGGCAAGAGAGCTAACCTTCTGATCCTCTTTTTAGTCTTTAGCTGTGGGCCACCCCCAGGAGGAGAGCAAAGACTCTCCTAGATATTTCTGGGTGCGGTCACTCTCATGGGTTGGAGCAAGTTCTCTGAAGAAGAGGGCAGCTTTAAGCTATTAAAAACTTCTGCTTGTAGCATCTGGGAGAGGGATGTACTACTCCTGTGAAGGTAGATTTGGACAGGAGAATAAACTGTTAGTTTCTACTATGAACTGTTTCAGGACTAGCCTCATCCTTGTATTTTTTTAATACACCATGTAAACACAAATGCAGAATCAATTGTTCTCAGAAAAGGAAAGTAATACGCTTGAGTGGAGGTAATCAGTAAACTGCCTCCCTAGTGGTGAATTAAGACCATTTTATAAGATTAAGACTCCTTCAAATGCCTTCTTAAATCCACATTCAAAGTCAGGCTGGGAACTGAAGGATGATGAGTGTAACTAGAGAATGTCAGATTAGCTCTCTGCCCTTCGGAGAACACTTATCTGCAAACCAAAACCTTGAACACTGAGTTAGACAAATAGTACCTTACTAAGAAGTCAGGAGAATCATGATCTAAGATAATCCACAATATCATCCAAAATTTAACATCTTTCATACTGAATTACTTACATTTATTCCTTAAATGTGGTGGCTTATTTGTTGTCTCATACTCACAATAGAGCTGCCAGACTACCAGGCATCTCACTTGTGTTCCAGAAAAAAGGTCCGGAATTGTGATGCCACCAACTTTGGCTTTCTTTTTCAATATTCCTTTGGCTATTCGAGGTCTTTTCTGGTTCCATATAAATTTTAGGATGATTTGTTCCATTTCTTTGAAAAAAATGGATGGTACTTTGATAGGAATTGCATTAAATGTGTAGATTGCTTTAGGTAGCATAGACATTTTCACAATATTTATTCTTCCAATCCAGGAGCATGGAACATTTTTCCATTTCTTTGTGTCTTCCTCAATTTCTTTCATGAGTACTTTATAGTTTTCTGAGTATAGATTCTTAGTCTCTTTGGTTAGGTTTATTCCTAGGTATCTTATAGTTTTGGGTGCAATTGTAAATGGGATGGACTCCTTAAAAGGAAGAAAAGAGAATTAAAAGAGCAAAGGACATGCTAGCCGAGACTATTTCTTGTATCAGGAAAGCAAACAATTTCCCAGGAGCTACACACTATACACTTAACTTTTAGATCTTATTGATAGAGTTGAGTCATATCGCCACCCTTAGATCATTTACTGGCCATGGGAGATAATCATAATTCATTTAGATCAACACTATTCTACAGAAACATCATGTCAGCCACATATATAACTTTTGTATATATAATTTTTAATTGCCTAGAAGCCATATTTAAAAAGTAAAAGAGGTAAAATCAATATTAGTAATATATTTTTATTACTAAAATAATAAGCTATTTTATATTTTTTAATTAAATATTTGAAATTCAGTGTGTATTTTACACTTGTGGCACATCTCAATTTGGACTTGTCACATTTCAAGAGCTCTAAGATTGGTGGCTACATACCAGACAAGCACAAGTCTAGGCCAATCATGATTTATCTCTGGAAGCTGGGGTAGGAAACCGTCTTTCCTAAGATCCTGCTAATCTCTGCTTGTATCTGAAGAAATCTTGATTCTGTTAACATGGAGGACAAGGCAGAGAGAGATGGGTAATGGGTAGCAAAGAAACGATGTCTATTCCAGGCCCCCATCAGTGTCTCTACTATCCACAGTGTCCCAGTGGATGAAATCCTACCACTTACAAATTTTTCTGTGGTTGGATTGTTTGAGTTAAAGTTCATCTTTTTGAAGCATATAATTGGCTGATTGTCTATGGATGACTTTAATAAAATCATGACTTTTCTCACATCAAAGATCAGAATCCCAAAATAATGAGATCAGAAAACAGGTATTTTGATGGCCAAGGGAGAATGAGCATGGGCCATTCAGGAAGGGCAGAGGCCAGGGGAGCTGAGGTGACCAGAGAAATCCCAGGGCAGCCTGCAGACACTGCACCCCTGCTGGGAGAAGAATAGGAACTTACAAGGCTAAATGGACATTGAGACCTTGAAATAATTTGGGAAACGAAGCTTTTCACCTCATGCTTTGCTCCAATTCTGGTTAAATATTTGTGCATAATATAGACCAGACTCTGCAAGGGGACCAAGGAAAAGTTTTATGATCTTCTTGAACGTTTAAGTAGCTAGTCTGGTGCACTAATGGTATCCTCTTAGGCCACCCGGGAGGTCAAGTACAGCTCTGGAGGAGAGGACTTGACCATGCAGGAACCTTCCCACTCAAGCCTCTATGTCTCTCTCACTAAGGTTTTTTGTTGTTTGTTTGTTTGTTTGTCTTTGTTTTTTGTTTTTTCTGGGATAGGACCAACTCCAGTTAAAGGAAATGGAAGCTCTGGGATGTTTAGAACCCTCCCCTGGACCAACCCTCGATCAATCAGGAATGGGAGTAGGTGAAAAAACACTCCTGGTTCCTTAACTCTGGGTGAACAATTACAAAGTATACCTTGTATATTGTCCCAGAAGGTCTCAGCAAGATTAGCTCCAGTTGCCCACAGAAATATAATATGCTCTTTATGGGCTTTCTTTCTTCCCTTTCTCACTTCTCTGCTTCTCATCTGGGCTTCTGCATTCACATACAAAATAAGGCCCTTCCAATCAAATGCTTACCTTGGTGTTTGCTTTGAGGTCAATCTTTAAATCAAGACATTTTGTATAGATGATGTCTTAATATAATAGAATATATATTCTAATAATCATTATTTTTACTAATGTTTGCTAAATCTTTTTTGCTAAATTATCCTTTGAAGCATAAAATTACTAATCAAATTTTCCTCCACCCTACAGTCTCAAGAAATCCAAGAGATAGGCCATGCCCAGAAAAGAATCATGTTATAAATATTTAATTTTAAATAATAAATGTTAACAGTTGGAAGTGCTGCTGAAATACACTCTTTAGGTTCCAAGAATTCTTTGTTTCTCCTAAGTCCAGAATATGTATGCAAATAGAGTATGGACCATACTTGTGCTGTCCAAAAGGTAGCCACTACCCACACACAGTTAAATTAAGATTACATAAAATTAAACTTCAGTTTCTTAGTTGCACTAACCACCTTTCGAGCGCTGAATAGCACAGGTGGTTAGTAGCTATCTGATGGGACAGTGCAGACACAGAACATTCCCATCCTTGCTGTAAGTTCTATGGGATAGCAATAGGCTAGGCTCTCACAGTTGGCAGATACATGGAGGACACGCCTCCCTATTGTTCAATGTATACAAGCAAACTGATCATGTTTTCTTTCCTTCGAGCTTGTTTTTAGTTTCACAGTCTTTCCAAAAACAAAACTCTGGACTGTCATGTACAAACAATTAGAACTGGCACACATATTAGCCAGAGGAATGTTAAGCTATGCTGCAGGAAAATATTAACCATGAAAATCACTAATCAGGGAACCCTCCAGGACAGCCATTCGCTATGCTCTGTGCAATCCAGGCTACTTTCATCAAATAGGGGATCTGATAAAAATAGTTCCTCCTGAGAGCAGTCCTTGTTAAAAAGAACAGAATGTGCTGGCATATTTCAAAATAGCTACTTCTCCCCTCCCCTTGTCAGAAGCACAGGGTGTTTTCCTTTCATCTTCATTGTGGAAACGTGGTAGGGCTCCTGGAGATAAAACTCACCCCGCTATGATTGGATCCCCCAGGAGTTTCTAATTCATAGACTGGTCCACACTTAGCTTCTAGCAATTCATCAGTTATAGTTTTGGTTTTTCTACCCAACCCCGGTTCTTGCAGAGGATATTTTCATGGGTTAATGGTCTGGTAAGTTGTGATTTTCTGTATCTACCTAATTGTCTCTCCAGTTTTTGGGGGGGCAGGGGGCAGGGAGTAGTTTGCCCTGTGACCTCAGTTTTCTAATAGATCAAAGAAGAGTTGCTGATTTTCTGCTTGGTCAGATTTTAACGTATTATTAGGATGGAGTTTTCATTTCCAAGTTCCTTATACACTGGACCAGACACCAAGAGTGTTTTTTTTTTTGTTTTGTTTTGTTTTTTAGTTGTGTGTTTCTACTGTGGGGTAGGTGGCCTGCTCCTCTTTCTCCCCTGCCCCTTTATTTTTCTTTGACCACTCTAGACTTTCTGCCCTGAAAGCCCTCTTTACTGTTCTGATTAAAAGTGGCTTCTTTTTTTTTTTTTTTAAGATTTATTTATTTATTTATTGGACTGACAGAGATTACAAATAGGCAGAGAGGCAGGCAGAGAGAGAGGAGGAAGCAGGCTTCCCACAGAGGAGAGAGCCCGATGCGGGGCTTGATCCCAGGACCCTGGGATCATGACCAGAGCCTAAGGCAGAGGTTTTAACCCACTGAGCCACCCAGGCGCCCCTAAAAGTGGCTTCTTTTGGGAACCCTCCTACACTGTTGGTGGGAATGCAAGCTGGTGCAGCCACTCTGGAAAACAGTATGGGGTTCCTCAAAAAGTTGAAAATAGAGTTACCTATGACCCAGCAATTGCACTACTAGGTATTTACCCTAAAGATACAAATGTAGTGATCCAAAGGGGCAGGTGCACCCCAATGTCTATAGCAGCAACGTCCACAATAGCCAAACTATGGAAAGAGCCTAGATGTCCATCAACAAATGAATGGATAAAGAAGATGTGGTATATACACACACACACATACACACACACACACACACACACACACACACACACACACACAATGGAATACTATGCAGCCATCAAAAAACTGAAATCTTGCCATTCGCAACAACGTGGATGGAACTAGAGGGTATTATGCTAAGCAAAAGAAATCAGAGAAAGACAATTATCATATGATCTCTCTGATATGAGGAATTGGAGAAACAAGACAGAGGATCATAGGGGAAGAGAGGGGAAAATGAAACAAGATGAAACCAGATAGGGAGACAAACCATAAGAGACTCTTAATCTCAGGAAACAAACTGAGGGGGAGGGATGGAGCTCTGGGTGATGGACACTGGGGAGGGTATGTGCTATGGTGAGAAAAAATAAATCAAAAAAAATTTTTTCTTTTAAAGTGGCTTCTTTCAGTAATGTTTTCTTCCATGTGGTTATCAAATTCCTCTACCCCAAGTGCATCGGCCTAAAACTCATTGTTATATCTCAAGTGTTCTCTTTACTCTATTTATGAAGAAACCTGTCCCAATGACTCAGTCATTTGGAATTCTTTCTCTATATAATGATATACCACACAGTATCATTTCCCAGACTTATGAGCCATATGCAGCGATTATGGGACAAAAAAGCAATGTGCACATTTTCCATGGCCATTTGAACCCCAATACCTTCTGTTTGTATGTCCGAAGCTGGCCCATCTCCCACAGCACACTTTTAGGACTTTGTTTTCTAAATTTTAGGACTTTGAACTAAAAAACAAACATTGATTGGCTTGCCACCCAATGAGCTAAATATTCCATTTGGTTATTTCTGGACAGCCTAGAGCAATGTCAATCTGTTTGTTCCCTTCCTCCAAACTCTCTTCTTTCAAGCTGAGGGTGTTTTGAAGAATTATCTCTGTTTATTCACCAGAAGAAATAAAACCCAGGTAGAGGCTATGCCTAGTAGCAGTTCAGAGCCTTTGTTATCTGCAATTTTGAAACCTCCTACTGGATAGCATAAGTGCTTTGAACTACTAGGGACCAGTTTGCTATTTTTTCTTCTTTTTTTTGGTCTCAGTTTTCCATACAATTGGCTTTGATATCAATCTATGAGTAGTTAAAATATATTTGCCTCTTACTCCCTCCTAGACATTTTCACAGACTTGTTGGCTTTGAGAAATCATATTACAGTAAACTCAGTATTATCCCACTAGGCCAAGGAACAAATTTCTCTAGTTAATTCCATTGCCTGATTGATTGAGATGCACAGATTTTCACCAAATAATTAAGAAGTACATCTAGCACAGGTTCTGTGTTAAGCAGAATCTAATGTTCTTTGATGATTCAGAGGGCACTTTTGTTCTGGTGGTACTTAATCATCATTATTTGGAAAATCAATTGCCAGTTAAGCAAAATTTCCAACTGATACATGCAGATAAAACAGTGTTTAGAACCTAACATACTAAGCTTCACTCCTGTCAGACATTTTTCATATTCTCTACAATTTAAATTGAAGAACGCATTCTAAACCTGCAAGTCTTCCTTCTGTAACCCCAGATAACATAGATATGTCCAAAGTTTTGTTTTCTTCTGGAAACCAAGGGCCTGGAATATATATATATATATGACATTATAAGCTCAGTAAGTAAGTGTTAATTAAAAAGAATGAATGGGTATGTCCATAAAATATTTTTTGAGGCATCCATCTTATTCCAGGGAGAACAATTCACTCTCCTTAAGAAACTGTCAGTTTTGCAAGCCTCCATTCCTACTGAACTATCCAGGAGGTTCTTGGAAAACACCCATTGCTTGTTTTCCCCAGGCTATTTAGAAAACAAAGCTCAGAAGCAGTATAGAATGACCACATTTCAATTGCACTACTGGGTATTTACCCCAAAGATACAGATGTAGTGAAAAAAAAAAAGGCCATCTGTACCCCAATGTTCATAGCAGCAATGACCACAGTTGCCAAACTGTGGAAAGAACCAAGATGCCCTTAAATGAATGAATGGATAAGGAAGATGTGGTCCATATACACTATGGAGTATTATGCCTCCATCAGAAAGGATGAATACCCAACTTTTGTATCAACATGGACGGGACTGGAGGAGATTATGCTGAGTGAAATAAGTCAAGCAGAGAAAGTCAATTATCATATGGTCTCACTTACTTGTGGAGTATAAGGAATAACACAGAGGACATTAGGAGAAGGAAAGGAAAAGTGAATTGGGGGAAATCAGAGGGGGAGATGAACCATGAGAGACTGTGAACTCTGAGAAACAAACTGAGGGTTTTGAAGGGGAGGGAGGTGGGGGCTTGGGTGAGCCTGGTGGTGACTATTATGGAGGGCACATATTGCATGGAGCATTGGGTGTGGTGCATAAACAATGAATTCTGGAACACTGGAAATAAATTAAAAAAAAAAAAAAGAATGACCGCATTTCCTCTCTATAGAGGTTCCTTATCCCAATTTATGACGTTATCATCTCAATATCCAATATTGTCTCATATAAGTAGTCCTTTCTGCTTCATCAGTGCTCCCCGGGGCAGCTTTTACAGGAGCAGAGCTGGTCGTGTGACATCTCCGACCTTCCCTCTTGCTCAATAGTCACAACCTTCTCAGAGAGGCCTGAAATCCATTTGTCAGAGAAAAAAGCTGTTCGTCCTTTCACTCCCACAGCAAAATAAGGTTTAAATGCAAGGCCCCAGGCAGAGGAGCACAACTGGCTTACATTCTTACGAAGGCAGAATCTTTCTGAGAGCAGATCTGAGCAAAGATGAAGGTGATTCAGACCTCAGCAGGTTGGTACATTAGGAAATTACGCCCTTCCTCTCCCACAGAGACACCAAGTTAACAACAATATATGAATACTGTACAGGTACACACAAAGACATCTGAAGAGAGAGGAGGCCTAAAGGTCTAAGGGCTGGAGGAGGATTAGAGTCAGAAAATTCAGCCTTATCTCCCCGTTTAGGGACAATTTAAACACACAATAGCTTTTACACAGAGTTGAAATTTTGTTCTTTAAATCTTTAGTTACCACCTGTCTCCAAACTGTCTTGCAAAATGGTAGATGCCTTTTGCAAAAGAAAAGATGCTTTTGATTTCAAAATTTGCATTCTCCCTTTGGAATGAAAAAGTACAAAGACCAAAAAAAAAAAAAATCTCCATTAAATTCAGGAACACATTGCATACCTTGGCTCTCTAACGTTTTTGTTTAAGACGTCCCTTCATTCTTGCTTATCTCCTATCATAGGCTGTCTGCACATATTAAGCAAGACAAGGTGTACCTGGGGTATTTCAGTAAATGCATCTTTTTTTCTCTACCCTCTCTAACTTTGCACCCTAGCCCCCATCACACTTGATTTGAATGTGATGATTACATCTGTTCTGGTTTCAAGTAGTTGTGACCAGCTTCATCTGTGAGACTCAAATAGTGACAACTAAGTACGACATAACTTTCCCCCCTTGCATTGAACATTCATGCCCTGTAATTTGTCCATGTTCTCAGAATTTTATCTTAAAAATAAAATGAACACTGTGAGGCTATTGTTATGTAAAATTTTAATGATTTTCTGCACTAATTTTAATGTTTAAAATATTATTCATTCTTTTCCACATGTGTATCCACAGATGAATGATTAAAGATGTGATGTATATATATATACAATGGAATATTACTCAGCCATAAAAAATAGTGACATCTTGCCATTTGCAACAATATGAAAAGAGCCAGAGAGTATAACGTTAAGTGAAATAAGTCAGAGAAAGGCAAATACCATACAATTTCACTCAAATGTGGAATTTAACAAAACAGACAAAAAAGAGACAAACAAAAAATCAGAATCTTAACTACAGATAACAAACTGATGGTTACCAGAGTGGAGGTAGGTGGGGGGATGTATATGATGAGCACTGAGTAATGTATAGAATTATTGAGTCCCTATATTTTACACCTGAAACTAATATAACATGATATGTTAACTATACTAGAATTAAAATTTCAAAGTAAATATATTGTTCATTCTTTGACTCTTATAGCAAAGTAAGGTTTAAATGCAAGCAAAGATGAAGGTGATTCAGACATTAGCAGGATGGCATACCAGGAAGGTGCAGGTCCTTTTGTTCCCACAGAGACACCAAGTTAATACAATATATGAATTACTCTGTGAGTACTCAATTACAAAGCAACACAAAACCATACTAAAATATAAGGTTCTCCAGTAAAGGTAAATATGTGAACAATAGAGTACCCTGTACTACTGTAATTTTGGCACATACAATTTATTTTTTTTTAAGATTTTATTTATTTATTTGACAGACAGAGATCACAAGTAGGTAGAGAGGCAGGCAGAGAGAGAGAGGAGGAAGCAGGCTTCCTGCTGAGCAGAGAGCCCGATGTGGGGCTCGATCCCAGGACCCTGAGATCATGACCCGAGCCGAAAGCAGAGGCTTTAACCCACTGAGCCACCCAGACGCCCCTGGCACATACAATTTAAATGACAAAAACATCTCAAAACTATAAATCTGTGTTATAGGTATATCATATATAAAGACTTATGTATGGTATATATGGGGGGTAGAGCTATAAAGGACTAGAATTTTAATATGTTAGTGAAGTTAAGTTCAAATATCAGTTTAAAATAGAATGCTCTAAGATATTTTATGTAATTGCAGTGGTAACTACAAAAGAATATCTGCAGAATTTACATAAAATGAAATGGTCAAGGAATCAAAACATACCACTACAGAATATCAAGAAAACACCAAAAAAAGGCAGGAAGAGAGGAAAAGAGACAAAAAAAATCTACAGGATATTCAGAAAAGAATTAATAAAATGGTAATAGTAAGTCCTTCCTTAGCGGAAATTACTTCTAGTAATTAATCAAAATATATAGGTTGTCAGAATGGGTTAAAAAAACAGGACTGAACTACAGGATATATACAAGAGACTCACTTCTGATAAGGAAACACATAGACTGGAAGAGAAATGTTGGAAAAAGATACTACATGCAAATGGTAACCAAAACAGAACAAGAGTGGCTCTTCTAATATAATAGATTTTAGATAAAAAATTATTAAAAGAGACAAATATTATATAAAGATAAAAGGCTAATTCCCCAAGAAGATTAACAATTATAAGTATTTATGAACCAAATTTCAGAGCTCCTAAATATATGAAGCAAACTTTGGTCAAATTGAAGTGGAAAATAGATAGCAACAAAATAATAGTAGGAAATTTCAACATTCTACTTTTGATAATGAACAGAATGAGATGGAAGATCAATAAGGAAATAGAGGACATGAATAACACTGTATATTAGTTGTACCTAACAGACACATACAGAACACTCAACCCCAAAATAACAGAATATATATATATATATGCATATATATATATATATGCATATATATATATATATATTTATTTCTCAAGCGCACATGGAACATTTTCCAGACAGATCATATAGTATGCTAAAAAGCTAGTCTAAACAAATTTAAGAAGATTAAAAATCATATAAAGTGTCTTTTCTGATCTCAATGGAATGAAACCAACAATCAACTGTGCAAGGAAAACTGGAAAATCCATAAATATGTGGAAATTAAAAAACACTCTTTAAAAAATGGGTCAAAGAAGAAGTCACAAGAGAAATTAGAAAATATCCTGAGGTAAATAAAAATGAAAACACAGTAGAGCAAAACTTATGGGATGTTGCAGAAGTAGTGCCAAGAAGGAAGTTTATAGCAGTAAATGCCCATATTAAAAAGGAAAAAAAGATCTCAAATCAACAACATAACTTCACACCTGAAGAAACTAGAAAATAAAACAAATTAACCCAAATCTAGGAAAAGGAAGGAAATAATAAAGATTAGAGCAGAGAGTAATGAAATAGGAAAGAGAAAAACAACAGAAAAACATCAATGAAACTAAAAGTTGGTTTTTTGAAAATACTGAGAAAATTAACAAGCCCTTAATTAGTTTAAGAAAGAGGAAGAGAAGATTCAAATTACTAAGGTCAGAAATGAAAGAGGGAACATTACAACCAATGCCACAGGCGTAAAAAAGGATTGCAAGAAAATACTAAGAATTCTTAAAACTCAGCACATAAATAGTTTGCAGGGGTTGAGGTACAGAGAAGAACAGCCATAAAAGCCCATAGCTAGCATCATACTCCGTGATGAAAGACAGAAAGCTTTTCCTCTAAAATTAAGAACAAGGTAAGGAAGCCCACTTTTACTACTTCCATTCAACATAGTATTGGAAGTTCTAGCCAGAGCAATTGCACAAGAAAAAGAAATAAAATTCAACCAAATCAGATAGGAAGAAGTAAAATCACTTTGTTCACAGACAACATGATTTTATATGCAGAAAACCCTAAGGATTTTACATACAAAAATAAGAAAACTGTTAAAACTAGTCATCATATTCAGCAAAGTTGCTGGAGGCAAAACTGATACACAAAAATCAGTTGTGTCTCTATACATGAACAACGAATGACCAATCTGCAAGGGAAATTAAGAAACAATTCCATTTACAACAGCCTCAGATAGTACTATAAAATACATAATAATGTACCTGACCAAAGAAAACTACACTGAAAACTACAAAACTGATGAAAGCAAATACACAAGATACAGATAAAAGGAAACACATCCTGTGTTTACAGACTGCAAAGCATAACATTGTTAGGATGGCCATACTATCCAAAGTGATCCACGGATTCAATGCAATTCTTATCAAAATTCCAATGGCATTTTTTGCGGAAATTGAAACATTCATCCTGAAACTCCTATGGAGTTTGAAGGGATGCCAAATAGCCAAAACAACTGTGAAAAAGAAGAACAAAGTTGAGAAACTCACATTTCCTGATTTCAAAATATATTATACATAAAGCTGCAGTAATCAAAATAGTGCGGGGCTAGTGTAAAGACACACTGACCAATGGAATACAATAGAGAGTCTAGAAATAAACCCTCACGTATATAGTCAAATGATCTTTGACAAAGTGTCAAGACCATTCAAGGGAAAAATGATAGCCTTCACAAAGGGTGTGGGGAAAACAAGATGTCCCTTGCATGAGATGAAGTTGGACCCTTATCTTTCAATATGTATAGAAATGAGCTCAAAACAGATTAAATACCTAAACATAAGACCTAAAACTATAAAACTTCTAGAAGAAAACACCTGGGAAAAGCTTTATGACATTAGACTTGGCATTATTTCTTGGATATGACACCAAAATAAAAGGCAACAAAAAAGCAAAAATAGGTAAATGGGACTACATCAAACTTAAAAACTTTTGTGCATCAAAATACACAAGATGAAAAGGCAACATACGGCATGACAGAAAATACTTACATATCCTAGATTGGATGAGGGATTAACATACAAAAATATAAAAAGAACTCTAAAAACCAAACAAGAAAATAAATCAAATAACCTGATTTATAAAATGGGCAAAGAAAAATGGGCATTTCTCAAAAAATGATAGACACATGGAAAAGTAAATCTAACCTTAATGCGGTATCTCCTCACTCCCATTAGGATTGCTATTGTCCAAAAACAAAACAAACGCAACAAAAAACAACAACCAAAACAACAACAAACAAAAAGTGCTGGTAAGGATGTGGAGAAATTGGAACCCTGTACATAAGAGGAATTATAAAATCTCTACAAACAAAAATATGAAGTTTGCTCAAAAAATTAAAAATAGAATTACCCTATGATCCAGCAATTACACTTCTGGCTATACAGCCAAAAGAAAACGGGCTTTCACCAAGATATCTGCACACCCATGCTCGTAGCATCGCTATTCACAATAGCCAAGAGGTAGAAACCACCGAGATGTCTATCAAGGGACGAATGGATAAAGACCAACATGTGATAAATGCATGCGATGGAATATTATTCAGCCGTACGGAAAGGACGAAATCTTGTCACATTCTAGGACATGGAGGAACTGTGAACACATTGTGCTAAGTGAAATAACCTAGTCCCAAAATTACAAATACTGCATTATTCTACTTATCTGAGGTACCTAAAGTAGTCAAATTCACAAAAAACAGAAAGTAGAATTTTGGTTACCAAGGACCAGGACCAGGACCAGGGGGAGGGGGAAAAGGGGAGCTGTTTTTCAGTGGGTAAAGGGTTTCAGATTGTGCAAGAGGAAAAAAATTTAGATGTTTCAGAGCAATGACAGTACATTTAACTACTGAACTGTAGACTTAAAAATGGTAATGACGTTAAAATTTTGCCACAATAAAAAATACTGCATTGGGGCACCTGGCTCAGTCAGTTAAGCCTCTGTCTTGATTTTGGCTCCGGTCATGATCTCAGGTTCCTGGGATGCAGCCTTGAGTTAGGCTCCATGCTTGGGTGCGGGAGCAACTTGGGGATTCTCTCCCTCTCCCTCTGCCCCCTCCCACTCATAGGTGCTCACATTCTCTCTCAAATAAATAAACAAATATTTATTTTAGAAAATACAGCATTAAAATATCATGTACTGAGTTTTTTGGCACCCACTTAAATTTTGCACTTCAGTTAGATTCCTAATCCCAGTCCCAGCTCTGTACTCCCTTACCAGCCAAGGCTTATAACTTAAGTGGTGGGAAGGAAATTCCATACTCTGGGGAGGGGAGTTAATGGGGCCGAATTTCTCCAAATTCCTCTCATTTCTCTCTCTATCCATCAAGATATATGTGTACTTGGTTCTTGATGAAGAAAGAAACGGGCAAAGATGTTGCCAGATTTAACTGCATCGAATGTTTCAAAGATCCTGATATCACATCTTGCTCCATAAACCATTCAAAGGCTACAAAATTTCGTATTAGTCATTCAGCATCAGACACTGTCTTCCCAGAGGACTGGAGACCTCAGATGGTTTAAATAAATGTCAAAACTGGCTTTTAAAATGGCATTTAGAGTTGAGTAATAGTGCAGTTCATAAGAATTGTAGCTTAGAGCCCAGACAGGATAGGTATTTGAATACAGGATTCTGAAAAAAGTTATTTTCTCTACAAAAAACATACTCTCTAAAAGAACAAAACAATCAGGATGCAAAAGAATGGAGAAGGTAATTAGTATTTAATAAGACTCGTTCCACTTTGTTGAAAAGAAGCAAAGTTAATAAACCTAAAACTAGGTTAATCTTCTATCTAGTCCCTTAAGCCTGCCATTTCTTATGTCTTTATTGTATTCCAAATGCACCCAGAAAAGTCCATCAACAAGGTATATTGCAATATCTGTTAAAATACATTCAACAAGTATTTGAGCACCCGTTTATAAACACTGAGGATAGAGGTGTGGAAAACAAAATGAAACGAAACTAAAACCCTCCAATTTCTTGAATGAGAAAACAAACAGAAACCTTCTGTCCTCTGTTTTCTTTCATTGAAGAGATACTCAGGAAATCTGAAAAGGGAAAAAAACACAAGCTTTTCTAAGTCAAGCCTTCCAAATAGTTTTCTATGGACCTCAATTTTATCAGTTGGTGCTTAATCCCCAGCCAAATCTCATTCTCCGTGGCCCTGAGCCATCTGAATTATTAGGATGTCAAATTCACCAGCAGCAAAGCCTTACCTAGGAGTCGTTTTGCAAATGATTTGTTGAGGACATGCTGTCGAGAGAATCCAGCAAGGGAGAAAAGGAAGCAGGATGGAGCAGGAAAGGAGGCCACAATGTGGTCTCAGGTGACCCTACTTGGAGCTCTGCTATGTAACTTACATCAAAGTGGTCTCACCTGGAAGCACTTGACCTATAGTTGGTGTATTATGGAGACTAAGGGATAAACTCTTCAGCATCTTCAGGCGAGGTGGCTCTCGTTGGCTGAGGACAACTGGAAGATGGATGCCCATGTCCAGTAAAAGATCTAGCTAGTGCAAGAGTGCCCACTCTAGTATCACAAGTGTGGGTTTTTCAGGGAAGCGGCCACAAAATGGCAGATTGTGAGAAACTAAAGGATGACAATATGGCTTCTCCTAAAGAAACAGCCTGAATAATTTCTGAGTGATGCCCGGGACTTCCTCCAGCCAACCATGTTTTCTTTAATATGTGGTCTTTCCCCATTCATTGTCAAATCCTAGTAAAACTAGAGCACTCTTAGTGAGCAGCAGAAAAAGCTCTCCCAGAACTGTTGAGCTAAAGCCAGCTTTAGAGGTCTTCTGGTCCAACAGCTTTTAGACATTGGTATCTAAGAGCTCTCATTCACCACAAATCTTGGAGATCCAATGAAAGGGGACTCATACTGGTTGGAGGGTAGAGGATGGATGTCAATCCCTCAAAGTTGGGGGCCCCCTTGTACATTTTCCCTCCAAATACTAGAATATGTCTTAGGTTAGATTCCCTAGAAGCAAAGCCTCAGTTGGAGGTCTTGCAAGTGATAGACTGATGGAGCCATCTCAGAAGAAACCTTCAAGGAAATGAGAGAAACAGGTAGAGCAGAAGAAGGTGGGCAAAGAAATAAAAGGTCTCTGGTGGCTGGCTGGCTTAAGGCTGATCCCATGGGGAAGCTTGAAGGGTAGCACAGTTATGTCTTAAATTGCGGCAAGGAGCCAAGATTTTATCCCCCAGCATCCATCAGTCATTGGTTTGGGGCTGCAGGGAAGTCATGGCTTCCCAGGCATTTCCTGGAGAGGTGGGGCTTGTTGGCCAAGGGCAGTTCTGTGAACAGGAGGCAGCTGTGAGTTATTTGTTTCCAATATTCCCAGAAGCTAGTGGAAGGGCTGAACAGAGGGGCACTGGGAAGGCCCCAGTAACTTTGACTACAACAGCCCATGGGCTTCTTTGCAGTTTTAGTCACTTAATGGGACCACCACACAATAAGAGCCCAAACCCAGGGCAGTGTCTGAGGAACTGCTTGAAAAGCCATAATCACAACTACCGCTCACACTTTCCATTTGGTCTTCTGGGTTGTGGTGTTTTTTCCCCCCATAGTGTGAGTTTCATCAAAGATTTTTTTTTAATATGCTTTCATTACGTTATCTCTAAAGAAGCCAACTTTTGATTCCAAAGGGAAGTTGCCAAAAATATAGATAAACCTATATGTTCGTTGAGGAGATTCACAGCTTCTGTTAAGGCTGTTCCTTTCCAGTCTCAATGGTGAATCTGTGCCAGGAGAGCCCCCTGCCCATCAGGCCCTTGCCCTCCACATCCCCATCCCTCCTCCTCCAGCTTGCAGTCACTCCCAGGAGAAGATATGCCTGGATGTGTTACTATGGCTACCCTATTTTCTGTAGTTTCTGGGAGTTTTAAATAGCCATCCAATGAGCTCTGCTTTTACATTTTGTTGTGTTTTCCCCCGTTGAGTCCTTTTTTTTTTTCTTTTTTCTTTTTTCTTTTTGGCTGTTATCACCACAATATCCAGTTGGAAAATCTTGTTGTGTTGGTTTTGTCTTAAGGAGGAGAGGAGGCAGAGAAAGTATTAGCAGAAGGCGGTTCAGTGCAAAGATATCAACCAAAGAGCCAGAACTGGAAATTTCCTTAAAGATCTCAATCATGTGTTTTCAAACTATTGTCTGAGGAGCCCTTGCACTCCTCAGAGGTGGCTCTGGGTTGGTTTTCAGAGACACAGGATGAGAGAGAGAACACCAGAACCAAGCACCTGCTCACCACCACAGAAATCGCTCTGTTGTTTGTTTGCTTTTTTTAAATCTGCTTTATATGCTGTTTTATATTCCATGAAAGGATTTGAGAAGTTAGTTAAAAAAACAAAAGAACCAGGATTTTGTCTGGGACAGACACTTTAAGTCACGATCCATATTCCTCAGAACTCAGATTCCATATTAAGTCATGATCCATATTGCCTCAGAACTTAATCATTTCATGCACATCACTTGCATATCTTTACCGGAAGACCTTCTCTGGTGGCAGGAGCCACCTGCCTCCTGGGAGCAGCCCTCAGTCACAGACTGATGGCAGTGGGTGTATAAATGCCCCAGCTCCCTCACCTCTCAGGCAAGACATCTTTCAGGCATATGGTCTATTCTGTGTCCCAGTCTTCCCCAAAGGCAAGAAGCCCCTGGTGCCCACAGGGGTAACCAGCATAATATCACACCACCTATTAGCTGCTTTCCCTTCCTTGCCTCACTTCCCCACAAAAGTTTCCTGGGCTCCCTTCCTAGATCAACTGCTTGCATTCAAATCCTTATGTCAGGGCCTGCTTCTCAGGGAACCCAAACAGAAACATGGCCCATTTCTGTTCAATATACAGAAGAAAGCTGGATATTCAAAAGAAAAAGTATTACACCTGTTTTTCTGTAAATTTTACATGTTTCCTTGCCTTTAAAGAGAAAATTAAACTAAATGATTTTGAATGATTTAATGATGGAGGAATGACTTCCTGCTGCGGGCAGAGGAAACTCTGGGCAATGTGCTAAAAGCAGCAATCTGGTGATAGAAACAGCTCCACATAAGAAGTGCACAAACTGTCATTCAAAGAGTTTAGGTGAGTGACTCAAGGGATCCAGGCAAGGCTTAGATGACCTGGGTGCAAAGCTTAATTGGGTTCCCTGATTCAGTATCATACAACATAGCCATTAATCCTTTTTTATTAATCTGTGATCTTCAGTGATTCTTTTCTCACACAGTAGCAGTCCTCAATAAAATATATATTTCCTATATCTACTCAAGAGGTTACATGAAAATTAACAATGTGTATAAATTATACCAGACATATGTGGATTAATACACAGTTCAAATATTGTAACTGCACTTTTCTGACATTTAGTCAATATTGTCTTCTTTATGTCTTTAGTTCTATAAATTGGGAGATTTTATTAATTCTCTAACTTTCAAAATAAAGAGATAAAAGCAGAGTAGAAACAACTAAATATTTTTTCAAAAGTTCTGCTTTTATGACTGCTTTCAGCTCAGGTCATGGTCCTGGAGTTCTGGGATCTAGTGCTGATTTGGGCTCTCTGCTCAGCAGAGAGCCTGCTTCTCCCTCTGACCCTACCCTTCTTGTGTTCTCTCTCTCTCAAATAAATAAATAAAATCTTTTAAAAAATAAAAAAATAAAATTTTAAAAAATATTTTTAAAAGTTCTGCCTTTATACATTAAAATGTCCATATCTTTTCAACAATGGATTCTCTTGGCCTCAATATCATGTGCCTCTTTTTGCATCATATGTTTGTGAGGTCTCTCTACTCTCCATGATGCAAGTGTCTTCCCAACCTGATCTCCTCTTGCCAACAACTGCCAACCTTTAAAATGTATAGAATAGAGCAGCTAGGGCACAAAAAGAGCATGGAGGACAAGGGGAGATGGAAAGGAGAAGGGAGTTGAGGGAAATTGGAAGGGGAGGTGAACCATGAGAGACTATGGACTCTGAAAAACGATCTGAGAATTTTGAAGTGGTGGGGGGTGGGAGGTTGGGGGCACCAGGTGGTGGGTATTGTAGAGGGCACGGATTGCATGGAGCACTGGGTGTGGTGCAAAAATAATGAATATTGTTATGCTGAAAAAATAAAAAAATTATTAAAAAAACAAAAAAAAAAAAAAAAAAAAAAACAAAAAGAGAGATGGCAAGACCAAGGTGACTTATCTTTGTGGAATGTTTAAAGCTATCCCTTCTCAGGATCTTACAAACATCACTTTGTAGACCTCGAAGAGGACTGCAGTGCTATAGCTGCTGCCTCTGCCTATGCTCATGAATTGAAGAGGTGATCCTTGGAGAATGTGCTAGATTGCTTTCACTATTGGTCCCAATTAATGACTTTCCTGTATCCATGCTCATTTTCCTATAACTTGGCAAGCCCAAATACTCTGACCCTGGGCTCCACCTTATGATTAACCAGGAAAATTCATCACCAGTGATGTTGCACAGTTGAGAGTCTAAGCCTTTAGAGCTATTATGCACTCCTTCTATGACATGAGAACACACTGCCTCTGACATGAGAACAAGGTCTGTCAAGGAGAGGCCATGTGGGGGAGAACCAAGGTGCCCCGAATCAACACCTGGCCAACCCCCAAACCAGAGCTGACTATCTAACCAGAAAACAAATGCAGAATCACAAAAAAACCTACCTGAGACCTGAAGAATCTCTCAGTCCAAATTGATAACCTACACAATCCTGAGTTAAATGAAGAGTTGTTGTCTTAAGACACTAAATTATGGGATCACTTGTTATGCACCAATAGCTAACTAGTACTGCTTCCTTACTCTGAAAGAAGCTTGAGAAAACATATTTGGCATTCAATGGGTTTATGGTGCCCACACGACCAAGTCAAAGGACCTTCGCTTTGTACAGTGGGATTTTCCCATTCAATTTCTGTTTAACTTTATGATATCACACTCATCTCATAAACCCTTGTATAATAAGCAATGAACCTGCCCTAAGCAATGAACTCTGCAAGAGTCCCCCTGCCTTTCCTTGTAGAATAAGAACAACTTTTAATTAAGGTGTGTATTATGTATTAGGTGCTGTTTAAGAATATTACAATTATTATTTCATCTAACTTTCACTATACTTCTCTGAGAAAAGTTGCTGCCATTATTCCAAATTTAAATATGAGGAAATCTGGGCGCCTGGGTGGCTCAGTGGGTTAAGCCGCTGCCTTCGGCTCAGGTCATGATCTCAGGGTCCTGGGATCGAGGCCCGCATCGGGCTCTCTGCTCAGCAGGGAGCCTGCTTCCCTCTCTCTCTCTCTCTCTCTCTGCCTGCCTCTCTGTCTACTTGTGATCTCTCTCTGTCAAATAAATAAATAAAAAAAATCTTAAAAAAAAAATAAATAAATATGAGGAAATCGCTTCTCGGCCTTTTGGCTAAGATCAAGTGTAAATATGAGGAAACCAAGACATAAAAAATTTAAATAATTTGCTCAAGGTCATGCAGTAGTAGAGTAGGGATTCAGTCCTATAATAACTGCTTCCAAAGGCCAAGGGCTTTTTTAACCATTGCCTTCTCCTATTCTGTGCCTGAAGAATCTCTCAGTCTTTCAGAATAATCCTGGCACACGTAGCTTCTCATTTCAAGACCTAGCTTCCCCAACAGAGTTACCCTAATACCACTCACTGTTTCGGGGAAACATTCTGAGACCTTTGTATACTTGAGTATTAATTCACTCAACAACCTATAGTTATTAGTATCTATCATCAACCTTATTTTACAGAGGGAGAAACCAAGGCAGACAGGTCAAGTTACTTGCTCAGTGTCACACAGCATGTTAGTGACAGAAAGTTGATTCAAGCAGAGGCCATCTGGCTCTAGAGTTCAGGTTCTATAGCACCACAAACTATTTTTCTCACAGACTTGCTCATATCCAGGGATGGGCTTCTGTGGCTCCCCTGAGGAGAACTGTTCCTTCCTTCTCTTGGTTCCCCACACCTTCATATGCAGACCACTGTCCCAACTTCTGTATTTATCCAAAACTTAACTCTGCCTATCTCCCTATGAAAAAATTTGCTCTACCAAGCGAGGGACCATATTTAGAGTCCTAAAAATATATGGGTTTCCCTGTGGGAAGAGAATCTTCCCATCTGTTTCAACTAATAGGTAACCATAGATCATACATTCACAAACTTAAAGATAAACTGTAACACCAGTGGTGGCAGCAAAGATGCCTTTACTGGCTGCTGCACCCATACCCCAGCTATGAGAGTGTTGGTTGGAAGTAATCCACAGCTCCCCTCAGGATTTCCTTCATTCAGTAAAATACTGTCCTCCTGAAAATGCCTGGGAGGGTCCACCAGGGAAAGACTGAATAATAGGGAGCTTCCAAACCCTCAGGCAGAAACAACTCTGTGGTGAGATTCATACTCTAGAGGAATTAAGCAGGGGATTAAGTGGAAGCTAGTACTCAGCTGAAGCCATGTCTTTTCTTGGCTCTTTCCCCTTCCTCATTTTGCTCCCCTCACTGCTTTGCACGTTTCTCACGAGAGTCCTCCTGCAATAAATGCAAGGGAATCCCCATCACAGGCTCTGTTTCTAGGGAATCCAACCTAAAACAAGAGCCCTTTAAAGACAGGAAGCAATTCCATCATAGATAAAAGAGGGGTTTCTTCTGGGAAAGGGCTATACATTTATTTTTTCATGATAACGTGGCTGTTTCTGGCATCTAAGTCTGAAAAAAATAGTACTGATCAAAATTAAAATAATGCCTGCTCTTAGGTATGCTAGGGTAATAATCGCTGCTGTGACAAACAGACCTCAAAATGCAGTGCGTCAAGTAAGATGGAAGTTCTTTTCTCCTTATATATCAGTTGGACTTTCTGGTTATTGGGTCACTTGACTCTACACAGTCTTAAAGACTCAGTCTGCTTCTCATGTTCTTCCACCATGCCCTACTAAGTGGGTGGTCTCTTCTGCATATTGGGATCTATGGTACAGAAGCTGCTCTGCAGCAAAGTAAATAAGCGTATGAAGGAAGCACACCAGCCCATTTAAAGACTCTGTTCAGAATGGATGTCACTTCGGTTCTCATTCCACTGGTAAGAACCAAGTCACCACACCAAGCTGTATGTGGGGGTGGACACTGGAGTCCAGGTGGTCAGCCACCTACACTGTTGAAGAAAAAAAAAAAAGAGGAGAATGGATTTTGGTGAAGAGTCAGAAATCCCTGACATCATCCTTACTATTAGTTTTGTGTTGGCTCACGCTATTTTTTCTAACATTCAACATAAAGAAAATGAAAACACATGAGGTAACAACTCTTTAAAGTAACTGCCAAGTCTGTCATTTTGTAACTTCAAAGCTTGTAAAACCTGCTTTAGAAAATTTCTTGTCCTCATAAATGTGTCTGTTATAGGAAATAGTGTAAACTCATAAATTGTGCCTGATATTAATCATTAAGTTGTAAATGAACTCACCCGGGTTGTTTTTTTTTTTTTTTTATTCCATCTTCTATATCGGAACTGCTGAACAGATTTTTCTGTGATGATAAAGATGTTCTATACTTGTGCTGTCCAGGGCAGTAACAGCTGGACACATGGGACTATTAAATACTGAAAATAAGGCTAGGATGACTGACAAATGAAAATTTAAAATATATTCAACTTTATGGGGCACCTGGGTGGCTCAGTCAGTTAAGTGATCGACTGTTGATCTTAGCTCAAATCTTGATCTCATGGTCCTGAGTTGAAGCCCCGCATTGGACTCCACACTGGGCATGGAGCCTACTTAAAACAAATAGATAATTAATAATAAAAAATAAAATGTATTCGATTTTAATTCACTTAAATTTAAAACACTAAATATGGTCAGTGGGTACCATACTGGGCAAAGCAGCTCTATATAATATATAAACATTCTGGTTCAAAAGAAAGCAGTTTAGTTTGTTTCTCTGACAGCAACTGCTTTTACCAAATTTGCACTGATGGTTCCTCTAACAGCTTCTGATCCAAAGTCAAGGTGAAGCTTTGTTTCTTCAAAGAGCACTATCCTTGCTGCTATCTTTCAGCAGTGGGCAGAGTTATTGGCACACAGAAGGCTTTTAATAAACATTCGCTTACCTAAATAAATGACTGAATGGTGTGTGCACTGCCCAGCTGAGCTGAGTCTGCCATATAAACCATGTTTTGACCTGGCTCTTAAGTCAGAGCATTCTGCAATGCAAAGTTACCAAGAGTGAAATAATAATTCATAAACATTATGCACTGATGTGATTTAATTTTTGAGATGGGGACAATTACTGGACCAAATACATCATGGCTATAGTGTCTTGTGGGCTAAATATGAGCAATGGCATACAAACAACTTACACTCCAAATAAATTCTTCACATTTCCCATATTTCGCCTCTCTCCCACAGACGCAACACAACAGTATTTAGTTAACAGCTGTATACAACTTTACGAGAATGGCAGTGCAGTCAAGTACCAGAAGTCATAAGCACATTTGCCATCTGGATTCAAGATGAATGTAATTTATCCATGTCTGGGTTAATCAGAGTTTAAACTCAGTCAATTGACCTACCAGATACGAAGAGTCATCATTTCACAAATGTGGGCCAAGTCAGACATAGAGCTATTAGCCCATGTGTATTATGCTTAGCTCCACTTATCTCTAGAGTAGAGACCCCAATGCTTGCATGATTTTTATGTATTTGCTGATCATCGTGAAATAACTCATCCTTGCTAAGACAATCTGACTTAGGGATAAAATCCTCGTTATGTAAGTGGAACCAGAAGCAGGTTTTTTCCTTTCTCCAAATTGATAGGACCTTACACAAAAATACAGACTTAAAATTATGATTAAAAACAAGTTTCCAGGGCTGCCTGGGTGGCTCAGTGGGTTAAGCCTGTGCCTTCGGCTCAGGTCCTAATCTCAGGGTTCTGGGATTGAGTCTCACATCAGGCTCTTGCTAGGCAGGGAACCTGCCTCCTCCTCCTCTCTCTCTCTTCCTCTACTTGTGATCTCTCTCTCTGTCAAATAAATAAGATCTTTTAAAAAAAAAAACAGGGGCGCCTGGGTGGCTCAGTGGGTTAAGCCTCTGCCTTCGGCTCAGGTCATGATCTCAGGGTCCTGGGATCGAGCCCCGCATCGGGCTCTCTGCTCAGCAGGGAGCCTGCTTCCTCCTCTCTCTGCCTGCCTCTCTGCCTGCTTGTGATCTCTCTCTGTCAAATAAATAAATAAAATCTTTAAAAAAAAAAAACAAGCTTCCATGCTACATCCCATCTCGCCTAGACCTGGCACAGAAGAAAAGGAAGGCCCTTCACCACAGAGTCAAAGAAAGGGAGACAGTTTCTCACCACAGTGGGTCAAGCATGGAATGGAGAAAGAAACAAGAAGGATCTAAGGTGAGATCTAAGGTGAGAAGATGGAAATAACAGAACGGAACTGAATTCTTCAGAATTTGGAAATGGAAAAGAACTTTAACCAAAAGGTCTCAGCAGGTGTAGTGACTATAAGTCTTGTCCTTCCTGAAGAAATGACCTGGAACTGTCTTTCAGGAGCCAACCGAGTTCTCAGTCTTAATGAGTAGATAGTGCCCCACCTAGGTAAGAGTAATCCTCCCATCTTCTAAAAGTAACTGATGAATTCCAGTCACACTCCTAGGTCTCACCTTTGCATTTCTACCTAAATTCAAATGGTTGCATCATTATCAAGTGGAATTAGGAAGCTTTATTTTTGAGACCTATAAGCTTCACCTAATTTAATTTAATCTAGTGATCAAGGAAAGAAGGACTTATTATGAAGCATGAATTACTTGGGGAGGCTCATGTACTACAAGAGGATTGGGCCAGAGACCTATGAAATAACAATTAATTATTCACCTCATAGATTTTCCAATTCCATACTTGGCCAGTGGGTAAAATGGGGTCTCCTTTTAATACTGCCTAGTACTCAAAAGCAAATCCCAACCTTGACTACATTTGAGAAAAGGATATGGTACTCATCACACATATTTTAGCATCTAAGAATAACACACATACATAAAATCTTAGATGTAAGCAAAAATGGCAGAGTAAGGACTTCTAAAATTTTACCCCCTTTACATGAAATGAAAACTTACAAAATTACTGGATCATGTGGTATTTCTATTTTTAATTTTTGGAGGACTCTCCTCCACACCATTTTCCACAGTGGCTGCACCAGTTTGCATTCCAGTTTGCATTTCCACAGTGGCTGCACCAGTTTGTATTCCCACCAACTGTGCGCAAGGGTTTCTTTTTCTCTACATCCTCACCAACAATTGTTATTTCTTGTGTTTTTATTTTAGCCATTCTGACAGGTGTGAGATGATATCTCACTGTTGTTTTTATTTGCTTTTCCCTGACGATGGAACAAATGTTGAACATCTTTCGATGTGTCTGTTGGCCATCTGTATGTCTTCTTTGAAAAAACTGACCCAAAGAAAATAAAAACTAATTCAGAAAGATATATGCACCCCTATGTATTGCAGCATTATTTACAATATTCCAAGATATGGAAGCAACCAAAGTGTCCACCCATAGGTGAATGGATGAATGCATAAAGAAGCTGAGAGAGAGAGAGAGAGAGAGAGATGAATGGAATATTATTCAGCCACAAAAAAGAATGAAATCTTGCTATTTGCAACAACATGGATGGATCTAGAGGATGTAATGCTAAATGAGATAAGTCAGTCAGAGAAAGACAAATACCACATGATTTCACTTATATGTGGAATTTAACAAAACAAACAAAGAAAAAAAGAGACAAACAAAAAACCAGAGTCTTAACTATTGAGAACAAACTCATAGGTACCAGAGGAGAGGTGAGAGGAGGGATAGGTGAAACAGGAGAAAGGGATTAAGAGTACACTTATCTTGATGAGCACTGGTTAATATACAAATTGTTGGATCATTATATTGTACACCTGAAACTAATATAACACTGTATGTTAATTATCCTTAAATAAAAATATTTTAATAAAAACATACTATTAAAAAAAGGAGAAAACATAAAAATTATCAGAATCAACTTTTTTAGAACTCCAGCAATTAACCCAAGGCTCTCAACAATATGGGGAGTGTCTGGTTGGGTAATACATTTGAATCTCAGTAAGAACATGAGATTTGTGGCTCCCCACTCCAACTCAGCAGTACCCTTGAAAATAATAGGCAACATTCCATGTGGAAGGCACAGAACAAAGCTGAAGCTCTCTCAAAGCCTCACTCACATTATTCTGTCATTATTTAGCCTGTCTGTTGGGTCCCTGGAAGAGCCCACTTGAAAAGCTTGTTTTTATTTGATCTAAGTCGGAGCTAACTGTGCATAAAGCCTCTCCTCGTGGGGCATTTACCAAAAACAATAAAAAGCTACAGTCATAAAGTTGTGACTGCCTGAGATGATAGATACAATTAAGGCAAACAATAGACTAACAAGAAAGCTTAAAAAGAAAATATGGGGATGAAGAAGTCCATGGGGACTTTGGAAAGCTCCATCACATTCCTATGAAAGTAGAAAGTCACATGCATGCATAAGGCTATATGCCTACTCTGACAGATCTGGAGACTTTGTACAAGCAGGAAGTAAAAGCTAAGGGAGAGTTATCCATTACCTGGATGGGTGTTCAAGGTATGCCACTAAGCAAAGACCAAAGACTTATTTGTTCCAGGCATTTAATGAAATCTATGTTGAAATATTAGCTAACCACTAAGCTAACTCAGTAGAGCCTTCAGTGGACACACACAAGAAAAAAACACAAACTTCACAGAATTAGTTCAGAAAAGTCACTAAACAAACAAAGAATAACTACAATAAGCAGCAATGACAACAAACACTGGGGAGGGGCAGAGTATAATTTCCAAAGTTATTACATGTTATTTAAAGTATCTAGTGTCCCCCCCCCCCAAAAAAAAATTAAGAGACATGCAAAGAAAGAAGAAAGTATGGCTTGTGGACAATAAAAATAAGCAATCAACAGAAACTCTCTGAGAGGGGTGGTTCAGTCAGTTAAGTGGTGCAGATCATGATCGCAGTGTCCTGGGATCAAGCCCTGCATCTGGCTCTCTGCTCAGCAGGGAGCCTGCTTCTCCCTCTGCCTCAATGTGTTCATGCTCTCTCTCTCTCTCTCTCAAATAAATAAGTAAAATCTTAAAACAAAACAAAACAAAACAAAAAAACCCTGGGGAAATCCAGAAGATGGACTTACTAGACAGTTATTTTAAACCAACTATTTTAAATACATTGAAAGAGTTCCAGGAAAACATGTAAAAAAAACTAGAGTCTGAGAAAGTTGGCTCACTAACTAAAGAATATCAATAAAGACATAATAATTACATAAACCCCAAATAAGAAATGTGGAGTTGAAAGCTATAAGAAAATTAAAAAATTTATCCAAAGGGCTTTACCAGAAGATTTTAGCGGGGTGGGGGTGGAATCAAGGCACTTAAAGATAGGCTAAGGAAATGATTCTGTCTGAAGAATAGGAGGGGAAGAAGAAGATGAAGAAATGAGTAGAGCCTCAGAGACCTGTATAAACTGTTGAGTATATCAACACATGTATATTGAAAGGCCCAAAATAAAAGAGAGAAAAAGGCAGAAAAAATATTTGAAGCAATAACGGGCACCTAACAACAAAGTCCCAAGATACATTAGGTAAAAACTGACAGAATTAAAGGAATAATAGAGAATTCAACAATAAAAGTTGAATATTTCAAAATGCCACTTTTGATAATGGATAGAAAAACTATACAGAAGATCAACAAGGAAACAGAAGACTGGAGCAGTGTAATAAACTAACTAGCCCTAGTGAACAACTATAGAATCCTTCACCCAACAACTGCAGAACAAATACTCTTCTCAAATGCACGTGGAACATTCTTCAGTCTAAACCATATGTTAGGCTATACACCAAGTCTCAATTAATTTAAAAGGATTGAAATCATCCATCCACAGTGAAAATAAATTAAAATCAATACAGAAGGAAATTCAGGAAATTCCCAATTATGCATAAGTTAGAGAATGCACTCCTAAGTAAACAATATGTCAAAGGAGAAATCTCAAAGGAAATTAGAAAATACTTCAAGATGGATGAAAACAAAAACACAACATATCAAAACTTGTAAGATGCAGCAAAAGAGCTCAGAGGGAAATTTGTATTTTTAAATGCAAACATTAAAAAGAATGATCTCCGATCAACAGCCTAAACTTACATCCTAAGAAACTAGAAAAAAAGAAGAGTAAACCAAATCCAAAACTAGTAGAGAAAAGTAAATAGTATTTTAGTAGAGAAGTAGAGAAAAGGAAATAGTATAGATAATGAGTAGAAATAAATGAAATAGAAATTAGAAAAACAAAGAAAATCAAAGATGCCAAAAAGTTGGTCCTTCTAAAAGATCAACAAAATTGGTAACAGTTAGCCAGACTATTTAAATCTAGTTAGTTAATTAAAAGAATAAAAGAAAAGATAAAAATGACTAAAATCAGGAATGAAGGATGAGGCATTACTACCAACTTACAGAAATAAAAACTATAAAAGAAAATACTAAGGACAATTCTATGCCAACAAATTAGATAACCAAATAAAATAAACAAATTCCTAAAAAGAAACAAATTTCTAAAACCGGCTCAAGAGAAAATAGAAAGTATGACTAGGTCTGTACCAAGTTAAAATTTTCATTAGTAATAAAGAAAATCCACAAAGAAAAAGCTCAAGACCTGAGTGCTTCAATGATAAATTCTACCAAACTTTTCTTTTCTTTCCAGATTATTTTTCTTTTTATTTTCAGCATAACAGTATTCCTTGTTTTTGCACCACACCCAGTGCTCCATGCAATCCATGCCCTCTCTAATACCCACCACCTGGTTCCCCCAACCTCCCACCCCCCGCCCCTTCAAACCCCTCAGAAGGTTTTTCAGAGTCCATAGTCTCTCATGGTTCACCTCCCCTTCCAATTTCCCTCAACTCCCTTCTCCTCTCTAACTCTCCTTGTCATCCATGTTATTTGTTATGCTCCACAAATAAGTGAAACCATATGATAATTGACTCTCTCTGCTTGACTTATTTCACTCAGCATAATCTCCTCCAGTCCCGTCCATGTTGATACAAAAGTTGGGTATTCATCCTTTCTGATGGAGGCATAATACTCCATAGTATATATGGACCACATCTTCCTTATCCATTCGTCCATTGAAGGGCATCTTGGTTCTTTCCACAGTTTGGCGACCGTGGCCATTGCTGCTATAAACATTGGGGTACAGATGGCCCTTCTTTTCACTACATCTGTATCTTTGGGGTAAATACCCAGTAGTACAATGGCAGGGTCATAGGGAAGCTCTATTTTTAATTTCTTGAGGAATCTCCACACTGTTCTCCAAAGTGGCTGCACCAACTTGCATTCCCACCAACAGTGTAAGAGGGTTCCCCTTTCTCCGCATCCCCTCCAACACATGTTGTTTCCTGTCTTGCTAATTTTAGCCATTCTAACTGGTGTAAGGTGATATCTCAATGTGGTTTTAATTTGAATCTCCCTGATGGCTAGTGATGATGAACATTTTTTTATGTGTCTGATAGCCATTTGTATGTCTTCATTGGAGAAGTGTCTGCCCATTTTTTTTATCTGATTGTCTGTTTTGTGTGTGTGTTGAGTTTGAGGAGTTCTTTATAGATCCTGGATATCAACCTTTTGTCTGTACTGTCATTTGCAAATATCTTCTCCCATTCCGTGAGTTGCCTCTTTGTTTTGTTGACTGTTTCCTTTGCTGTGCAGAAGCTATTGATTTTGAGGAAGTCCCAAAAGTTTATTTTCGCTTTTGTTTCCTTTGCCTTTGGAGACATATCTTGAAAGAAGTTGCTGTGGCTGATATCGAAGAGGTTACTGCCTATGTTCTCCTGTAGGATTCTGATGGATTCCTGTCTCACGTTGAGGTCTTTTATCCATTTTGAGTTTTTCTTTGTGTACGGTGTAAGAGTATGGTCGAGTTTCATCCTTCTATATATAGCTGTCCAGGTTTCCCAGCACCATTTATTGAAGAGACTGTCTTTTTTCCACTGTATATTTTTTCCTGTTTTGTCGAAGATTATTTGACCGTAGAGTTGAGGGTCCATATCTGGGCTCTCTACTCTGTTCCACTGGTCTATGTGTCTGTTTTTATGCCAGTACCATGCTGTCTTGGTGATCACAGCTTTGTAGTAAAGCTTGAAATCAGGTAACGTGATGCCCCCAGTTTTATTTTTGTTTTTCAACATTTCCTTAATGATTCAGGGTCTCTTCTGGTTCCATACAAATTTCTGGATTATTTGCTCCAGCTCTTTGAAAAATACCGGTGGAATTTTGATCAGAATGGCATTAAAAGTATAGATTGCTCTAGGCAGTATAGACATTTTAACAATGTTTATTTTTCTGATCCAAGAGCATGGAATGGTCTTCGATCTTTTTGTGTCTTCTTCAATGTCTTTCATGAGTGTTCTGTAGTTCCTCAAGTACAGATCCTTTACCTCTTTGGTTAGGTTTATTCCCAGGTATCTTATGGTTCTTGGTGCTATAGTAAATGGAATTGATTCTCTAATTTCCCTTTCTGTATTTTCATTGTTAGTGTATAAGAAAGCCACTGATTTCTGTACATTGACTTTGTATCCTGCCATGTTACTGAATTGCTGTATGAGTTCTAGTAGTTTGGGGGTGGAGTCTTTTGGGGTTTCCATATAAAGAATCATGTCATCTGCGAAGAGAGAGAGTTTGACTTCTTCATTGCCAATATGGATACCTTCTATTTCTCTTTGTTGTCTGATTGCTATTGCTAGGACTTCTAATACTATGTTGGACAAGAGCGGTGAGAGTGGGCATCCTTGTCGTGTTCCTGATCTCAACGGGAAGGCTGTGAGCTTTTTCCCATTGAGGATGATATTTGCTGTGGGTCTTTCATAGATAGATTTTATGAAGTTCAGGAATGTTCTCTCTATCCCTATACTTTGAAGCGTTTTAATCAGGAACGGATGCTGGATTTTGTCAAATGCTTTTTCTGCATCAATTGAGAGGACCATGTGTTTCTTCTCTCTTCTCATATTAATTTGTTCTATCACATTGATTGATTTGTGAATGTTGAACCATCCTTGTAGCCCAGGAATGAATCCCACCTGGTCATGGTGGATAATCTTTTTAACGTGCTGTTGGATCCTGTTTGCTAGGATCTTGTTGAGAATCTTAGCATCCATATTCATCAGTGATATTGGTCTGAAATTCTCCTTTTTGGTAGGGTCTTTGCCTGGTTTGGGGATCAGGGTAATGCTGGCTTCATAGAAAGAGTCTGGAAGTTTTCCTTCTGCTTCAATTTTTTGAAACAGCTTCAGGAGAATAGGTGTTATTTCTTCTTTCAAAGTTTGGTAGAATTCCCCAGGGAATCTATCAGGTCCTGGGCTCTTGTTTTTTGGGAGGTTTTTGATCTACCAAACTTTTAAATAAGAATTAACATCAATCCATCACAAACTCTTCTAAAAACAGAAGCACTTCCTACCTCATTCCATGAAACCAGTATTACTTCTATACCAAAATGGACAAAGACCTCTCACAAAAAACAATTATAGAACAATATTCCTTATAATAATAGACATAAAAATCCTCAACAAAATACTAACAAACTGAATGCAGCAACACATAAAAAGAATTATATACCAGGATAAATTGGGATTTATCTTAGGAATGTAAGACTGGTTCAATATACAAAAATACAATCAATGTAATAAACCATATTAATAGAATAAAGGATAAAAACTACACAAAACAGACACGAGATAAAGACTGACAAAATCCAACACACTTTCACGATAAAAACATTCAATTTACTAGGAATAGAGGGGAACTTTCTCAACCTGATAAAGGACATTTACAAAAAATCTACAGCCAGTGTCATACTTAATGGTGATAGAAGTGAATGCTTTCCCCTAAGATCTCACCACTTCTATTCAATATTATACTGGATGCACTAGCCTGGGCTAGGAAAAAAATCAAAAGGCATTATTGGAAAGGAAGAAATAAAACTTCTATTTGTGGGTGACATGACTTTATGTATATAAAACCCTAAGTAATTCAGAAATACATAATTATAGCAAATAGGTAAATTTAATAAGTTTGTAGGATAGGATACAGGATTTATATACACAATCAGTTATATTTCTATACACTATGAACACTCCAAAAATAAAATTCAGAAAACAATTCCATTCAAAATAACATAAAAAGAATAAAATACTGAGGAATAAAGTTAATCAGTGAGGTATAAGATTTGTTCACCAAAACTATAAATCATCACTAAAAAAAATAAAAGAATGCCCAAATAAAGGGAATAACATCCACATTCAGAAATTGGAAGACTTGATGTTGTTAAGATTGCAATACTCTGTATTGATATATAAATTCAATCAATCCATATCTAAATTCCAACTGCCATTTTTACAGAAATTGACAACCTGATCTTAACAGTCATACAGAAATGCAATGGATGCAGAATAGCCGAAACCATACAGAAAAAAACAAGGTTGGAAGACTCACTCTTTCCGACTTTAACACCTGCTACACAGCTACAGTAATCAAGATTATGGATATTGGCATATGGGTATACAAATAGGTCAAAAGAACTGAATTGCAGGTCTAAAAATAATTCCACACTCTTATGGTCAAGGACAGTGAACCAGGTTATTAAGGAAATTAAATAGGGAAAGAACTGCCTTTCCAACAAATGGTGCTGAAACCACTGGATGGCCATATGCAAAACATGAATCTGGATGTCTACTCTACACTATAAACAAAAGTCCGTTCAAAGTGAGTCATAAATCTAAATGTAAGAACTAAAACTCCTTAGAGGAAAACATAAGTATAAATCTTCACGACCTTGGATGAGGCCTCATTTTGTAGTTATGAAACCCAAAGCACAAGCAATCAAGGAAAAAGTAAAGTGGGCGTCATCAAAATTAAAAAAATTTTGTGCACCAAAAGATACCTTTGCAGAACGGTAGCAAATACTTGGGAATCATTTATCTGATAAGGATTTAGTACCCAGAATATATAAAGAACTCCTGTGACTCAAAAATAAAAAGACAACCCGGGGCGCCTGGGTGGCTCAGTGGGTTAAGCCGCTGCCTTCAGCTCAGGTCATGATCTCAGAGTCCTGGGATCAAGCCCCGCATCGGGCTCTCTGCTCAGCAGGGAGCCTGCTTCCTCCTCTCTCTCTCTGCCTGCCTCTCTGCCTGCTTGTGATCTCTCTGTCAAATAAATTAATAAAAATCTTTAAAAAAATAAAAAATAAAAAATAAAAAAAAATAAAAAGACAACCCATTTATAAAATGCAAAGAATTCCTTTTTTATAGTAGTAAATTTTTATAAAATTTACCATTTTAACCATTTTTAAGAGCACAATTCAGTGGTAATCAGTACATTCATAATGTTATCAATCCTAACCACTATCCATTTCCAGGATTTTTCATCATCCCAAACAGGAACTCTGTACCCATTAAACAGTAACTCTCATTCTCTCCTCTCTCCCATCTCTAGTAACTTCTTGTATTTGTCATCTCTGTGATTTAGCCTCTTCTGGGCACTTCAGCTAAGTGGAATCATATAATATCCATCCTTGTGTCTGGCTTATTTCAGTTAGCATAAAGTTTTCAAGGCTCATCTATGCTGTAACATGTATCAGAATTGCATCTCTTTTACAGGTTGAATAATATCCCATTGTATTTATATACTGCATTTTGTTTATCCATTCTTTTTTCAGTGGATATTTGGGTTATTTCCATCTCTTAGCTATTGTGAATAAAGTGACTATGAACATTGGTGTACAATTACCTGTTTGTGTTCTGATTTCAATTTTCCTGAATATATACATAGGAACAAAACAGCCAGAGCATATGGTGATTCCATGTTTAAATTTTTGAGGAACTAGGGGCACCTGGGTGGCTCAGTGGGTTAAATTTTTGAGGAACTTGGGCAAAGTATATGAATTGACATTTCTCCAAAGAAGATATACAAATGGCCAATAAATGCACAAAAAGTTCTCAGCATCATTAGTCATTAGGAAAACGTAAATTAAAACTACAGGTGGCACTTCATTCTAATTAGAATGGATTTAAGGAAAGAAGCCTGACAACATCAAATTCTGAAAAAAAGGCAGAGGCAACTGAATCTCTCATCCATTGCTGGTGGGAATGGAACATGGAACAGACACTTTGGAAAGAGTCTGACATTTCTCATAAACATATACTTGCTGTATGAGCCAGCAATCTCACTCCCAAGTATTTACCCAAGAGTAATGAAAACATGTCCACAGAAAGATATGTACAAGAATGTTTAAAGTAACTTTATTCATAATACAAAACTGAAATTAACCCAATGACCCTCACTTGAGAATGGAAGCAAAACACTGATACTACTCAGCAGTGAGAAGGAATAAAACACAGATACACCAACACAGATGAATGTTGGAAACATCAAGCTCAGCAGAAGCCAGACTCAAAGGGCTAAATACTGTATGAGTCCATTTATAGATCATTCCAGGAAAGGCAAACCTATTAGGGCCAGAAAATACAGCAATAGTCAAGAGCGGGATTGACTGCAAAGTGTAAAGCTCTTTATGGTGAAGGTGATGGAAACATTCTATACGGTGATTACTGGTGGTCATATGCCTACTACCCCTGACCCTGAACAATAGGAGGTAAGAGGTGCTGACCCCCCACACAGCTGAAAACCCACGTATTGTTTTGTTTTGTTTTTAGATTTTATTTAATTATTTATTTATTTGACAGAGGGAGAGAGATCACAAGTAGGCAGAGAGGCAGGCAGAGAGAGAGGGGGAAGCAGACTCCCTGCTGAACAGAGAGCCCGATGCGGAGCTCCATCCTAGGACCCTGAGATCATGACCTTAGCTGAAGGCAGAGGCTTAACCCACTGAGCCACACAGGCACCACCCCACATATAGTTTTGACACCCCTAAAATTTAACTACTAATGGCTACTGTTGACCAGAAGATTTACCAATAACATAAACAGTTGATTAGCACATAATTCATATGTTTTATGATCATATACTGTATTTTTATACACTTATAAAATAAGCTAGAGAAAAGTGTTAGTAAAAAATCAGAAGGAAGAAAGAATACATTTATAGTATTGTACATATATTGATAAAAATCTGCATATAAATGGACCCGCACAGTTCACACCCATATTCAAGAGTCAACGTTATTTGTGGAGGCACCTAGGTGGCTCAGTACGTTAAACATCTGCTTTCAACTCAGGTCAGATCCCGGGGGAGTTCTGGGAGTCTGCTTCTCTCTCTCCCACTCCCCCTGCTTGTGTCCCCTCTCTCACTGTCTCTCTCTCTCCTTAAATCAATAAATAAAATCTTTAAAAAAAAAAAAAAGGAGTCAACGTATTTGTCAAAACTCTAAAACCTCTATTCTTATAAAATGTGACTTAACACATACTTGTTCTTATTTCAGTCCATTAACTATTTTTTTTTCAGCTACTTTTTTTCCTCTGAGAGACAGGAGACCAAAAAAAAAAAAAAAAAAAAGGTTGGGGTAGGGAAGAGTAGTGTTCTCAGATGCTGTAATTGAGCTCTTCTTTAAATCTCATTTCCCCAAAAATGAGCCAAAATAAATGACACACTGGCGACTCAGCAGCACAATGGAGAGACAGAGCAGACAAAATAAAATACATGATTTCATTTGTTGAAATTTATGAAGTAATTTATTTATAATGATTACAGCTGTGCAAATAGCTGTACTGGGTACTGGGGCTTCTAGCGGCATTGTGCAACCTCTGTTCTTTGTGCAAGCAGGGTCCTCTCTGAGAACGTGAACCTGGTGGATTTGGCTACGCTCAAGAAGCCTGAAAGAATGCAGGTCTTCAGGACAAGACTCAGCCGGCACCAAAACACAACACTTGCTAGATTACCAAAATCGAGCCTGATTTCCACTTGGAGCGATAACTCAAAACACATTTAACACACAACAAAACAGGGGTTGTTTATTGCTCTGGTTATAAGTCCCTCTGAAAATGTCAATATTTCTTATCGGTGGTTCAGATTATGGGGAGAGAATGAAACTAGGAAAATGAAAGCTGTTGGTGCTTTCAGCATACAATATTTTCCTTGGTTCTCATCAGGCTATAATAGAGATTTACGGGCTCTGTTTAGTATAATAATAAACAAACTACCTTTAAATCAAGGATCAGCTGTTTGAGTTTAGCAGATAACACCTGCTGTGAATCATAGGAGGGAGCAGGCCTAATCTGAGCGGTATACATACCCTTTCTTCCCTGCCTTACCCTGCTGGTGGCTGCCCTGTCATTTCTCCAATTTTAATGTCAGCCAACATCCCATGGCTGCATTGGGATAGAGGAGAGGAAGGGAGAGTCATAGCAGGGAATTTACTGGCACCAAAGAGCTAGACTGCACCATATCCCTACTCTGAATTAATTACCATCTTGAACCCAAAACTATGTCAACATCTTGCAATATGAAAAAAAAAAAGAATTTGGAGGTATGCTACGTAACAGTTGAAGTAAGCGTTCACTAAGTATTTCAGGGGACCTCAAGTTTCCAATAAGCCATCTCTTGCCTGAATTCCAACCCTAGAGCCTCATATCTGAAAGTCTGCACCAACCTTGTATTAAAGGTAACTAAGAACTGTATAGTTCACAATTTTTGTTACCTGTGTTATCAATAATATTGATTTTAAAGAAAGTAAAATATTGCAAACATAAAGCTTGTGTTAATTCTATTGTCTATTTCTATTTCTATTTCTATTGTCTATTTCTATTCATGCTTTGGTCATTTAATCTTTTCCATCATTTATTTTTTTACCCAAAATATATCAAGCTGGTGTGCTCGTGATCAATAGAAGATAACCAGGGATGTCTAGTCCACTCATTCATTCCACACATACTGGCCAGGCCCCTGCCACGCTGGGCACGGCAGATGGCGGTTAACAAGACAGGGAAATACTACATTGCTCATGAACTTAATATTCTAAGGGCAAAGAGGGAAACAGCAAATAAATGTACAAAGGAGATAATTAGAGAGTGTCACAAGTAAAGGAAAGAAATAGGTGATGAGGTACAGAATATAATCATAAAAGGCCTAAGAGGGATTGAGGACAGGAGACCACTTCCATCTCCCACAGTGGCTAACATCTGAAATGCAGTGGTGTGATGTGATGTGGCTTTACAGCCAAAAAGGAGTGGAGAAATCATAGTCTGTATAAAATGATATTTTATTTTACATGTAGGAATATTAGATTCTGATAGAAAAACTGGAGTAGTCTAGGCCACATGAAAAAGTTTGGGTAGGTCCCTAGGTCTAGGGCCACCGCAAATATAAAGTAGGTCCATTGGAAATATCAAAAATCAATTCATTGAGATGCTACGCCAGGGATCTTTGTGACCCCTCACTTTTCCCCCACACTCAAACTTCCTTCAAATCTTTCTGCCAACCCAGACAATCGGTTTTGGAGTTACATGCACCATTGCTTTGGAGAAGTCTTCAGAACATAGGCTTTCAGCTTGGTATAACCACCCCCATTCTGGAATTCTCTGGTAGGTCCCTATGGCTCAAAGAAACAATTTCTTCAATAACCGCATTTTCTGATACTGGCATAGGACCTCACAAGATACAAAGTATGTTAGTGGACACTACTGCCTGTGTTTCTTACAGTATTACCAGGGAGATACTGCTAGTTTCACCTTAGAAAAGAGGAATCCAGCCTTAGGAGGCCATGACCTGGTCAAGGTCACACAGCTTGTTATAAATGCAAAGCTATCGCTCAATTCCAGGTACAGTGACCAACTGCACTGGTTTTCTCAGGACTGAGAGGGCTCCCAGGGAGTGTGATTTTCAGTGCTGAAACCAGAACAGTCCCAATAAAACCAAGTGATGTGGTTAGTGCTAATGCCAGGTCCATTTAACATCATGTCTAGCATGCTTGCCACCCAATGACAGCTAGAGCAGGACTCCAGTTTGTTCTTTTTCACTGCCCTCGGGCAAGTCATTCTCGTTGACCTGCATCGTAGAGCTCTAGAATGAGTCACCACCCTCATCACCCCCGTCAGCCTCCAGCAGCTGTGTACACCATAACGCCACATGGTTGGACGGCCATGCTCTAAAATACAAACCTGAGGAGAGAGCAATAAACTCTTTCAAATATCAGGGCAGCTTCCAACTCCTGCTCACTCCTCAGCAACCTCTAGACTCCTCTTTGCCTAATGCAAGCATCGGTTGGAGAAGAGGAGGGGAGTTATTTTAAAAGTTTTGACTACATCTCATCCGGGTATTTGGCAATGCAACAGTCATGCTGGGTTAATCTTTGCCGTGGGTGTCTCAGGAATGACAGTGAGCAACTTTATGAAAACTTTACAGTCAGTAACATTACTCCCACGGCGTGACAGGGAGGAGAGGAAGGGAAAGTTAAACAGCTCGTCACTGTCTCTTGAGCTTGAGGGAAATCCAACCCTACAAATAACAAATGGTAAGAAACACCTAAAGTTCCTTGTGCAACAACTTTGCTGGAAGTATGCGAAGAAATTAGAACAATATCTGAAGAAGATATTCCAAACAAAAATTATTGACTTCGGTTTTAAGGTTTTTAAGTTGTGTATAATTTCTCAAATACTCAAGGAAAAACTCTGGTAGTCTTAATGAGAGCAGGGAACATTTGTTGAATGTTTACAATGCGACAGGTACTCCTGTCAGTATTTTATGATATTGGTTACTTACAACATATTAAATCTTCACAATAGCCATACACTAGAGGTACTTTATTTATCGGCCCCATTTTACAGTTGGGGAAACAAGACACAGAATAGTCAGAGCACTGAAGCAGAAACACATTCGGTGTGTGAAGGAGCTAGGATCTGAACCTACATTGATTCTGGAATCTCTCGGCCCAACCTCCACACAGCACTGCTTCACCATGGTGCCAAGGAAAAGATTTCTGTCCACCAAGACTGGTACCCAAATCTCCAGACATTCACAAGTGTAAATAAACTAGGAGCAGAATGATACCTTGGGCATGCGGGAAGAGTGGAAGCATGGGTCTTTCAGAGGATGGTAAAGAGCAGTGGTTTGGCTCCCTCAGTATTTAGTGAGAGTTGAAATGTAACCAAGGAGGAGCCCGTCCAAATGCTACTGTTTGCATTTCATTAAAATTTTGTCTCTATGAAGTTGGTCCTTAGAATATATATATACACACATGATTTCTAGGTTCAGTGGTAACAAAGTAACCGACTCTGCCAAACATTCTCTCTACCTTCATAAACGTCTACCTTCATAAACGTATCGGAGGATACAGACAAGTTAAAGGGGAAGGCAAAAAATTGATAGTAACAATGCAAACGAAAGTTAAGATGAGATGCCAGGTGGGAGAGGAATTTCTACTAACTACAGTGACAGGGGGTTGGGTTAGGGACTTTCTTGTCAGACTACACACCATACTTAATCCTCAGAACAAATCCAAAACAAGCCCTGAGAAGACAGAAGATAAGAAAAAGATAGATTTTTCTCTTACCCTTTCCACTACATCCTGGATGGAGCTGTACCACCGAGAAAAATAGGCAGCCATGTCCCACAGGCTAAGAAATCGTTTCCTGAACCACCCCAGGGGTTCTCCCTCCATCTTTGATCCTGTCAGCTTCTTGGTTATTTACATCTTTAGGAGACTACAACTCCCAGCATGCACTGGGAGTGCATGGGAAGATGAAGGCTTAAAGATGGTTGAGTCCTGAAATGTTTCCTTACATAAGGATATGCTTTGTAAGACAGGGTGGAAACACAAGGACCTTCAGTAAACCTGGTTGGTTGTGGAGGGTGGGAAAGAGTAAGTTGGAAAGGGTAAAAGAATTCCCTGGCTATATTCTATGGGAGAGGGAAGGTAGGCCATAAACACAGTCTCATTTTAATTAATAAACACTTGAACTTTTCATTCAAGAACAATTCATCTGTAAGCACCAGTTAAGCTTTCTTCCCTTTAACATACAGGATATAAAAGATTTCAGAAAAGTATATATCTGAAGCAAATTTTTTTAAAAATTTACAGTAAAATTTAGAGAATATATATATATATATATATATATATATATATAGATCTAGATCTAGCTCTAGATCTAGATTTTTTTTTCATTTCTTTTCACAGAAAAGGCAAGTATCAATAAACCAAAGCTAGGAAAATAAGTACAAAAAGGAGGATCAAAACAGATTTTTAAAAAGCTAGCTGAAATAAAATTTTAAAACAAATGGAAAGAGAAAATTAACACAAGTAAAATGGAAAGTAATAGAAAAGAATATAATGGTCATGGCAAAAACAAAAACTAAAGCACTTTTAATGGATCAAGTTAAAAAGAGTGAGGAGGAGGGGCGCCTGGGTGGCTCAGTGGGTTAAGCCTCTATCTTTGTCTCAGGTCATGATCTCAGGGTCCTAGGATTGAGCCCTGCATCGGGCTTTCTGCTTCCCCTTCTCTCTCTGCCTGCCTCTCTGCTTACTTGTGATCTCTGTCTGTCAAATAAATAAATAAAATCTTAAAAAAAAAAAAAGAGTGAAGAGAACAAACAAATAGAAACAAAAATATGTGGGGTGAGGGGGGGGGGGGATGAAGGCATATAGAGAAAACAGATTCAAGTAAAAAAATTATAGGTGCTCCTAAAACAGAAAACAGAGCATCAGAACAAATGCTTTTTTTTTTTTTTTTTTTTTCAAAAAGGTAATTAGTAACGTCTTTAACAAGTTTGAAAACTTGTATGCTGGGTGGAAGGAAGAAAAATGAAACATTTATCATTTTCCTTTCCCCACATGGAGATAAAGAGTCAATCTTTTTGATGAGAAGAAATGTGGTAAGGTTAAAGTCACCCACAAGTACACTTTAAAAATAACCACTGAATGTAAGCATAAATAAAATATAGTCTATACACAGAAAAAAGGACAATCAATAGAAAACAGGGAAAGTTCAACACAAGAAGAATTGAGGCCAAGTTTTTGTTTTTTATCAGTAATATAAAGAAGTTAAATTTCTCCATTGAAAGTGAAGTTTCTTTTAGATTAAGTGAAAAATTTGACCATACCCAGGACCATATCTAAGACTACAACTACAACAAATATTTAAATAACCAAATGAAAAACAACAGATACTCAAGCTCAACACATTCAAAAGAACAGAAAAAGCACAAACCACATCCTCTTAAGATTACTCAATAAAACTAGAAGTTGTTAAGAGGCAAAAAGTCCAATTATTTGAAAATTAATAATGTTCTGTATGCTTCTAAATAATTACTGTGTCACAAAGAAAATAAACATTTCAAGTAAACGTTTAGAGTGTAACAAAACTGAGTCTATTTCATACGTAAATATATGACATACCACAAACTTGCACTCCGTTATACAGTCAAACCCTTTTATGGATTTGATGTTAAAAGTGGACGAGGAAAATACGTGAAATGGTTAATAAAAAATGAAAGTATGATATAAAACAGAAGTAAAAGAACTAAAAAGAGCAATTAATGGATTTGAAAAGAGAAATAGAGAATTTATAGATACATTCTAGAGCTAGATTATGTGTGTGCGTGTGTGGGTCTGCGCGCGCACCCGCATTCATTTCCAAACTGTCCCTAGGACACGGAGGGCAAGGAAAGACCTCAGAAAGGAGCAGACCCTCCGGATGGGTGGGTAGGTAACCACTTAAAAAGCAAGGAAACTAACTTTCAAGACTTGTCCAGAGCCGCCTCAGGACGCATAGATGTCCACATCCGCCCGCCAGAATCTTAAAAGTAATACGGCGGTCTTACCTGGCTTCAGTCACGTACATGGCTCCTATGTTCCCAACAACTTACTCTCAAAGCTGTGTCCTTGAAAATGGCTCCCTCCGTGGGATGGCGGGTGGAACCTGTAGTCCAAGGACGGGGAGGGGGCGAGGAGCCTCCAATTGCCCCGATACAGCTTATGGGTCGGTTGGCAGTCACATCCTTTCCATGACCTCCGCCGGAAGTGAAATGTACAGAGAAATTCTACAACTCTGAGATTCAGTAGAACCATCCCTAGGTTCTCACGTTTCTAGGTGTGAATGCTTGTTCCATCACTTACCAAGCTGTGTGATGCCGTACAAGTTGCTTAACTTTGCCAATCCTCAGATTCTTTCTCTTAAAAACGGCAATAATGATACCACTTTCATGGTAAGATAAATTGTCAAGTCTACTTAGCATCCTATGCCTGACATACTGTAAGTTGTCAATACGTAGTGGTTATTCTATTTACTAGGATTCTTAGTAAATACAAGGAAAAAATGCCAGTAAGTAGAATTTGTTATAAGAACATTGTAACAATAGAGTGAGACTAAAACCTACAAGATAACATTGTGCAATGGGTATGCTAATAAATAGAGATGTCTTCAGAAAACTAACAATTAAATATCAAGTGCCAGAATTGACCAGAAAAGTGATCAAACATATTCATACCTTAAGGAAATAGTTTTTTCTTATATTGGCACCAAAAAATAAAAAGCCACACAGATCCTTCCTTCTCAATGAACAGAAGTAACTTTTGTATCAAAACCTGACATAGACAACACTATGGGGCAATGCATTTTTTTTTTAAGATTTTATTTATTTATTTGACAGAGAGAGTGACAGCGAGAGCAGAAACACAAGCAAGGGGAAAGGAAGAGGGAAAGCAGGCTTCCGGTCAAGCAGGGAGCCTGATGTGGGGCTTTGTCCCAGGACCCCGGATCATGACCTGAGCTGAAGGCAGACATTTAAGGACTGAGCCACCTAGGCGCCCCAGGGCAATGCATCTCAAAAACATGCTTCCTGATTGTCCTAGAACCATGGATATGAATAAGTTTCAGCTTCAATGTTTTTGAGAATGCTCTATTAACTCTCCCAAGACATCCCTAAATACACACACCTACATATACTGCACATATTTGGGAAATTCTGTGCTCCTACACAATCCTGGTCTCCCTTATTGTATTATTTTATTGTATCACATTTATTAAAATGTGACCCAATTTGCCTATTTACTTGTCCATAACCCCTAGCCAATTGATTCTGCAATACTTGGGGCAAGGACCTTGTCTATCTTTTTGTCATTATAGCCCTACCTCTATTAATACTTGCAGTTTGAATGAAACTATTACAGGATAAAAGTATATATCCCCTAACAACAATGAAAAACTCCAAGTTCCAAAAACATTCAACATAACTCTTGTCTAAAAAAATTATTCATTTCGACTCTCTAACACAAAATACATGTTTCTTATGTTTACTTAACCACAGAAAAATTGTTGCCATGTAATACCAGCTTAAGAAATACTCATTAACTGGGTGCTTGGGTGCCTCAGTCGTTAAGCGTCTACCTTTGGCTCCGATCATGATCCCAGGATCCTGGGATCCAGGCCCACATTGGGCTCCCTGCTCTGTGGGGAAGCCTGCTTCTCCCTCTCTTGCTCCCCCTGCTTGTGTTCCCTCTCTCTCTGTGTCTCTCTCTGTCAAATAAATAAATGAAATCTTAAAAAAAAAAAAAAGAATACTCATTAACTAATTTTATCAATGAATATTAATGCAGAATATCTAAATAAAATGTTAGCCAATTAAATTCCATGTTATATTTTTAAAATCCCCCACTTTTGATGAAAAAGAATTTATCCCAATAATACAAGGACGAATTGTCATTAGGAAATCTACTGATAAAAATACATGAATCGGTCAGAGAAGTAAAATATATGCATATGATCAGTTTAACATACACTGGGGAAAAAAATCCATAAAATTTAGCCCTCCTTAGGGATTGTTAGAACCATCTTTTCCTAATGAGAGAAAATGCCTATCTTATAACAAACAATCACAGGCATCTTACAAGCTTTCTTGCCTGTCCTGGTTTCCCTTGTCTTGAGTTAAAGCAAAAGTTTTAACTCAAACCAGGTGACATTGAGGAACTCATCTTAAAGTTTCATGCATGATGAGTATTAAACATAAAGCGCTCCACTTTATACACCTGAATGCATATTTTAAAATCAGAAACAAATTAAAAAGCAGATGACCTAGGAAATATTTGCTAATATATGAGAGGGACAGTATCCCTAATACACTGAAAGTACTTATACTTTACATAGAGAAAGAAACAAAATATCTGTAGGACAGAGAGCAAAACATATAAACAGATGATGAAGATAAAATAATTTATCCCTTTATATTCTACTTATGTTTACATTATTTGTTACATATATAATGTTATAATTTTTTATGTATCTACTTTTTTATTCTACTCTTATTTACGTAATCCTATGGTCACAGTGATACCTAAAAATCCTATCATCTCTCATTGATTCTCCCAACTCCAGTCTTTCCTCACCTGGATCAATGTTATATTCCACAAGATTGTCTAAAAGCAAAATTCTAATTGTCTTCTCAAATACTATCAGTGACTTAGGATTCCCAAGAGTAACCATATTGACACTGAATATAGTTTTAGCCCAGGCAATTCTGACATTAAAGTAAAACACCTCATGGGTATGTGGATCCTTATAGAAGCAACCACCGGAAACAGTAATCCATTCACTCATTCATCAAATTTTTGTTAAGTCTCCAATGACTATAGTACTGCACCAGGTTCTGGATGCCAAAAGATGAAAATCACAAAGTTCTTGCCCTGAGTATCTCACAGGCCAGAGAAGATAAGCATAACAGATAATAGTAGAGAATGTTGACCTAAAACAACAGGTAAACAAAGATAAGCTCCAAAGTGTCAAAAAGATGAGTTTATTTGGGAAGAGCAGAGAATTGCAATTCAGGACACGCAAATTTCAGCAAGCTACAGGCAAGTCCTTTGAGGGACTGGGGAAGTGCGTATTTCTGGGCAGGGAAGATAAAGAAGGGGAGAGTTCAGTTAAAAGTTGTTAAAATCAAAAGCGAATGGAGACGAGCTTTAAAAATTCCCCCAAGAAGATAAAACCCTTGCAGTCATACAAATTAAGTTCAGTTCAGCTTATTTTGTGAGACCAACCCATCCTGGGTCATTTCTTGCTCATATCTCTGGAAACCATAAGCAAAAATTTCCCAGATTGTTATGAGGTAATGGCTGACCAGCTGCCTATCACTTATGAGACATCAGCCCCTCAGTCCTGAAGCTTTGTTTTCCTGAGGACACAGGCATGAGACTTTCCATATTATACCCTCCAGTTCCATTTCAGATTGAAATTCTTTAATGCAGTACAACGAGCTAAGGATCACATCGGTCCCATTCACAGAATGATACAGAAACACAAAGAGATGCACCTGACTTAGTCTAGGTCTTCCTAGAAGATGCTATACCCAAGCTGAATCTAAAGTCTGAGCAGCAGTCACTCAGAGAAAAAGGCCCAGTAGAAATGACAATATAAACAAAGACAGGGAAGCAAGAAGTAGTATTTTATATGTGATGACATTGCTAGAACATATATGGTAAGTGAAGAAGTGGTGAGGGATAACGTAGTAAAAGGCAAGTCAAAGCAGGCCATGGGGGGTCTCTTTAAGGTTCTTGGAACTTGACATGTAATAAACTCTAAACTCATTGACAGTGGGGATCACCGTGTCACCTTCAGGGCTTATCTAACACATCTCTCTATTTGAATTGCCAGCTAGAAAATTGCACACACGGTGCCTAGAATGCAATAATCAGCCCATTCTATGAAGTCTTCCTTGCATTTCCAAATCATCTGGAAGAAGACAAATGTTGCACCTGCCAAAAAACCTTGTATCAAGCTGAAAACTTGTGTTTCTAGGGCAAAGACTCTCAATAGCTCAGAATGTGCAAACTTTATTTCTCTGGGGCTTGTTTCCCTTTCCTCTAGTCACTTACATTGAACTTCACTGTTGCATTTTGCTAAATAGGAAACAGATATAACCAGAGGCAGAACGTTTTTGAACTCAAGGTTTAATTTAATTCCAAGCCAGAGTTTCATTGTGTGCATTATTTATCAATAGTATTTAAGTGCCCATGGTGAGCCAGTCCCAACTTGGCTCTATAAACAAACAATGTCAGACTTCATTCCTGTCCTCCAAATTCTCAGACCCCAAAGAGGAAATAGGGGAGCATCTATACAGTTTTCATCAGGCTAATTAAGACTAACCGAAGCCTAGCTGTTTGGCCAACCACACCGAAAAAAAAAAAAAAAAAAAAAAAAAAGCCACTCAAACCTGGGAGGTAGGCAGTACTGTGAGGGACCCTTAGTCTCCTTGCACAGGTTTTCTTTCTCTTTCTCCTTTTCTTTTTTCTTTTTTCTTTTTTAAAGCTTTTACCTTCTCACAGTGTAGAGATTCTTTTTCTCAGGTTTGCTTCAACTCAGCTGTGAAAAGGAAGATCTCAGAGTCAGGAAGTCTTTGATGAGTGACAAAAAGACCTCTTGCTGTGCTAACATCTGATGGAGAATCAGTCATAGAATCTCAAAAATTAAAAGAAATTTAGTGGGAAGTGTGCCGACTTCCATTTCTATCCCTTATGAGATGGTTTTATTCTTGATGGTAAGAGAGGACCTGGATAGGAAACACGTGGGCCCTATGAGTTACTCATAATCCGGAGATTCTCAGTCATAAGTGCCAAGACGGAAGCAAGAGATGGAGTCAAGGGATGGCATTATAGGAGAGACTAAATGCGGTAGTGCGGTCTGGACATTATAGGAAAGACCCAAAGCTGGGTGTAGTCCCCACAAAGAAAGAAGATAAAGAAGTTCCTTGCAGAAGAGGGTGATATGAAATGGAAAAGAAGGTAGATATCAAAAAGAAAATCCTGGATTTGCAATGAGGAAGGACTGGGAATATACAGTCTGGGGATGGGCTAATGCCTGGGTACACTCCCCACTCAGAGAACGATGGGACGATCTTGGCAGGAAGCGTGAGTGTGGTGGTTGCTGGAGCCCAAGGAATAAATAGGCATTTGAGATAAACAAACAGTCTAACATTGAGATGAGGCGGTAGGACAGGAGAGACCTTTCTGGAAAAGAAAGGGAGAGGCTCCTGAGTGGCAAAGGTGCTTGAGCATCCGACTCTTGGTTTTGGCTCAGGTCATGACATGATCTCAGTGTTGTGAGATCGAGCCCCGTGTCAGGCTCTGGGCTCAGGGAGTCTGCTTGAGATTCTCTCTCTCCTCTGCTTGCTCGAAATAAATAATAAATCAATAAGTCAAATCTCTAAAAAAAATTAACGGTAAGAGAGGGAAAGAAGGAAGGTGTGAGAATGAGTAAGAAAATGAATGCTAGATGCAAAATCAAAGCTGAGAAGATGCAAGGAAAGGCCCAGAAGTAATAAATGCACACTGAGTGGCTTCTGAGAGACAGAGTAAACAAAGGGACGATGACCAGACCATATATAAAATTGGAACTCTAACCCATAACCCACAGCAACTAGCTCGGGAAGCCAAACCACAGCCTCTGTAGCAATCAGCCCTAAATAGCCAGGACATGATCAGTAACTGATAGCTTCTCTAATTTTTGCTCCTACTTACAACTTGGGACCAAGTGGAGAAAGCCAAATGTGGGCAGCTAACCAATCACACAGGATGCCCAGCTTCTCAGTAGCCCACTTCCAGCTTCCCATGCCAATGAGGGCATCCGGGATGCCTTCCTGCTTTTTTTCCATGATAAAGCTTTCCCACTCCTCTGCCCAGCTTTGAATCACTGCCAAAAGCAATGGAGCCTGACTCCCTTGTTATAACAGACTCTGAATAAATATACTTTCCTTATTCTCATTTGGGAGAGAAGAGATGTCTTTTTTCCCTCCATACTTCTATGCACCCAACACAGCTTTGGGTGTTGGAAATGACAGCGAACACATCAGGAAAGGATCTCCGCCCTTATGGGACTAACATTCCTTTGGAAGAGCTAAACAATAAGCAAGGAGAGAAATTAAGCAAACATGATGATGATAAACGATTGTGGAGGAAATAAGACAGATGCTGTCATGGGGGCATGGCTACTGTTATACTGAATAGTGAAGAACAAGGAGGCAACATTTCAGCTGAAGACTAAGAGATAAAGAAAAGCCAGGCTTGTTAATTGCCAGGAAAGAGACACCAGGTTAAAGGAGAACAAATACAGAATGCCCTGGGGGAAAGCACCCTGGGTGTTGTTTGAGAAAGAAAAGACTGGGGCAGCGGGGATCTGGTGAGTGAGGGGCTCAGGGCGGGGGCAGTGAGGTTGGGGAGGAATGTGAGGCTAGATCACACAGGATTGAGGAAGGATGTTATTTCCAGTGTGGAGGGACAGCTGGGAAGGTTTTAGGCAGGAACGCTTGAGGTCCTAAGACAAATGCGAATGTACAAGCAGAGCTAGTTTTAAATGTTCCTTTCCACTCAATTACCACCATCAAGTCAGAGCCGTTAGTTCATCCTAAAGATTTCTAGTGTTTATGGTGATAGCAGAAGTGCTGCTGGGATAATAGTGCTTTGGTGTAATTAAGCACCTCTGCTCTTCCATCATGGAGAGGCAACAAGCATCCAGCTCCTTTTTCAAGATCCTACGCACAGCTCATAATGGACAACCCATCAATATCCTTTTCCTGCCATACGAAGATTATTTTATGAGGATCCTGAAAGCTTTAATAAACTCTCTTAGATGATTTCTTTATGAGGTAGGGAATTAGCAGAGCTGAGCACGAAGTAGGTTAGGGTCTGTCAACAAAGAGGGCACCATTGTTTTTCTGACTTCTACCAGTGGTCCCTGGGTGGAAAACTCTAATTAGCTGAGATATTGATGACATATGTGGTTGCATCGATCTGCTCTCTAAATAGCAACTATCTCTTTGCTCAGACAGGGACTTTGCTCAGTTCTGACCTCATCAAGCCTGCTCCATCCCTGGCAACAGACTCTTTCAAAGGCTAAGCTTACTCATTGCCCCTGGGTGTTAGAGTTCCAGGCTTAACACACTAAATCCCAAGTCCCTAAAGAAAAGACAAGCGTTATAGAGGGGTGAGGTTTATAATTTCAGCCACAGTCTACTTTATGATACAGAGCCGTTCAGCCATCAATGTAAATTTGCTCCTCAATTTCTGCTGTTATTCCAGATAAAGATAAGGACTGTGCACCATGATGTGGAAAAAAGGTATTGTCTGGTCAACATTGCCATGATGATGGCCAGGAGTATCAGGAAGTACTCCCTGTTCAGAACCAGTCAGTCACTGGAAATAGCAATCTAGAGTCTGTCAAATGTGTCTCTCTGTGTCAGTTGCAAACCTCAAATGGGCAAGTGAAAAGAGATGAGAAGGGAAGCATGGCTGGCTGATGTGGTTGAACTCAGCAAGCATTTCATCAAACCTCTTTCCTCTTTGTCCTGGACACACAGCTGGACTGCTCTTCCAACCTTCCTGCCTTTAGGTGTGGCTGTATGATGGTCCTAGCCACTGGAAAGTGAGCAAAAGGAAAACCTGTCCTACCCAGGTCTGGCCTGTAAGCCCCGTGCCCACCACGACCACCACATGCATTCCTCCAATCCCTCTTTATCTTCCCTTGACTTGATGTCAATGAACAGCACCATCTGAGAATCTACATTGGAAATAGAAGAATCACAAGATGGGAAGTGTGGGGTCCCTGAAAAAAACATCGGACAGAGAGCTGTGTACCAACTGGGAACATCCTTTATGGACTTACAGCAATAAAAAATAAATTTCTCCTTTCTCAAGTTGCTGAGATGTTGGAATTTATCTGTTACAGCCACTAGCATTCACCTAATATAGTGGGTCTCCAACTATCAAAACCAGACTTTCAAAGAATTCACACACAAAAAGTGTGTTGGGGATGTATTTATGACCTTAGGGTTACTGCCATGGCCCATTAAGTGAGAAAGCAGCAATGTTTCTAACAGATTTATTGAGGTTTAACTCACATATCATATAATTCATTCATTGTTAAGTATATAGTTCTATGGGTTTTAGTGAACATACTTTACATACTTCTACACACTTTTAGTTATGTACAACATCCTCAAATTCTTTCCTATATGCAGTCAATCCATGCTCCCAGACCCAGAACCAGGCAAATACAAATCTGCTTTTAGTATTTCTGACATTTATTACTTAATACAATGTTTCTGAAGTTCACCCATATTATATTATTTGTAGTCCGTTCTTTTTGATGGCTGCATAGTATTCTACTATATATATATAAAATTTTGTATAAATATATATAATTACATATAATTTTATACATATAAAATTATATATTTATTTATATAATTATATATAACTTATTTATATTTGTATATAATTATATATAAATATATGAATGTATAATTATATATAATTTATTTATATTATTTATATAATTATATTATCTAATTATATATATATAATTTTAAATTAAAATTATATAATTTTATGTATATGAAATGATATAATTTTTATATATATAATTTTAAATTAAAATTATATATATATATGTATATATATATATATATATATATATAAAATTTTGTGTATCTATTCACCAGTTGATGGACTTTGAATTATTTTCAGTTTAGAATGATTATTTTTGATGTTGTTATATATCATTTTGTGTACATGTTTTAATTTCTCCCCAGTAGGAGCTGAATTGCTGGGTTATATTAACTACTATTTCATACCCAAGAAGAGTCTTCTTTGATTCTCTTAGAATCTCTCCCTTGGCATTTAAAATAACTTTGTTCATGTTTGAAATACTGCAGGTATCATATTGAATTCAATTAAATTTTTGTTTTCATTCACATCTTTCTCTGCTAACTACACTATACGCTCCTTTAAAGGTAAAAAAAAAAAAAATCCATTTTTTTGTGTGTGAAATGTTAATGCTTAGAATAGTGATGAGTACTCAGTAAGTGTTTATTGAAATAGCAAAATGCCAGACAGCTTGAGGTAAAAGAGCTTTTGTATAATCATAGTGCAGGACTACACTTGTCAACTTGGCTAACTCTGGGAACTATGTTTCCAAGAATTCCTTCTCTGTTGGATCCCAGTTAGAGAGAACCAAAGGAAGAACGTACATGGGACTTGGAAGAAAGAAGTGAAACAGAAATCATTATTCTCCAGAGGTCATGGAGGCGAGGTGTGACAGTGGTTGAACAGGATACATCTGGCAGGTCTGCTTGTCCCCATCTCTTCAGGCCCTTGTTGTGCTCCTCTTCCTCACTGCAGCCCAATGTTACCAACACATGCTTGGCTATGGATCCATGGAGGTAGGTAAGCCCTACATAGAAGCAAGAGCTTTCCCATAGACGATGCCTGGCTTCCTCCTTCAGGGATCCCACTCTGATGTCCTGATGCTCTTGGTTACAGAATGTTCCTGCAAGTTCTGACATCACCCACCCCAGAGCTCCAGTCAAACAAGTTAGCAGCTGATTCTCTGATTTCTCTTCTGGATCTGCACATCACCAGCTCTTGCCACAGTTGTGTGAGGTCTAATTCCCATAATAACACCCTCAGGTCATAGTACTTGCAGTAGTTCTGTTTTCCTGGCTGAACTCTGACTGATAGAGTTCTCCAGGCTCAGGCTGTATGTAAATCTTCACCCTTCTGTGAGCCCAGCGCTGTGGCCCAGAGCCTCTTAAAAAGCTTCTTGGTCTCCTCTAAGCAGGTGGGCCCTCCCTGTCCTATGTGACATTTATTTTAAAGGTCTCTCTATGAACAAAACATTACCCATGAGATCTGGGAAGAGTTTTGTTTCCAGCATTAAAATGTCACTGGAGATTTTTAATGATATTGTTTTTCTTTTTCTTCAGCCAGAATTTAAATTTTTCCTGATAACATTTTAATTACTATTAGAATTCCTAGGTAACTGGCATCCCTTAAATTTTTGTTATAGGTGTTAATTGCTATCTTGAATTCTAAGGAAGATAAAGACAGTTTAAAATAAACATAAGGAAATAGATCTAGAGTGGTTTGAGAGAGAGAGAGAGAATCTGGGAAACAATAATTGGGGACACTGCCATCTTATTTTCTTCTTTATTATTTTCTTCTCACACTTGTACCCCGATTGTTTAATTTAAAGTAAAAAAAAAAAAAAAGTCTTATTGGATAAAATTAACATCTCCTGTCCTTAGCCTTGTCAAAAAGCAGATCTGAGCACTCAATATTCCTGCCTGTAGTAGATTCTATTCTGATATCTTATCAATGGTAATTGGAGCGATACTGCAGATCGGAGACAGAAGGAGTGACACCACTAATGGTCTTTATGGCCAGTTATTACAGAGGGTTGTCCCCCTGCCAAGGAGGCCGTTGTCTGGTCATGATCTGTGACAAAAGCAAGGCTCTACGAGTCATGAGATAATTGGTGGTGGTGTCAGTACTTAGGGGCTCTAATGAGTCCAATTTCCACGAGCTTAACTATGAAGTGGGTACAGCTTTTTGTTGAATTTTATTTTAACTGATAGAGACAGACTTACTTCATGCCGCAGAGGATCACTTGAGCTCTTCCCTGCATCATACATTTCTAAGACCAGTACAAGACCCATTTTCCTGGAAGCAGGATGAAAGGGAATTTACTATTTTTTTTAGAAGCATGGAAAAAGATGCAAGGCTCTTTGCCAAGAGGATCACTGCAGAGAAAAAGGGTTGACTTAAGAGAAAAGGCCAAGACCCAGTCTGTTCCTGGAGGTATAATAAAAGACCCAATTCCACAAAAACAAGTTAGTTGGAAGGTGAAAGCAATCAGTCTCTATCAATGTATTTGTTTTTCAGAAAAGGGAATTCATTCATGTTTGCGAGTTAAGCTCAAAAAATAGGCCATGGTGTTAGGTGATGGAGAGGGGAGGAGGGGCTGATCAGAGCCCATGACTACTGGTGGTGCATTCACCTATTCTGCTACTCCTGAGTTCATCCTGATTCCAGCTGTATGGGGCACCAGTGACATAGCAAGCAGGGATTCAGAACAGCAGAGCTCAGGTGGGGTGGTGGCTAAGCCTGAAGTCTCATTGCCTGGGTGTGAATCCCAGTTACTGGGCTGAGAAGTTGAGGGACTGTGGGAAAGTTACCTAAGTGTTCAATGTCTAATTTCTTCTTCTATAAAATGGGTATAATAATAGCATCCCTATCATAGCGCTAAGAAAATAAAGCGAGTTAATAATGTAAAGCACTTTAATAGGTGATTGGACCAAGAGCTGCTATGCCATCTCCAGAACCCTAAACATCCATGGATGTCATTACAGAGCTTCTGTCACAGCCCAGGCCACCTTCCATAGTCACAACTCTTCCATGTTGGTGTAGAGTTCTACCAACACACACACACCCTCTTTGTTGCAGTGATGGCCTATTAGTCTATTAAAAATACTTTCCTTGGGCGCCTGGGTGGCTCAGTGGGTTAAGCCGCTGCCTTCGGCTTGGGTCATGATCTCGGGGTCCTGGGATCGAGTCCCACATCAGGTTCTCTGCTCGGCAGAGATCCTGCTTCCCTCTCTCTCTCTGCCTGCCTCTCCATCTGCTTGTGATCTCTCTCTGTCAAGTGAATAAATAAAATCTTTAAAAAAAAAAATACTTTCCTTGTCTACAGAGTACCCAGCAACTGGTCCCCAATCATATCCTCTGGCCTATTTTGTATCTCTCAGGAACGCTCTCCAATGTGCCTTTGGATCCCTTTACGGATTCACCATTGGCCACCAGTGGAATAAATAGGCAAGTGGAACATCGGCCGCAGGAGCTTAACTCCACCACCATAGTTGCTGCAGATAACAGCCTGTTTTTCTGCCTCACCTCATTTTACACAAGATGAGCCACAGACCCCACTACTCAAAACACAACCTCTGCCTTCTGTCCCAGTGAGTTTGCTAAGCAAGATAGTAATGCTGTACCAGTACCCCAGTAATTGTGGGCTACCCGAGACATGCAAGGAGTTCATTACTTTGATAACTACTCTCCATTTCTCCTCACAGTGAAGCACTGGCTTCCACTTTCAAAGCTGATGCTTAAAAAATTTTCCCACTTAGGGGCGCCTGGGTGGCTCAGTGGGTTAAGCCGCTGCCTTCGGCTCAGGTCATGATCCCAGGTCCTGGGTTTGAGCCCCACATCGGGCTTTCTGCTCAGCAGGGAGCCTGCTTCCTCCTCTCTCTCTGCCTGCCTCTCTGCCTACTTGTGATTTCTCTCTGTCAAATAAATAAATAAAATCTTTAAAAAAAAAAAAATTTTCCCACTTATATTCCAACCTGGTTTTCTTTCCTAAATCAACTGGCCTCTTCTTTTCTTGCTAGGGCTTGACCATACTTCCTTCTATTTCCTTGAGAAACTAATGCCCTGAGATTGACCACCAGTCAATCCAAATAGATTGTAGTTCAACAATCTCCCCAATAGCTAAAGGTTTATGTATCCTCTGGCTTATGAAATAGTTGGGCCTCTGGTAAGTCTTTGTCTCATCACTGTCACTGTAAAGATTGGTAGTTAGCCATAAGAATGTCAATGAATGAAGTTATGCATTCATTCATTCCCTGCATGTTTCTGTAAAAAGTCTTAAAATAATTAACAAAAGACATCTATAAGGTTAAAAAGTGTAAAGCCAAGACTGGGCAGTACCCCAAAATGTTTTCTGCTCTGCAACAGTGTTTAAACCATGTCACAGATTTAATTCTGAGCTTCCCAGCAACAAAGTCAAAGAGAAAACACATTTTTTTTTAGGTATTTTTTTTTTTTTGAGAGAAAAAGCTCTCTTGAGAGAGAGCACAAGAGGGGAGAGGGGCAGAGGGAGAGGGAGAAGTAAACTCTCCACTGAGCAAGGAACGTGATGCAATGCGGGACTTGGTTCCAGGACCCTGGGATCATGACCTGAACCAAAGGCAGATACTTAACTGACTGAGGAACCCATGTGCCCCAGGAAGGAAACACATTTAATGACAAGACATACGATACTGTTTGTGAAATGCTAGCCAGAAGATTTTTTGGAGATATTCAAAGGTTTTCCTGTCAGTAACATGTGATAAAAATCACACCTTGACAAATACTGGGATGACAGATTCTTTTCCCTTTTGTTAATTCCAGAGCCACAAAACTCCATCATAAATGTGCCCATCTGACTTCCAGCCAACAGGGGCTGCAGAAACAGCAATTGTATCTTAGAGCCAAAGTACTGGAGTTGGGTTTTAGAACAAAAGTCTGGACCCTGATAAGCCCCTGATTAACCCCAAGAGACTACATTTCCTCTGTCTGTTTTAATTTGCATCAAGTAATATGCCATTAATCTTCATTGATCCTCACATTCTGCCTGTCCCTGCTATTTTCTAGGGAGCAGAATTCAATTTTCTATGCAGGCAAGCCAGTAGGGCTTCGGCTGCTTTAGAGTTCTGTGTGTAGACATCACAGTCACACTATTGAAAGTTCCAGATGAATGGCTACCTACAGGAGCTCATTCAAACACTGGATGGATTCATCATCAAAATGAGAAAAAGTATGACTGTGATATCAGAGATGAGCGTTCCCTCAATTTTTCGTCTTCTGTCTTTTAAAAAATCAAATTTGTAGCCAGTGTGACTCGTGTCACCCACAAATAACTGTGAGCACACAGAAATAAGGTTTAGATTTGAAATCAAGCCAACCTTTAATTAAATCTGTCTTACAAATTTAATAATCTTTACGGTCATTCTTTTGCGGAGTGGTAAAGAGATATACATGATAGGCAAGACACACATGATTATAACTTGCATCATAACATAGCCACAATGAGCATTTTTTTTGCTAAACTAGGATTAAAGAAAGTGAAAACTGGAGAGAAGTTGTATTGTGGTCCCTTTAAGTGCCCTTGAACCTGAAGTAAAGGGGCCCACTGATTAATATTTTCCAAAAGGGTCCTGATAACTAAGTATTCCAGAAGAGAGAGGCACAATCTGTCCTTCTTTCCAAAGGAATATATTCCATACAAGTTAAAAAAAAAAAAAAAAAAAGCTGTGTGGATCCCAAAGAAAATTCTATCTGTGAAGATTTGATCAAATATCATTTTTAAGCCTGGAACTAATATGTCAATTGCTTAACCATCACTTTCCATATCCAGGATACATATTAACATCTAAAAACATAAAATTTAAAATTGACAAAGATAAATAGACAAATAAAATAAAATTGGCAATATTATGGGTAATATACATGTTAAATGATGTATATGTAGAGAAAAGATGGAAGATTTATATGATGTAAGATTACTGTCGTTCACTAATAGAGTACTCCTTGTTCTCTAAAGTAGAGGTAGGATTGCTGTCCTCTGCACCATTGCCATTAGTGGGCCCTCAGAATATGAGCTTAAGTACCATGAATTATTGGCAGGCAGAAGCTCGATGAACCAACACATGGTTTAACATGTTCTCTTTCCCTTCTGCCATGACAACCAAGAAGTTTTCAGATAGCAGCTACTCTGTCAGCCTGGGTCCCTAAATGGAGACAGCATAAAGAAGAGCACTCAATCAACACATGATGTTCACACAGCAGAAGCTACATAATATCTTTTTGAGGTTGGGTGTTACTGCAGCATAACGTCACAAATCCTGACTAACTGACCAAGTTATGTGCCACGAGATCAGGATAGGCTAGATTATGTTGTAAGAACTAATAATTCAAAATCTTGAGTGCTTGAACCAGCTAAGTTTACTTGTCACTCATGCTATGTGCCCATCATGGGTTACTTGAGGAGACTGCTCAACACAGTCACTCAGGGACTCAGGTGACTGCCAACGCAAGGAACAGGGGACATGGCAAGTTGTTTACTGGTTCTTAAAACATTTGCCTCAAAGTTATACTAGTCACTTCCACTCACATTTCCTTGGTGAAATGCATGTCATGAGGTCAGAACTACCTTCAGATGGGGGGGGGGGGCAATCCTACTGTATGCCCAAAAGGAACGATTTTCTATTTTTTTTTAAGATCTTTATTTATTTATTTGAGAGAGAGGGAGAATGTACAAGCATGGGGAGTGGCAGGCAGAGGGAGAGGGAGAAGCAGGCTCCCCATTAACCAGAGAGCCTGACATGGGGCTCAATCCCAGGACCTGGAATCCTAAGATTCCAGGATCATGTCCTGAGCCAAAGGCAGACATTCAACCAACTGAGCCACCCAGGTGCCTCAGGAAAGACTTTTTAAAGAACATCTATGATATGCCCTCATGATCAAAATACAAGTGTGATACCCATTTTCTAGAGGGTATTACCAATTGAGAAAGCGTTAGCAACTGGCTTTAACTCACAAGGTATGGGGGGAAAAAATATCTGAACCCTGGCAGCCTGAATTGCAGGTCCTAGACCTTTAAAAACTGTGCAATTCTGGGGCGCCTGGGTGGCCAGTCATTAAGCATCTGCCTTCAGCTCAGGTCATGATCCTGGAATCCTAGGATTCAGCCCCATATCAGGCTTCCTTCTCTACGGAAAGCCTGCTTCTCCCTCTCCCACTCCCCCTTCTAGTATTCCCTCTCTCTTTCTGTCATCTGTCAAATAGATAAATAAAATCCTTAAAAAAATAAAAATGAAATTTAATTAATTAATGAAAAATTAAAACGGTGCAATCATACTTAAGATTCTACTATTAATGATAATAGTAAGCATTTGGAGATGGTACAGAGTAATAATGTGGAGTACTGGTAGCATGGAGTATTAACATGGAGTTAATAGCATGGAGTATCAGCATTAACTAAAGATAATGGCTAACAAAAAGGCAAAATAGCCTAGCGGCCAAATGACAGTTTCTGGTTAGTGGTTATGTAAGTTCTTGGGCAAGTAACTTTCCATTCTCAGTTGCCTCATTTATAATATGATGATAACGGTAGCATCTCTCTTGTAGGGTTGTTCTGAAAAGCACATGAGTTGCATAAAAAGCCTACCTCACAGGACACCTTCAGTGAATGTTTCCTAAGTGTTTGCTGTACATTGGGCATTGTGCTCAGGGCTTTGCATGGATTGTGTCATGTGATGTCCCAAACACTGTCATTGCAATAAAGGTGCCTCATCTTATCTACAGCTTGTGTTATAACATTCACCACCCCTCCTACAATTCCTTCTTGGCTCCCTCATATTTTCTCACATACTAATCTTCGCTATAACCCTAAGTGTCCATTGTGACCAGCACCTAAAACACCTTCAGTCCTACACCTGTCCAGCTTTGTACTAATCGTCTGAGTTCTTCTGGAATTCTTACCAGATGACTCTAAGGCACATGTATCAGAAGCTCTGGACTCTGTGAGCATACCAATTTAATCCTTTAATATTCCTATGAATAAATTTTGTATGCCCCTGATGTAGATAAAATGTGTACTCCCAATATAGATTTGGGGTCAGAATGAAGAATAAAATAGAGCCAAGCCTGCAACAGATACAAAATCCAATTTAGAAATATGAACTGTAGGGGCGCCTGGGTGGCTCAGTGGGTTAAAGCCTCTGCCTTCAGCTCAGGTCATGATCCCAGGGTCCTGGGATTGAGTCCTGCAATGGGCTCCCTGCTCGGCGGGAAGCGGGAAGCCTGCTTCTCCCTCTCCCACTCCCCCTGCTTGTGTTCCCTCTCTTTCTCTCTCTCCCTCTGTCAAATAAATAAATAAAATCTTCAAAAAAAATTAAGAACTGTACAATGTTATTTTTATATGCTCTCTCTCATTCTGTCTCAAATACATAAAGAAAATCTCTTAAAAAATAAAATCTAAAGTATTTAAATGATTATATACCACATATAAAGATATATTTTTTAAGTATCCTCATTTAGAAAGAGATATGCTGACTTAAGTTATTAAAGATATGTCAAAAAAAGGAGTATATCATTAGTTTTTTTCAGTAATGAATACATATAAAATTATAGTTTGAAACATAATTTCATATCAATGTAAATACCACAAAATACTAATTTTTATGAACAGCTACTAGGGATTCTTCCATTTCTCATAAAACCTAAAATAATTTATTTTTATAATTTTCCTGTTGTGTTTCAAAGTGAGTAAATGTGAGAGAAGGCTTCTGACTCATAATTAGAAGTATGTCTTTGCAAATCATTGTGGAATTATGGTTAATCCTTATTTCAGTAAATAATATGCCAAACTTAGAAATAACAATCATTGCTCTATTTTCCCTTTTTATCATTGGCTCCTGAAGTGCCATGGAAAGTTCCTAATCTATCTGAGAAATAGATAATACGATTGTAGCCTACAGATCTAGTGAAGACAATCTTAATGGAATTTTTATGTGTCTCTTAATTTGTTTTCCACATCAGCATTTCTTTATCCTCCCACCTAACCATCAGTCTCACCTGGACATAAACTAAACAATATATGACTTAAAATGAAAACAACTAAACTTGATGATGGCCCAAACTACGATGATGGCTGCCGGAGTGCACCTGAGCAAGAAGCTGAGGGAGGCACTCGGCCCCCACATGCTCATCCCCAGTCCACTAATCAGGTATGTGCCCACTCAATATGCATCCCACATCTCTCAGCCTTATTTTAAAATAATAGTTAAATAATTATCCTTCTTATTGAATTTTTGTATATGTGCTGCTGATGCAAGCATATACTTATTGAATTTTTAGAAAAATAAATTAAAAGAGATCAGTTTCTTTGAGCCGCCGGAATATCGTAGAGGTAGGAAATACTGGTCCACCTTATGACAGATGTGGCTAGCTGCTTAATTACTACCCTTTCTTAGCTTTTCCCTTACCAAGATACCTTAATTTTATTTAGGGCAATGGTATCAGTTAGCTCTTGATGCATTATAATCCATTCCAAGATTCAGTGGCTAAAAATAACCACCGTTGTTCAATGAGTGAACGAGATGGGCTTGGTTCAGCTACAGGTTCTTCCAGTCTTGGTGAGTTTCATTCATATGTCTGAGATCTAAGGCTTGGCTAGCTGTTGGCTGGGTGACGGAGGTAATAGAGCCGCATGAATCTCACCATCCAGCAGGATAGCCATGGCTTTGCACATAGTGGATCAGTACAGTTGTGAGAGAGCAAGACAAATATCCCTTCTACTTCGCTCTATTGGCCAAAACAATTTCTGAGGCAAGCCCAGACTGAAGGAGTGGGGAAAGACACTCTAACTCTTTGTGGGAGGAGATTCAAAATCATATTGTATGAGTGGGGAAAAAGGAGAGACATAACTGCCATCACTTTTGCAAACAATTTGCCTTAGCAGCAACGTGTCCGGGTTCAAAATAAATAGGAACAACTGGGGGAAAAAAAAAAAAAAGTTTCCCAGCTTTCCTTACATTAAAGGTGGTCAGATAACACAGTTTTGGTCAAGAGAGATAAGTGAAATTTCTGAGAAATCTCCTTTAATGGTAAAGAGACTTAGCTGCCTTACAGATGTTTCCTTGAATCTTCTTCTTCCTGGCAGGAATGCAGAAGCAGTGCTGGAGGTGAAGCAGCCTTTCTGAAACCTTGAGGCAATAATGATCAAATTGGAAACCACATCCTAAAAATGGCTGAATGGAAAAGTAAATGAAGACAGATAAAGCCTATTCCCTGAATACTTTTTACAGGGAAAACAAAAACAAAAGCAAAAACAAAAACTTTTTACTTGTTTAATCACTGTAGGTCATTCCTGTCACCCAATGCTGAATGTACATTCTCTCTCTCACACACACAGTGAGAGAGAATATACTTTCTCTCTCTCTTTCTCTCTCTCTCTCTCTCTCTCTCTCTCTCGTGCGCGCGCGTGTGCGCACACACACACACACACATATAAGCATGCCATGGTGTGGGAAATCCAGTTAGCATGTTTACAATGGTACAGTCATTTAGGAAAGAGAAACAGGAAAATATATTTCCAGGTGGGTTCCCTGGATCACCACAGGTGCCTAAGAGAAAGGAGATTATTAAATAGAACACAGACCCAAGGCTAGGGGAGATAAGTCCACCTGGATCCACCTTAGAGCAAGAGTGATGACTGCCAGCTCTAGAGCAAGCCTAACATTGGATAAACACATTCTCAAAAATTACATATCTAAAGCAATATTTGGTGCCATGGAGACAAAGTAAAAAACTGTTCACAAAATAGGAAGAAAAAAATGAGAAAGCCTACAGGTAAGATTTTTCCCTGGGAATATAAGAATTGCTTTTGCTTAGTATCATTGTGGAAAACTCAATATATTGGAGAACTGACAGCATTTATGTGGTAAAGTCTTTGGAAAATCATTAATTCATTCAACAAATATTAATCAAGCTCCTTGATAACTGATTTATAATGATTCTTTTTAAATTGAATTAATTCTCCCATACTTCACAGGATACTAAAGGGCTGTCAGATATGTGACCTTGAAGGAGAACAGGACTATAGTCTTTCCCCCTCCCTTCCCTTCTCCTCTTCTCTTACTGTTTGCTTCCTTCCATTCCCTGTCCCTCCCATTCAGGAAAATAAGAAGAATCTCATAACACTTTTCTTTCTTTCTTTAGGTCTGTGATTCTCAAAGCCTGGGACAATACTCGTTTCTATGATGAAGGCTTAGATGGTAAGTAATGCTTAAATACGTGGTGAGAAGTTTTTTCCACTTTCCATTTTCACTCTATTTCTTTGCCTTTAATTTAAAAAAGTTTTAAGGGGTGCCTGGGTGGCTCAGTGGGTTAAGCCGCTGCCTTCGGCTCAGGTCATGATCCCAGGGTCCTGGGATCGAGTCCCGCATCGGGCTCACTGCTCAGCGGGAAGCCCGCTTCCCTTCCTCTCTCTCTGCCTGCCTCTCTGCCTACTTGTGATCTCTCTCTGTCAAATAAATAAATAAAATCTTTAAAAAAATAAAAATAAAAATAAAAAATAAAAAAGTTTTAATATCATAGTTATGAATGGGCTGTAAGAACAATACAAAAAGTAGTCCCCTGCCTCCCGTCTCCTCCCTCTTCACTTCTCCCCAAAGACAACCACTTTTGCTGCTTTCAGCTGTTTTTTAATAGTACTTATTTTCTTTTTATTTTTTTAGAGCGAGAGTGTGTGTGCATGAGCTAGGGAGCGGGCAGTGGAAGAGGGAGAGAGAGAATCTTAAGCAGGCTCCACCCATATTGTGGAGCTCTAGTCAGGCTTGATCTCACAACCCTGAGATCATGACCTGAACTGAAATCACAAGTTGGGTACTTTACCAACTGAGCCTCCCAGGCACCCCCTTACTTTTGTATTTGAAAATAAAATGCTTATACTACTTTTTTGATTGATCAGATTTACTTTTTGTATTTGAAAATAAAATGCTTATACTACTTTTTTGATTGATCAGATTTATCTTTTGCTACTCCTTATCATTGATCAAAATTCTTATGTAGATTTCAAAATATGTCCATAGATTTTCTGATACTTTCTGCTGGGCCTACTCCTGCTTTTCTTGAGTGTGGGCTGAAATTTGTGACTTGCCTCTGACAAATGGAACAAAGCAGAAATGATGGTGTTTGACTTTGGAGATCAGGTCATAAAAAAGCACCATGGCTTCCATCACAGTTTCTCTTCTCTTTCTCTCTCTTGGGCCACTTCCAGGGTGATAAACTACTGCCATTTTGTGAGGAACTGAGGCACCTCTCCAACGTCCATTGAGGAACTGATGCTTCCTGCCAGCTGCCATGTGAGTGAGTTTGGAAGCAGTTCTTCCTGCCCCAGCCAAGTCTTCAGATGACTGTAGACCCAGCCAACATCTGGACTATAGCTTCATGAGAGACCATGAGCCAGAGCCATCCAGCTAAGCTGCTTCCAAGTTCTTGATCCACAGAAGTGTGAGGAGAATAAATGTTTACTGTTTAAAGCCACAAAGTTTGGGAGTAATTAGTTATGCAGCAATAGATAATTGATAAAGTACTTTAAACCCATTTTCCTCATACTCCTGTTACAGTTACCTGGCATTTTCAATTAATCCATGACATCTGTTTATTTAATTTTATCTAAGTGAATGTTATTCACTAAGCCAATTATTATATTATAATTACATGTCCTTCCCTTTACAACATTTTGTTTTTACTAGAATTAATAATTGGCCTTACTCTGCCAGTCATACATAGTTATCAATATATCTGTCATCATTACTTTTCCAAATATTTCATCAGACCTATCATATACTTCTTAGAAGTTTTCCTTCCTCTAAATGGCATATCATAATAGACCATGTTTAATAAATGATCATAATAGGTTTAATAATGATAATAGATCATTTTAAATAATAATATTTACAATAGTAAATAATTGTTATTTAGTTTTCCCCCATGGAAACCTTTGTCCCAGAGCTATGATCTTCTTGCTCCAACCCAAATATCCTTTCTCTAGGACTGTCATCCTGGGACTTGTCTTTCCTAAACTCTGGAGCTTCCATTGACTACTCATATGTATCATGACCCTTCCTTCTTAGGTCCTATATCTTTTGTCTCTGTGTCATTTCCTCTTTGTAGGAGAACATACTGCAATAACTTCCTAGACATAGTTGCATGGGTGAGAAATTGGATTTTGGTGTATGAAAATGATTTCATGAAATCATGAAAATGATTTCTCCAAGATTATGAATTAGGAGAGGATTTTCTGTGTGAAGATTATTTTTATTCTTCATATTTGTTTCTTCCAGATTCTTTTCCTATTTTTCACACTTTGGTTTTTCTCAGAAGTCATTTCCAATGTACAAAGAAATGAATGAACCATATACACTAACGCATTATAATAAATAACTTTTTAATTTCAGAAGAAATGTGATAGGAGCAGATTTTAATTAGTCTTATTACTTTTGTTATTCTCACTTCTATATGCTCACAGGGCTTCTTTATGTATTTATTTCAGCATTTGGTAACCCGCCAGTCTCCATTAAAATGTGAGCTCATTGTGAATCTTTAGTTGATGCCATTTCATCATGTCAAATTTACAAGTGAAAATTGATAGCTTAGCAATACTTACCACTGCCTTGCTATCTGTTCAGGATTGTCTGGAATCCTGGAAGATGGAACCAGATTCTATATACACAGGATTTAAAACAAGCCAAGCCAACTTTTTACACTTCAGTCACTTCGTCTTTTAAATAACAGATTTTGTAGATGATCTGGTAAATGAAGGACTTCTCAAATCTAATGTTCTAGATGAAAGTAGTTTTACCTATCTCTGATCTTAAAACTACAAATTATACATAAGTATATTAGTTTCCTAGGGCTGCTATAACAAAATAAAACAAATTCAGTGTCCTAAAACAATAAAAATGTATTACCACATACTTCTGGAGACAAGAGGTTCAAAATAAAGGAATTGATAATATTGGTTCCTTTTTAGAGGCTCTGAGGAAGAGCATTGTGGGTCAAACCTTGGCTCTTCACTCTGAGATCCAAGCTAAAACAGAACTTCTGATCTGGGATGTCCAGTCCCATAACAGAGGCTCTTAGATCTTCCACTCAGTACTGGTGAACATTACCTGGTCGATTTTACAACAATGGGGGATGGAACAACACTCAACTCTCTCGGGAAAGAGCATCAAATAATTGGTAACAATAATGTAATTTTCAATGAAGGGGAAGAGAGAATTCAGGGGTATTTAGCACTCCAAAAGGAAAAAAAAAAAAAAAAAACCCTTACCTGCCAATGTTTTTCCTCCCCATTAATTGGATAAACATAAATTCAAAAAGAAATCACAAATAAAATAATTATTATTTTTTTAAAGATTTTATTTATTTATTAAACAGAGATCACAGGTAGACAGAGAGGCAGGCAGAGAGAGAGAGGGAAGCAGGCTCCCTGCTGAGCAGAGAGCCTGACGTGGGGCTCGATCCCTGGACCCCGAGATCATGACCTGAGCTGAAGGCAGAGGGTTTAACCCACTGAGCCACCCAGGTGCCCTAAAATAATTATTTTTAAAGAAAAAATATGATGAAAAGTTAGATATTGGCAAATGACATATCAGATAAAGGGCTAGTATCAAAAATATATGAAGAACTTATCAAACTCAATACCCAAAGAACAAAATCTAATCAAGAAATGGGTGGAGGACATGAATATACATTTCTGCAAAGAAGACATCCAAATGGCCAACAGACACATGAAAAAGTGCTCAACATCACTCAGCATCAGGGAAATACAAATCAAAACCACAGTGAGATACCACCTCACGCCAGTCAGAATGGCTAAAATTAACAAGTCAGGAAAGGACAGATGTTGGCAAGGATGCAGAGAAAGGAGAACCCTCCTACACTGTTGGTGGGAATGCAAGCTGGTGCAGCCACTCTGGAAAACAGTATGGAGATTTCTCAAAATTTGAAAATAGAGCTACCCTATGACCCAGCAATCACACTACTGGGTATTTATCCTAAAGATACAAATGTAGTGATCCAAAGGGGCACGTGCACCCCAATGTTCATAGCAGCAGTTCACAATAGCCAAACTAGGAAAGAACCTAGATGTCCATCAACAGATGAATGGATAAAGAAGTTGTGAGATATATGTAATATATAATATATATATATAATCTCAGCCACCAAAAAAAACCCTGAAATCTTGACATTTACAACAACATGGATGGAACTAGAGGGTATTATGCCAAGCAAAATAAGTCAATCAGAGAAAGACAATTATCATATGATCTCTCTGATATGAGGAATTTGAGAGGCAGGACAGGGGGTTGTGGGGAGTAGGGATAGAAAAAATGAAACAAGATGGAACCAGGGAGGGAGACAAACCGTAAGAGACTCTTAATCTCAGGAAACAAATTGAGGGTTGCTGGGGGGTGGAGAAGGAGGGATAGGGTGGCTGGGTGATGGACACTGGGGAGGGTATGTGCTATGGTGAGTGCTGTGAATTGTGTAAGACTGATGATTCACAGACCTGTACTCCTGAAACAAATTGTACATTATATGTTAATTTTTTAAAAAAGAACTGGGAAAAAAAAAAGTTAGACCAAGTGCAACAATTGTAACAATACTTATAAAGTTTAGATTGCCCTCCATGTCTCAAATTTATTTAAAAAACAATAATATGTAGTTTACAAGGGATATACTTTTATAGACTTAGAGCAAAAATGATAAAGTAATTCTAAAAATAAAGACATAGGTTGGGACACCTGAATGGCCCAGCTGGTTTAAGCATCCAACTCTAGATTTTGGCTCAGGTCATGATTCAGAGTCATGAGATCAAGCCCCGCATCGGGCTCCACAGGGGGCATGGGGCCTGCTTAAAATTCTCTCTCTTTCTCCCCCTCTGCCTGTCTACCTTCTGTGCACGTGACTATGCATACACATTCTTTCTCTCTAAAAAACACAATAAAAATAAAAACATAGGCAAATGTGAATCAATCCACCCCAAAACAAAGAAACAAAAAGAGCTGATAGTAATACATCACAATTCAAAGGGAGCACATTGGTTCACAGAATGATCCCGTTAAAACATCATTCAGATGAGATCATGTCTGTGCTCAAAACCCTGGACCTCAAAAATAAAAGCATGCTTATTTTCTATGACCTACAGGAACCTAAATCTCCTGGCCCATCTCTACCTCACTTCACCTGTCTGACTTCATCTCCTATAACTTACCTTTCCCTTCACTTTCAGCCACATAGGAAACCTTTGCACCTACTGTTCCATCTGCTTGGAAGGCTCTTTCCCAAATTACCTCCTTCAAGTCTTTATGGAAAATTCACCATCACAGTGACACTGTGTTGGCCAGAATTTCAGTCCCTTGTCTTGAGGTTACACATCACCCTTCCTTGCCTTCTTTTCTTTCTTAGCCCTACTTGACATACTATATATTTTATTTGTATATGATATGTGTATTGTCCAATTTCTCACTAAAATATAAATCCCTAAAGTGAGAATTTCTGTATGGTTTATTAATACTGTATATGCTAGAAGTGTTGGTGTATGTTTTCTATAGTAGGCCAAATAGTAAATACTTCAGGCTTTGTGGGCCATCTGGTCTCTGTTAAAATGACTCAGTTCTTTCACTGAGGTACAAAAATAGTCATGGATAATACATAAATAAATGAGCATGGCTGCAGTCTAATAAATATTTATTGGCACAATTTTACATTTTACATAATTGTCAAGCATCACGAATATCATTCCTTTGTTGTTGTTGTTGTTTTCCAAGCACTTAAGCACAGGAAAAACTTTTTGAGATCACAATCCATACAGAAGCTGGGAGCAAGCCAAATTTGGCCCAGAGGTCACAGTTCACAGACCACTGCTCTCCAAAAATGCTTGGCATGTGGTAGGTATTGAATGAATGAGTGTGAAGATGTCAATATTTATACCTGAATATTTAATAGCAAAGATGACTAACAAATTACATTAAAAAAGAATTGACTGAAATGAAATAATCTATAAAATCATAACAATAGTAATAGACTTATTTTATCATTATTAATCCTACAGATGAAAATAGGGAGCACATCAGTGCAAAAAGTTGTACAACAGAGGTTGTAGACAGATGCTGGTTTTGCTTACTACAATTGGAAAGCACAACTAATTTGCAAGTACTTGAAGAATGTCTAGCAATGCTGTGCCAGCCTTTAAAAATGGATACGCATTCATTTGCACTCTTCACATTGAGGTAGATTCTGTGTCCACCCAATCTGGGTGGCCTTGTGACAGCTTTAAATAACAGAGTAAGCAGAAGTGATGCTGTGTAATTGTTGATGGTAGGCCATTAAAGGCCATGCAGCTTCCACCTGTGTCTATGGGAACGCTCACTCTCTAATGCTTCCATTTGGATACTCCATCTCAGAATCCAGCTGCCATGCTGTGAAGCCGTCCAACCCATTTGGAGAGGTTAGTGTAAGCACTCAAGCTGACAATCCAAGCTGAGCCCAGCCTTCAAGTCACCCCATCCTAGCTTCAAGGCATCCCTGCCTAAGCCCCAGAAGCCCCCAGATAATGACAACTCTCCAGACATTCAAGTCATCCCAGCCCTAGTCTTTCTAGCTGAGGCCCCAGACACCATGAAGCATAGACAAGACATTCTTACTATGCTCTGTCTGAATTCCTGACTGAGGAAATCCGTGAACATAATAAAATGGTAGTTGGTGAATGACCCCTTGTTTGGGGCAGCTTTTTATTTAGCAATAGTTCCTAGAAAATAATTCATCATAATACTAGGCCAAAAGAAAATTACTATATAATTCAATTTTAAAAATTCAGATTACTCATAAGTAGAACTAAAAACTAAAGCACAGATAAAATGTGAAATCTAAACTCACATTAGCCATAGTGCCCTGAAAAGTGATTCAGTGAGGAACAGGAGGGACTAGGTGCTGTCGTTTCCTCAAATACAAATAAGCTGAAGTTTTTGAGAGTACCAATGTGTGGAATATTGTAACACAAACAAAAGGAAATTTTGAAGAAGACTCTAGCTCAGAACTACACTTTTCATCTGATTATTCCCATGACTAACCAGTTGTGAAATTCTGCAACTTTTACTGGTATTTCCATTATTTCTTCCTCTAAAGTGCTACAGACCGAATTCATCTTCTCGCAGCTCCTCTACTTCATTATCTGAGTAACTTCTCTCTTGACTTCGAGACTGTCGTTCTTCAGAATAGCTCTCCCTCTGTCTCCAGAGACTTTGATTTAAGCAGAAGCTGTATCATATCACTCCCTTTTCAAAAAACTTCAATGGGATCCTTTGTGTATAAAATAAAGCCTAAAATCTTTACATGGCAAGCAAGGTATTCAAAGGCTACCTCCCGCAAAACACTTATCCATTCTCATTCCTCATAAAAATCCCTACCTTCTAATCACTTAATATTATTATCTAATAATGTGGATATTATTTTTAAATATTTTTAAGATTTTATTTATTTCTTTGAAAAAGAGAGAGCTCAAGCAGGGGGTGAGACAGAGGGAGAGGGAGCAGCAGACACCCCACTGAGCAGGGAGCCAGACACAGGGCTCTATTCCAGGATTCTGGGATCAGGACCTAAGTCGAAGGCAGACGCTTCACCAGCTGAGCCACCCAGGCATCCCTAGTAAAGTGGATATTAGATGGATGTATCATTCATTCACATTGCCCTAGCCAAGGTTATTTATAATAGGGACAAAGATGGCTACAAATCTAGAAATCTGGGCTTTTAGAAAGGATTATTTTGGAGGTAGTTCACAGAATACAAATAAAATTATTTCATTCTAAGAAAAAGACTTGGTTGGCTCATGTATATGAAAAATTGAGGAGTATCTGGCTTAGGCAGGTCACAATCTAGGGATTCATGTGATGTCCTTGATCTCTCTCTGTCTCTCCATCCTTCAATAGTTTTCTTCCATGTGGGTTTCACACTCTGGCAATCTCTCTGCAGGCGCTAATTCCTAGCAGCTCTGAAATTACATCTCACCACCTTTGCTTGGCAACACCAGTAGTAAGTAAGCTTCTTTTTTCCTAGAAGTTGCAACATGAATCCTAGAATTGATTTGTATTGGCCTGACTTGGGTTGCACATCCATCCCTACGGCTAAGAGGAAAGAATTCACTGCTTCAGACAGGCTGAGAAAGATGAATCTGGTGGTAGAGTTGATAAAACCCAAATACACAGAATGAAAGTCAAACAAGAATAGTTGCCCTAATATGGTCTCACATCAGGGAGAGGAATGAATGCAAGATATGCATGGACAACCCTCCCTTATTGCGTAACTTCTCAAAACTTCCTGAAAAAAGTATTCCATTTAATATAGAAAAGATGCTATCTAAAGGGCCCACCAGAGAAACTATCTTTGAACATTTATTCATGAGAAAGAAGAAATGGATGTGGTCTTCGTAGTTCTGCAGGTTGTGAGAAGGGCTAATGATTGGAAGTAATAGAAATTTGGGTTCCCAAAGAGGAGAGTGTTTTATTCAGGAAACAGGACAGGCTGACTACAGGGAAGAAATGGGTGGAGCAGAATCTAGGAGAAGGAAAATTCGAGGAAAATGTTCTGTTGTATCATGAGGCAAAGGCTCAGGGGTGGTGAATAGGGTATCAGTTTGCATTTGCACACCTCACTGGATTGGAGATATTCAGTTACCCTATGAAACTTACCTTTATCTGTTAATACACCAATTTCCAGGGTTTTGAATGAGCTGGAAGCTGGTCCACGGAAACATCAGTCAATCACTGTATATCTACAGTGGTATAGTAGGCTTACTATACAATTGTCAAATAAGTGATTCAGCATGGCTTGACTTGAGCCCTCACTACACATTTAATTTACATAAATAATGTATTGAATAATTTGGTCTGCAGAAGGCTCCATTTCTTCACTCATCTCTAAGAGAAATAATAATAAGCCCTTACCCGTGACAATACTTTGAAGACCAAATTAGGGTGCTTCATCTAATGCAGGATTCAAATGCCTTTACGATGTTGATTAAACACTCTGTCTTTTGCTCATAATTGGGGTAAGAAACTAGCTATTTCTTACTTGACTTTGGGAAGTTTACAAGACAGGGGGTGAAAAGAATTAACAAATATCAATTAGGAATTAACCTAAATATATAATAGTCATTTGAGCCCAATCTGGTAACAGATTATGTTTTTAAATCCATCTTATTCTACTCTAAAAATTATGAGTAATTTGACTTCAATTCTCTCTCCTTACCACCCACTCCCTACCCTCATTCCATAAACTATTTTTATTAAGTATTTATCAATTCATCTTATGAGTTTCTTATGCAAAACAAGATAAAAAGTTTCTCATTTCTCCTCATAGCGTCTGCTTGAGAAATGACTCTGTGCGGAATTCAGAGCAAAAAAATATGTTGCTAGAATATTAAAGAAACACAGATGATTAAAATATCACACCTTGCCTGTTTCTTTGGCAAGCCGTATGATGAAACAAAGATGAAATATTAGCATGTGTTTTCGCATGAATATGTTGGGGGGAAAAGAACTTCACAAATTTTTTTTAAATTTTGTTTTCACTTATAGCTGATATTTTTTAAACCTTCAAAATTTGTCTTGATTCTTCTCCTAAATAATAGTTCAGACAAGCCAGATACAGAATATTCCATAAGTCAGACTTAGAACACCATTACAGTATTTTTGACCAAGGAAAGAATGCCAAATACTTTCTTCTCTTAGTATTCAAGAAGTTTGGCCTGAGTTCACGGATTTGAGTTTCATATACCTGGCTTTTTTGAAAACAAGACTCAAAATTAAGGCTCCCTTTAGGGTCTCTTAAAAATCAGAACCCCTCAGGGGGTTGCCTGGCTGGCTCAGTCCATAGAGCATGTGACTCTTGATCTCAGGGCTGTAAATTCAAGCCCAGTGTTGGGTGTGAAGATTACTCAGGAAAATAATTTTTTTTTTTTTAAAGATCAAAATCCTTTGAATCCATCTTTATTCAGTAAAGGACCTAAGAGTTTGGGTAATTTATCCTCACTAAGTCAAATGAGACCTCTAACAATTCTAAAAACATAATTGTTTCATTGAGATATAATTTAGACACCCTACACCTCATACATATAAAGAACAAAATTCTGTGGGCTTAAATATATTCACAGAGTGGTGCAACCATTGCCACAATCTAATATTAGAACATTTCCGTCAGCCCAGAAAGAAACCTCATGCCCATTAGCAATCACTCCCCATTCCCTCTTATCCCCCGACTGGCAAACTATGAATCTCTTTTCTGTCACTATAAATTTGCCTCTTCTGGACACTGCATATAAATGAAGTCTGGCAATATGGGGCCTTCCGTGACCAGCTTCTTTCACTGGGGACGTTTTCAAGTTTCTTCCATGTATTATATATCAGTACTTCATTTCTTATTGCCAAATGATACTACATTGTATGAATATGCCACAGTTTATTTATTCATTCATCAGTTGATGAACATTTGGGGTTGTCTTTACTTTTTGGCTACTAGGAATAATGCTATTTTGAATATTTGTATAAAAGTTTTTGTGTGGACATACATATTCCTTTCTTTTGAGTATATACCTACGAGTGGAATTGCTGGGTCATATAGTAATGCTGCTTAACCATTAGAAAACTACCAGATTGTTTTCCAAAGCATCTGTGCCAGGTTACATTACTAGCACCAATATACAAGGCTTCCAATTTCTCTACATCCTCACCAACTTATCATTATCTTTTTGATAATTGTCACTCTAGTGGATGTGAAGTGTCATTGTGGTTTTGACTTGCATTTCCCCGATAGCTAATGATGTTGGGCATCTTTCCGTGTGCTTATTGACCATCTGTATCTTAAAGAAATATCTAGGGGTGCTTGGGTAGCTCAGTGGGTTAAAGCCTCTACCTTCGGCTCAGGTCATGATCTCAGGATCCTGGGATTGAGCCCCACATTGGGCTGTCTGCTTAGTGGGGGCCTGCTTCCACCTCTCTCTCTGCCTGCCTCTCTGCCTACTTGTGATCTCTCCCTCTGTCAAATAAATAAAAAGTCTATTTACATCTTTGGCCCATTTTCTAATTGGGTTGTCTTTTTGTTGTCAAGTTGGTGGAATTATATATTCTGGATACTACAACCTTAACAGATATATGATTTGCAAACATTTTCTCCCCTTCTGTAGGTTGTCTTTTCACTTTTTTGATGTTATCCTTTGAAACACAAAAATGCTTAATTTTGATAAGTCTAATTTATCTCTTTTCTTTTGGTATTACATCTGAAAAGACTTTGTCTACTCCAAAGTCACAAAGACTTACTCCTATATTTTCTTCTAAGAGTTTAATATCTTTAACCCTTACATTTAGTTCTATAAACCATTTTGAGTTAACTTTTGTGTATGGTATAAGGAAGAGGTCCAAACTTGTCCTTTTGCATGTGAGGCTGTCTAAGCTCCATTGATTGAAAAGACTACTCTTTCCCCCATTGAATGATCTTGGAAATTTGATGTAATTTCTGACACTTGAAATAGTTGTCAACATTCTAAATGACCTAATCTGGACATTTTGAACTACAGTGAATCTAGGTTGTTAAACTTTTCCATTGGATTTTCTTTCATTTGATTGTCCTTTAAAAGACACGGATAATGCCTCAGTCCTAAACTTTAAAGGGCCTTCCGGATTATTTCCAAAACCTAATTTTCACTATTCTCTGAAAATGTGAAAATTCTTGGAATTTTTCATTGACTTTCTTGAATATTACTCTGCAAATCTTTGTCACGGTTAGCTGGGTAACTGAATGTCCTAACTAATGCTCCCTTGTGAATTTTACAGTGGACAAAATCTAATCTTTAATCCCAGTTCCATCCTTAATCTAAGTTCAGTTACTTGGTCCTTTTTTTTTGTTTTTTTCCCTAGTGTAATTTAAGACAGGTTTGATGTACAAAGCACACTATAAAGCATCACCTGGGCCAATGTACGTGAATGTAAATGGGAGTATTTTTAGCAATAATATTTTACCACAAGATACTGAGTAATGAAAAGAGAGACACATAAATTTTGTTTACTTAAAGACTCCTCATTCACTTAAAGATTTACTTATTAAATATATACAATTAATCAAAAGATATACTAAATTTGATTCCCTAGTCATATCTCAAGCATCATATCCATCATGATCTTATTAGTATTCCCAAACTTAATATGATATGGTAGTAGTCAAAATGTCCCTATTTATAGGAAGTATCAATTAGATTTCACTACATAACAAACATCCCCAAACATATAACAATGACCACTCGCCTCGCTCACAATTCCATGGGTCTACTGGACAGTTCATCTGATCTGGGATTGTTCAACAAGTCTTGACCAGGTTCACTTAGGAGTCATGCAAGTCAGCTGGCAGCTGGATAATCTAGCATAGCCTCATGCACATCCTGGAGGTTGGTCAGCTCTCAGGCACCACCTGCTCTCAACATTCAACAGCCTGCCCAGACTTCACAAAGAAGTTTCCAGATTCAAGAGTAGCAGGAGAAGGTAAGGCCCCATTGACAAGCACTTTTCAAACCTTTTATACCACATTTGCTACTGCACACTAGCCAAAGCAAGTCACAGGGCCAACCAGTTTCCAGAGGGTGGGAAAATCCAGTTACACAGAGAAGGAGCTGCAAAGTATGTGGCTAATTTTGCAATTGACTATGGAAAGCAAAACACAAGATTTTGTAGTGATACTAAAATAAGGTCTTTAGCATGGGACTTCCGGTCATGAGTTCTATCACGTATTACTATTTAAATTTTTCTGCTACTTCTGGATAATTTCTTTAATAATTATTTTTGTCTTAATTGAGTGAGTTGCTATTTTAATAGGGATAATGCAAGCATGTAGAAAGAAAATATAAGGAAAAGAAAGAGGTACAAAATGAAAAGGAAGACTCTCCCTCAATCTTTCTCATTCCCTGCCCCCCTCCATGTGGACCACTTTTGTGTAGTTCTTCCTTCAGGCCTTTGGAGGTAATATAAAAGAAAATGTGCCTTTATGTCCACATTTATCAACACTAAGCAGGGTCTGTTCAGGCACAATGTGGACATAAGAAATACTTCGTTTATTTTCTCTATAGTTCTTCCATCTACATAGAAGGTACAAACTTCTATGTTTATTGATTACATTTTAAACATTTTTAAACCATATACCAAGATCTCTATTTTAGATCCATCAGCTCCAAGCTGTAGCTCTCAATTTCTCACCATAGAAGATGAGGTATTCAATGTTCTGACATCTTTCCACTTGGCTTTCACAGCCCGCACCTCTACCACTTGTCAGAATCTGCCAGGCATCGCATGGCTTTGACGATGTTGTATCGTATTTATATTCTGACTTCTATTTATAATAAAGTTCCGCATCCACAGTTTGGTTCTGAAAACTAATAAACAATATTAAAAATATGATGATTATGCAGAAATTGGTGGTGTGATTGAACTCACAAAGAGGCAATCCTGTCTCTTAACCTGAGTCTCTTGAAGGAGAATATTTCAAACATCAAGGTCAAATGTATTTTATGACATTCCATCACTTGCTCGATATAATGGCACACTTCAGTGTGCTTCAAATTTATAACGTGATTTTCTTATACAACTTTTATAAATCTGTTGGAGAATTTTATTGCATTCCCTTTGTTTTTCTTGTTGTCAGAGAAAAAGTATTCATATTTTATCACATTCTTTAAAGCATCAACTTGCCTTATCATGCTACTTGTTAGATGATATAAGATGCATCTAGGCCGTAAGCACAACTGTCTTCTTCTTGTTTCTTTTTATTGTTCTCCTGGGTTACTTCTATTGTTTCCTCAGGCCTTTGAATTTCTCTTGGATTCTTTTAGAAATGGTGCATAAGAGGTGAGTTTAATGAGTCCTTACACGAATGAATGTATCTTTTATATCCTAGGATTCTAGCTCCTTGTTTTTTTTTCTTCTTACAATTTTGAAGGCATAATTATACCATCTTTTAAGATACAAGGTTGATGATGTGAGAATTTTAATGCCAATCTGATTCTTAATCGTTAGTATGCAATGCAGTTATGTTTATTTTTAAAAATTTAATTAGGTATAATGTGCAATCCGAAAGTGGACAAATTATAGCTTGATGAATTATCTGAAAATGATCACATAAATAAGAGGTAAAACAATATCTGTGTCTCAGAAGCCCTCTTTGAATCCCATTTTCTTTCTTTCTTTTTTTTTTTAGAGAGAGAGAGAGAGGTCACAAGCAGACAGAGAGGCAGGCAGAGAGAGAGGGGGAAGCAGGTTCCCTGCTGAGCAGGGAGCCCGATGTGGGGCTGGATCCCAGAACCCTGGGATCATGACCTTAGCTGAAGGCAGAGGATTAACCCACTGAGCCACCCAGGTGCCCCTGAATCCCATTTTCAATTACTACCCCCTTCTTCCCATAAGGCATCATTTTCCTGATTCCTAATACCTTAATAGTTTTGACTGTTTTTGAGTTTATAAAAGAGTAACGAAATACTATATATTCTTTTGTGACTAGCCCCTCTCACTCAACGTTAGGTTTCTGAGATTTATCCATATTGTTGCTTATAGAAGTGATCTATTTATTTCAATTTCTGAAAAGCATTCCATTGTATGAATATATAAAAACTTGTTTTTTTTTTTAATTTTATACACATTTTTTTGTTTCTAGTCTTTGGTTGTTATAAATAAATTATAAACATTTTTGTTGGTACACACATATTCAGTTTCTAATGTGTTCTATTTTATGCCCCTTAGGGTCATAAGGTATGATTATATTAAGTTTTACAAGATATCATCAAACCATTTTCCAAAGCATTTGTACCAATATTGTTCTTACCAGCAATATAGGAAAGTTCTAGTTCCTTGAAATCTTCACCAGCACTTGGTATTGTCAGTCTGTTTAATTGTAGCTCCTTGGACTGGTGTATAGTAGCATTTTGTTTTCCAAACTTTGAGTATATCTGTAATAGCTGGTCAAGTTTTTTGCCAATTTTCCCATTGGGTTGATTGTTTTGGTTAACTGATTTGTAGGAGTTCTTTGCATGTTCTGGAAAACTATAACCTTTAGTTGGTTATAACATATACCTTCTCCCATTACCTCCTCTCATTCTTTGGCTTGCCTTCTATACTCTTTTAATGACATGTTTAATGAACAGAAATAATTGATTTCATCAATCTTTTCCTCTATGGTTAGTGCTAAAGTGTCCTCTTTAAGTTCCTTACACTTAGGTCATATTCTATTCTATTTTTTGGTCTTCCAGAAATTTTGCTCTTTTACCATTTGCATTTTGATCCATAATCATTGGAATTGATTTTTGTAAAACATAGCGGTCAGGATTCAAATTTTCCAAGTTGATATCCAAATGACTCAGTACACTTATTATAGGGAAAAAAAGTCTTTTGTTTCTGGGTTACCATGATACCTTTGTCATAAATCAAGTATCCATTAATACATAGGTCTGCTTCTGGACTCCATTATGTTTCATTGTTCTATCAGTAAATCCTGGCAACTGCCACCCATTTTAATTTATGGTAGCTTTAAACTGATGGTAGGGTAGGTAGGTAGATTTGGTAGCATAGGTCCTCTAACTCAATATTTTTAAATGTAGTTTTGATTATTCTTGGTCTTTCACATTTCCACATAAATTTTAGAGTTAATTTGCCAATTTCTACAAAATCACCAGCTATGATTTTTTTTTTTAAAGGAGAGAGGGAAACAGACTTATTCTTTTTTTCTTTTTTTCTCTTTTTTTAAAATTTTATTTGTTTATTTGACAGGCAGAGATCACAAGTAGGGAGAGAGGCAGGCAGAGAGAGAAAGAGAGAGGAGGAAGCAGGCTCCCTGCCAAGCAGAGAGCCTGACATGGGGCTCGATCCTAGGACCCTGGGATCATGACCCAAGCCGAAGGCAGAGGCTTTAAACCACTGAGCCACCCAGGTGTCCCGACCAGCTATGATTTTGATTGAAAATTTATTGTATATCTTTAAGGAGAATTGACATCTTAATGATATTAATTCTTCCTGTTCATGAAAATGGTATATATCATTATATATTTTGATTTTCTTATTTTCTGGCAACAATGCATTACATTTTGCTATGCAGAGGTCCAATAGATTTTTACTAGACTTATTCTATATGTTTGGTATTTTTGATGCTGTTATTAAGTAGTATCATGTATTTTAATTTCAGCAAATTGTAAATATTTGCTACTGTTGTACATGACATGATGATTTTAAAGATCACCTTGTATCATTGACCAAATGTTACTTCTGAAGATTCCTTTAGATTTTCTACATAAACAAGTCAAGGCATGTTGTCTTCAAGTAGTAAGTTTTAGTCTTACTTCTTTCCCAATTAACCATATTTATTTGTTTTTGCTTCATTCCAGTAGATAGAACCTCTTGTACAAAATTGAAAACATATGGTAATATCAGACATTCTTCTGTCAATCCCAGCCTTGGGTTTTTTCCCTAGACACTCATATCTAGATTAAGAAAGCTTCCTTTCATTCCTGGTTCGCTAAGGATTTTTTTTTTTTTAAGATTTTGTTTATTTATTTGACAGAGAGAGAGATATCACAAGTAGGCAGAGAGTGAGGGGAAAGCAGGCTCCCTGCTAAGCAGAGAGCCTGATGCGGGGCTCGATCCCAGAACCCTGGGATCATGGCCTGAGCCAAAGGCAGAGGCTTAATCCACTGAGACACCCAAACACCTGACACTAAGGATTTTTTTTAAATTAGGTAGGGTTTAGCATGGAGCCCAGTATGGGGCCTGAACTCACCACCCTGAGATCAAGACCTGAGTTGAGATTAAGAGTCAGATGCTTAACTGACGGAGACACCCAGGACCCCACAAAGGACTTTTTAAAATCATAAATGATAAAATAAACAAATTTTATAAACTGCCTTTTCTGCATCTATTGATTATTTTTCTTCTATATTCTGTTAATGGGATAAAATACATTGTTCATTTGTATTTAACCAACTTTGTATTCTTGGGATAAATGTAACTTGGTCAAGACCCATTTTACATGTTGATATATACTGTTTGCTGATTTTTATTTATTTATTTTGTTCCCTAATTTTAAAGAATTGTTTTCATCTATTTCCATGGAAGGTATTGACTCATTATGCTTGGAATAGAACTGCCATGTTTTGTTATCAAAATGCTATCAATATGCTAGCTATTAAGTGAGTTGTAGAATGTTTCCCCTCTTACTATTCTTTGGAAGAGTTTGTATAAAATATGTATTTTTTTCTTTCTTTTACAATGAGAGGAAATTTCTGGAGAAGGGATCATTGCTTGAAGAGTTTTTTTTTTTCCTCCTTCTTCTTTAAATATTTTACTAATGAATTTATTCAATTATAGATTCAATTTAAGAATGTTTCTCTCTGTATGGGTACAATAGCATTTCAAATACCTCTGAGGATTTTAAGCTTAAATTAGCATCTCTTCCCCCAAGTTATTTACTTATCCCCTTGACTCTGTAGTCTTTTTGTTTGTCTTGTTCTTCCTCTGCATGGTCAATGTCTTCAAATACATGAAAATGTTGGTTATCCAATGATTTACTGTCAGAGGACCAGATGAATAACATCAGCAGCAGCCTTGGGTGTGCTCAGCTCTTACCAGTTTCTATACTAGAGGACTTGCTGTAAAAACTGGGTGTGTTATGAGATGACATCATCTCTAAGAGAGCAGGAAGGAAGCTGTGCCGCTCCTCCAAATGGCATAATTAGAGGCGTTCTAATAGAGAGAGCTAACTCCTGTTCTGGATGCCCATGTTCTGCTCAGAACTTCCGTTTCTTTAAAAAGTATCTCTCTGCCTTTATCCTGGAAATGAGGTCTGCAGCTGTACTCAAGGGATGATGGAGGAGGGTGAGAGAGGCTATTCTATAAGCCATTTAGCAAAAAAATCAGCCAGCCCCCTACTCTTTGTCCCTTCTCTCAGTTCTGCTCTCCATACCCTCTGATTTCACTGGTCACAGCACGAATCCTGCACTCAGCTACCAACTTCTCCTGAGCTCATTCAAATCACCTGTAGGCATTACTCTACTTTTCTACCTTCCAGAAATTCGTGAGCATCTTTGTCCCACTGATGTTCCCTTTTCCTGTTTTAAGTCTTTCCTGTCATTTCAATGTTTTACTTTTTGTTTAGCTTTTTTTTTTTAATTCTACAATGGCTTTTTTTTTTTTAATGGATAGGACGAAAAGATTTATTCAGTCATGGTTCTTGAATTTGAATATTACATTTGAATATTGTTTATTACTTATTAATGTTATGTCAATAACATGCAAATAGGGAACTTAAAGTGATAGTGGAGTATGTTCAGAATTATTTTTACAACACCTGAGAGATACAAACACACAAACATACATGGAGGTAGGGAGAAGGGAGAATGAAGATAAGAGAGAGAAGATATAAAATTTAGGACAATAACTAAGCAGCTGTCAAGGGAGTTTCCTGCTTTTAATGAAAAAAAAAATTGTAAGTATGCTGGGATAAGATTTAAAATTTACCTATGTTATACATCTACACATAAATCAGAAATTAACAAACATTTTAGAGTTCTATGTCTGCTAAAAATACTATGTTATTTTCATTTTACTCATACATATCAAACAGATTATGCATATCTTAGATATATCACCAAGAAATGTCCTAGTTTATCAATAAAATTACTCATTCTATTAACATGATAACCTCATGCTTATCCTAATTTAAAGGAAGGTATGTTATTGTCTTGAAAATAAAAGCACACATCTTCAACTTCCCTTTCTTTGCCCCCTAACTCAGTGTCAACCTCACTGACTAATCTATATGGACCTAAAAATGTTAACAATAAAACAAGGGACAAGCCAGTGCCCAGGACTGATGCATAAGTGATTTCATTGGCAATGCCCAATTCAATTCACTACATAGGAAACCACTCTGGTAAATTATTTTACACGGCACAAAGAATTCCCATTTATGCCACTTTTTAATTTTCAAAACATATTTTCTCAATCTGAAAAAGTGTATCATTTTCAAGATGTGATCGTTCTTCTCCTTCTGCCTATGCCAGTTCCCTCTCCCATTTTCTCCCCTGCTTTGTACTCCAGGAGGTTTCTTCCCTTGGCATAGCCTTTACTAGACCTCCTTGCCAGCTGGCTTCCACTTGGCTCAGATTATAGGGAGTAATGGCAGAAGATCACAGGATGGGAGGTGAGAAAAGTCAGAGGATTTCTCCCTGCTCCCTCCCTGCATCCCTGTCTGCCTATATACAGCTCCCTCTACACTTCCAGCTCTCCATGGACTCCAGCAACAACAATCCCCCCAACAGGTGGTAATGACCTCCCATTATTGCTAATCTCCACTCCCTAATTGCTCTCTTAACCCAGACCATGTCTCAATAATTAGTCGTGTCACTAGAGTCTCTTGTCACCAGAGTGAGCTCTGTGTGTGGTTGGAACCCTGAGAGATACACTAGATTTCAGAAATGGTGTAGTTCAAATCACTTAGGAAGTATTTCTCCCAGATGGTATTTCTACCGAGAGTCACATGGAGCCCTAAATAAATCTCTGCTACTTCACAGGTAGAAATTCGACTGACATCCCCTGGTTGGCGAGATTTTTGATGACTAGAAGCTGTATTTCTTTAAAAAATTACTGTATTTAAAGTTGCTTAACAACTTGCCCTTTGAAATATTTGATACATATAGTCCGGTGGTTCTCACCCTCAGCGGAAGTTGTTTAATACCAATTGCGGTAGGTGGAATTCTAAGATGACCCCAAGATTTCCTGCACCCCCACCCCCAGTGTACACACTCTGCATAATACCCAGGATAGCTTACATTTTTGTGATTAGGTTATGCTATATACAGCACAGCTGACTTTAAGAAAGGGAGATTATCTAACAGGACAATGCCAATTGCATTGCAATATAAATGTATCAAATCAATATGCTACACACTTTAAACTTACACAATGTTATAAGCCAATTATATATTAATAAAAAAAGTTTTTCAAAAGAAGAAAGAAAGAAAAGGAAAGAAAGAGGAAGGGAGGAAGAGGAAGGAAGGGAGGGAGGGAGGGAGGAAGAGGATGGAAGGAAGGAAGAAAGAAGAAAGAAAGAATTATCTGAACAGGTGTGACCTAATCAGTCAAGCCCTTTAAAGGCAGAGAGAGTCTTGTTCAGCTGGTCATGGAAAGGAAGTCAGAGAGATATGAAGCATGAAGGGTTTGACACCAAGGAGGTTATCTGCTGCTGAGGTGGAGAGGGCCAGGTGACAAGGAGCTCAGAGTGACCTTCTAAGAGCTATCCCCAGTCAGAAGGTAGGAAGACAACAGGGACCTCAGTCCAGTAACCACAAGGAAATGAATTCTGCCAACAACCAGTGAGCTTGGAAGAGAATCAAGAGCCCCAGAGAGAAATGCAGCCCGGGCAACAAACTGATTTCAGCATGAGGAGAATCCAGCACTACACACCTGAACTTCTGACCTACTGAAACGTCAATGTCATCAATTTGTGATGTCTGAAGCAGCTAAATTAACCTGGCAAATAAGCAGGTAATATGTTCAACGTAATAGGAAACTAACACAACAATGCCCCAACCTCCAAAATTCTGGGGGTTTTGGTTGATCTGGGTTGGGGTCCAGGCTTGGGCAATTTTCAATACCTTTTATCCTAAGTGATGCTAATATTCAGTCAGGAGTGAAAAACCACTGCTCCCCCCCCCTTTAACTGACTGGAACTAGCTGAAAAATAACCCCCTAGAATAGTTTTCATCTTTCTAGTTCCCCTATTCCACAAATAGTTATTGGATACTCACTGGGTGCCAGGTGCTCGGGACTGGGGATTTATTTATCGGTAAACAAAATCAGACACAGTCACTTCCCTCATGGAGCTCACAGTCAAGAGCAGGAGAAAACACATTTTTTTGAACACCTTATGTTTTTCTGCACATACGACTAGGTTTATTTTTACAAAAATTGGAGAAAATGAGCACTTGCTTAATATTTAGAGGGTTGCTCTGCATCTCATAATTCAGGGTGCCCTTTCAATTACTTTAGTTTGAACTATAAAGTCCTGTGTGGGGAAGATAAATTTGCCGGAAATGACCTTGATCAGCATGAGTTTGGTATGCTTACAGAGGTCATTTGATTAATTCAGGGGAAAAAAAAAGTAGGATAAGAATTCAATATAGACTCGGTCATCATTCTTGGCATTAAGATTACAAGTGTTGGCTGTCATAGTAAATAAGTTTTAAAGTCCCCTAAAAACAGAGCCTGGAGAAGAAAAAGATTAAACTAATAATGTCACAAAGAAATATAAAGTAACTACTGTGATAAGCATTTCCAGAGGGAGGTACACACACAACTTAAGGCTGGGGCAAGAGAAAGTCAAAGAATGTGTCTTGGAGAAAGTATTCTTAAGGAAGTCAAAGAGGACACCAAGTGAAGCATGTTTGAAAGGTAGACAGATCGCTCGCTCACACAGTGGTTCTCAGGCTTAGCTGCAGACTGGAATACCCTGGAAACTCTACCTCAGAGATCCTGATGTAGTGTGTTGGGGTGCGGTTTGGGCTTCCCCAGGTCATCTCACTTTACAGCCAAACAGAAAAAAATGAAAAATCAAACAAATTTAAAAAAGCGTTAAGTCTTTGTGGCAGGGAGGGGGGCATCTTTAGGAACTGAAAGAAGGCTGGGCAGAAGGAAGTCATGACCAGCCCAAGATTTTCAATAGCCACATTACAGACATACATGACACAAACCTGCCCTAGTCGAGTCACTATTCTCCAAACTATTTCTAATATGTTACCTTGTAAGGAAAAGTACTCCTAGTAATTTAATAGAGATTTCACCAAAATTCAAAGGAGTGTCCTAGGTTAAAAAGTAAAGGAGCTTGTAGCTCATTTCTACAACCTGCCTACCACAACCCCGCATGTCCACCGCTGAACCTTGCTCCACACAGAAACACATTTCTAAATTCCAACCCCCTGATTGGAAAGGCGCAAGAGTGCTCTCCTGAAAGAGAGAAAGAAGGTGGCATTTAAGGGCATATGCATTTTCCTTCTGGCCTGCCCAATTGTGCAGCCAACATTACATTCCAGGTAGCATAAAGATTTCACTACTGCCTGGAGTACAATTTGTCCTCATAATCGTATTTTGATATGGCTGCACAATTTGCATATAGCATAGGAAATAAACTTGATTTTTTAAATATTTTATTTATTTGGGTGTGGTAGGATGGGTGAGCTCAGTGATGGGTATTAAGGAGGGCATGGATTGCCTGGAGCAATCCTGGAATGTTATACACAATGAGTCATGGAACACTACATCAAAAACTAATGATGGGGGGAAGGAGTCAAGATGGCGGAGAAGTAGCAGGCTGAGACTACTTCAGGTAACGGGAAATCAGCTAAATAGCTTATCTAAAGATTGCAAACACCTACAAATCCAATGGGAGATTGAAGAGAAGAAGAACAGCAATTCTAGAAACAGAAAATCAACCACTATCTGAAAGGTAGGACTGGCGGAGAAGTGAATCCAAAGCGACTGGAAGATAGACCACGGGGGGGAGGGGGGGGGGCGCCTGGGTGGATCAGTGGGTTAAGCCACTGCCTTCGGCTCAGGTCATGATCCCAGGTCCTGGGTTCAAGCCCCACATCGGGCTTTCTGCTCAGCGGGGAGCCTGCTGCCTCCTCTCTCTCTGCCTGCCTCTCTGTCTACTTGTGATTTCTCTCTGTCAAATAAATAAATAAAATCTTAAAAAAAAAAAAAAAAGATAGACCGCGGGGGGGAGGGGCCGGCTCCCGGCGAGCGGCGGAGCAACGGAGCACAAAACCGGGACTTTTAAAAGTCTGTTCCGCTGAGGGACATCGCTCCAGAGGCTTAACTGGGGTGAAGCCCAGGCGGGGTCAGCGCGGCCTCAGGTCCCACAGGGTCACAGAAGGATCGGGGGTGTCTGAGTTTCACAGAGCTTACCAGTATTAGAACAGGGAAGCCAGCTACAGAGACAGAGCCGAGGAGTAAGCTCTAAGCTCGGGGTTACCTTGAACCGGTCGCAGGCTCGGTCAGCTCGGATCGTGGCCAGAGGCCAGGGTGACGGGACTAATTGGGCGCTGTTCTCTGAGGGCCCACTGAGGAGTGGGGCCCCGGGCTCTCAGCTCCTCCGGGCCGGAGACCGGGAGGCCGCCATCTTCATTCCCGTCTTCCAGAACTCTACGGAAAGCCCTCAGGGAACAAAAGCTCCCGAAAGCAAACCCAGCAAACCCGAGCGGATTACTCAGCCCGGCCCCGGGTAAGGGCGGTGCAACTCCGCCTGGGGCAAAGATGCTTGAGAATCACTACAACAGGCCCCTCCCCCAGAAGATCAACGAGAAACCCAGCCAGGACCAAGTTCACCTGCCAAGGAGTGCAGTTTCAATACCAAGGAGAGCGGCGGAATTCCAGAGGAGAAGAAAGCAAAGCATGGAACTCATGGCATTCTGCCCATGATTCTTTAGCCTTGCAGTTAATTTAATTTTTTTTTCTTTTTCAATTGTTTTTTTCTTCTTCTGCTAAATTTTTTTAACTTTTACCGTTTTCTTTTTTAACGTTTTAAAATAGTTTATCTAATATATATATATTTTTTCCTTTTTATATTTTTTATCGGCTTTCTTTTTTTAATAGTTTCTTTTTTTTTTCTTTCTGAACCCCTTTTTGTCCCCTTTCTCCCCCCTCATGATTTGGGATCTCTTCTGATTTGGCTAAAGCATATTTTCCTGGGGTTGTTGCCACTCTTTTAGTATTTTACTTGCTCCTTCATATACTCTTATCTGGACAAAACGACAAGGCAGAAAAATTCACCACAAAAAAAAAGAACAAGAAGCAGTACCAAAGGCTAGGGACCTAATCAATACAGACATTGGTAATATGTCAGATATAAAGTTCAGAATGATGATTCTCAAGGTCCTAGCCGGGCTTGAAAAAGGCATGGAAGATATTAAAGCAACCCTCTCGGGAGATATAGAAGCCCTTTCTGGAGAAATAAAAGAACTAAAATCTAACCAAGTTGAAATCAAAAAAGCTATTAATGAGGTGCAATCAAAAATGGAGGCTCTCACTGCTAGGATAAATGAGGCAGAAGAAAGAATTAGTGATATAGAAGACCAAATGACAGAGAATAAAGAAGCTGAGCAAAAGAGGGACAAACAGCTACTGGACCACGAGGGGAGAATTCGAGAGATAAGTGACACCATAAGACAAAACAACATTAGAATAATTGGGATTCCAGAAGAAGAGGAAACAGAGAGGGGAGCAGAAGGTATGTTGGAGAGAATTATTGGAAAGAATTTCCCCAATATGGCAAAGGGAACAAGCATCAAAATCCAGGAGGTTCAGAGGACCTCCCTCAAAATCAATAAGAATAGGTCCACACCCCGTCACCTAATAGTAAAATTTACAAGTCTTAGTGACAAAGAAAAGATCCTGAAAGCAGCCCGGGAAAAGAAGTCTGTAACGTACAATGGTAAAAATATTAGATTGGCAGCAGACTTATCCACAGAGACCTGGCAGGCCAGAAAGAGCTGGCATGATATATTCAGAGCACTAAATGAGAAAAACATGCAGCCAAGAATACTATATCCAGCTAGGCTATCATTGAAAATAGGAGAGATTAAAAGCTTCCAGGACAAACAAAAACTGAAAGAATTTGCAAACACCAAACCAGCTCTACAGGAAATATTGAAAGGGGTCCTCTAAGCAAAGAGAGACCCTAAAAGTAGTAGATCAGAAAGAAACAGAGACAATATACAATAACAGTCACCTTACAGGCAATAGAATGGCACTAAATTCATATCTCTCAATACTTACCCTGAATGTTAATGGGCTAAATGCCCCAATCAAAAGACACAGGGTATCAGAATGGATCAAAAAACAAAAACCATCTATATGTTGCCTACAAGAAACTCATCTTAAACCCGAAGACACCTCCAGGTTTAAAGTGAGGGGGTGGAAAAGAATTTACCATGCTAATGGACATCAGAAGAAAGCAGGAGTGGCAATCCTTATATCAGATCAATTAGATTTTAAGCCAAAGACTATAATAAGAGATGAGGAAGGACACTATATCATACTCAAAGGAACTGTCCAACAAGAAGATCTAACAATTTTAAATATCTATGCCCCTAACGTGGGAGCAGCCAACTATATAAACCAATTAATAACAAAATCAAAGAAACACATCGACAATCATACAATAATAGTAGGGGATTTTAACACTCCCCTCACTGAAATGGACAGATCATCCAAGCAAAAGATCAACAAGGAAATCAAGGCCTTAAATGACACACTGGACCAGATGGACATCACAGATATATTCAGAACATTTCATCCCAAAGCAACAGAATACACATTCTTCTCTAGTGCACATGGAACATTCTCCAGAATAGATCACATTCTTGGTCCAAAATCAAGTCTCAACCGGTATCAAAAGATTGGGATCACCCTGCATATTTTCAGACCACAATGCTCTAAAGCTAGAACTCAATAACAAGAGGAAATTTGGAAAGAACCCAAATACATGGAGACTAAACAGCATCCTTCTAAAGAATGAATGCGTCAACCAGGAAATTAAAGAAGAATTGAAAAAATTCATGGAAACAAATGATAATGAAAACACAACGGTTCAGAATCTGTGGGACACAACAAAGGCAGTCCTGAGAGGAAAATATATAGCGGTACAAGCCTTTCTCAAGAAACAAGAAAGGTCTCAGGTACACAACGTAAGCCTACACCTAAAGGAGCTGGAGAAAGAACAAGAAAGAAACCCTAAACACAGCAGGAGAAGAGAAATCATAAAGATCAGAGCAGAAATCAATGAAATAGAAACCAAAACAACAATAGAACAAATCAACAAAACTAGGAGCTGGTTCTTTGAAAGAATTAATAAGATTGATAAACCCCTGGCCAGACTTATCAAAAAGAAAAGAGAAAGGACCCAAATAAATAAAATCATGAATGAAAGAGGAGAGATCACAACGAACACCAAAGAAATACAGACAATTATAAGAACATACTATGAGCAACTCTACGCCAACAAATTTGACAATCTGGAAGAAATGGATGCATTCCTAGAGACATATAAACTACCACAACTGAACCAGGAAGAAATGGAAAGCCTGAACAGACCCATAACCAGTAAGGAGATTGAAACAGTCATCAAAAATCTCCAAACAAACAAAAACCCAGGGCCAGATGGCTTCCCGGGGGAATTCTACCAAACATTTAAAGAAGAACTAATTCCTATTCTCCTGAAACTCTTCCAAAAAATAGAAATGGAAGGAAAACTTCCAAACTCATTTTATGAGGCCAGCATCACTTTGATCCCAAAACCAGACAAGGATCCCATCAAAAAAGAGGACTACAGACCAATATCCTTGATGAACACAGATGCAAAAATTCTCGCCAAAATACTAGCCAATAGGATTCAACAGTACATTAAAAGGATTATTCACCACGACCAAGTGGGATTTATTCCAGGGCTGCAAGGTTGGTTCAACATCCGCAAATCAATCAATGTGATACAACACATTAATAAAAGAAAGAACAAGAACCATATGATACTCTCCATAGATGCTGAAAAAGCATTTGACAAAGTACAGCATCCCTTCCTGATCAAAACTCTTCAAAGTGTAGGGATAGACGGCACATACCTCAATATTATCAAAGCCATCTATGAAAAACCCACCGCAAATATCATTCTCAATGGAGAAAAACTGAAAGCTTTTCCGCTAAGGTCGGGAACACGACAAGGATGTCCGTTATCACCACTGCTATTCAACAGAGTACTAGAAGTCCTAGCCTCAGCAATCAGACAATAAAAGGAAATTAAAGGCATCCAAATTGGCAAAGAAGTCAAACTATCACTCTTTGCAGATGATATGATACTGTATGTGGAAAACCCAAAAGACTCCACTCCAAAACTGCTAAAACTTGTACAGGAATTCAGTAAAGTGTCAGGATATAAAATCAATGCACAGAAATCAGTTGCATTTCTCTACACCAACAACAAGACAGAAGAAAGAGAAATTAAGGAGTCCATCCCATTTACAATTGCACCCAAAACTATAAGATACCTAGGAATAAACCTAACCAAAGAGACTAAGAATCTATACACAGAAAACTATAAAGTACTCATGAAAGAAATTGAGGAAGACACAAAGAAATGGAAAAATGTTCCATGCTCCTGGATTGGAAAAATAAATATTGTGAAAATGTCTATGCTACCTAAAGCAATCTACACATTTAATGCAATTCCTATCAAAGGACCATCCATTTTTTTCAAAGAAATGGAACAAATAATCCTAAAATTTATATGGAACCAGAAAAGACCTTGAATAGCCAAAAGAATATTGAAAAAGAAAGCCAAAGTTGGTGGCATCACAATTCCGGACTTCAAGCTCAATTACAAAGCTGTCATCATCAAGACAGCATGGTACTGGCACAAAAACAGACACATAGATTAATGGAACAGAATAGAGAGCCCAGAAATAGACCCTCAACTCTATGGTCAACTCATCTTCAACAAAGCAGGAAAGAATGTCCAATGGAAAAAAGACAGCCTCTTCAATAAATGGTGTTGGGAAAATTGGACAGCCACATGCAGAAAAATGAAATTGGATCATTTCCTTACTCCACACACGAAAATAGACTCAAAATGGATGAAGGATCTCAATGTGAGAAAGGAATCCGTCAAAATCCTTGAGGAGAACACAGGCAGCAACCTCTTCGACCTCAGCCACAGTGACATCTTCCTAGGAACATCACCAAAGGCAAGGGAAGCAAGGGCAAAAATGAACTATTGGGATTTTATCAAGATCAAAAGCTTTTGCACAGCAAAGGAAACAGTGAACAAAACCAAAAGACAACTGACAGAATGGGAGAAGATATTTGCAAATGACATATCAGATAAAGGGCTAGTGTCCAAAATCTATAAAGAACTTAGCAAACTCTACACCCAAAGAACAAATAATCCAATCAAGAAATGGGCAGAGGACATGAACAGACATTTCTGCAAAGAAGACATCCAGATGGCCAACAGACACATGAAAAAGTGCTCCATATCACTCGGCATCAGGGAAATACAAATCAAAACCACCATGAGATATCCCCTCACACCAGTCAGAATGGCTAAAATGAACAAGTCAGGAAATGACAGATGCTGGCGAGGATGCGGAGAAAGGGGAACCCTCCTACACTGTTGGTGGGAATGCAAGCTGGTGCAACCACTCTGGAAAACAGCATGGAGGTTCCTCAAAATGTTGAAAATAGAACTACCCTATGACCCAGCAATTGCACTGCTGGGTATTTACCCTAAAGATACAAACGTAGTGATCCGAAGGGGCACGTGCACCCGAATGTTTATAGCAGCAATGTCTATAATAGCCAAACTATGGAAAGAACCTAGATGTCCATCAACAGACGAATGGATAAAGAAGAGGTGGTATATATACACAATGGAATACTATGCAGCCATCAAAAGAAATGAAATCTTGCCATTTGCGACGACGTGGATGGAACTAGAGTTATCATGCTTAGCGAAATAAGTCAATTGGAGAAAGACAACTATCATATGATCTCCCTGATATGAGGGAGAGGAGATGCAACATGGGGGTTAAGGGGGTAGGAGAAGAGTAAATGTAACAAGATGGGATTGGGAGGGAGACAAACCATAAGTGACTCTTAATCTCACAGAACAAACTGAGGGTTGATGGGGGGAGGGCATTGGGAGAGGGGGGGTGGGGTTATGGATATTGGGGAGGGTATGTGCTATGGTGAGTGCTGTGAAGTGTGTAAACCTGGCAATTCGCAGACATGTACCCCTGGGGATAAAAATATATGTTTATAAAAAATAAAATTAAAAAAAATAATGATGTACTACTGTATGGTGACTAACATAGCATAATTTTTTTTTAAAAAGATTTTATTTATTTACCTGAGAGAGAGAAAGTGCACAAGCAGAGGAAGGGACAGAGGAAGAGGGAGATGGAGAAGCAGACTCCCCACTGAGCAGGGATCCCAAGAGGGGGTGCCAATTCCAGGACCCTGTGATCATGACCTGAGTGGAAGGCAGCTGCTTAACCAACTGAGCTACCCAGGCGCCCTGGAAATAAACTTGTCTGACATGGGATAATAATCTAGAAGTGTCTTTTGGCAAAAAAAAGAGCTGATATTCTCAAACTGCCAGATCAAACAGGGTTGTACAACTTACCTCAGCCACCGTTGTCTCTTACTCAGCTTCAGTAAAGTTGGCCTAATTGCTATTTCTCTGAAACCCCAGCATGCTCCTGCCTCAGGTCCTGGGTAGTCGGCATCCCCTCTCTTGAGATGTCATCCCCCTCTATCCCTCCCTGCCATTCACTTCCTTACTTCCTCAGAGTCTCCCTCACAGAGGGTTTCCTTCATCACCCAATTAACATCCCTCCTAGGATCCTCTATATACCCACCTTGCTTCAGTTTTACTTACAGGATTTATTACTCTGTGAGGTATTAAATAAAATTATTTATTTTTTGTCTGTTTTCCCAACCCTGATCCAGTTTGTAAGCTCCATGAGACCCGTAGCTGTATCTGATTTGGTTACTAAATTACCTTAAAATCTAGAATAGTGGCTGGTACCTACTTAGCGTTCAATATGTACTTTTTAAACTAAAATATGACTATCAGTAGTAACATAAAAGAACCAAAAAGTGTTTTCAGAAAGAATATATTCTTACAAAAAATGTTAAGACCCTAAGAGAAAAGGACACACGGTGGAAAACTATAAAATATTCCACAGCTATTTTCTGGAAAGTTGGTGATTAAATTTTACAGAATGTCAACCTTCATTGAAAATTGTACTTTCATAGTTAGGGCTACTTGAATAAAAATTAAATTACTTTTATGTAGCATATTCCATTAAACTCTATAGGCATTTTATTTCATCGAGGCAAATAAAAATAATACAATTTGGAGCTGAATATTCCCTCATCTTTCTGTTAGAAATCTCTGTGGAGGGGTACCTGGGTGGCTCAGTCATTTAAGCATCTGCCTTCAGCTTAGGTCGTGATCCCAGGGCCCTAGGATCAAGCCCCTCATAGGGCTCCCTGCTCAGCTGGAAATCTGCTTCTCCCTCTCCCTACTCTTGCACTCTTGATTTCTTGCTCTCTCTCTCTCTTTCCCCTTATTAAAAAAAATAAATAAAATCTTAAAAAAAAGAGAAATCTCTTTGGAATTGACAATGATATATAGATCAAAAAAAGTTACATATTTTTTTAAAATCAAAAAGCCATAAAGAAGATATAAAAACATTCAAAGTGTAGAAAATAAAAAGTGTGAATAAATATATTTTCAGTTCTATTCTTAGTTCTTTACTTTCCAATTTTGTTTAGTATTGTACTAAGAGATCTAGCATAACAATAAATCTATTTCCTTGCCATAAGAACTAAAATCCCTGCTTTAGATACCCCCTATATCTCATTATAGTCTCATGGAAACCTCCTATAATCCTTTCTCATTGAGACTGCAGTAATCCCATGGGACTACTATTTTGGCGATGAGGGCATTGCTTTGATGCAATTAACTATTCATTATTTGAAAAGAAGTTACAACAATAGTTGTCAAAGCTGGGTGTACACTAGAATCAACTGGAGGGCTAGTTAAGACAGATTGCTGAGCTCCACCCCGAGTATCTTGATTCAAAGATCTGGAACAGGGCCCAAGAATTTGCATTTCTCTCAAGCTCCCAGGGGATGCTGATATTTCTGGTTCATGGCCATCCTTGGAATAACATGGTCAGCTGGGTTCTGAGGGTTCCATTTTCTTTCTCTATTTCCTACATTTCAAAATCCCCCAGTGAGGTGGGCCCACCAGAGAAAGAGTGAGTTAAGCATACACACATAGTTACATGTGAAAAGTCTGTGTGTGTGTGTGTTTTCATAAATAATATTCTGTATATGTCCTTCCACACATTTATTTATGTATTTATTTATTTACTTTCTCTCTGATAGAGAAAGAGAGAGCAGGGGGAGAAGGAGAGGCAGAGGAATAAGCAGGCTCCGTGCTGAGCTCAGAGCCTGAGGTGGGTGGGGCTCAACTCAGAACGCTGAGATCATGACCTGAGCTGAAACCAAGAGTCAGGTGCTCAACCAACTGATCCACACACATTACCCCTCAACTTGCTTTCTTTTACTTCATATTTGGTTTTGAGGATTCATGTCATGTGCTAGCTAACTATCTAGTTTATTCATTTTTGCTCTGTTATGGTATCTGTTGTCAGACTCTATCAAAACTTTAACTCTTCCCCTGGGAGACATTTAGGGTCTTTCCAATTTTTTTTTTTTTTTTTTTTTTACAGTTACAAACACTACCATGATCAACACACCTATACATGTCTTCTTATACATGTGGGTCAGACATTTTATGAATGGAATTGTTAGGTCATAAGATATGTGAATCTTCCATGCCACTTAATGAGTTAGATAGATTGTGAATGGTGTCAGTTAATGGAAATAGCATGGACTGCTTCCGGTAAGAATGTAACACAGAGCTTTGGCCAATTGGGTGGTAGCAAATATGACACACACAGAGGCTTAAAAAGTGATTATGTATTTCTGCTCTCATCCTTACAGGATTAAACATGCTCACATTTACTTTTCTGAGACTTCCAGGAGAATGTACCTAGCCTAGCCTGCTGGAGGAACATAACAGACATATACATTAAAGAAAAATGAAGAAGATCCCAGGCATCTCATTGGCCATCTTAGACCAGCCTTCAAGCAAAAAATCAACAAATGTTACTTGTCTACACTTGTTTGACTTGTCTAGCTGACCTATAGATGACCACCGATGCATTAGTAGACCCACCAACAGCAATAAATGGTTCTTGTTTTAAGACATTAAGCTCTGGAGTGGTTTCACACATAGTATTATTATTGTATGACAGAACTGCTATACTTAATATTGCTAAATATTTTCCCAAAGTATTTGAACCAATTTATATTCCTCTCAATGATGGTTTCCCACATCCTCCTAACACTTCGTATTATAAGATTTAAATGCATTTGCCGATAAGACAGTTGTGAAACTGTACCTTGATGAGAGCTTTATTTTTACCTCCATAATTACTAGTAAGTATGAGCATATTTTCACATGCCTTTGCATTTTGTACTTTTCTTTGCCTCAGCATGAATTAACATTAAATTAAATGAATTAAAACCATTCTAAGATCTTTAAAAATTAAACTTTCTGAGAAAATTAAACTGCACTAAGTTGGAGTAAATCCAAAAATTAATTGATTAAAATAAAATGCCACTGCCCCCCTCATAATTAGCCTTTCTGATAAAAGAATGGGAATATGATCAATGGGAATCATTCTCTCAAACACCCATTGGATCATCAGTTATTCTGACTTGTAGTAATAGGGTGTGTGTGTGTGTGTGTGTGTGTGTGTAAGAAAGACATTATTATAATATCCAACTTAAGTGTAGGGTAACATTGTTGGATTTGTCATAAATAATGCTAACAACAATTGCGTGAATTCACAATCTGGGATTGCATGAATTTGAGCCACCAAAGCAATGCTGACTTGCTTAACTTGGGTGAATCTCACTCACACCAGACATAGGACAAGATCAGTGCTCCTGGCTATCAATAATCAACAGATGCTTTTGGGTTTGATCAGTGCTCATCCATTTGCATTCTGATCATGGGACCTCTGGCAGTCTACAACCCCTAAAGGCAATGTGTATGGCACAGTCATCCTTTACCCTACAGCTCCCTGCAGTTGGTCCCCAGGATAGTCCCACCATCCCTCCTCACACCTTGTGTCAGGAAGTTCTCTGAAGTTGGCCATGCCTATCTTCTCCAAAGGTTTTGGTGACCATTAGCTCCCAGTTCCAATGGACTCTTCAATCCATGTGGTGGAGTGGTGCTTTCCTAAATAAATCTTAAACCACGTCTCATAAGGGATGGCTATTCCTTGTTCTTATGGGATTGTTCCATTTGTTCCTTTCCCTCTCTCCCCTTCTCCTCTCAGTCACATCTCTTTCTGTTTCCAGTTTCGACAAATATCTATTAGGTGTCTACATGGGCCAACACTACAGTGTAGAGACTGGCCATAGCCACTACTCTCTTGCCTGGCACAGAAGAAAGCCATTTAAAAAGTAATTACAGTTCTCCTGGGGGTTACATTAGCCATCTATTATTAGCCCATACCTGAAGTCACAGCGTTAGTTCAATGCTCTACATGGAGTGCCTTGGAACTTAAAGTACAACCCATTTATTTAAGCTGCTGTTTTTAAGGTGAAGATTGATTCCTGTCCTTAGTCCATACTCAGAGCCACATTTTCTCATTCTCATTCTCTCCATAGTAAAGAAGAATACACACACACACATAAAAAAGGAATAAATTTAATTATGAATCTGAACATAGTGTCACATTCATTTCAATCTTGTGGAAAACCTGGTTAAACCTCCCAGAGGATCCCTCTTCGTGTCACAACATCATCTTCCTTGTGACAGATTTCACATTTCTTTTATATCATGGGGTAATGACTAAATTGCTGCTTAGGGAAATGGTATTTGGCTAAAGGAAAAAAAAATATTGGTGCAGGGGGAGAGATTTGTGCAGTCTGAATGCCTAGGCCAATTTCTGATCTGAAGAATAGAATACCAATTATGTAATGAATCAATATATTCCCCCACAACACAGTGGAAAAGAAAATGGGCTGGGCTAATCCCAAATAAGATACATTGTAGAATAGAATATGACACCAACTCATGGAAATTTTCTACTATATGTGTCCAATGCAAAAAAAAAAGAAAAAGGGGAAAGTGCCTTTTATGCCAAACATATACCAGATAATGACATATAATGAAATGCACACATCTTCTGGGGGGGAAAGAGAAGCTATTATATTCCATTGAGAGGCATAATGTATCAAAGAACTAAAAGGCTCCCTTCGATGCCATAATTTTCTCCAAAAATTTTCTGGAAGCATTTCACCACTTTAAAATATACCCATTAAGACCAATACTATCTACAATAATTTGAAAGACTATAGATTGAACTTTAATACAATCCTTCATATATATTCCTTTGCATACTGATAGGGAAGGACTGACAGCAAATTCTGTGCCCCATACGCATACTGCCAAAACTTCAGAATAGTTCCACATTTCTCTACAGATGCTTCATGATGGGGTTGTTTTTCATCCATCCCTACATTCATTCATTACTATTCCACAAATATACATTAAATACCTACTGTGTATCAGGCATGATTTTCCATGATTAAAAATAAAACGATGAAAGGAAAGATAAAATCTCAGGCTTTCTGGTGTTTATATTAGGCAGAGAGATATTACACTTTGAAACAATTAAATCCAGGGAGGAATAAGTACACCAAAGGAAATAATGGAGGGCAATGAAATAGAGAACACTGAGAGGAGAGGGGACCTATATTAGAATGGATGAAGGCCTCTTTAAGGGGTACCAAGACATGAAAGATGAAGGCAGCCATGCGGAGATATGAGGAAGGGGTGTCACACATAGACACAGAGAAGCCAGACAGCTGTGGAAGGTTCATGAAGCTATATTGTACCCCTGATCTTATCTCTGCAGTGCACACTATTGGCCATCAGTCCAGATGCCCAAGAGCAAATTCCTGTATTCTTTACTTGTAACATTGTGTACCTGCAGCTTCATTCATTAGTCTTCTCTTGGGCCACTTTCGCACCACCTGAAGCAAAAAAATCAGATGTTGGTGTCTTCTGAGAGGACCCAAAGAAAGATACCGGCATGAAGGCTTAGCTCTGTGACCCTGAGTCGGGGGTGGGAAGTCTCTGCAGTGTAATCTGCATTCCTGAGATCTCCATGGGATCAGGCTGAGGCTGAATCTTTGCCTTAAGTCGTGTCTTGGTTCAGCTTCCTCTTCTTCCTTGACCTGCTTCATCTGAACCCCTTCTTGTTCTCTCCTGGGAACACATTTTACATGAATCACCTTCACTCAGATCCTCACTGGAGAAACTGCTTCATTCTTCGTGCTGACATGCATGACTGAAAACATGCCATGGTGCTTGCTATGAATTATCCTGGTGTTTCTGAGAATTGCAGAATTTGGGGAAGAAACCTTATTGGTGATGATGATGATGGGCTCTGGTGCCAGCTTTTCTAGAACATAATTATGTGGCTCTAACAAAATCGTAATTCTGGACTTTGGTTCTCCACCTATAAAATGGAGGGGTAGAGGGATTGGTGGCCTCCAGGGAAAATTTCCTAGCATAAAACAATATGCCACCCGTACACATGGGTGGGGATGACCTACTGATACACAGTCACATACATTGCACATATCTAGAAAGATAACGGTGGTACGCCCAGTGGGATATGGAGAGATCAGTGAGTGATTTTTCCAGTAATCAGTAAGTGGTCTTTACTTGGTTTACTGCTGGGAGAGATAATGAGGAGCAGTTGGTTAAGGCCAAGAGCAATGATCAAGAGAGGTCTGTTGGAGACTATGGACTCTGAAAAACAATCTGAAGGGTTTGAAGAGGTGTGGGGGGGTGGGAGGTTGGGGGAACCAGGTGGGTATTAGAGAGGGCACGGGCTGCATGGTGCACTGGGTGTGGTACAAAAACAATGAATACTATTATGCTGAAAATAAATTTTAAAAAATAATAATAATAAAAAAGAGAGGTCTGCTGGGAGTCAGGAGGGTTTGTGTTGTAATTGTGCCTTTACCTTAGACCTAAGTAAGATTGAAAGATGGGCAACCTCATCGATGAAGGGAAAGGAAAAGGAGCCAAATGAGAATACACTTAAGAAACATCTGCTTTCTTGGTGGGAAAAGCAGAAGCTGGTAAGAACCATGACAAAAGCTGCCAAATCGTGAATGCTCCTGAGTCACGGAACCTGGACACATCTACTAATTCCTGTTCCATCATAGCTAGAAAGTAACTTCCAAAGCTTAAGGGAAAAAAGGGGGAAAAATGGAGAACAAGCAAAAAGAAGCTCAACTTTACATTGCACAAAGGAAATAACTATATGACAGGTGTTCCGAATGTATTATTTTAACAGTACCTTAACAACCATCGCAGCAGAAAAAAATAGATCTAAAATTAGCTGTGTGGTATCAGTGACATTATCGAGTTGCTGGTTGCCTAGTCTGTCAAATGGAGACTATACCTGAATTTTGAAGGGGCATCGTGAGGTTACAGAGCAGAGAAACAGTTGACATGGCAGACACCGCCGTCAGTAAGGACCCCGTCCAGTGCTCACCAAGCTCTTTCTACCTCTTTTATACTTTCTCTGTTCCTCCCATGGCTGACTCCATCCTTACTGCACTGTGATGGCCCCCACGCCCTTGATAAAATATCAATTATTGACATGTTTTTCTACTTTATCCTTTGTACATCTCCTCAGCGCACAGATGCTGGCCTTCACTCCTGACTCAACATGTGGTAACCATGGATATGACAGGCTCCCTCCCTTGACCACTCTGCGGTCTCAGGACCCCATTAGCCATGTATATCAGCACTGGACAGGGGTACCTGACATCAGTCTCCACACTCCTGACTTTCCTTCACTTCTGGTGAAAAATCACGCCACTCTTAACTTATCCTGTGCTTCCTGCGAGCTTGTCCATACAATTTGATCTTTTAAGGGAAAAAGAAAAAAAATACATCTTTATATCCCCAGGCATTTTGTGTCCTTAGCTAAAATTAGTACGGTTGCTGCTCTGCTATTTTAGGCAATGCAGGACATCCCTCGGTCTTCAGACCTATCCGCCTAACCAGGTGAGTAGCATTACGCAATAGGTGGTATGTAGGTTAGACACGCCCAGGCTGCTCTTTCTACCCTGGTCTGCCAACAGAGTGAGCAAGAATGTGAGCCGGTGGGGGCAAAAGCCAGGAGAATGGAAACACGTGACATGGAGGGAAGACGTAAGTGGAAGAGTGAAACCCCCAGGAAGATAATATTTCAGGCCAGCTTCCCTAGAAGCAGAATACAGGATGGAGATTCTTGACAAGTAATGGGGTGTTCTCAGGAGAAACCTGTCAGGGAGGAAGAAAAGCAGGCTAGTACGGAGAGAGAAGGTAAGCAAATATATAGTTTCAGGGGAAGGCGAGTCTCCGTTTGACCCCACAGGGAGTTTTAAGATGCGAAGGGCACTGGGAGCGATCTGTCATTGTCGGAGGGCTGCCTCAGAAGAAGGGCACGACCTATGCACATCTCTAGACGGTGCAGCTCCTGGAAACCTACAGCAATTCGCTCAGGAAAAGCCGGCAGCTGTGAGCCAGTAATAATCAATATTCAGCTGGAAGAAGGAGCCCTTTCCTGGTAAAGGGTGTTCGTGTGAGTACCAATCCTAGTGGCAAAAATGACAGAAACAGCAGAGCAATGTGTAAAAACAAATTTTAAAAAAGACCATGGGATCCTTAAATTCAGGGATTGGACCTTTCACTTGGGTTAAAATCTCATGTAGGTCCGTAGGTGAAACAGATACTCAATGTTAGGTCATCAATGATTAAACTAAACCACAATTTATTTGGGATAGAATGAACTGGAAGAGGAAATAGTTCACCTCCCAGTGGGACATCTGAGTTCATAGAGCATGAAGATTATTTCAAGGAAAATGGAAAATTGCACCTAATCAACTCTTAAGATTCTGTCTTATTCTACCTCGGTCCTTCGGCAACAGATAAATTGTGTGGCAAGGAAGAAAAGTATAGGATGTGGCATAAAAAAGGAGGGAGTTCTAATCACAGCTTGGTCCCTGACTAATTTGTATGTCTATGGATCAGCCTTAAATGAACAGTCTCAGGTAATTTCAATTCCAACATGGAAATTGTAATAACTGAGATGCCTCACCCATGGGGTTCTTCCGAGGCTCAAGTGAGTCAATGCACTGGGAAGGAAACGTGTGTCTTTTCAATGCAAGTGATGGACCTCCAAGTCCATGGGCCCAGGGAAAAAGTGATGTATTGTGTAGGGTCTGGGTTCAGCTGGCCACATGGGCTGGCATGCCAGGTCCCTCTTACCATCTGTCATATCTCTTCCTAGCCCAGTGTCAGCTTCATTCTCGTGGGGTAGATTGACACATGACAGTGAACAGCTTTAAACTTCATCACATGAGGGATGCCTGGGTGGCTCAGCTGGTTAAGCTGTTGCCTTCGGCTCAGGTCATGATCCCAGGGTCCTGGGATTGAGCCCCACATCAGGCTCCTTCCTCAGCAGGAAGCCTGCTTCTCTGCCTCTGCCTGCTCATGCTCTCCCTCCCTCTCTCTCTCTCTCTCTGACAAATAAATAAATAAAATCTTAAAAAAAAAAAACATAAAAACAAAAACTTCATCACATAAGAGGGAGGAACCTTCTTCCTCTGGATCTTAGTTAAAAAGAAAAAAAAAATGCTGACAAGAACTCTCTTTCCTACAGATTGTAAACCCTGTGAAAGAGACGTCAGTAGGTCACAGTGTTTGGCAGCCTCTCTATGACATGGAAAATTGGGGAAGAAATAGTTTCCCGAAATGAGGGCTGGGTCCCAGGAGAAAAGAACTGAGGGGAAGACAAAAGATGACTCTCCACTGGGACCCTAGAGGTGGTGTCAGAAGATAGAAGCTCAAGTGTCTTTTTTTTTTTTAATGTATCGTGTCCTTAAGCACGTCAAATAAATCTATCTGAACATCTTCTTCATCTACAAAATGGGAATACTAAAATATATTTCACCAGGATGTTTGAGGATGAAAATAGATAATTTATGGGTGAGGATGCTTTGAAAAATGTAATGTGCTTTCAAAAATTATAAGAAGGTGTTATTATGAACTATTGTGCATTAAGTACACAGCGCTTCCCAGGTATATATACATTTTGGATTCATTTTTTAAATGAAAGAGAATGTTTTAATGTCTACCCTCTCAAAGTTTGCAGCCACATCCACCATGCTGTAAGGAAATCGACAAGCACTCCAAGGAAACAGCCTTAGCTGCAGTCAGTTCTCCCTTCAGAATAGCAGGTCCCTGTAGGGAATGACTCGGGGTACTGTTCAGAGAGGTGTCAGTTCTACAGAGATTTCTCCTTTCATTCTGAGAAATCGAAAGTGATCCCAGCATAAAGCATTTGCAGCTGTGTTGGGAAATGAGCTAGTCATGCCTCGGCAATTTATGGCCAATTTTCCATTAATAAGAGAGAATGGAGTGTGGTTCAATCACTTTACAATCCAAACACTTGTTCTTAAGAATGGGGGAGACAGAATACAATGGTTTTGTTCTGTTTCTGAAAGAGCATTAATTCAATATTGTGTATCTTTGAAGAAAAACATTTTGATGGTTTTAGAAGATGGGAAGGTAAGCTTTACAGGAAAATATTTATCAAGACATGCATTAGAAATACCACCTAGAGTCCTCCTGTGAAAGAAGGGCCTGAGGCCATGACCATAGTATAAGTAAGAGGAATGGTGGGGAGGAAAAGAGAGAGTTGGAAGTGGGATTGGAAGTTTCAGGGCATAAACCCAAGACTGGGGTCTCAGCAGAGTGACGGATTCCTCTAGTCAGAGGCCCAGAACCATGTGTGCATTGAAGGCTAGGTTTAGCAGAGCTAAGAATCAGGGTGGGACACAGAAATTGGGACACAGATGATGCCGAAGGCCCAGGATAGCTAGTTTGTAACATTCAAGGCAAACGGAGTGAAAGAGATGAATTCAGGGAGAAGGCTTGGGATAAGACACCAGTCAACTCTTGCCCCAGCTGGAAGCTTATAACATATTCCCCCAAGACATGTCTTCCCAAGGTTTGCAACAAGAAAGGCAAAACATTGGTTGCAAGAAAACACTCTGTGTGTAGAAAATGAAGATGGAAATTGCTTGCAGGTTCTGCAGAGGGAGAGACCAAAGGTTTCCCAGAATCATGGAGGGTTTCTTCTGTGGCTTCCATTCAATCCGTTTGCCAGGTCCATTCTCTCAGTTCTCTCTACACAGCATATTGCCAGGTGCTTCTCTTCACATGGTTCCTTCAAAAGAAGATTTGGAGTTGAGAATTTGGGTGCAACTTTGGGAGGTGATATGAGGAAGACCCCTGAAAGAACAGGGAAGGGAAGCTAATAGGAGAGGAAGCCAATAAAGGCGATATCAATGAGCAGTGGCCTCTGTTGGCATCTGGGGCGGGGGGGCGTGCTGAGTAGAATCTGTCTCAGAACCATCCTCTGAAGCACAAGGAGGCCGGCGTGTTCATCCATCAAATCATATCCCTCATGAATCACATTCATTGAGGGTGGCTCCTTGGGAGGCTAGCTCCCCAGCACTTCCAGACTCTACTTAGTCACTAAAGGGAGGAAGGCCCCAAAGTTGCAGATGACATCCAAGGTGGGTCAAGGTGCCAAGGGAGGGGCACAGCCAGCACCTACCACAGAGCCCCAAACATCCAAACTCAAAGTTATCTCCCTAGTAAACCACTGCACCTCTACTCTGACTTGAAAACTTATCAGTGCTTTCCAAGGGTCAGCTGGGTTTATCGCCAAATACATTAGAGTTCAAATCGTGATTGTTTTAGGTAAGCAAATTAATTTTATGTAAATCAAGTATATGAAATCCATGAAATATGAGTGCACAAGAAGAGATGCTTTCATGAAAAATAAGTTGAGTTCCTCAGAATAGTTTCAGGCAAGCAAACCAGTAAAAAATGTATAGAAACTGTTGAATTAGGTGTGGCTGAGAACATTGAGAAGGGCTCAGGGGGAGATGGTAACAATCGAGGGAGATTATTCAATCAGATTGCTTTGCAAGTCAATTTTAATTCTTGCCTCAATGTAAAGAAAGTGAGGTTGAGGATCTTAAGGGATGCATTAAGAGAGTGATTTATGAAGAGAGACCACACATCATGCCAATTAAGAGAAAAGACCTGAGCCTTACATCAAAGATTGGCAAATGAATGTCAATTTATATGTTTTAAGTTAAAATAAAAATGTTTAAGGCATGTATGAATCATTTTTTATGACCCCTTGCTTTCCGTGATTTTTTTTTTTCATTAATCAACCAATTGCTAGCGTGACAGGTGCTTCGACACCACTCCCAGGAAAATGCTCTGAGACCATGGCTCGATCCCTCACACAAAGTCAGCTGCCAGGAGTGTTTTATTTCAAGCATTCCACGAAAATTGAAGTATAAGGGAACAAGCGCTTCCTTGGGGGAAGGGAAGGGATTAAGGATCAAAAAGGTTAAGATTTCACTCTGGGAACAGCTCAGCCCAATCACAAAGAATCACAGGAGAGCAAAGCTAATGAAATAGGCAAAGACAGGAAGGTGAATCCCGGGGCTTCCCGGGGGCACCCACACTGCAGGGAGCTTTGCAAAGTTACCAGGGGGCACAACAGTACCGTTCTGAGGATAATGGGAAGACCCAACAAATAAACTTTTAACTAATTTCCAGAGTAAGAAAGGTGTCAAATTCTTAGAGCCATAAGATGGAGATGCTCAGGCTCTGGAGATTGCCTTCTGTCCCCTCCTCTTCTGATCATTTCACACCAAAACCCATTTATTTCATGCTTTGACTACCTGGACGCTCGTCACTTTGGAGAAACTCATTATGTGGTTCTTCTGGTTCACAAGACTGAGAATTACCGAGGTTTGCTACAAGGTTTTGTGGCTCACAACAGGTACCCTGGCTTACCACCGATATGCTCCTCTTACCCTGGAAATACTCTAGCAATATCAGAATGAACCAAATGGGTTTGCTTTTCATAATGACTCAGATTTTCAGGACAACCAGGTAACCACACTGTGACTACTCTTCCCCCTTCGGCCCTAGGGAGCTTTCCCCGATGGTGGGTCTGCATTCACAGGAAAGGCCAGATGAGCTTAGATCTGTTTAGAAGGGGGGCCCTGGAGTCCAGCTGTGGTGGGCAGAATAACAGCCTCTCGAAGGTGGGCACACCCAACTATCCAGAACTCGTGAATACGTTATGTCACCTGACAAGGGAGAAGCAAGGTGGCAGATGGAATTAAGGTTGCTAATTAACAGACCTTATTAAGATTAGCCTGAATGATCTAGATGGGCCTAACGTAATCACAGGGAGGCGTAAGAGTCAGAGTATTTTGTAGGTTTTTTTTTTTCTTTTTTAAAAGATTTATTTATTTATTTATTTATTTATTTATTTGACAGACAGAGATCACAAGTAGGCAGAGAGGCAGGCAGAGAGAGAGAGGAAGGGAAGCAGGCTCCCTGCCAAGCAGAAAGCCTGATGCAGGGCTCGATCCCAGAACCCGGATCACGACCTAAGCTGAAGGCAGATGCCCCGAGTCAGAGTATTTTGATGTAAGAAAGCCTCAACCAGCAACTCCTGGCTTTGAAGACAGAAGGGGATATGAGGAATGCAGGTGGCCTCTAGAAGCTGGAAAAAAACAAGGAAACACATTTTCCCCTAGAGCCTCTAGAAAGAAACCCAGGCCTGTCAACATATTGGTTTGAGTCCAGTGAGACCCTCCTCAGATTTCTGACTCCCAGACTGTGAGACAATAAACTTGAGTTGGTTTAAGCCACTCAGTTTGTTATCATTTGGCACAGTAACAATATGGAACTAATACATCTGGATACCTGCTGCTTGGCTTCAAAGTAGGTGTAGGGGCTCTGGGTAGGCGTATGCCTCAGCCCTCCAGATTCCTCGTCCTTGGGAGGAAAATGTGGCTACAGATGAGCTAGAGGAGGACCTCCAGATAGCAAGGGCCTGAAGGCCTGAGTCCAAATGAGGTAGGTGTTGCAGGAAAATGCTGTAACAGGAAAATGCTACAAGGAAAGAAGAAAGCCTTGCTGGACAATGACAATGGGAAGGCCCAAGTCTGCCAGGCAACTGGGAGGGATCATGTAGACCAGGTTACTGGAAGGGGTCAAGTCCCCATGCTCTATCCCCTTTCAGACTGGCATTTGGCTTCTGGGTTAGAAAGGGCCATGTTCTGCTTTGCATTAGAGGAGGACAGTGAAGAAGGAAGATTCTGAGACAGGGGGATGAGGACAGAACTGGGGGAAGGGAGAAAGAAGGAACTGAGCCAAGGAAATGGTAGGAAGACAATTCCCCACAATCTCCAAAACCAGTTAAATTATACTCACTAAAGAGTTTGCTTGGATAGATTTCTCATGGAGACTGGCCAAGCAATGGAGCTTCACGCCTGCAACAACATGGGTTATAATGGAAGCCAGAGCATATCTTGTAAAGCCCCTCATCCTCCTAGCTTTCAACACTTCTCAGATACTACTGGTGCAGAACTGAGCGTCTCCCTGAGAAATGTCCTCACCAGGTCATTGTCTCATCCAGGGGCAGCCTGCATGCGATGAATGCCTGTTCCAAGTATGAAGGTCCAGATGCATGCCCCAACTTGAGACACAGGGCTACCCAGGCTTAGATCAGAGGAATCCTCTGTGACAAGTGAATCACAGCCCAGATTCTCCCCAGGTCCAACCTGCCTCTTTCACTCTCCCACAGAGGATCCCAAGAAAACTCACCAAAAGAATTCCTATATGGAATTCTCAGAGTCTCAGAGTCAGCTTCCTTCAGAAATCTACAATGGGACTGGAAAAGATAGCAAGATATCCTCAAGGGCCATAGAATTAGAAGAAAGTTGGGGGAGAAGTCTGGATTGCAGGAAACAGTGGAATTGCAGTGAATTAGATCCTCAAGGGTCCGAACACATTCCATATTGTCACCGAGAGCCACAAATGCCTTGTAAATCCACGTGTGGCCCACCCACACTGCACAGGAAAGGACATAAGGGAATCTTCATCCTCAGGTCACACAATCATTTCCAGGGCCTCTGCATTTCTGTATGCTTGACTAATAAGTTGCCTTTTAGGTTTTAAATAAAAAGCAAAATGGCTAGAACCTGGAAGGAGATGCAAGATATGAATAAAGAGATTGAAGAGTGACCACATATCAGCAATTTGCCTGTAATGTCGGAACTTAAAATGCCTGTAATTCATTCGGAACTTAAAACCCTACACGAATGTCCAGGCTAGGTTGCCTGGATAATCAGTCTAATTTGGTTTGGCATTTTGTGAAGAATGAAGAAAAGCCTTAACAATTTGGATTCCTTGATCCGTTCATTGCAACAGCAGAAATGGCAAGACTGGCTCTAGAGTCATTATTTGAGGGAGACCATCAGTTTATTTTTGAAGGCATGATCAAACCATTATTTATAATTCTCAACTTTGGAAATCAAAAACTTCATTGATCACAGCAAAAAAAACCATTTTTTTTTTTTGCAAATTTTGCAAATTCTGAGACATCCATGTGACAGAATTGTGCGTCCAATAAGAAATCCCTGATTGTTTTTGTTTGTTTGTTTTTTAAGCAGGATCCACACCCAACATGGAGTCCAATGTGGGGCTCAGACTCACGACGCCGAGGTCAAAACCCAAGTTGAAGAGTCGGGCACCCAACTGACTGAGCCACCCAGGTGCCCCAAGAAATCCTGTTTTTAAAGGGGTTGGAATTGTGTGAGGAAACACATAGGATATTAAGCAAAAACGGAATAAAATTGTTTATACAGTCTGGTCTTTACCATGTAAAAGTACATGACTATGAATTATTAGGTGTTTTTTTTTTTTCTAGTGGGAGAACTAAAAGCACACAGATGACTCTTAAAAAGGCGGCCTCTTTTTACAATAAATGTTAGCATTTTTAAGTGATTTTAAAGGCCAATTTCTAATATCTGTCAATTCCCTGGAAGAACATTGTTCATGTTTTAAATTGTTCAGTTGCAAGATATGAATCAATACATAAGGAGCTACTTAGCATCGCTGTTTTGATCCCAATGGTGTCCTAACAGAGGCATCAAGAGTGCCGTAGTTATAATAAACACAAATTGACACTCTTTAGTGGCTAAGTCTCCCTCTAGAAAAACTGCACCATTGGACACGTGTGATATAGCAAACCTAGAGACAGAACTATCAGTCTGTGCTTGAGAGCAGTGGTTTGCCGAATCTGGTCCCTGGGCCAGAAGTAGCCACATCACCTGGGAACTTGCTAACTTGTTAAAAATGCAGAATCTCAGGTCCCTCCCCAGCTCTGCTGAATCAGAAACTCTGGGGCAGGATACAGCCATCTTTTACAAGCCCTCTGGGAGAATGTAATATAGGCGAACATTAGAGAATCTTTTCTTGACATTCATGAACTGGGGAGCAGACGGGACAAATGTGGATGTGACCTCGTGCCACCTACATTTTTCAAGGGCATCGATCTAAAGCTCTCATTAGATTCTCAGAAGAATTTGTGATCCAGAAAAAGAAAAGATATATATATATAGAGAGAGAGACATATATATATCACAGGTACATCAATAGCAACAGGATTTCAATCTCACAGGAACAGCAAGGACATAACTACTCTAAGCAATTAAGACTACTACAATTAAGACTACATAACTACTCTAAGCAATTACTCTGTCTCAAAGTCCTCAGTGACTCTAGAAGGTTAACGTGGCAGATTTGGATGCCTGACTATAACAGCTTGTGGTAACTGATTGCATTAAAGTCCCCAATTCTTGGCCTCCCCACACCCTGCAAATGGATGACCTGTAAAAGACTGGTCTCTGCCTTTTTGGTCTGCCCAGCATTCCCTCCCCTTTCAAGGGAGACCACTCCCAATTTGGGAGATAGGCTCACCCTCCATTCCATGTGATACTAGGAGAGCTGTTCATCACTGTACCCCACCCCCGTGGTCACAGGAATGAGTGCCCAATTTCCAAAAATAGCAATCCATCAGTCTGGTCAAAATGATTGGCCAAGAGGTGTTCGCTTGACCCAAAATGGCCCAAAGGAGTCCTTTCCTGGGATTTTATATGCACATACTTAGAAACAAGATGTGTCCCCTCTTCCCTGAAGTTACTAAGCTAAATGGATGGGAGCCTGGGCTTGGGTATAACATACCCACACAGAGAGTTTGGAACCATATGTGTTAGGAGAATGAGCCCAGTACTATTCACGAGACAGAGAGAGCGAGTAGACTCATTCACATCTTGGGCGAGAAAGGAGGAGAGAGAGGAGGTGAGGGAGGCCTTTTATTATTATTATTTCATTTTATTTAGTTTAATGTTGTTGTTAGAGTTCTGTGAGTTGGCAAGTGTAGGCAGTTGTGTGCCCACCATCACCATCAAGACACAGAATAGTTCATCACCCAACATGTCTGTCTGCGGTCACCCTTCCTCCCACATCCTGGCAGCCATCGGATGTTTCATTTGTCACTACACTTTGCCCTTTGCAAAACTGTCATACAGATGGAATCGTAGAGTATGTGGCATTGGGGGTCTTATTTCCTTCACTTAGTACAATGCATTTGGGATTTTTCCATGCAAGTATCTGTACAGATACCGTTGCTTATCTTTTCAGCATTCTGTTCCTCTCTATTCCTGAGTAGTATTCCATTGCCTGTTGACAAACATTTATTTCCGGTTCAAGGAAATTATGAAAAAGCTTCTAAAAATACGTGCATACACAGGTTTTCGTCCAATTTAGATAAATATCTAGGAGTAGGATTTCTTGTTCATATAGTAAATATATATTTAGCTGTATAAGAAACAATAAAACCATTTTCCAAAGGGGCTGTCCCATTTTGCATCTCTCCCTGTAGTGCATAAGAATTTCTGTGGGTGTCTCCAGAAGTTCTTAAGGCCAGTCCCTCCCCTCGATCTCCTAATTGAGTGATCAAATTCATAAGTTTCTTATTAGTATGGCCAGCATCTCTTGTATAATTTATTCTTCTTCTGTATTGACCCTGTCATTCCTGGGGACATTTGTTGAATATCTACATTAAAAATACCATTCTAGGAACTGCAAAAGAATACAGTGTTTAAGGTTTTTAAATGTTTTTCTCTCAAAGGAATCTGGAAACTATTGGTATCATTAGCCAGGACAGAACCTCTCTCCATGGCTACGACAGAGAACCCCAGCAAGGCTGTGCCTCCTTTACCTAATATCCACAATATGATCTAGCCCACTCTTAGGAGCCTGAGAGAGAAACACAAAACCATCCCCCAAAGATGCATCATTAACGTTTGCTTACAGTGATGGGGACACTTCCACGCTTATATCGGAAGGTGTTATGTCCTATACTTGTGGGAATATTCTTTGTTATGTCATACATTATGTAAGAATATTCTTAGGGAACATTAGAGATTTTCAGGGGAAATATATTTTTGCCCAGACAATTCCTATCACCTCAATGGGGTTGAGTATCACCTTACTAGAAACTGATTCCCAGTAAGATACCCAAAAGTCATGCCATAAATAAGACCCCCTTGCCCTTAGGGAGAATTGGACAAAAGGGACATCTATTTGAGTCCTTGAGCCAGGGAATTTGCTAGTAGCAGAACAAAGAGAATAACAGTTTAACAGCTGTCCATTCATGTCACAACTTGATACAAAGCTCCTAGATAATGCATTGAGAAGAACCTGTGTACTCTTTCTTAGGAAGTAAAATGTCCTGTTACTTCTAAATTTCTGCAGCGAACATGGAGTGGAGTGTGGGGTGGGGAGGGTGGGGAATGGGGAGAGGGGAGGAACAGAATGGGCTACCTTTTCTTCCTCTTTCTCTTGTTCCCAAGAACAGCCTATAGAAGCTCCAAGTGGGTCTACTAGTAGGTTCTGTCAAAAATAAGGTATGAAAGGTCTTCAGATAGAATCCTCATTCAATGTCTGTCCAAATTTGAGGTTAGTTGGGAACATTATTTTTTTAATACACTATACATTAACTAAATCCCTGAACTATTTCCTTGCTACTAAAAAGGAAAACCATTAAGTGTGGGTGCTTTACCTGCTGTCCAAATGTGAACACAAGGTTGGACTAAATCATCACTCAATGTCCACTTCAGTGACATTAATCTCTGGAAATGAAGACAAAGTAGAAATAACCAAGAGTGTTCAGTCTGCCTCAGTTATAATGTAACAGAAAATTGTTCATTTCACAAAAATCTATGAAACAGTAGACAACAACCCAGGTTAAATTAGAAAGACTTTCTGAGAGATGTGCCTGTGTGGCTCAGTTAGTTAAGTGTTCAACTCTTGATTTCCACTGAGGTCATGATCTTAGGGTCATGAGATTGGGGCCCGTGTGTGCTCTGTGCTGGGCATGGAGTCTGCTTGGGATTCTCTGTCTTCTTCCCCCTCTACCCCTTCCCCTACTCTCTAAATAAATAAATAAAATCTTTAAAAAAAAAAAAAGAGAGAGAGAGACTTTCTGAGAATATTAACAAGTGATCCTAACTTCAGGAGAATAAAACGAAGGCATTGAGGTGTGTGTGTGTGTGTGTGTGTGTGTGTGTGTGTGTGTGTGTGTCCTGGCATTTGGCATTTCTTACACACTAAATGAATCATGAGTTCTCTGATAAGGACAGCAGGAAAGGATTTATAGCATAAACAGTCACACCTGATCATATGAGGAGTACCTACCATGCCAAGGCTATAAAGGAAATCAAGATCAAGGGTTTTACTCTGGTGGAGAAGTAGGGAGGTTAGGCTGAGATGAGAAATGTGGGCCATTAAATTGGTAAACCCTTCTAGAGGACTGGAAAACAAAAGGAAGCCCAGAGCTCAAACACTCATGTGTGACACTCACACCTTGGACGTCCTAAAGAGAAGAGTGGTTAAGCCCAGGGACAGGGTGGCAATTTTCCCCCACAGAGCAATTTGCTATTCCTTTTTGTTCTTGTGCCTGGCGATGACCTAATGAGTCCTTAACGTTATAGCATCTCTTCCCAGGCAGGATAAAGGTACTCACCTGCTTTAGTAGATGTTTTAACATGAAAACACCTCTATAATCCTCAGACTTAACATTTGGAGTCAACAATATAGCTAATGTGCGGGAACAACAGCCATGACCATATGCCCAGCATCATATTGGGCAATGTAGGGGGATCAAATATAGGTAGTATATAGTGCCTAATCTCAATGAATGTGTAGCTTATTACAGTCAAGCAAAGAAGAAAAAATAAAGCTTTAGTGGCTGGATATGTGGATGGATGAAAATATCAACTTAATGTTTTCTCTTATTTCTCTTATTTTATTGTCCTCCTTTCTCCCATTCAAATATGTATCCACTTGAAGATATTAAGAGTGGAATACCATTATTTGGAGATACTCATTTATGGTTTTCTCCACTTTATGTTCCCCTTCCCTTCTCTCACTCAGTACTCCCAGAGTAAGATGGAGAAGGAGGGGAGGCCAGTCCAAGGGCATGTTATCTAATTGTATGGCTCCATCTGGCTAGGGACCTCATGACTTGGGTTATAGAAGCACCTCTGACCCCCCCCTCAGGAGGAGAGAAGAGGGGAGTGAGTATTTACGTGCTGAATTCACAGGCTTGATGTATGCGGGTCCAAGTGTGTCTGTGTTTTGGTGGAAAGGTGTCTTAGATGATAAACACATAGGTATTGTCTGAAAGACATCCTGACTTTTGTGTCCAAAGGCCTAAATCCAGTGATGGGGTGGGGGTTGGTAGTAATAAAGCAAGTGATCTCAGGAAGCAAGGAGCCTTCCTTTCCCAAGTCAAATAGAAGATACTTTGTAAGCTTTGAACGGTAAAGAGAGGTGAGCAGGTGAGCAAGCATTTGGGAGCTGAAATTATCATTAGAGTTGTGTGGGGATTGTCTATGAGGTTATCAGGGTGAGGAGAGGCAATTCAGATGTTTCTCCAACAACACTAAAACAAGAGCTTCAAAGATGTTGGGATTTGGAAGACATAAGCAGAAGTAGGGAGCTAGCCTAACATTTACCCCACCTTCTAGCCCTGAGGTACAAAGAGCTTTGGCTGGATGGGCTCTGTATCGCAGCCTCCCATACCCTCCTCACCTGTCTCCCTCTTCCCCAGATGCCACTCCTGTAGCTTAGGACCACTTTCCAGAATAAACTGCCTGCACTTGAGCCCTTCCCTTGGGCTCTGTCTAGGGAGGGGAGCAGGGAAACCCAAACCAAGACAACAGAAAAGGTGAGTGTGACTCGAGAAGCTTTCAGACCCATTTTGAAGATGTTTATACTCTTTTAAATTTCGTCACGCAAGTCACTCTTTGCTCCTATTCCAATTGGTTTCATTGTACTACTGGGAATTTACCCCAAAGATACAGATATAGCAAAAAGAAGGCCCATATGTACCGCAATGTCCATGGCAGCAATGTCTACAATAACAAAAATGTGGAAAGAGCCAAGATGCCCTTCAACAGACGAATGAATAAAGATGTGGTCTATATACACAATGGAATATTACTCAGCCATCAGAAAGGATGAATACCCAACTTTTGCATCAACATGGATGGGACTGGAGGAGATTATGCTGAGTGAAATAAGCCAAGAAGAGAAGGTCAATTATCATATGGTTTCACTTACTTGTGTAACATAAGGAATAACACAGAGGACATTGGGAAATGGAGAGGAGAAGTGAGTTCGGGGAAATTGAAGAGGGAGACAAATCATGAGAGACTGTGGACTCTGAGAAACAAACTGAGGGTTTTAGAGGGGAGGAGTTGGGGGGGTGGTTGAACCTGGGTACTAAGGAGGTACTAAGGAGGGCATGTATTGCATGGAGTACTGGGTGTGGTGCACAAACAATGAATCTCAGAACACTGTGTCAAAAACTAATGATGTACTATATGGGACTAACATAGCATTAAAAAAAAAGAAGAAGAAGAATTTATTAAACCTGGAAAGTCCCCTCCTAAATATCACACTCAACCAGCTGCTCCCACTTTTCATCTTTCTTGAATGTCTTTACAATATTTGACAATTCCTTCAAGCTCGGGTCTTCTTTGCTTTGCAGGGTACTGCCCCGATCGTATTCTTTCCTAGGATGCCTCCTCTGGCTCTCCTTCTCCCAGTAGCCTTGAGAACGGGCTCTTGAACCTAATCTGCCTCTAGCTCCATCCAGTTCAATTGAAACCCTCCACCGTGTCTTTTCATGTGTGGGTTTCAAATTTGGATTTCCCCCGAGATTTCTTCTGAATTCCAACCCCATATTTATACCCATCGGGTGAAAATTCCATCCTGGATGTTATATACAACCTCAGTAGATCCATAACTAAACCAAACATTCACTCCAAGCTGGAAATGCAAACACTGAAAACAACAACAGAAAAGGCTGAATATGAGAAACACAGGGGCGCCTGGGTGGCTCACTCAGTTAAGCATCTGCCTTCTGTTCAGGTCATGATCTCAGGGTCCTGGAATCGAGCTTTGCATGGGGCCCATTGCTCAGCAGAGAGCCTGCTTCTCGCTCTCCCTCTGCATCCTGCTCCCGCTGCTTGAGCTCTCTCTCTCTCTCTCTGCCAAAAAAAATTAAATGAAATCTTTTTTTTTTTTTTAAAGGAGAAAAACAAAATAGAAATAAATGGCACGTCTAGAGGTTCTAATCTTAGGGAAAGACAAGGAGATAAAATGCGAGGAAATAGGAGGAATCAAAAGTAGAATATTCCAGCCTGGTAAATAGAAAGAGTGGCATTTTAGGAGCAGGTTGGGGGAGTTGAGAGAAAAGCAATTTTAGGATGAAAAGAAAGATGAAGAGCTCTGTGTTGATCATGTTAGGTTTCTATACTGACTTTTCTTCCTAATCCATCCCTATCAGAAGACCTCTGGTCCTTTTCTATTTTTCTCACTGATCTTGGTCACATGATATGTTACTACCACGTTGAATTCCACTTTCTTCAGTCTCACTGGGACTTCTTGAGGAAAATGTCGCTAACTTCCAACAAGGTATTTCTTTTCATCTTTCTCCTGAAGCCAAACTTGTTACTTTATAAACAATACAAGAAAAATTATTTATAATACAGAAATAAAATAAAAATAAAAATAATAAGAATTAAAATATACCACGTATAAAAATAACCACCAAAACTCCCACCTGGAATCCTACAGCTATCAGAGTTTCTAAAACCACTCCTTACTTTCGAGAAATGACTGAAAAGTTTGTTCTATATTATTTTAATACTCAACATGCATCAGGAAAATACCATTCAACCAAACAACATAAGGCCTGTGACTAGAACCAGGTCGACAAATTCATGTGAAGAGTCCAATGGCATAGAGCATATATTCCTAATAGCCTGATTTACTTGTCACCCACCTTTGTGCCATTAGAAACTTGTTAATTGCTGTCTTGGGAACAAAGGAAAACAACACCATTGTGCTACTAATAAAAGACTGTGCGAATTGCTTCTCCTCTGAAAGGCAATGATTTTAATTGACTTTATTTTCCCAAAAAGAAATAAAGATGCACAATCATGGTGAGGTCTGCCCTCATTAATGGAGATGCATCACTAATTTAAGATGAAAACTGAAGTCTGGTGAATATCCATCTTGCAGCTCCCCAGCCTGAAACACACAGAATCTGGTGAGTGAGCTCCTCTCACTCCCCTCCCCACTTAGCGTGCTCCGGGACCGATAAAGGACCCGGGAGAAGGTAAAAAGCTGCACGTTACTCTGTAACTTTATCCCGGCTGCACTTTGGAAAACAGATTTGTAGGCTCTGAACCAACAGGCAGTAAGTCACTCAGCCCATTTTCTCAGAATGACGGCTGTGCCATTACTGTTTGCTTCCCAGTAACGATAACCACGGACAGTAACAAATACGCAGAGACATTTTCTTCTCTGCACCTCAGAAAGCTACGCCTTCATGAATATCTCTTCTTTAGCTATTTCCTAATCCAATTTTTTCATGTCAGAGCTGGGAATTTGTGTGACAGGGCATTTGGTGTGTTTCCATAAGGCTACAATCAGCCACACTCCTGCTGATTCGAGGTAGCTTCACAGTTTAAGTCTGTGATAATCAGCTGGATTCTCAGATCTGGGAGTGGCCATATTCATAAGAGCCCCAGATTATAATAGAAAGCTAGGGGACAAGTATGAATGGTGAGGATGAGATACATCCCTCTTTTGACCTACTGGAAGAATTCGTTGATGAAAATTTCATGTCCTCAACAAATACTTCCTGTGTACCAACTCTGTGCTTATGGGGCCCCTACCATGCTATGCAGGGGGTGGGGAGGCAGCTGTGAACAACATCCCTGACATCCTTGCTCTCCCGGAAAATGCATACTTGGCAGGGAGTGACATTACAATTATGCAATTAAATTAATGCATTCACAGAGAAAGTCTAGGTAATTGTGTTCCGAAGAAAAACCAAGAGGTATTGTGACAGACAGTGATTGTGGGGAGGGTAGCGCCGCTTAAAAAGACATGGCCAGGCAGGGTCTCTTGGAAGAGATGACATTTGAGATGAGGTGGTTCTTTTAAAATATGTCCCCCTATGGGGCACCTGGGTGGCTCAGATGGTTAGGCATTTGCCTTTGACTCAGGTCATGATCTCTGGGTCCTGAGATCGAGCCCCACTTTGGGCTCCCTGGCTGGCTCCTTGGGGAGCCTGCTTCTCCATCTCCCTCTGCCTCTCCCCCTGCTTGTGTGCTTTCTCTATCTTTCTGTCTCTTTCAAGTGAATAAATAAAATCTTTAAAAAATAAAATGAAATATGTCCCCCTAATTCTTTGATACTCTTCCCATCCAGAGGTGGAATCTATGTCCCTATCCCTTTTGCTTGAATCCAGGCTCTCTGCCTGACAAACAGAATGAAGCAGAGGGGACACCATGCCAATTCTCCAGCCCAGACCTTAAGAAACTGGCAGCTTCTACATCTGTGTCTGGGGAGAGTGTGGGGGATTCTTGTTCTTGGAACTTGGCCACCATGCTGTGAAAACGCCTCATCAGCACACAGCGAATTATCTACCATAGAGAGGTCAGCCCCATATTGCCTCCTCCTGCTACATGTCACTTCCAGAAGCAGAGATCACTTCTATCATTGATCTGTAGCCCCTTCCTAACCCGAAATGCCACTTAGCATGACAGAGTAGAAATGTAGCCGCTGAGATACAGAGATGTAATTCTACCCTCCAGGCCATTTGTTATATATGTGCTCTCTATAGGTCAAAATATTTATGGTCCATATAAATGCCTTATTCTTTGCATAGAAAAAGGGCACCATAGGCCTACTGCCACCGGGATGTAAACTTTAAGTGGCAGGCAAGTGACAGGTCAATGTAAGAAATACATCAGGGTCAGACAAACACTTGAGCAGCCTTTGGATGTATGGCCCTTTGTTGCCTGTCCCCCAGATAAGACAAAGGGGAGTCAAACCCAGGTGTCTCTTCTTGGAATGCCAGAAGTTGAATGCTTCATCAGGATTTTCAATGGTGACTCAAGACTTTCATTTATGCTAGGAGGAGCTGATTAAGTCGTTTTACTTCATGAGCAATGAAGGGTTTTGAGTTGATTTTTCTCCTGGCAACAGTTAATTCTGGTAAAACAACATCATGAAAATGTTGATGGAGAAGAGCAATACTAATCCCTCAGATGTTATTTATTAGCGATGTGTCATATAACAAATACAAGCCATAAATTTAAGGAAATTCAATGTCGTTAATCATTCACCATTTATAATGAAGACCCACACAACTTCATTTGAACACTCTCTTCTCCCAATCTGCTTATTACAAGCTCCTCCGTGGCTGCCTTTTCTATCCTGTGACAAATCTCCTTTCCTTCTTCACTTCCTAATCTTCCTTTATAATTCTATGAAAAGTAACTATTCTATCTGTTGTTATGGCTTACCAGCCTAAGGCAAGTTCTCTTTGCCTTTTTGCTGAAAGGAGCCTGAATATTTGTGTTCAGGTATAATGTGCCCAACCCCCAGGGGACAAATCCTATTTGGTCTAAACCCATTCCATTTCACCTGTAATTTGTCTACGTAGATAATGTAACACATTCTAGGCAATAAGATGGCTGGAGAATTCTGCTGAGGCATTTGGGGAAGACTTTTCACATTGACTAGGAAAAATAAGGAGAAGAAAACCTGCTTGATACCTCCTTACTGCTGCTCAGATCGCTGTCATGGGACAATGTGATATTTAGAGCTCAGTCAGCCATCCTGTGACACGAGGACAGACACCTCTATTCTGAAGATGACAGATGAGAAGGAAGGAAATGCCTGAGCCTTTGATGCTATCCAAGTTGTTCAACCAACCCTGAGATTGCCTGACAACAGGTTTCTTATTAAGTAAACAAGAGCCTGTCTTGAGTTTAATGCATATTTGTCCAGCTCTTTGGTCTAATGAGGTTGTGTTCAGCAAACCGAGTGAGAGAAGAAAAGAGCAGGACCATTCCTATTACTCACAAGACTAGGGTAGGATCGTAACAATGGCCCACATGCCATATGCCTAAGTACTGAAAAGTGATAAGCTACAAACCACTACATAAAGTATGTTCTATCCTTATATCTTGGAAAATACTCTTCCATCATAATCATCTGAAAAGCCAAATTGCAGTTTTGAATGTTTGGACTCCTTTGGGAGCATCGTGTTGGAACACAGTGGTGCAAGGAGAGCCAACTCCGGTCCTGGATCTATGGGTTGGCCCTCTTCCTTTTTCATTCCCAAGCTCGATCCTACATGTAAGGTGCTCTGAGAAAACATCTTTGGACACTATCCTGCAAGGTTAATTTTCATCCACCTTCGCCCATACTCCAGCCACTTTGTCAATCTCTAGGCCTCAGGGCACACACACCTTTGGAAGGGCAGACCTCAGGAAGAAGCACATGGGGGCCCTGGAAGCAAACTTTTATGACCCTTTAGAAATAAATTTTAGGGCCCTGGCTACCTGAAGAGTAATCTAGACAAAAAGGCTTTGTCTCTGGACTGCAGCAGTCATGGGGCCCTCCCAAGCACAAGTGCTAGAGCAAGGGTCCCCCCTGGCTGGGTCTAAGACAGTACTGAGGAAAAGCCCATCAACAGCTGACAGTAACCCAAACATGATGGGAGGATGGGCTGAAATGCAAAGATCCAAGCAGTATGTTCATCTCAGGAACACCAAAAATAACTCTTCCATTTTTCACTTTATTTGTAAGATCAGAACTTTAGCAATTTTCAGCAAATAAAAAAAGTAGTTGCTCTTAGATATAAATACACAGAGATGGGTCTATCCTGAAGCTAATGAAACTTAAGATCCAAGACCCCTCACTGCACAGGTTCTGAGAAAAAAGCCTTGGCAACATGCTCACATGATGCTGATGCTGCCATTTGGTAAACAAGAAGGCAGACATCACCATACACTGAAGGGAGCAGAAAGGTTTTTTTTTTGTTTTGTTTTGTTTTTTTTTGTCTGTTTGTTTTTTTGTTTTTTTGTTTTTTTAAAGATTTTATTTATTTATTTGACAGACAGAGATCACAAGTAGGCAGAGAGAGAGGAAGAAGCAGGCTCCCTGCGGAGCAGAGAGCCCGATGCGGGACTCGATCCCAGGATCCTGAGATCATGACCTGAGCCGAAGGCAGTGGCTTAAGCCACTGAGCCACCCAGGCGCCCTGTTTTTTTTTTTTTTTTTTTTAATATATGTAAAGATAAGGACACCTGGGGAGTTCAGTTGGTGAATCACTTGACTCTCCATTTTGGCTAAGGTCATGATCTCGGTTGTGAGATTGTACCCACCTCCCCCCTCTGTGCTAAATGCAGAATCTGCTTGGGATTCTCTCTCTCCCTCTGCCCCCCACCCCCACCCCAGCTTCCTGGCTTTCTCTCTCTTTCTCAGATAAATAAATGAAATCTTTCATATATATGCGTAATGGTAAAATTTTTGAAATTTTTAACTTTAAAAGTGATATCTGGAGTGATGAAAAAATTCTGGAAATAGAGAGTGTATTAGTCAGAGTTCTCCAGAGAAACAGAACCAATAGGATATAGATAGCTATATATAAGAGGAGATTTATTATAGGAATTGGCTCACACAGTTATGAAGGCCAAGTCTCACAATATGCCATCTGCAAGATGGAGAACCAGAAAAGCTGGTGGTATAATTCAGTTCCAGTCCTAAGACCTGAGAACCAGGCAGCCACTGGTGCCTTCAGAGTCTGAAGACCCCAAAACCAGGAGCTCTGGCGTCTGAAGGCAATAGAAGATGGATGTCCCACCTCAGGAAGAAAGAATTCCCCCTTGTTTTGCGTTTTTGTTCCACTCAGACCCAAATGAATTGGCAATGCCCACCCACATTGGTGAGGGTAGATCTCTTTACTCAGTCTACCAAATCAAATGCTAATCTCTTCCAGGAACACTCTCACAGACACACCCAGAATTACTGTTTTACCAGCTGTCTGGGCATCATCCCTTAGCCCAGTCCAGTTGACACATGAAATGAACCA